>NC_142515.1:26074218-26690937 GCF_057876585.1 Rhinolophus sinicus
ACTTCCTGTCTCCCACCCCCAAGTCCCTGTCACAGGTGAACCGACACACTGTCTACAGTATCATCAGCAACTTCATGCGAACCCGGGACGAAGGTGAGAAGCAGGGTTGTCTGAGACATCTGAAAAGTGAGCACATCCTTTCTTTTTCTCCAGTACCAGAGTCATTTTAGCCTTGGGGTTAAATACTCTGAGAGAGACTGATAAAGGGAAACTGGGGGTCCACTCACTCCCCAGTAAAGTAAAGGAAGGGTAGAATTTGGACTAATGTTTTAAATTCGTACCTCTGTAACATATATTGTTGCACATCTCTTCTTCACTGAGGATCTTTTGGAATAGGAAAACAAAACGGGTTCTCTCTGGGACGCAAGAAAAGGGAGGCAGTGATAGTAGAGGGAAAACACAGGCCAGAATAAAATTCAGCTTCCTGTCCCGTGGGACAGTAGTGACCTTGTTCTCTCCTCCCCAGAGCTGAAGGGCCTAGGAGCTGACTTCACCTTTGGCTTCATCCAGATGATGGATGGGGAAAAGGATCCCCGTAATCTTCTGGTGGCCTTCCGCATCGTCCATGACCTCATCTCCAGGGACTATACTCTGGGTATGTCCTTGTATCTGTGAATGAGCTGGTTGAGACTTGTCAGATGAGTGAAGCTTATAAGTCAACCTCATTCTTTCTCTGTTGCCTTAGAACCCTTTGTGGAAGAGCTGTTTGAAGTGACCTCCTGTTATTTCCCTATTGATTTTACCCCTGTAAGTAGCACCTTTCATTCATCAATTCATTTATTCATTCATTCATTCAAATAATCATTGCGTGCCTGCTGTCAGCTGGGCCCACTTGTAGGCACTGAGGATGCAGCAATGAACAAAAGAGCCCTCAGGAACTTATATTTCAATAAACTGAGAAGTGGAGAACCATTTGCCGTCAGAGGAAGGATTTAATTCAGCAGGTATACAAAGGGCTCCTTAAGCTCTCAACCAATGCACTTAGTGTGAGGACTACAGTATTGTAAAGCATGGTTCCCACCCTTGAAGGATGAAACATTTAAGTAACAATCTGAGATTATGGACCAAAACGAGTGGTGTTACAGTTTTTCAGAGAAAACCGAGTTCAGTGTGAAGTAGAATAGGCAGAAACTGCCTTCACAGATAAGATAGGGTTTCACTTGGTTTCTGAGGGATGTGTAGAATATGATCCTGGATTCTGAGGGGGCATCTCAAACAATAGAAACAAATTGAGAAAACCAAGAAGACACATTTGAGCACGGTATGTACAGGAGGTGTTTGCTCTGACCCCCTTAAACTCTTCTCCCACTCTGCACCTTCTCTTTCCAGATACTTAGGGTCTCCTCACTGCAAACATTAGTGATTTGGAAAAAATGAAAGGAGTTATATCACAGCACACCAAACAATATCTGAGTATTGACTCTCATTGCCTTTAAAGTTACGCAGCCCTCTTTGCCATAGGAAATTCCTTACCAGCTTATTCCAGCTGATATCATATTGCTTGGGACCTCCTCGCTCCTGAAATTCTTTTCATCTCTTTTATAATCAGTATCACTATTTCTAACTCAGAACTGATACCTTTGCAATCTTGCAAGTTCTTGGTTAGGCTACTGGGTTTCTCTGGTTTTGCTGTTTGATTTTGTTTTGAGAAGACAATACATTCAGATGATTCAAAATCCAAAAGGTACAAAAAGGTGAAAAAATGTACCTATCATCAAGTTTCTTTCTCTATTGTCAACCAGTTTTATTAATTATGTCTGTTACAGAGCTGTTTTCATTGCATATAAGCAATACTCTACACCCCTCCTCCCCCCCAAAAAAGGTAGCATATATATACTTTTCTCGTACTTTGCCTTTCTCACTTAACAATATATCTTAGAAAAGTGTTCTATATTACTATATACTTCAGCTCTTTATTCTTTATGGCTGTATAATATACTTTTGCATGGAAATACCTAATTAATTTCGCTAGTCCTATATGAGATAAAGGTTGATTGCTAATCTTTTGCTGTTACAAGCAATGCTGCAACTTACATACCTTGTCTATGTATCACTTCACATATACAGAAGGTGCCAAAAAATGTATACACATTTTAAGAAAGGAAAACTATTAAAATTGTAATATTCAACATATACTGATAACAAAAGATGAATACAAGTCATGTTTGACTTCTGCATTGACAAGAGGTGCTCAAAGTGGTTGCCATCAGCATCCAGACACTTCTGATTACGGCGAACTACTGCTTGAGCAATGCTGACCAAAGTGTCCACTTGTATACAGTTTTTTCCACACCCCTGGTATATATGGGTATAACAAGATAAATTCCTAAAAGTGGAATTGTTGAAGCATATGCACTTATAACTGGGGTGGGGTAGAATATGTGATTCATTTTTTTTTTGAAAGGTAATACAATCAGCATTATTCAACATTTAAAGGATAGAAAATTAAGCCTCTTTACACCCCTTTACAGCCACCACCCATTTTCCCTTTAGAGATAATACTGCTTCCAACTGCTTATATATTTTCACAGAGATACTATAGGCAAAGCAAGGTTATAGATAATGGTAGGAGCATTTCTCTTATTTGAGTAGATTTTTGTGTGTTCTTCTACACTGCAGTCTATGGGAAGTACAAAGCTCTTGTAAATTAAAATAGAGTCACCTGGCTTTAGTGTTACTATTTGTTAGAAATATTCTTCATGGTCTTATCAGTCCATTTTGGCCATATGCCATCGTCATAGTGGATCACATCAGTATAAGTGACAGTTCCTTTGACTTTTCACTTACAAGTATGCCTGTATGCTTACTCTAAAACAGAGGTTGGCAAACTTTTTCTGAAAAGGGCCAGAGAATGTCTACTTTAGGCTTTACGGGCCATCTGATGTCCTGCAACTCCTCAACTCTGCTGTTCTAACACAAACATGGCCATAGACACTGGAATATGGTACAGTGGCTTTACTACAATAAAACTTAATTTATGGACACAGAAATTTACATTTCTTATAATTTTTATGTGTCACAGATACTCTTGATTTTTTTTCAACCATTTAAAAATGTATAACTATTCTTAATTTGGCCATACAGTCTCAACTGGTTGCTTCCTACTTCTAATGCAGAGTAGATATTGAATTTTCCTTCACCATCATCTTGGGGTCCCTGTGTCCTTTCTCTTGGATCACAGCTCCTATTCCCTGTGTTCACGTGTGCCTCATTGTATGGTGTGCTCCCTCATGTGGTGGTGCTCGTCCTTTGTCAGCTTCCTGAGAGAGTATGTAAAAGAGTGAAAAACTATTTAGATTTTGTCATTCTAAAAATGTCTTCCTTCTTTTTTCCCACTTACTGTTAGTATAGGTGTAAAATTTAAGAATGGAAATTCTTTTCCCCCAAGATTTTGAAGTCGTTTCTGTATTTATCTCTAGTTTTCATTTCCATGGAGAAGTCTAAATTCCTTCTGATTCATAAACCTTTGTATTCACTTTTTTTCCTCCTTTCTAGAAGCTTTTAAGGTTGAGTTTGTCCCCAGCGTATTGAAATGTCACGTTGATGTACCTTACTGTGGGTCTGTTTTCATGCATTGTGTTGGGTACTTGGTAGACCCTATCCGTCTGGAAATTCATGTCCTTTAATCCTGGGAAATTTTCTTGCATATTTTCCCCTCTGTTTCTTCTTTTTGGAACATCTATTAATCTTTTGTTAGATCTCTGAATCTCTTAACTTTTCTTTCGTATTTTTTTGTTACTTTATGAGAGAGTTCCACAGTTTTATCTTTTCTATCAAAGTCAAACCAAGAAAACAGAAACCACCTTGGTATTTAAAACAGAAATAATTTAATGCAGGAAATTGTTTATACAAGTGATAGGAGCGTTGAGAAGCCAAACAGGAGATAGTGAGGCCACCCAGAGATTATCAATAGCAGGAAGCCATTACCACCCCTAGGCAGGAGGGACCAAGGGAAGAGTTGATGTTACTGGGCACCAGGGGCTGAGAGTATCTGACAAAGACGGAACCGCAGTGGGCCTATCACAGAGCTGGAGCCATGAAGGCGATAACTGTCAGTGCTGAGGTGCCGTAAGTGTCTCCCATTGGCTGACCCAGGCCAGTATGGGAGACTGGGCAATGGCCTGGGGTGGTCAGCCCAAGGAATGGACCCAAGGGCAGAAATGCCCAGGATCAGTACATCTCCCTGTAATCCCTCCTGTTGTTGTTGTTTTTTTCTCATTTCTGCACTATGGTTTGAATTTCCAAGGTCCTTTTGCTGCCATTGATGATGACCTCTAAATATTTTTTGGTGTTTTTTTTTTTCAATAGCATTCTGTTCTTATTTAATTCATAGATAAATTATTTTCTTATCTTTTTTGTAAACAACGATATTTTAAAATATTTCTTCTACCCACGATTGTGGTCTTTATTTCCTCCAAGGTTTTTTGTTTTGTTTTGTTTTGTTTTGTTTTGTTTTGTTTTTTAATTTATTTTGGTCTCTATTTCCAGGTGAGAGAGGCTTTCCTCACATATCTGGTAATCCTTGGGAGTTTGCGCATGTTTCAAAATGATTATAAAAAGCTCCAAGCGGGAGCTCTGAGCACATGCAATGGGCTTGTTGAGTATGAGCTTCACTGTAGAGTGGCTTACATTTACAGTTTGGAGAACCCCTAATGTATTCTCCTTCTTGGGCTAGTCAGGTTCTCTTCTAGAAAAAGACCTTATATTTACCTAGAAGGAGAGGTCTAGCTATAAGCAGACGGTGCTAGAAGAGTTAGGAAATTTCAGCACTCAGTACTATATCACTTGGATCATATCTTTTGGTAAGCACCCAACCCCTCAACTACACCTACATCTCCAATACGAAAGACCTCTGTCTTACCGTCTCCAGAGAATTAACTCTCCAGATGCTACAGTTAAGGAAGAGTTAGGAGGTGATCTAGGAGGTCAGCTTGCTTCTCTAATTCCACTCCCAATGCCAAAGGTACCTGGTACTGCCAGTTGCAAAACTTTGCAAGAACTGTATATATAGATGGTTATTCAGCTTTCCCCAAGCCTACTAAGGATTCTGTTTTCTTGGCTCTGCTAAGTCATTTTCTTCTGTTCCATCTGCTTTCATATTCTAAAGTGTTGCTGCTAACATCTGTTATCCTGTTCTCTTCCAACTTTTAGCTAGATGTCTTTAAAAAAAAAAAAAGAAAGTTCCTTTAACTGTATTTTTCATGGGGTTTCTAAAGAGGAAAAGGAAAATTTGGTGCACATTTTCAGTCTGCCATCTTGACACAGAAATCATCAATGCTTTTTATATTGCCAACATGATAGCCTTTTATACGGGTGAAAAAATAAAAATGTCCATCAAATAAATAAATAAATTGTGGCTCAACCACACAATGAAATAGTATCAGCCACTAAAACTAATGTTATGAAAGAATAACACCATGGAAAAATGTTCCTAATGCATTAAGTGAAAAAATAAATTATAAAACATGTACAAAAGTATCACACTTTCTAAAAGTATATATTTTAAAGGGAAGCAGCGTCTATTAATACAGTCACTACACACACACACACACACACACACACACACAGTGCCAAAAAATGTGTACACATGGTAAGAATGGAAGAAACTTAAATATAATTGTAATAATATATACTGATAGCAAAAGATGACTACAAGTCACGTTTGACTTCTGCAATTAGAAGAGGTGCTCAAAGTGGTTACCATCAGCGTCCAGATACTTTCATTATGGTGAAAGTATCTGCTTAAGCATAGATAACATCTCTTAGAATGTGTATACATTTTTTTGGCACCCCCGGTATAGAGAGAGAAGAAAGTAGTGCACCAGAAAGTGAATGGTGCTTATCTCTGAGTGGTGAGAAGATAGATCAGATAGAGACTGCGTGATCAGATAGAAAATAAATGCTTGAAAACGAAAATTCCCAAGGAACGTGTAAGAGTGAGCATGTCTTCCTGCTAGAGCCTCGTCTCATGCTGTTCTGTCAGATTGGGTGTAACTATCACCCTGTTCTCTGGTTTGTCAGGTTCAAGCCTGTGTCCAAAGAGTTATACAAACCTATGGCCCTTCTCCCTTTTCCAGCCACCTAATGATCCCTATGGTATCCAGAGAGAAGATCTTGTCCTGAGTCTCCAAGCAGTGCTGGCATCCACAGCACAATTTGCTGAGGTGGGTCTAGCCCAGGTTAGGGTATGTAGCCCCAGGCCATGAAGGGTCTGAAGAAACAGTAAAAGCATGAGGAAAAAGAAAAATCCAGTATACACTTTAAGATCTGACATCCTGCAAGTGTCTTCAGGCTTATATGCCAAGTATTTTCAGACCTTCAAAATAGAAAATTTTAGGGGCAGCCGGTTAGCTCACTTGGTTAGAGTATGGTGCTCTTAACAACAAGATTGCTGGTTCGAGCCCCACGTGGGCCACTGTGAGCTGTGCCCTCCACAACTAGATTGAAACACCTACTTGACTTGGAGCTGATGGGTCCTGGAAAAACAAATAAATAAAAGTTTAATGAGAAGGGGGACGGTGGGGAGGGAGGAAAGACGGAAGGAAGGAAAGTTTTACCATCTTCCTTTAAAATAGTAATCCAATCCCTATCTGGTGCTATCTTTTGAAATCGTATAGATGTGCCAACTAGCCCATTTTTTTCAGGTGACTGGGGGTCTGGCCACATCTTAGCAGGAAGGTTGGCTTACAGTCACAATCCCTAACTCAAGAATAGCTCCTTGGTGTAGCACCTGTCCCTGGGGACTGGTGGCAAGAAGGATGCGGGTGACCTTGGTGTAGCTACAACACTGCCCCTCTCAAACTTCAGTTCTTCTTCCTTCTCTCCCACAGTTTCTGCTGCCCCTGCTGGTTGAGAAAGTGGATTCTGAGATTCTGAGTGCCAAACTGGATTCTCTGCAGACTCTGGTGAGTCATTTTTCTCCTTCCCTGGTCCAGCTGCCTTTTTAGCTCTTGCACTGTGTTAATTGATTTCAAGTTTGTTTTTTCAAAATGCGTCAAAAATCCACAAAAAATAAAAAGTTGATATTTTGACTATGTATTTAATAGCATTTTGAGCTGCTTTGTACGTAAATGATTTTTATTTTAAACCTCTTTTATATGGTAATAAATTTACCATTATATTGAATTTTAGCAAAAAATACTCAAAACATGCTAAGTGGCATCAATTAGATTTAGGTATAGATAAATTAGAATCTAATGGCATTGATGACATAAACAATTTATTACATGATGTTACATAACATGGCACACAAAACATCTTTGTGACTGATAGTGCAAGCCACAGGAAAACATCTGAACATCGCAACAAAAAGAGTTAGACAAATTAGGAGTGCTAAAGGATTATAGAATATTAGAGGCCAGGGAACATGGGCGTCAAAAGAGGGATCCCAGGATTGGGGACTGTATGTTGATCTAAAGTCCCCAGTTGCATATTGTCTTGTCTGATAGTAAGTGAGTGGCAGCCAAGGAAAGGCTGATGAGGGCTCCTTTTTTTTCTTTTAATTTTTTATCGGGGAACTGTGTTTTTCCAGGACCCATCAGCTCCAACTCAAGTCGTTGTTTTCAATCTAGTTGTAGGGGGCGCAGCTCAGCTCCAAGTCAAGTGTTGTTTTCGGTCTAGTTGTGGAGGGTGCAGCTCACTGGCCCATGTGGGAATCGAACTGGCGACATTTGGTATTACGAGCACTGCACTCTAACCAACTGAGCCAACCAGCCGCCCCCCAGGGCTCCTCCTTAAAGCTTGTTCTTCATACCTCAGAGTGAGCTATTTTTCTGTGCCCCAGGTATGACTGTTATGAAATCCTGCTGGTTTTTCTGCTGAGAGCCAGACTCCTTCAGATGCCAGTGTGCTGAGGTGCCTGCATATCTGAGGAATTCTGAGTGTGTAATAGCTGATACCTGTGCTTTCCTTGCAGAATGCTTGCTGTGCTGTGTATGGACAGAAGGAACTGCAGGACTTCCTCCCCAGCCTCTGGGCTTCTATCCGCAGAGAGGTGAGTGTTACTTAGATAAACTCACTACTGTTGACTCCCAGTTGTCAGGTCTCAGGGAAATAATACCCGCCGTGCTTTTCCCCTGTTGCTGTGCCTGGTTATTCAGCAAGTAAGCCATGGGTGTACTTCTAATTGAATGACAAGGGAGGGTCCCTATGTGAGGTGAGGGTCAGCTGCTTGGCGGTGGCACTTGATCCCCTTTGCACAGTGCCCACTTACTGTCCTCATGGTAAGGAGCATAGTCATGGTGCCGTGGCACCAGGCTGAATAGAAGGGGAGAGGAAGAGACCTGGGATAAGGTATCCCAATAACCACTGCTGCAAGTTGGCATTCTGTTTCTCAAAAGTATGTGTATCAATCCCATGGGACTAAGGACTGGTGAGAATATACCAGTTGAGAAGAAACTCATTTGAGGGGTTAATTTCACATTGCTGTGCCCTAAAGGTTCTCAGCTCCACCCAAAGGAAATGGGCAGTGGGTGGGTAGGGTCTCACCTGGTGCAGCCTCCCCTCAGTAGCCATGGATCCCTCCCTGACAGGTGTTCCAGACAGCAAGTGAGCAGGTGGAGGCCGAGGGCCTGGCTGCCCTCCGCTCCCTGACTGCCTGTTTGTCCTGCTCTGTGCTGAGGACCGATGCTGAGGATCTCCTTGACTCCTTCCTTAGCAGCATTCTACAGGGTAACGGGGCGTGGTGGCCAAAGGGGAGCGAGCACGAGGGCGAGATCTTTCAGGCGTAGCCCCACCGTGTGCTGTGATTTGGGGGCTGGACCCCTACTTGGAATTGAAAATAATTTCAGTGGGAACTGTCCCAGGTCTCAGTCTCCCCCTTTTATGGACTGCAGGGGAGTTAACAGTGTTCGGCCTCCTCCCAAGTTTATGACGTGTTGCCTCTCTAGACTGCAGGCACCATCTGTGTGAACCGGACATGAAACTGGTGTGGCCTAGTGCCAAACTGCTGCAGGCAGCGGCAGGTGCCTCTGCCCGGGCCTGTGACCACATCACCAGCAACGTTCTGCCTTTGCTGCTGGAGCAGTTCCACAAGCACAGTCAGGTAAGGAAGCGAGCAGAACCTGTTGAGGAGATGATGGGACCCCTCGCTAGGATCCCTTTCTCACAGAGAGAGCATAAGTGTTGAGCTTGGGCCCAGATAGTAGCTTTTGGGTTAGGCTCCTATTAACTGATGCTGGTTCCCTTATTTACTCTATTCTTGACACTCTTACATAAAAGAATAACTCACTCCACTTTCATAGTAGAACTGAAATCCTTGAAAACATTCTTTGACTCCAATATCCTTTAAAACATTGCAGAGCAACCAGCGGCGGACAATCCTTGAAATGATCCTGGGTTTCTTAAAGCTGCAACAGAAATGGAGCTATGAAGACAAGGGTGAGGTCACCTTTCAGAGAGCACTGTAACCCTATAAAGGACGACAGGCAAAGAGTGCCATGGAGTAGTCTAGAACAGTGGTATTGTCATTCTGAGGTTGTAACATAACAAAACATTTAATGGCTGAGACCTGTTTATTATTTTCCCAGTGCACTCCTAGATACCCAAATGGATTAAGCTCTTTAAATCTGCCTCGGGTTGTCCTTGCATCATTGCTGAGTCAGGGCTTCCCTCTAACCTGGACTGTCTCTCCCTAGGTGAGAGGCCTCTGAGTGGCTTCAAGGACCAGCTGGGCTCAGTGGTATTCATGGCCCTGGCAGACCCCAACGCCCAGCTTCAGCTTGTTGGCATCCGTGCACTCACAGTCTTGGCTGCCCAGCCAGGTACGTTTCAGAGAAAGAAAAAAGATAGGGGCATTGTTCCCTTCCTTGTGATTTTTCTGTCTTGAGTGAAGAGCAGTCTTAATTCCCTGGTTCTCACTACAATTCTTGATGGATTTGGAATTTCTAATGGGACTTTTGGAAGGGTTGTGGTGACTACAGGGGAAGAAAGGTGGTTCATGTGCCCTTCTAACACAGATCTCCTGTCTTCTGGCGACTTGGAGCTGGCAGTGGGTCACCTATACAGATTGAGCTTCGTGGAAGAGGATTCCCAGAGTTGGTGAGAATCTAAAGCAGCAAGATAAAGCACGCAGTTCCAGGGCTCTGCTTCTGACCCTTGGCTCTCCCTAGGGGAGGTGGGCCTTGTGCTTGGCTCTGGCTGCCAAGCCGTTGGACATGTGGGACTGTTCTCTTTTTTGGGGCATTAAGAAGCCCTGTCCAACTAGGTACTTGAGTCCTGCTCTTCAGCAAGGTGGCCTCAGGAGCCCAAGCTCTTGATTCTGCCTAATGGCAGGTCTGGGCAGGAGAACGGTGGGCCAAGGCTCAGCTAATACTCCTCTGCCCTGTGCCCCCAGCAGGGTGGCAGCGCTGGAAGCAGCAGGACACCTGGCCGCTCTTTACCCTGTGGCCTTCAGCAGCTACCTGGTACCCAGGCTTGCTGAGGAGCTGTGCGTGGGTATGTGTCTCCGGTCTTCTGTGGCCTGCCCCTGCCCAGGGAGGCTTGAGGGCCTTCATACGTGCATCACACAGGGAAACCTCGTCTCCTGGGTTGCTTTCAGGGGAGTTGGATTTGGCTAGAGAGGATGAGGGCAACAAATGCGCCCGGCATCTGCGCTGTCTGCAAGCCTTGTCAGCTGTATCAACACATCCCAGCATTGTCAAGGAGACCCTGCCTCTGCTGCTGCAGCATCTCTGCCAGTTGAACAAAGGTAACTGCTAGGATTGATCCTCAAGGAGCTGGGCTGATGGGAGCCGTCGTCAAGTTTGGAGTTGATGCCTCTAAGGCAGTGGTTCCGGTGGTGGCTATACAAAAGTGTCCCATGGGAACTTTTAGAATAAACTACTGACGATAGGCCTCACTCAGTCCAACTAAATCGGTCTCTAAGGAAGAATGGGACTTGGGCAACAGTAATTACTGAGTGATTTTAATGTGGAGCCAGAATTGGAAAGCACCACTCTAAGACCATGTTACTGAAAACGTGGTCCATCACCCAGCAGCATGGGGATCATCTGGGAGCTTGTTAGAAGTGCAGAATCACAGGCCCCACTGGTCAGAGTCGACATCTGCGTAGGCTCTCTAGGTAACTCATATGCACTCGAGTTTGAGAAGCACTGCTCCCAGGCATAAATGACAGTGGCTGTTGTACTACATACAAACCTATGCATGCTCACCGTGGGCCCTCACTATTTCTAAGCTCTCTACTTTGCCTGCCAGCCCTGTGGACGATCCAGTCGACAGTGGCTGATCTGCTACACAGTAGAAAGAATGTGACTCGGAGTGTGGCCTGGGCTCGATCCCTGACTTTGCACTTACTGTGACTCTAGAAATACCACTGGTGGTTTCATTGAGCCTCCACATCTTCCTCTATAAAATGGGAAACGATCCTTTTAGAGTTATGAAAAATTAGATGTATGTGAGTGCTTCTGCTGCAGAGCCTGGCACAGAGCAGGTCTCAGCTCCAAAATCGGAATAAATGAAAAAGAACATCCAAGAGAATAAAGTGACTTGGCTCTTTAGTAAGACACTCTTGGTCTCTTTGTCATTCACCTTTGATTGTTCTTCTCGTCTGCTCTATGTGAAATACCTGGAAATGCTTTTAGGAAAATGTTACAGAGAACACTTTCTCACTACACAGGGAATATGGTGGCAGGACCCAGTGAAGTTATTGCTGTCTGTCAGAGCCTCCAGCAGCTGGCAGAACAATGCCAGCCAGACCCTGAGAGCTGCTGGTATTTCCATCAGACAGCTGTACCTCGCCTGTTAGCCTTGGCTGTGCAGGCTTCCATGCCAGGTAACTTGCTCCACCTCACTACTCCTCTGGATTTCAGTGGTGTTGAACAGCACTGCCACCCTCAGTGTGTCGCTGGTATTACATTGTGTACCAGCGGAGACTTATTTTGAGTATTGTCCCTGGAGTGAGATTTCGCTTCAAGAAAAGGGTGCTAAGCTGACCAATGGCGGAAACCAAAACCCGTTAGTGTTAGCAGCGCTCAAAAGGATGCACACCTTTTCCCCTTTAATTGCTATGTAATTAGTCTGTGGAGTCACGTAGACCTGGTTGGCTTTCATCTTCGACTCCAACACTCGCTGACTTGGGTGAAGATATTTAGCCTTTCTAAGCCTGTTTCCTTGCTTATGAAGGGGTAAATAAAGAGAAATATCTGTGTCACAAGGCAGTTGTTAAGGATTAAATAAAATAATGTATAATGCCCGGCAATACAATGTCTGTCTGTATCGTAGCTCAATGTATAGTAGCTGTTATAATAATGACCCATGAAGATAAATCCATGTTATCTTTTAAGTTTTTGAAAAGACTAACATAACTATTTCCGATATTAAGAACGTTCATACTCACTGGCCTTATTCTCCGTTGTTGTCCAGTCTAAGGACTGTGTTCTTGAGAGTTCTCTGTGGCTCACATGAGATCACTTTTGCTTCTGGGGCCGTGTTGGTTCTCAGGGCTGCAGCACTACTAGTGGACAGGTTAGAAATCACTGCCGTTGTGACTAGAGTCACACCCCAGTTATGGTAACAGGACCTAATCATCTAACCCATAGTCATGACCTTGTGATTCTGTATGTGTGTTTTGGTTTGGTTTTGCAGAGAAGGAGCACTCAGTTATAAGGAAAGTGCTTTTGGAGGATGAGGTCTTGGCTGCCATGGTGTCTGTCATTGGCACTGCCACCACCCACTTAAGCCCAGAGTGAGTATCACCATGTATGTAGCTTGATCCCAGGGAGGACAGCAGTCGCGGAAAGCAGCAGCAGGTAGCTGCCTTCTGCGAGGTCCTTTTACCCAGAATCAAATGTGGAGGCAGTTACTTGCTGGCAAAGTAAGAGGAAGGGGCTGGTAGCACCATGGACTGTGGGGATAGATGAGCCATGGTCTGATGGTTCTTAGCTGCAGATGTGCATAAGAATCACCTATGGAGCATTTAAAAAATATATACGTTGAGTTCTTTCACTAGATTGTAAGCTCCTAAATAGGGATTTGATGTGTCTGGCTCACTGCTATATCACCAGGGCCTAGAATGGGAATGGTTCCTGGCATATAATACATGCTCAATTAATAATTGTCGAATGTGTGAAGGGTCATGCTTTGGCCCATTGACTCAGTGACTAATGGGAAGCCCAGGGCTGCTTTACCACCCTGATACCTAGTGCTCTACCCCAGCTTAGCTGCCCAGAGTGCTGCCCACATTGTGCCCCTCTTCTTGGATGGCAACATCTCCTTCCTGCCTGAAAACAGCTTCCCTTGCAGATTCCAGCCATTCCAGGTGAGGGTCTGATGGATCAAATCGGGGAAAATCCTGGGGTTTCTGTCCTTCAAATTTCTAGGGCTAATGTGGGATGGGTATCAGGGCAGACAGGCGTATTGCTGGCGGGACAGGCTTGATAAGGCTCTTCTTCCTTTATAGGATGGCTCCTCAGGACAGAGGAGGCTGGTTGCACTGCTTATGGCCTTTGTCTGCTCCCTGCCTCGAGATGTAAGTGAACACATTTGGAGAGTACCCTACCCTGACAAGGGGAGGTGGGTCCCATGTGACTTTTGGGCTGAAATTGTCACAGACTAAGCTGATCTACTTTCCTCGCCAGAGAATTTAGTTCTCATCCATCCTGGCTCCTGCTGCCTCTTTCTACTGGGTATCTCTTGAGTCCAAGTGTTCTCTGGGTCCATGACATGACCAGGTTTTCTGTAGGTGGAAATCCCTCAGCTGAACCAACTCATGCGGGAGCTTTTAGAGCTGAGCTGTTGCCACAGCTGCCCCTTCTCCTCCACTGCCGCTGCCAAGTGCTTTGCAGGACTCCTCAACAAGCACCCTGCAGGTACTGGAAGCCTCCCTGAATCAACTACTGATGAAATCTTGAATCTTCAGTCCTTGTTCTTTTTTAAAAAAGGAGCTTGCTAATAATGTAATAGGGCTTCCCAAAGGGCAGCCTTTGGGACAAGAGTCAAGACCAGAATTGGGCAAAACATTATAGGACTTAAGAAGATAAGGGGATACAAACAGAGTGCTCTGTCTAGTCTGTCATCCTACTTCCTACAGGGAGCCGTTAGAGCTAATGCTTTCTTAAAATTAGACAACTCCTTTCAGATGCCAGCTTCCTGCATTAGGAGAATACTGGTCTCTCATGCTGCCGGTGTCCCAGAGTTGAGTGGGCAAAGTCCACAACCAAATGGTACTATTCTTTGTAATAGCTTCTCAGGGAGCTCTGCATTAAAATGATCTACGTCCTTTGTTGTTAAGAGAGAAATACGTAGCCTTTGCATCAGCATTTCCTCCCTCCTTTTAGGACAACAGCTGGATGAATTCCTACAGCTGGCTGTGGACAAAGTGGAGGCTGGGCTGGGCTCTGGGCCCTCTCGTAGTCAGGTGTTCACACTGCTTCTCTGGGTAAGGAGTTGGAATGGATTCTGGTTAGACAGAGACAGTTATGTCTGGTTAAATAAAATTTCTCCATTTGACCTGGAACCATAAGCATGCTTCTCGGGGTCCTGGGATTTGAGTGTCATGCCCTGACCAGTCTCGTCTCTGATTACAGGTAACAAAGGCCCTAGTGCTCAGATACCATCCTCTCAGCTCCTGCCTTACAAACCGGGTAAGTCCACTCTGGAGATAGGAGAACCTAGAACCTGAACAGGACTTCCTGTTGACCCTGTTCCTCCCAGAAATGACTGGGTATTTAAGGTTCTTCTTCCCTGAAGGACCTCAAAAGCTCTCTTCTCCAGCTCATGGGTCTCCTGAGTGACCCAGAACTAGGCCCAGCAGCAGCCGATGGCTTCTCTCTGCTCATGTCTAACTGCACTGATGTAATGACCCGTGCTGGCCACGCTGAAGTGCGGCTCATGTTCCGGCAGCGTTTCTTCACGGATAATGTGCCTGCTTTGGTGCAGGGCTTCCAGGCTGCTCCCCAAGGTGAGGAGAGTCTGAAAGGCCCCAAATATATAGACCTCTCCTTTGCTCGGGCCACATTCTCTAAAATCATTGAGGTCCTCAGTGCTTCCTGAGAGCTATGTCATGGTCTGTGCCTACAGGACTAACTTCCAGATTCTTGCCCCACTGTTTTCCTTTGGTGGGCATATCTTGCTTATTCTGAACTTGAGGGGCCCTTTTGTTTTTAAGCCTCTTTATAGGCCGATGTCCCAGCTTCATCAGAGATGAGAGATGAATTCTCAAGCTGTGTGTCTAAGCCCGTTTCTCCCCTAAGCTTTTCCATTGTTTTCCAGATGTGAAACCAAATTACCTGAAGGCTCTGTCTCATGTACTGAACAGTCTGCCTAAGCATGTGGTCTTGCCAGAGCTGCCCACGGTAAGCCTCGCAGTCAGAGCCTGTCAGCAAGGGACCAAGCCATGTCCTCCAGCTGGGCTAGAGGGGGGAGGCAGAGAAGCAGGCTCATGACTGTGTGCTCATCCCTCCTTCCTGTGGCCCCTTAGCTGCTTTCCTTGCTGCTGGAGGCCCTGTCTTCCCCCGACTGTGTGGTACAGCTCTCCACCCTCCGCTGCCTTCAGCCGCTTCTATTGGAAGCGCCCCAGGTCATGAGTCTTCACATTGACACCCTCGTCACCAAGTTCCTGAACCTCAGCTCTAGCCCTTCCATGGTGCGTTGAGTCCAGCAACTTTCTGGCACCTATGGCTCCTTCACGGCTCCCCCCTCACCTCCTTACGGTTGTGTTCCAGGCTGTCCGGATTGCTGCACTGCAGTGTATGCACGCGCTCACTCGCCTTCCCACCCCTGTGGTGAGTACCCCACAGGTCCCTCTCTGGCCTGGAAACTTCAGAGAGCCAGAGAAGTACCTTTTTGCCTTAGGTAAGCAGGACTGGCCACCCTGCTGTGTGACTGAGGTATGAACGGCAAGGTACAGACAGGCCATCCTGCCAACTGGCATCCTTTGGAACCACTAAAAAATAATAGGAAGATTATTAGTTGTCAAGTCAGAGAAGCGGCTCTTTTGGTGGCCATGGTTGAGCAAGGCTGAGATTCATTCTTAACTCCACAGCTGCTACCGTACAAACCACAGGTGATTCGGGCCTTAGCCAAACCTCTGGATGACAAGAAGAGACTGGTGCGCAAGGAAGCAGTGTCGGCCAGGGGAGAGTGGTGAGTTTCTAGGTCATAGGGAGATGTGGGATGGAAATGAGCCTCACCATGAATGCTGTCAACATTCTTTTTGCCTACAGGTTTCTGCTGGGGAGCCCTGGCAGCTGAGCCCTCTGTCCTGGCCTAGACTGTTCTGACAGACAATCGAACCTGGAATTACTATCAAGCCATCTTGCCAGGGCAGGGAGACCGCTGGCCTCGGCCTGCCTTTCCCACAGACACAGCACAAATGCTGGGCCTCTGTTGCGTGGCTGTACAGGAAACATGGGAATCTTGATTTATAACGGATTTGTAAAGTAACTAAGTGTGAGACTACTTGTGTTTGGAGAGAGATCTTGGGGTTCCTCCCCATGTGAATGTCATAAAAAGTGAGACACGCTGCTGAGCAGTGAGTGCAGCTGAGTGTAGCTCTGAGGAACCGGGATGATGCGTGTGTGTATGTATATTGCTGGAGAATAAAGATTCTTTTGATAATGGGGCTGCCAGATATTCCCCTGCCCACACACCAATGCACCAGAAGCACATAACCAGAAGCATCAGTGTACGAGCTAGAAGAACAGTAATGATAGGGACTAACCAAGAATTCTTCAGGGCACCCAACCCCTCCCAGTAGCACACAGGCGGCATCACCCGGACAACTACTCACTAGGCCTCGACCCTGACCTACCTTTTCCCTGCCCTACCGTAGCGGCAACAAGTGAGAAAGAAGCTGTATATCTTTAAAAATCAAATACCTTTATTTTTTCCCCCTTCAGCAGCATGTGAGAAGTGGCAGTGACCTCAGCAGTAGGCCTGGTATCTTTGCCCTGTTGAGAAGCCAGGATCTCAGCTTCACCTTTCAGGTGTTTTCTCAGGCAGCAAGTGGAAGAGGTGGTGGCCATCCCCCATGCTGTAAACTGGAGGTTAGGGACAGCACCTGGCAAGGTTGCTAGCTGCCTCCTCTCCAGTCATGGCTGGGACTTCTGTTTGCCTGAGTAAAAGGACATCAGTCCTAGATTTTTCCACATCGTGTTTTGCTTCTGCAGTGGCCAGGAGACAGGTCCTTGAGTTGTCCTTACATGGTACCCTAAGGCAGGCCCACTGGCTCTTTGTTCAAGGATCCCAAGAAGCTATTCTTGGAGGCCCTTGAGACAACACGAGAAGCAAGGCGATGCTCAAGTCGTGGCTGACAGTCCAGCTCACACTGCCATCACAGAGGCTGAGTGAGCAGTCACCCAGGGAGGGGGGTCCCAGTTCATTCCATTCCCATGGGGCAGGTGACTAGAAGGTAACAGCACCCGAGTAAGCCAGTGCCTGTGAGAGGAAAGAAATGTCTGAGTTCCAAGAGTTGTTGGGCTTCCTGATCCTCCTTCCTTGGCAACAATACATCAAGGTTTCCTGAAGCTACCTGACATGAATCACAAATGTCACAAAAGTCCTAATTTTGTCCGATAAATCTGCCCTCTAAGTGCCTGGGAGGCCGTTAGAGGCTTTGAGCTAATCTTCTAAGGGACCACTGCAAGCAGTGACGACCAGGATGTAATGAGGATGGGAAAGTGGGGTGGGCAGGTACTACAGTCACCTGCCTATTATTGTCTCTGTCGTTGCAATTTGAAGAAGGATTTTCCCTTGTCTCTTGGGGCTGAGGGAGCTAGCTTCATTTATTGTCTTAGGACCTCTGTCACAAACAGATTACTTCAATCCCAGCAATTATTGGCTTGAACTCCAGACACGGCCATACAAATGAGAGGTGACTGGTAGCTGCCTATCCCACATAGAGGTCCCTTCTTGAGAACAGCTTTCTTTGTATTTTATTATGTCATCTGTAAGCCTCATCTGCTACTGAAATCACACAATGCTGGCCTTAAGCTCCTTTGGCTGAAGTGAGCAATAAGCTCTATTCCTAGAGTCTTCAGTCTGCACTGTCCAATATGGTAGACACCAGCCACATGTGCCTTTTTAAATGTGTAACAATTAAAAATTCAGTGCGTTATCCACATTTCAAGTGCCCACTAGCCTCGTGTGGCTGCTAATGGCTAATGTCTTAGCGTAGGTATAGGACACCTTTCTCGTTAGAATTCTGTTGGACAGCACTGATCTAGGTTTTACTTTACCTTCCTGTGTCCACACCCAGGAATAACTTCCAGTTGTCCAAGCAGCCGTAGTTGTAATGATTTCTAAAAACCTAGGGCCAAGAAAAACGTGTTTCTACAAACCCCTTTCACTTAATCCCTTTCTAATTTTTGAGCCTAAATTGGCTGAGCTAAAGCTCAGCTAGGCAAGTTCTGGCCTTTTATGATACCTGCCCTAGTTGGCCCTGACCATGGCCTTGTTTGTAGGATGGCAGGTTCAGTTACCCACCCGCAGCGCCATCCCCCGCCCTCAGTCCTACTCACTCTGCCCTTGGCCTGCAGCCGACGTCTCTCCTTCTTATTGATGTGCCTTTCGATACTAGTCTCACCTCGACTGATGAGAACTGCATGCCATACAGTTAGGGCACCCAGGGCAAGTGCCACGGAACTAAGAAAAGGGGCAAAGATTGGTGGGTAGCTTAGAGGAGGTCAGAGGCTATGTCTGAAATTAAGCTGAGTGATGACTGCATAGGAACCTCTGCCTAAATCTCATCTCCCAGCCCACACATCCCAGGTAAACTTAACTACATCCATAAAGAGCATCAGTGAAAAACCATGGGCTAAGAATAAATTGTGTGCAAAGGAGGGAGGGAAGAAGTGTGTATTACTAATACAAATGTTCTGTATTTCTTAAAATACCCATGTTTGGGAGACACTGGAAGGCAGTAAGAGCAGCAGGGGTTGGAATGGGATGGCAAAAATTCAGATTCCAGCTTTTACCATTCCTACCTGTGTATCATGGAACAAAATTACTTCACCCCTCTCATTTTCAGTTTTCCTCATCTATAAAATGTAGTCACCTACCATTTAAGTAGGATTGAACTTACCATGGCATATAACAAACAGTGTCAATATCCTTAGTGTTCCCTGCCCCAAAAGGCTAAAGAAAATTAAGTGCTGACTCTGCCAACCTCAATTAGACTAAGAAGAGCAGCAGTTCACATAGGGACGGGCGCTGTGGGGACCTGAAAAGGTTTTCCTGAAGCTGCCCCTCCCTTAAGCTGTCAAAAATGAGTTAGATACCTGCACAGGAACCAGAGGTAGACAAGACTCTTGTGAGTTACTCTTTCTCCAAAGGAGAAGGCGGGTGGTGGGGTCTGGTGGTAAGTCTGTTGAAAACAAACAAACAAAAACAGCAAAGTCTGGCTCATTTGCTCTGCTGGTCTCCACTAGAGCCCCCAGCACCTTCAGGCAGGGAAGTGATCCAAGCCCAGGATGAGAAAATAGGGGTGAAGCCACAAAGGAGTCGGCAGAAGCCAGGTGGGTCGACCAAGCCCAGCGGCGGCATGTGGACAAACACTGGGCAGAGCAGGTCTGGACAGGATGGCAAAGCACAAGAGGAGCCGACCCTGGGCCTTTAGATGTGACAACACAAATGGGGCTCCAGGGGAAGCCACGCCACTCCCCAGCTAGAATTCCTTCACCATGTGGCTGCAGCCCCCAAGAGGGGACCAGACCCGCACCCACAATGGAATGACTGCCAGGGGGGAGAACAGTGAGCTCCACTAAGAACCAAAAGGGCAGCAGAGGTGTAATACAGTCATTAGCCTAAGATCAGAGTAAGGGGTCCTAAAAGGCCAGGGGAGAAGGGACGATGCAGACAGACCAGGACTGAAGGATGATCAGACTGGCCCAGCCTGATTGTCCCCTGGAGCCCCAGTACACAGACTGACACAGACTCCTTGCTGCTCAGGCCATCACCAAGGCAGAGCCCTTGCTCAGCCCAAAGGTGATAATGGGATAGAAACAAAAACCCATATACTGGGGACTTCTGGCTTGCCCCCAGGCCACTTAGTCTGCCCACGGCAGACAGCTTCCCAGAACACCCTCGTTCCGGTCTTAAGCAGCCCCTCAGCCAGTCTACAACTCAACTCACAGGTGGGCCCCAGTTGCCTCAGCAACTCCGTACCCCCTGGCCTGAGCAGCAGGAGGCAGTGGGGTGGGGACGGCCCACCTGGTTGGCAACCGCCTGTAGTTTGTTCTTGTCGAGCTGTTTCATTTTCTAAGGGGATGGAAAACAGTGCTGGTTATACTCTCAGGCTTCTAGCATAGAGGTGCTACCAGCCCCTCTCCTTAGGGACAGATGCCACACCTCAAGTGCTCTCTACCGAGCTGCCCTGCTTCCTAACTGGGCTCACCTCGATGGCAGCATAAGCCTCCCGGAAGAGGTCCCAACTTCCATAGCTGCAGTAGACACAGCCCAGAGTCATGAAAAAGCAGAAGGAGAAGAAGTACCGATGGTTATAGTGGCCCACACAGTTGTTTAGCCAGGCTGGTGGGGGAAGGATTAAGGACAAGATCAGACACAGCTTCAGAGTATGTCCAGGCCTGATTCATCCTCGCTTCATGACATCACCCAAGCCTGGGGCTTCCAGTCAGCAAGAACTATTTTCCAAAGGCAGGAAAATACGGAACTTCCCAGAGGTTGAGGTGAAAGTGTTAAAGCTTTTCAGAGCCCTCACAAGTCCCACCAGAAAATCACGAAAACTGAAATCCTTCATTAAAATTAACCTGCCAGTACTTCAGCCTCGCGGGGGTTCACCAATGGTTCTATCTGGTACACCCAGTGGACAACCGCTACAGCCCAAACATTGCTTTCCATCCAACAGATATTAGCACGCCAGTCTAAAAAGAACAGATGTCTTGCTCCAAGGAGACCTGTCCCCAAGCATTTGTAAGCCTCCTGCTTCCCCCAGCAGGGTCAGCCCCCACAGCTCCTCTTCCACTAACTTCTCATGAGCCCAGTATTCTCTGCAGGGTGATGCTAGAAGCCCTAGTTTTGTGGCCCTTAACCCTGTGCAGTGCTCTGGAGCCAAAGAAGGTGGCCTCAGGCAGAAGACAGAACAAAAGGATACGGCAGTGATGATCCATCTTCAGCACACACCTGTGAGGGAGGGACACAGGCTGTTACGATGGCCAAGGTCCTTGAGATGTCAGTGCCAATCCTTCCCTACAAGGACCAGCATCCTGCTGAGGTGGAAAGGGCACAGACTTTGAAGACAGCCAGGCCTCGCTTCAAACCCGCTTTACTGGCTACATGATACTAGACAAGGGAACTCATCTTTCTGAAACTCAGTTTCCCAAGTGGTGATAGAGCCTGACTCGAGCATCCTGAGGTGTCGTGACACAGAGCACACTGCCTGGCACATGACAGGTGCTTCAGAAATGTCTTATCAAACAGCAGGTCTAGGTTTTGCCCTAGGGCTACAGCAGGAGGGCCACAGATGGGTTATCAGAGAGCAAAGCCAAGACCCACCTATTGCAGATGCTGCAGTGATGCGTTCGGGCTGGCTTGGGGTAAATGCACTTCTTACAGATGGAGACGGTGGCGATATCGTTCCTGCCCTGTGCAAAGAAGAAGTATGACAACTGTGGCAGCATGACTGTCAAACCTCGAAAGATACCACGGCCCTCTCCTTCCCCACTCCTGGGCCTGGCTCCCAGGGCCTGCAGCCCTTTCCCTTCCCCCAGCCCCTGTGGGGACCCACCTGGGGTGGATATCCAGGTGGAGTGGTGATGGCCTGGTAGTAATGGAAGACGATGAGGATCAGATTCCAGTGACTATAGAAGAAATGCCAGCAGAGCCGTGGCACGGAGTAGGTGCGGAGGATGAGGGGCAGGATACACAGGTAGGCGATGGCCACAATGGAGCTGGTCAGCACGATCACCAGCACCACGAACACCTGCCAATACCAGGGAGGGTGAGGAGATGCAGGGAGAGCCTGCCAACACCCAGAGTAACTCAGGGATGTCCCTGCAGTGGGGGCTGCTGTGGGTCCATCAGACACATGTCCCTCTACCGCCCCAAACAGGCCTCTTCCGGAGCGTCACTCACCACTCCACACCAGCGGATCACGTTGTCCACTAGCCAGTAGATGGGCTCAAAGGCAGCATCGACAGCGGTGTCGCTGCCCCCGAAGGAGTTGTAGAGCAGGGAGCGCAGGCAGACCTTGCCATAGCGCCAGCGCTGCACCAGGTCCCGGAGCAGAGGGGGACAGCGGCGCCGGGTGCCCAGTAGCAGAAGCAGGCGCAGGCAGAGGCGGGCGGGGCCCAGCAGCAGGGTCCGCTGGCCCTGCATGGCTCCTAGGAGAGCACACCATTGTGGGTGGCCAGCCTGGGCGCCGTCCCTCCCTATTCCACCGATGGGGGGAGCCTGAGCACCAGCTTAGAGGAAAGACCTGACTGAGGCCCGGCTGGGCCAGTCACCAGCAGTGGGAAGTCGGAAAGTCACTTCACCTCTCTACGGAATGTGTGGTGCCAGTGTCCCAACCAGATGACAGGGAGTAGGGTCGCAGGTTCTGAGCAGGCAGAAATCATACTTACATTACACCATGTGGTTGCACAGCAAATCCCAGACGGTGCACACCTAGAGTAAAGGGCCACAATAAACAGGCGCAGGACAGGTAGGCAGCGCCAAGCCAAAGCAGGGTCTCTGGAGTTGTCTGTGTAGACAGCCCACTGGGTGGAGTACAGCCAACGTGCACAACACTGCCCCGTGTCTCTGTGGGCGTGGCCAGTGCAGCAGGGGTTTCCCAGGGCCCTCACCTGGCCCCGCCCTTCCACCTACTTCCTAACAATTGCTCTTCGTCCAGGAACAGCCGGGGGGGGGGGGGGGGGGGGGGGGGGGGGGCGCTGCACAGTGTGTGGACCCTGCACCTCACTCTTCCCTGGTGCTGAGTCTTGGCGAAAGTACTCATCCTTCCTACTCCCTCTGAGCTGACATTACAAACCTAACCTGGTAGTATGAGAGTATCTCCTGTCAGGACAGCTCAACTACGCCTCCCATGACGTAAGACGCTTTGTCTCAATTCCATTCCCAGCCCCACCTCAAGGATACAGAAGCCAAGACAACTTTGGGTATTCAGAGCAGAATAACACCACAGACAGGAAAATACTGGCGGTAGGGGGAGTGGGGGGGGGAGGACTCCGTGCTGGTGGCTCATGAAAACCACAAGGCCTGCCCTTGCAGTTGAGTCGCCCCCACCCTGTTCTAGTTACACTCAAGAGCCTTCTCTGCAGCGGCTGCTCTTGGGCCCAAGCTTCCCAAGCAGCCTTCCCAGCTCTTTAGCCCTTTGCGTGGCTCCTCTGCAAGTGCCTTCGTCTCTTCCATGTGGTTTCTACCTCAGCCAACAGCCGTGGGAGGCCAGCTGCCCTGCCAATGGCCACAAGAGAAGACAGATTCCTTCCATGACTGTCTCCTCATTCTGCAGATTAAAGTCCTTACTAGAAAAGAAATCATCTGATTTTCCCCTATGAAGAGTACTGTCCTCAGCAACTCCACTGACTTATTTAACAGGCAGCTCAAAACCCAGCAGAAACTGGAGGAGGCTGCTCCACTGTAGGATGGTTTCAGTTCAGTAACTGGAGCAAGGTACTCTCCTTGCATCCTGGCTCATCACCACAAGAGGCCTTTCAAAGACAGTTAATTACCTCCTTCCACAAACCCTGTAACGACCTAAGGGAAAAAGAAATCCAGCAGACAAGGCCAGCAGAGAAAGAGAAGAAAGGCAATTCAGTAGGGACCTACCCTCTGCACCAGGATAAAGAAACTGGCCATTCCTAGGGGCTAGAGAATTAAGAAGCAGTGAAGAAGATAGAAAAAGGAAAAACTCAAACTTCCTACCTCCTTTGAGTTGGACTCCTATTGTTTGGAACCATGATTTGGCTTAAAATATGAATTTTTGAAATAGTATATATGGCCACCATAATCAAATGTTTAAAAGTGGGACAAAATATTTTACCCCACAACAAGTCCAAATGACTTAGATTGTCCCTTACTATGGCTCATGGCAAGTTTCCTATTTGCTAAAATACTTTTTATAGCAATAGCTTGCAAATAAGATATATCCCTCACCTGCAATAAACATGAATTATATGTCATTTCTTCTGTCTACAAAAAAAAAAATTCCTTCTCAGATTCTCCACTCTTTGGATTGTTTTGAATCTTTACAGGAAATGCCTGCCGCAAGGACTAGACTTACCAACTCTCACCTGCCCCATAACTTGACTTAGGGTTCAATTCTGCCCTTAAGTGGTTCTGTGACCTTGGACAAATCAGCAAATCCTGCTGGAACTCAATTTCCCTGTGTTACCATTCAGTGAGGAGATAGAAGTAAACGCTAAGGTCCCTTCCAGTTCTAACCCTTTAAGATTCCATATATACACTTGGTAGGGTATGAATGAAATGTTTGTAGAGTGCTTAGCACTATACCTGGCTCATGGGCATGCTCGATAAATACTTGTTGAATGAATGACCTGGGATGCAGAAGTGGGCAGGCCTGTCAGATGTCAACCTGTCCTACAAATAACAGCAAGGGCATTCCTGCCAATGTGATAACATTAAATAAGTGTCTGCCACTATCAGTCTTCATTTTTAGAATCATAGCACTTAAGAGCTAGCAGGCATTTTAGAAAACAAGTCTATCCAACCAAAAATCAACCCAAACATGTAAACTTGTAGATGTAGAGCTACATATCAGATTTGAGTGAACAAAGTCTCAAGCCAAGCCCCCACTCATTTTAGCTAGTGGGGTTTGGGGAAGCCAGGGAAGAGATATGTAGTCCACGAGGCCACAACTGAACCTACGGAGTTTTCGTCTTAGGAAACTGAGTTAAAGCAGAACTTGAAAAACTGTGAAGGGGATGGTGAGGGGTGGATGACCAGAGTGACCAGGGAAGGAAAAAGAGCAAAGCACAGCTTCACTATCACCCCAAGTACAAGCCCTGAGCACTCTGATCCTTCAGTAGTAATCACAGGCCATAGTGACATCTGCCACCAGATTATAGGGGATTGTAGACCATGGTACTCTCCTCTCCTCAAGGCTCTAAGTTACCATCTGTTTCCCAAGGGGAAATGGGATTGGAGGATGGCGGCTGACACAGGGAAGAACAGATTCCAAAGCCACCAGAAGGCAGAGGAAGGAAACTGATGAAAGTCGTGACAACTCATCCGGACAAAGATGCAGCGCTCAGGACGTTTGCAATCTCAAGCAGTACTGTCAACCCCTCAGTAACCGACACTTTATTCATGTGCAGACTTCCCTTCCGGACTAACACGCTGGGATGAGAAAAAGTTAAGGAATGGCCCACACGACTCTTGAAAGGATACGACTGTAAGATCGGAAACTGCAGTTACAAAAACCGGGGCACGGTTTTATTTCTCAATGAGGGTGGTATGGTCAAACTGCGATGGACTGGAAGTCAAAACATTTGGGTTCCGGTTTGTGCTCTACCTTAAACTATCTTCGAGACATTTGACAATTCAAATTCTATTTCTGGATCTAAGTTTGTAAATCTGTGAAATGGGCGAGATGGGCTGGTCGGCCTTTCAGCGTGGCGCGTTACGGCTGCCCGCAGGGCACGAAAAGGGCACGGACGTGCAGGGCTAGGCGAGGAGACAGCAGGAAGCCGGGCTCACGATAAGGCCCCGGAACTGGGCCCGACCCTAGAAAAAGGGACAGGACTGGGGAGCAAAGGCCGCGGCTTCGCTCTTACCTGCCGCCTGCCGACTCCCCAATCAGCCAAATCCAGCCCGCAGCCTCTGCTCACTGCCACCCCCTCCAGCTCGGCGCCCCAGGACAGGCCGGCTCAATCCAATCAACCATGGCCCGCCGCCCACAGAGCCAGCCTGCAGACCCGGACCCGCCGCCAGCCCATCCTCAACCACAAGCGCAAGCGCACGCGTTCCTGGAGCTCCTCCCCCGGATTCGGCCCGGGACGATCTGGGAAATGTAGTTCACCCCTCGAGAAGGCCTTCCCTGAGGTCACGTGACAAGAGCACCAATTGGTGCGTTTCTTACTGAGGAACTGGATTTGGGCCAATGAGAAATCGGCTTCGTTTTTCTCGGGGTTTGGGGCAGCGATAGTCATGGCGCCACCCGTGAGGTACTGCATCCCCGGTAAGTGAGTGGTGACCATTGTGAATCCTGGATAGGGACAGAGGAAGGGAGGCGGGATGGCCAACAGATTCTGGGCACACGTGGCTGATGCAGCGTTTTTTCTGCAGGCGAACGTCTCTGTAACTTGGAGGAGGCCAGCCCAGGCAGCGGCACCTACACCCGGCACGGCTACATCTTTTCGTCGCTTGCTGGCTGCATGACGAAAAGCAGCGAGAATGGCGCGGTAAAGGCGGCTCCCCGTCTCCTCTGTCTCTGCTTTTCCCTTAGGTTGCGCTTGATTTCGCAGTCCTTATGGCAGCGGCTCCGCGGACGCGTCTTTAGTGCTTCACGGGTAGAAGAGTTGGTCTCTTAAGTTTCTTCCAGCTGTGGTCCCTGCTGCTGGACACTTAGCACAGCCCAGTTAGTTGTGTTGGTCACTCTTGGTTGTGTTCCTGACACTCAGGGGAGGAAGTCGAGGGAAGAGCAGAGGTGAGCTCAGCCCTGCCGTGAGCTGCTGAATCCTGCCCGAATGTCACCTACCTGTCTGGCTTCATCCATATTCCCACCTCACTGCAATCTAGTCTAGTCAGTCATAGAGGCTTCTTTCAGTGTCGCTAATGCGCTAAGCTCTCTCCTGCCACAGAACCTTTGTACGAAGCCGTCTGTCTGGAACACGCTCCTCTCTCCTTAGCCTATTCAATCCCGACCTGTCTTTCAGGTAGCCTCTCTGTCTCACTTTCTCAGAGAAGCCCTCCGAGACTCACTAGCTGAGGAAAGGAGTTTTGTTTTTTGTTTACTGTGTGTTTTGTTAAACACAAAGAATCGTATTCCTTTCCTTCCAGGCACTTATCTCAGCATATAATTAAACACTCAGTTCCCCATTAGACTTTTCTCCTACTAAACTCAAGATCCCTGAAAGCAGGCCTTACCACCAGAACTCAGAGTACCACAAGGTAACTAACTGTTCCATAAACATTTGTTGAGTGCGTTAGTAAAACTATCCTTGTGCTGGAGGCTGATCTAGGATTAACGCAAGATCAGATAAGCAGACTTCGGAGGAACAGCTTAAAGACAGGTAGCATAGTAGAAAGAGGATTCAGAATTAGAACCCTTAGGTGCTGGCAAACTAAACCTTGATTCTACTTTATGTAAGAAACAAACTCTCTGGCTTTCCGGTCTTCCTCATCTGTAAAATGAGAGGCTTTTTATTCAGTCAGTTTTGGGAATGTCCTTGACCTGCCTCAGTTTGTTCATTTCATAGATATAGATATCTGTTGAGCATGTTCATGTGCCACTGTCAGTACTGACCTCTAGGGGTATGGTAATGAGCCAAATACACATGGTCTCTGCTATCCAGGGGCACAGATACATTGTAAACAAACAAGTGTTCAAATGCGATGACTGCTTTAAAAGAATACTACAGGATACCATGAGATCGTCGTCATAAGCAAACCCACCCTGATCACCCACCCTGATCACGAAGTGACATTTAACCAGAATCTAAAGAATACATAAGAGTTGGGTGGGTGGGAGGACTTAGTACTGGTGGAAAGAACAGGTTGAACAGACATCCTGAGATGGAAAGAAACTTAGTGAGTTGATGAAACTGAAAGAAGGCCAGGAAAGCTGAAGCATAGTGAACAAGGAAGAGATTAATAAATAATGAGGTTCTATTTATCTATTCCAATAGTCAATGCCGTGCTCAAAGAGAAAATTCTACCAGTATTCCCTTAAACTAAAAGTAAACAAGTATGGCCACTATTATATAACATTTATTTGGAAATTCTAGCCTATACAATAAAATGAGAAACAGAAAGAAGTGGTATACCTGGAGGAAAGAGTCAAATTATCCACGATTATAAGCCATATAGTTGTGTACCAATAAATTCCAAGAAAATCACCAAAAACTTGTTAGAACTAATCTGAAATGGTTACATTATATCTTCTAGCAGCATTCTTCCTGTGGCCCCTTGGCCTTCCTATTTCCTATAATGTCTAGGCTTCTGCTCTAGGCTATAAATGTATCTGTATTCCACCTGCCCTCATGACTTCAACTAAGGAATTTCTATATTATTCTCAAACCACAAATACCTTTACCCAAAGCTTAGCCAGGATACCCACGTTTTATTGTTTTCTTTGTAGCTTCCTGTCGTGTCTGTGATGAGAGAAACAGAGTCCCAGTTACTGCCAGATGTCGGGACTATTGTAACCTGTAAGGTAGGTTAGTCCTAACTTCCCTGCTTAGGACACCTGTCCAATGCTGAAATCATGATCATTGTAGAACTGCACTGTTCAATATGGTAGCCACTAGCCACATATGGCCATTTAAATTTAAGTAAATTAAAAATTTAAATTTATTTATCAGTTCCACTAGCTACATTTCAAGCCATATTGGTCAACACAGAACATTTCTGTCGTCACAGAAAGTTTTACTGGACTGTGCTGGTCTAGAAATTTCTAGGATAATGATCAAGGCAGCCAAGTCAGGCTTGCGTAGTTCTTTCACAGAGCTGGTTCCCTGAGTGTGTATATATATATATATATATATATATATATTTTACCTGTGTCTGGGAGGTAGGTGCACCAAATGGTGGTAAGGAGGCCTATTTTTGAATTTCTGAAGTGAGACCTTTTTCTGCAGAGAAGCAAGAGACTTGAATACGGTAGCGTTCCTATTAAACGTAAAGTCTTCTAGGATGTTTCATGGGAAGTACAAATTAATACTGTAATGATCAGTAAGTATAATATATCATCCTACCCTCTACCAAGTTAAATTAACTTGGAGCTCTTAGTTTATTTCTTTATACATTGCTCCAGCAGAAAATCTATGTGTAATTCTGAAAATAACTAGGGAGGCAGTAATCCAGATATTATGCAGCAGCTGAAATGTACACTTAAATTCCATCCACTACACAGGCCTCTGTTAAAGGTCTCAATTTGCTATAATGCCCTGTGTCTATGCTAGACTTCTGTATTTTTCAAAATCTAAACCATATTATTTCATTTGATTCCCACAGTAACTCTTAGAGTGGCTCTTATCCCATTTTACATATATCACTTACGCAGGGATAAGTAGGAGTTAACTTGTCTTAAATTCTAAACTTAGTTGGGTTGCTTGGATGAAAATCCTGATAATTCCTAGTTTATTGATGCCTCCTTGAGCTGACAACTACTAATACTCTAATCTTTTCTCTGCTCCACAGGTCTCTAGTATCAATTCACGCTTTGCCAAAGTACACATCCTGTACGTGGGGTCCACACCACTTAAGAACTCTTTTCGAGGAACTATCCGGTAAGTATTTTTGTCGTCACGCTTGCCTCAGCACCTGGAATGATATAAGAATTCATAGGAACAATTACAGTTCCTGCTCCTGCTTATTTCTTTCCTCTTTGTGCTTTGATTCACCCAGGTAGTGTCCGAAGAAAATACTGTAATTTATGAGTTAGGACAAAAGGAAAATATTATAGCAATGAGATAGGGCATAAGAATAAAGCAAAAAGAATTGAGCTAAGCTGAAGATAATCAAAACAGAAAGCATTTTAGGAGTACCTTCCTTTCTTGAATTTAATATAGATTAAACCCAAGTATTGTAAGACATTATTATAAAGGTTAGTGGGCGAAATGGTAGATTTTTTTTTTCCCCTGTGGATTCTTTGAGAAGGGACAAACAGTTCTTATGAGGCAGATAGTTTAACTTCTGAGGCCCTTCCCAGCCTCATGATTCTGTGTAGTTCTAGAGTACTTCTGTGCAAGCCCTTCTAAAGCAGCAAAGTTCCTTATCTGTCTTGCCAGATCTGATCTGCTTTTCTCCAGTCAGAAGTATTGGATACTGCTGCTCTTTGTGATCTAAGAATGGGAAATATGATTTTCTCCTCTGTGAAGCCTGGTGATGCTTCTCCACCCTGCTCCTCCAGGTGACAGCTGGGTCCCAGTTACAACTTGTTCTCTCTGCTCTTAGTCTGCTAGGCATTGCAGGGTAATTCTTTCTCACAGATAACTAATCTTTCTGTTAATTCTTTTTTTACAGCAAGGAAGATGTCCGAGCTACTGAAAAAGACAAGGTTGTTGGTTGGTTCTTTTTCTTTTTCCCCATGGCTTTAGGCATCTCCATCCTTTTAAATTACTCCAATGAATTTCAAAGATCTGTAGGAATGTGGAGTCCAAAGAATTTGAAGATGTTCCCTACTGGAAAATGTGGGGGGACCTCACTGTCCCTTTCTTCTCCATATGATTTTGTTCACTCTGTTGACCAGAGGGGGGCTAGTTTACCCTTCGCTTTGAAGCCAAGTATTTATTCATTGCTATTCCCTCAGATTTACTCTGGACCCTTTCAGAGCCAACGATTGTACCTTATGCCCAAGTCAGATTCCTGATCAGTTTACTGGATTCAAAATCTTTCATTTATATTAGGTTGGTGCAAAAGTAATTGCGGTTTTTGCAATTATTAACCTTTTACACCACAATTACTTTTGCACCAGCCTAATATGATGGTGCTGTAGAAGCAATAAAAGTTGTTGATTGACTTGAGTAATGATGATTTCTACCCTCTGGGATTAGAAAGTAGACCGGCTGTACCAGAGGGGTTAATAGTTTCATATAGACCTGACCTAGAGCTTTCACTTAATACTCCTGTTCTTTCTTTACAGGTTGAAATTTATAAGAGTTTCCACCCAGGTGACATTGTTTTGGCCAAAGTGGTATCCTTTATTCCCAGCAAACTTGGGGTCCATTGTCAAAAGAAGAAATGGAAGTAGAGAAACAACTCAAGTGGCTCTGGGAGGGAAGACTTCCACCCTTCATTTTCCTTCACCAGTGTTACATGACTAGATCTCCCTGGGTGACGCACAGTCCAACTACCTCCTTACCACTGCTGAAAACGAGCTCGGCGTGGTGGTGGCCCACAGCGAATCAGGTGAGTCGGTCTGTATTGCCACATGCTTACGTTTCCCTGGGAGCCATGGTTTGGGATTCATCCATTGTTTTCCTTCGTTTCCCTTGTTTTATCATTATTTAGGAAGTAATATAAGTGTAGATTCTTACTACTGAGATTATAATAATTCTCCTTATATAAATCTAAGGAAAGGGGAATAACTCCTACTTATCCCTCCATAAGTCAGTGGAATAAACTTTTTTTTTTTCTGCATGACGTGAAGTTCATTAGGTAGCTTGGTGACACTTCAGTGCATACAGCTGAGAAGAGAAGGATCTCAGGCAGATGTTTGGGATACCAGCTCCAACACCAGCTTTTCCCTTTTAGGTGTCCAGATGGTTCCCATCAGCTGGTGTGAGATGCAGTGCCCTAAGACCCACACGAAAGAATTCCGGAAAGTGGCCCGAGTACAGCCTGAATTCTTGCAGACCTAAGGAGCCACGTTTTACCCCAAGGAGGGGCTTAAGCTCTTTCCAAGAGTACATGTATGACAGTAAGATGCCATTGTCTTTACTCAAACACCTGGGGTCAGCCAGCAGCCACCTCTAGAAAAGTCTGCCAGAAACTTACTCTGTAGATGAAACATTTTGCTTGTGAACCTTCCAGTGGATTTCATTCTCTTGAGTGATAATTTCTCTTCATAAAGTATATAATGTTGGAAATGGCCAATTCTTTCTGACAGTCTTAAACATACATATTTTTTTTTTTTTTTGCTGTGACAAAGAAAATATTTTTATTAAAAGGATTTTATGGTTTCCGTTGTCTTGAGTAGGGAAAGAAATCTACATTCTGCCATGACATTTGGAGCAGGGGTTTGCTTGATGGCACCCATTAACTGACGTGTCAAGTGCATGCTTGCTCTGGACAAAGCCTAATCCCTCATCTTTCTATATTTTTTATGTTCTATTAAGTACTTCTGTGTATTGAGCACTTACTATGTGCCAGACACTGGGTCAAGCACTTGATATACATTCCCTCATTTAGAGAGATTATGGTTTAGTGAAAATGATAGGGTGCAGGACACGTGGTGATTCAGGTAGCATGTGAGTAGTTCTGAAAGTAACTTGGTAAACATAGTGTTACTGATACAGTAGGTGCTCCAGGAAATGTTTTTGAAATCTAAATTGAAAAGAGGGACACAGCACTATCATGGTGAGGTGGCCAAGGAAGGATTTGTGACATGAGGTAAAAGGAATTAAAGAACTTAGATAAGTGAAGTGAAGATATTGAAAGCAGAGAGAGAAGCCAGAGCAAAGGGCAGAAGCAGGAATGAACACATAAGTTTGAGGATGAGGAGGGCATGAGGGCTAAGCACGAAGAGGTTGCAGAGGGAATGGCAGGAATGGTGAATCATGAGGTGTCACTTCTTGAGGTGTTATTCAAGGAGCCCACGTCATCTGTGTGTAGTGACAGTGGTTGAGGGTGAGCTTTGAAGTTAACCCACCTGGGTTTGCATCCTCTAGTTCTGACCTTGAGTAGGTTAGGTTGTTTTGGTTTTTTAATTGAAAATTTTATTGAGATAACGGTAGGGCCACATGCAATTTTAAAAAATAATATCCTTGTACACTTTGTCCAGTTTCCCCCAGTGGTGACATTTTGCAAAATTACAACAATCAGGATATTGACTTTGATACTTGAGCAAGTTATTTTTATTTCTTTGAGTCTGTTTCCTCATCTGGAATAGTGTGACTTCATAAGATTATTGTAAGGAAGAAACGCATAGAAGTGCTCAGTACGTGCCACTATTATTGTCATATGTTATTATATCTGATTGCTTCCTATGAAGTATCTAAATAAATGCCAGGCCATATGCTGGACACTCAGATGTAGTTTTGTATAATCAGACCCCTACTGATAGGCATTTTAAAACTTTACAGATTTTTCTTTTCAATGCTGCAGAGAAAAGCTCTCTACCATGTATCTTTGTGCAGGCCATGATTCTATTTTTTTTTTTTTTTAATGTGAACTATTTTTTTTTTTTTTTATTGGGGAACAGTGTGTTTTTCCAGGACCCATCAGTCGTTGTCCTTCAATCTAGTTGTGGAGGGCGCAGCCCACCATCCCATGCAGGAATTGAACTGGCAACCTTGTTAAGAGCTCGCACTTTAACCAACTGAGCCATCCGGCTGCCCCACCGGCAGCTCAGCGGCAACTCGTTGTCTTCAATCTAGTTGAGGGCGCAGCTCACTGGCCCATATCGGAATCGAACCAGCAACCCCGTTGCTAAGAGCTCGCGCTCTAACCAACTGAGCCACCTGGCCACCCAGGCCATGATTCTTTTACAAAATGGATTTCTAGAAATGGAATGCTGGGTCAAGGAATATGTACATTTCAATTTTTGGTCAGATGTATGGCCTTGCAGAAGGATGTTACCAATTGATTCGCTCAACAACAGTGTTAGTCATTTTAGTTATCTGGGAACTTCACAGTGACCCTGGAAAGTAGCCATCATTTCCATTTCACAAAGAAGTAAACTAAGGCTTAGAAAAAGTAACTTGCCTGAAGTCACACAGATGTCAAGTGTCAGAACAGTGTTCAAACCCAGGTCTGTCTTACTGTAAAGCACAGGTTTTCTTCTATACAATGGTGCCTCCTTTTTCAAGCACTGAACAGAATCTTGGGCATATAATTAAGGCTTTCTAAATTGACATTGGTTCATTAATTATGAGTCCTTGTTGTAAATCATTCATTTATTTAATAAATACATATTGAATAACTACTTTGCCAACCACTGTTCCAGGAACTAGAAAGTAAAGCAGTAACATGATAGAATCCTTTCCTTGTGAAGCTTACATTCCAGTGGCGGAAGACAGATAAGTAAACAAAGAAATGCTATACAAGGTGTGATCAAAAACTACAATGAATGTGTAAATTAAAACATTTATTCCAGTAATAGACACATTGCCATTATTCCCCTCAAAATACGCCCCCTCACTTCGAACACACTTAACCCATCGTTCTTGCCTCTTTCGTGTCTTTAGTTGCACAATTATAGCTGCCTCGCTGTCCTGCTTCGATTCAAAACATTCACCTTTCATCGTCATTTTGACCTTGGGGAAGAGCCAGAAGTCACACAGTGCCAGATCCAGTGAATAAGGTGGATGAGGACACACCATAATGTTTTTATTTGACAGAAATTGCTGTGTACCAGAAGCGATGTGTGACAGAGAGCCTTACCGTTGCGATTACAAAATGTGCTGCTGCCGAGTGCCATCCAACAAGAAGTCAGGGATCTTCAATACAGGAAGCTGTGCATCGACCCTTAATAAGTGTTGACAAGTCTAAACTTGTTCGGTGCAGTCAGTGGGGTGTGAGCTACAGTTGAGGGAAGGTGTGTTTTAAAGTGTGCCATAAATCATCCTCCACCATGACAGCACTCTGTATCACAGATTGCTCCTGGTAGGGCAATTTCTGTCAAATAAAAACATTATGGTGGGTCCTTATCCACCTTATTCACCGGATCTGGCACCGTGCGACTTCTGGCTTTTCCCCAGTCAAAATGATTCAGGACATCAAGGCAGCCATGACAGCACAACTAAAGACCTTCACCAAAGAGGACTTCCAGAACTGCTTCAGCAAGTGGCAAGAATGATGGGATGAGTGTGTTCAAAGCGAGAGGGTATATTTTGAGGGGGATTAATGGCAGTGTGTCTTTTACTGTAATTAATTTTTTTTTTATTTAAACATTCACTGTTTTGTTTGATCACACCTCATAATTTCAGACAGTAATTTTAAAATACTATCTTAAAGAAGAGCATTTGAAATAGATTATAGCCTTCTCTGATCTGCAAAACGGGCTAGGTATTCTCATCCTTAACATCTGATAGTATATTACAAGTTCGTTATGGGCCTGCCTCCCTACTAACTTGAGCTTTTAGGGCAGGATTCTCTTATCTATCTCTGAATCTCCAGTTCCTGGTACTGTGACTAATACATAGCAAATGCTCAATAAAAATTGTTTCAAGTATACTCAGAGCTGACTGCACAGCTGTGCCCAGTGATGTTTAGTGATAGTGGTATTTGCTAATCTGAAATTGGTTTTAGAAACAAAGAGGATATTCTTTCTGTGCCTTGGAATAGCGCTTCTCAGCCTGGGTTAGGACTTCAAAATTGCCTATAAAGCGTTAAAGGAAGGGCAGGGGGAGCACTTCCCTAGCTCTAATCCTGAATCCCATGGGTGAAGCGAGAGCAGATGGTTAGGTTTTTTCCCCAGCTCTACCGTTTCCCCAAAAAGACCTAGCCGGACCATCAGCTCTACTGCGTCTTTTGGAGCAAAAATTAATATAAGACCGGTTCTTACATGTATTATTATATTTTATATTATACTTGGTCTTATATAAGACCCGGTCTTATTTTAATATAATACCGGGTCTTCTATTAATTGTTGCTCCAAAAGACGCAGTAGAGCTGATGGTCCGGCTAGGTCTTATTTCCGGGGAAACAAGGCCCGGCTGATTCTGAAGTGCTATCCTGGCTAAGCACTGTCGCTGAGGGACAGTTATTGGCCTCCTAGTGGTAATGGTGAGTGTTGCTGGCTTTGTTATTTTCCTGCCCATCCGGCAGTTCTAGTCAGAACCTCTAAGTTGAAAGGAATGGAGACTGGTGTAAACTCAAGAGATGTTCAGACATAGAGTAATATTAATCCAACCTGATCTAGTCTGACTTGGGTCAAGAGCACTTGCTCAGACAAAATGACCAACTTGGTCTAAGATTCAGTCCAGGCTAAGTAAAGTCGCATCCTGACACCAGGCTGTTGGTGAGTTAAATTACCAAGGTTTTCCTAGGGTTACTGTGCAGGTCAAATGAAAACTAAACATGGAAAGCAAGGTGTTTGAAAGTATTAACGTTTAGAATAAGGACCTTGATTTAGTTGAACTAATGTCCTTCATTAGGGTTTCTGTATTTAACAGTGTACCTTCTGGCAAGTTTCTACATCTCTTTTGGCCGGTTTCCTTTTCTGTAAACTGAGGATACCTGCTCTTTCAGGGTTGTCGGGACTAGAGATTTTTGTAGTGTGCCTCACCCAATGGCTGGCACAGGGAAGCTTCGTAAGAGCTTAACAGATATTACTTCTTCCTAGGAGAAAGGCCTTATAGGCTTTCTCATGTTCCAATGACCTTTTCAGACCTTAGAGAAAAGGTAAACGACTAATGCCCCTTCCAATTGTGTATATAGTGGAATTACACTCCCTTCCTCCTGGATCAAGTCATTTTATGAGTAATGTGTAATTTTTTTAGGATGTTGACTAACAGGGATAAAACTTTAGGGGCCAAAAAAGAAAGGTGTGAATCAAATCTATAATAGAAAAGGATTGGCTTTTTAAAAAATCTGGTCAAGCCTTTACCTTACTCTAAATCTAAAGATGGCATTGTAGTTTCAGAATTGGATTTTCCAGTTGAGGGGTATCCAGTAACCAGCAGCACTGAGCAAGAGCTGTAGAGGCAACAGGAATAGAGAGCTCAGCCAGAAGACCTGCCCACCCCCACCCTCAGCTCTCCAACCTGAGCTGGAAAACCAGGTTGTGTAAAATTGTGCGTATAGTCCTGAAGCTCTTAATAGAAGAATTTGGGTAATGAGAGACATTTCTGGGTGAATGTTCGAGATGATTTCCTCAGACAAGAGATACTACACGTCACAGAGAATATTGCACATCACTCCTTTATTATACTGATCAGGAAAAAAGATTTAGTAGTTATGCTCAGAATGCATACTGGGCCCCAGTGGCAGGGCCAAGCAACTGGAATGTGATTCCGAAATCAGACACAGTGAAAGACACTCAGACATGATCAAGAGACTTCACTGCCACAAAACAGTAAGGCAGGGGAGGGATTCTAAAACACACAGCAGGATGAACTCCTAAAGCTTACAAGTCAAGGAGCTTATCCCACAGTGGTGTGAGGAATGGCTTATTTTGTGGTGACCACATGTGGGAATATCTCAACTGCCACTAGAAACCCCAGAAGGCTTTTTGTTTTGTATCATATATATATACTTTTTTTTTTAAGAAAATGTAACACGTAAACATTCTGGACTGATCCGTCTTCTGAAGCCAGGTATTCCGGGATCAGGGAGGAACTACTTTGTCTGAATCACCATGCATTCATCTTCCACTGGAATGACTGGAGCCCCCAGGCACCTGATTATAGACAGTACAGGTCTGGCTCCTGGGAACACAAACTGGCTCTTGCGTCCTCACTGCTCACACCTTAGCATCGCTCCTCCCTATCCCCTACTCAAGCAGGTCCTTAGTAATAAACCCAAGTTACATACTTGCAGCTTTCGTGGATACGAGTCTTCCCTTGGCCTAACTGAGGACCTGTGCCCCAGAGATGCTATTCTGACTACACTGTGTGAGGGAGTGGGTGCAACAGACAAAATGGCTAAAACAAAGTTGGGAGCCACTGGTCCCCATCTGCAGCTACAACTTCAGATGTCTACAGATGTGGTCAGTGTGACATGTGCAGAGGAGAGATGCGGAGGAATAGGACGGGCAGGGAGGGTATCCTTGGGGGAGTCGTCTGCCTGCTTCACTTCTTGGCCTTGCCTTGGGCAGCCACAGCCTCCATAGCTTTACGCACAGTCTCTTCATCCCCCAGGAACTGCATGGGCTTGATGGGCTTCAAGTTCTTGTCCAATTCATAGACAATGGGAATACCAGTTGGCAGGTTCAGCTCCATGATCGCCTCTTCAGAGAGACCTGAAGAGAGCACCACCATGATCAGCCCAGCCAAGACCTGGCTCCCCATCACCCCTCCAGGCTTACTATTCATCCCCAGGTGACAAAGGGCTTCGGTAGGAATTGAAACAACACACCCTTTCTGACACTTGTAATAACAGTAATCATCTACATTATAGATCAGTCACCCAAGGAGTTCCCCCACTACTGACTTCTCAGCCACTGAAAAGCAAGAAAAGGTATGAAAGCTGTGTACTGCAGATACGAGGTGTGATCAAAAGATACAGTGAATGTTTAAATAAAAAATTTATTCGAGTAGAAGACACATTGCCATTAATCCCCCTCAAAATACTCCCTCTCACTTCGAAAATGCTTATCCCATCATCCTTGCCACTTTCTGAAGCAGTTCTGAAGTCCTCTTTCATGTGTGTTTAGTTGTGCTGTCTTGGCTGCCTTGATGTCCTGAATCGATTCAATATGTTTTCCTTTCATGGTGATTTGACTGGGGAAGAGCCAGAAGTCACAAGATGCCAGATGCCACAAATAAGGTGGATGAGGACACATTGCAATGTTTTTATTTGACAGAAAATGCCATACTGGAAGCAATGTGTGACATGGAGGGTGTGGGGACAGAGCCCCAGAAAGCAGTTTCCAGGCTCTTGGCCTCACATAGAAAGGTGCTGGCTCAGGTAGTAAATGGCCATCAACTGTGATTGGATGGCCATCAGCTGTGGCTAGTTGCTGTAACCAGTGAGCCATTGGCCAGTAATATAACTGCTGTGGCTACGCTAGTAAAAAATGGGGGCCAGCAAGAAGATGGTGGCTGAGCCTGCAAGCGGAATGAGGGTTGAGAATTGTGTGGCTCCTGTTTCCTGTTTCTCCAACCCAGCCACCAGCGAGAATATAGTGGTATGACTCCCCTATCTATGGCTCCGTGAGTGTTCCTTTTTGGCTTCACCGTATCCTGCGTTCTTGTGCGGGAAACGGGAGCAGAGACCCCACAGGCCGCCCTGCACATGGCGTAGTTGGCAGGATCCCCCGCACGACAGAGGGTTTTCATGATGGAGGATGAAGTAAGGACACTCATGAAAGAGGACTTCCAGAACTGCTTCAGAAAGTGGCAAGAACGATATAAGTGTGTTCCCAGCGAGGGGGAGTATTTTGAGGGGGATTAATAGCAGTGTGTCTTTTACTGTAATACATTTTTTTATTTAAACATTCACCGTATCTTTTGATCACATCTTGTATCTTCCCAAAGTGGGATCCAGAAGCCCACACTAAAGCAGGACTTACTTACACACATCTCAGATGTCCTGTGTAGTCCATCCAGCCTGCCAAAAATCAGCACAGCTGAGGCTCTAAGCCCTTAGGTGGAACAATTTAAAATGCAAATTGAGATTCATGTGTGAAGTTGTCCCAGGTTGTGATTGAGGAGGATTTCATCAGCAGTTTCAACTGGCAATCCTGGGTGAGAAGTGGGCATCTCAAACTAACATGTATCTGAATCACCTGGGTGAGGGATGCACCTTCTGAATCAGGTCTGAAGTGGGACCTGAGGTTCTGCACGTATGACAAGCAACCGGGGGGTCTGGCTGCCTCTGCTTCTGCAGAAGACACTTTTGAGAAACAAAAGTAGAGGGTGTGTTTCTACTAGGAATCAATCCAGACCGCCTCTAAGGCTATTACTAAGTAATTAAATCCCTGATTAGTGGATGTTCTTTCTCCCTCCTTGAGGGCCCCTCTGAAAAATGTACATACCCTCCAGATGCTTGACAATGCCCCGAAGGCTGTTGCCATGGGCTGCAATCAGTACCCGTTTCCCCTCCTTGATCTGGGGAACTATTTCTTCATTCCAAAAGGGCAGAGCTCTGGCGATAGTGTCCTTCAGACTCTCACAGGAGGGTAGCTGATCTTCGGTGAGGTCTGCATACCTGCGATCCTAAAAACAACAGAAAATCCAAGCTTACCAGTTACTAGCAGTTGCATTCTGCCCATTCATCCCCTAAGGGGTCAAAATGATGGGTAAAGCTGTCTCCCCAGGGCACAGAATGCAGCTGAGAGCTGGGGAAAAGGGATAATTATTATCCTACCCCCCCCTCCCCCATTACCCACTACTGGGAAGATTAGTAACAGTTCAAAAGAAACGTAACTTAGAAAAGGAGGGAAGAAAGGTAAGCTACAAGGCTCTTCCCAGTTCACTTTATCTTGCAATTGGCTTAGGAAGGCCCCATGGCTATAGATGGTTTTATAAAATATGGCAGTGGGAATATAAAAAAGGATATATAAATTGTTTTTAGATAAACAAACGATCAACTAAATCTTTTAACAAACGAGGGCCATTCCTTGGAGAAGGGAGATCACAACTATTTTATCATAAATTATAAATTCAATGGGACTAGGCAGACACTGATAAAATCTAAAGAGTGAGGCCCAGATTCCAATCCCCTGGTCCTGGGTGGAGGGAGCCAAATCTCGGCTTGTCCGTACCTTGCTGATGTTGCTGTAGAAGGGATGGTCGGGCTCCATCGGAGGTGGTGGGATGTCATAGGAGCGCCTCCAGATCTTCACCTGGGCCTCGCCATGCTTGGCAGCAGTTTCTGCTTTGTTAAGGCCGGTCAGACCCCCATAGTGCCGCTCGTTGAGGCGCCAAGTCCTCACTACTGGCAGCCACATTTGGTCAATGGCATCCAGTACCGTCCAAAGGGTCCGAATTGCTCTCTTCTGCACTGAGGTGAAGCAGATGTCAAACTCATAGCCAGCATCTGGAAATTGTAAGTTCAAAGTGATCAGCTAATGGAAGTCCACTCTGGAGCCAGAATTTTCTTACATATGTATTTGTACAGGTGTCCAAATGAAAATTATGTGGCTAAATGTTTAATTTTGTATATGCTAGCAGGAAAAACAATGCTCTGCCTTCAGGGAAGAGAAAACCCGTTGGCTTGTTACAGTTGACAGCTACCTCCCAGTGGTTCCCCAATAATGCACTGAACCCAAGTCCTACACGTCCTGTCAACTAGCTAACCTGCCCTCTGTGCTGCTTATCCTAATCCCCAAAATGCTGGGCTTAATGAAGCACGTTTTAAGAATTTATTTCTGCTACAATTCTTTCAAGAAAAGGATCCTAAAAACTTAGAATCTCTTAATAAATAATAATTGCTAGTATTTACAGAGGGCTTACCATCTGTCAGGCACTGGACTAAATACTTTGTATGTTTTATTTAGTCTTCATAACAATCTTATGAAGTTACAATCCTTATAATCTATCTTACCAGGTGAGAAAAATAAAGACTAGAGGAGTTAAGCAAATTATGCAAGGTCACAGCTATTACCTCAGAGGGATAAAAACCCCGGCTGTGTGACTCCAAAATCCAACTCATGGCCACCATCTCGAGCTACCTCTGTATTTTCCTAAACCCTAAGAATCCTGATGTTTGTACTTTAGTTAGAACTGTCACTTTTGATTGATAATTACTAATATATTTCCTTCCTCTCTAACCTCTGGTATAGGCGAAATGGGATTTTGAACTCCCGACAATCAGGACACTGCACGAGCTTCTAGGGAATGCTGATAAAACTTCCGTTTGTTGCGCGAAATTATATTTTCACTATTGAGTGTGGAAGTCACATCACAATCTCTTCATCTATAGTTCCTCTCTGCTGTAGTCAAAGTGCCAGCCTATTCCTGAGTACTCTCAGAGGAATATGAATATATACTGGGGGTGCCAAAAAAATGTATACAAGTAGACACTTTGGTCAATATTGCTCAAGCAGTAGTTCGCCGTAATCAGAAGTGTCTGGACGCTGATGGGAACCACTTTGAGCACCTCTTGTAATTACAGAAGTCAAACGTGACTTGTATTCATCTTTTGTTATCAGTATATATTGAGTATTACAATTTAATAGTTTTTTTCCTTTCTTAAAATGTGTATACATTTTTTTGGCACCCTCTGTATATATCTAGGCTAACTGTTAAACCAAGTTTAGGAGAAACCACTCACGGGAGAGAGCACATACTGTGCACTGTCTGAATTATCTGGTTTATAAACGAATCTCTCCTCCAGTAGTTACTGACTGGTAGTCCAGAGCTGTGTTGGCCCAACCAGTAGGTTACAGAGGTTAATCTTACTTCATGTTTCATGAAAGGTTATTCTCTATAGAACTGTACACCTGAAATCTATGTAACTTTACTAACAATTGTCACCCCAGTAAACTTTAATTAAAAAAAAAAAAAGATTATTCTCCCTCCCACTCTAAGGGGGAGACGGCCCTTTCCTTATGTAATGGGTCAGGAAAAACAGTCCTGTTTTCCTCCATAAGGCTACAAGGCCCTCTTTGAAACTCAGCACTTTCCTGGGTATTGCCTCATATTGAGGTTGCCAATAGTCATTAATAAAATGTGAAGTGAATTATCCTGCCAGTCATTCAATTGAGAGGCCAGTAAGAACTCTACTGATGCAGGAAGGGAGGATTAACCACTAGGAAAGCAGCACCACCCACAAGGGAAAAGATGACAGATCTCATCACTAAGCCTTAGGACAAGTGCTGGTAGATGTGGCTACCGTCTCCTCCCTAACCTTAAGGGAAGGAAAGGCGCCCAATAAAAGGCTGAGTCACTGGGAAGCGACTACCCATAGTGCAAGCTTCAGCACCCATGCTGAAAAGCTAATGGTGTTACATTGCAATTATTTCCACTTGGAATGGAATGCACAAAGTGGATACACAAGTAGGTCCCCAAGTAGAAAAGCAGTTCCCCTTAGGATTCTTGACAGAAACCTCTGAAGCCTCTTCACTTAACTTGCCCATCAAGCAAAAGCATAGTCTAGGACACTCCCAGGGATGGGGTGATGGTGTGGTATGGACTCCATCCTCCCCCAGGAGTAAATTACACGGGAAACTCGATTCTCACTCCCTTCCTCCTGAAATCATATTCAAGAGTCTATAAACCCCACTATCACTTAAGCCCTGGTGAGTTTATTTATTTTAGGTCTTTTATATTATTAGATTACTCACAATGGTCTTCATCATTCAGAGTTTTTGCTTTTAGTCTGTTTTGATATAATCATCTGTGATGTCCATAAGGGATATTAAGATTTCAAATGGGATTTTAAAAAACTAATGCTACCAATATTTACTTAGAAACTGAAATAGGGTCTGTTATTTTAGGAGAGCTTATAAGTTTAGCCATTTGACCAGTCTTATAGGATAGCTACAATTTCTTTGTTCTGGGCTAATCGTCAGCAAACCACCCAGACCCATACAGTTCTTCCTGCCAGGCAGCAGGAGAGTAAATGGCCTCCTTTACCAGCCCTTTTTCTTTCCTTGCTCTCCTAAACAGTATGAGGTCACACGAGGCCATCCCAAAGCATCCACATACTCCTGCTGCAAGATTACATTTTCCAGGCTTTCCAAGCCTTTGCTTCATTTCAAGAGGATCTACAGTTAAGGCAAGAAGCCAGAGAGAGCAACCTGGAGCCAAATACTGTTCCACATCAACCAGGCATCAGTGACCCTTTTAAATGACTGTTTCTTTGTCCAGAGGTTAAAAGGGAGCAAGGCCAGACCTACACAAATCATCGGGGGAGGGGGGGGAGCACCTCTTCAGTCCAAAGATTCTTTGACTCGCTGGTAGCAGGAATGCACCCTTATTAGGATTCCAAAATCAGAGAGATCTGTCTGCCAGAGCGGGCAACCCTGCTTAGGCAAGCTTATCTCACTGCCACTTCCACCTTTGCCCAGCGTCCTTGGCCAGCAGCCTACCAATTCTTCACATCTACCCTTTATTCAACCCCAAAATTGAGGCCAGAGCGCTAGACTAGGCATAAGGAAATATGACCTTGCATAAGTCATCTTTCCAATCCTCACTTTCCCAACTACAAAAGGACCAGGGAGGGATGGGAAGGAGAGGCATAAAATCTATACTTTATGGGTCGTGGAGAGGATCAAATCATTCATTCATTCATTCAATTACATTTGCGGATGCATTTGGGCACATTTGTGGAACGCTGCTGAGCATCCAAGGCCTACACAAGCACGTGGATTTCTTGGTATCTAGGTGCCTGCTGAGCCCCCCATCCCCCCGAGCACCACGTCACTCCCCCCACAGCGGGGGTAAACGTGTGACCTGCCTCTTCAAGAGGATCCGCAGCAGCCTCTTGAAAAGGCTTCGTTACAGCGACTGGGAGACACCAGGCATCCAGTTTAACAAGTCCCAGAGTTATATAAATGCTCAGACGAGAAAGAGAATTTCACAAGGCGGTGTGGAGGAGAGCGCAGTGGGCTGCGGGTCCACTTCCTGGCGCAGACCCTCACACCCTAGTGGGTGACCTTGAGCAAATCGATTCCCCACCCTGGGCCCATTTTCTCATTTGCCAAATAAACTGCTGTAGAGATGAAGCCCAAGGTCTCGGACCTCTCCCGGAGTGCGCGGGGGCGAGAGAGGCGGCCCTGATCAAGCGGTGCCCGTCGGGAACTCCGCACCCCCACCCACAGCCCGGCCCGCTCCGCACCTCGCAGCGCCTGCCCGCCGCGCTTCGCCTCCTCGTGCCCTGCCGGGCTCAGGTCGGCGTCGTACCAGCCGCTGAAGCGGTTTTCCAAGTTCCACGCGCTCTCGCCGTGCCGGATCAGCACCAGTTTGTAGGCAGCCATGGCGGCGGCTCGGAGTGCGGTGCAGACTGGGGCTCGCCGAGATTCCGGAGTAGCAGCCCGGCCCCCGGCCGCGCCTGCGCGATCGCGCCCCACCGCCCGGCTCCGACGCACTTGTTCTGCTTAAATCTTTCCACTCGCTGGGGGCCGCCCTCTGCCCGCTGAGTGTGCGCATGCGCCCCGTGCGGGCGCTGCGGCCGCGGCGGGAAGGGGGGGAGTTCCCGTACGCCAGGGCGCATGCGGCCTCCACTGATGGCCCCGCGTCCTCCGCGGCCGTCACGGAGCGCACGTAAGCGCCCAGGCCGGCGGGACCTTTGGACCGCGGCCGGTAGTGCGTGCTGGCCCCGTGACTGTTCGAGAGCAAGCCTGTTCTCCTAGTATAGCTGTCATTCATAAGTCATTCATTGCAATAAAATGGCCCTTACCGTTTGAACCGCAGTTAGCTTTGCCAGGTCTCTTACCCATCCGTACACAGAATTTCATGCACACAGCTATGTTCGAATCCTTACGCTTTCATTTTATGTGCTTTGTATTTGGGCAGTTATTGTAATCTCATCCACCCTTATCTGTAAATGGACATCACAAATACTTAGCTGAAGCCTATCTACCTGGAAGATGTTCAGTAAAACGTTGTAATTTGCTATCATTTCAGTAGACACTGATCTATTTTACACATAAGGTAACTGGCTGACTGCTGGTTCCAAAGCCGTGCTCTTTAACGCAAAGCTGTTTATCCCCACATCTGCTAGTCTCACAGCCTTTAGTCAGTGCCTCGTGGGCCTCCAACAGAGAAACAAAGCCTAGGCCCCTTCAAACATTCCAGAAAGAATAGTCACAGCCTGTTCCTCCCCTACACCCAATCAGTAGTTTAAATATGTGCTTATCTGGACAGCTCTCTGCTAATCATGCCACTCTCCCGTTGTATTCCAATCTAGCCACTTAGAGGAGTCAGGCAGTGGGCTAGATCCAAGATGGATTGAATGTGTTTTCTGCCCTTCACAGCAGGTGGAGTTCGAATAAGACGCACATGTAAGTAGCTAACAATGAAACTGTACTGTATGCTATATTTTGACAGAGATTCTAGAAAAGTTTTAAACATGCACTCATGAAGCAACTACTAAGTGCCAAGCAGTGTTGTAAGTGCTTTACAAGTGTTAACTCATTTAGTCTTTATATCCTCATAATGATCCTTTGAGGCAGGTACTATCGTTTCCCCATTACTGATGAGGAAACTGAGAGATGAGGTAATTTGTTCACCGTTACAGGAACCGGGCTAGCTGGCTCCCAAGTCCATGCATGCTCTTATCTACTGCTGTCTGTGCTCTCCACATTTTTGTGGCATTTTAGTCATTTGTTGACTTTGAAGAGTGGGAAGGATTTGTGAGGGAGAGAAAAGGCACTCTAGGAACAACATGAACCAAAACACATTGAATGGGTTTGTAGATTAATCATCATAATAGCTACTGTTTGTTTATGTATAAAGTGTTTTAGTGTATTATCTCAACCCTCCAGCAATTCCTATACTGTAGATACTATTATAGCTTCATTCCACAGATGAGGAAACTGAGACCCACAGTGATAACTTGTCCAAAGTCACAGCTCAGAAGTGAAGGAGAAGCCAGGCAGGACTCAAACCCAAGCAGTCCAATGGCCTAGTGTATACTCTAACCACAATGCCCACTGCCTCTGTCTTCTGCAGGGGGGATAAGATGGAATTCAGCGACCAGAGAAGTGACTGGGAAGAGTCCAACACTAAAAGCTGCACCCAGAGCTCACAAAATCCCAGGGAGAACTATCCTTGTTCAAAATCTTGGTGTGGCCCCAACAAGAGTCTTTGAAAGACTTCCTCTTAGAAAATTCTCCCTCTGGTCATCCCTGCTGCTTGGTCATCCCAGTCCTGATGCCCTGGCCTGCCCTTGGCTTTTCAGACTGCACATTTTGTCCCTCTGCCTTGACCCTCATCCATGCTCCCACTCTAACTCTCGCCATGTCCCTTTCTCCTCCCCCTGCTCTCTCCTTCTATTCAAAATTTCTATGCTCTTGTGTAGTTGGGGTCTCACATTTCTACAATGAATAGGAAGTGTGAGTACGGAGAAATTTGAATTCAAATACGTTTCTGTTTCTGGTTAGCCATGGGGCCTACAATGGGTCACTCAACTGCTCGTCCTTAATTTCCCCATCTGTAAGCTGGGACAATAAGCACATTTATATTCACCTAAAACACTATTGTGAGAAATAAATGCTATGAATGTATGGGAAGCACTTAGTGCTATGCCTAGCAAATAATCATAAATAACAATAAGTATGTTTTATTAACACTAATAATAAATATTGTTAGCAGTGTGATCAAGAAGACAAAAAAAGATTTAACGAGGGGTACCATTTCAGAGGTTGTGAGTCTGACGGTCCGCGGACAGATTTCCCTTCCAGCAGGATGCTTGGTAGGGATGGCTTGCTCATTGGGGTTGGAACTGGGCAGATAACTAGGATACACTGGGCAGGAGGCCAAGGTCATCTGTGCCACCAGCCTTAGGAAGGAGCTCAGGAATCCTACTTTATTCCCTTCACCCACCCCCTCTGCCTCTGGAAGGAATCTCTCATCACCTTGGAATTCTGAAGAACTCTGATAACTTTATGCACCTCACCTACAGGATATCTACCTCAGATCATCAGAGGGTTTTGTTTTGTGCATGCATCAGTTCTATTCCACGAGAAACTCCTTGAGGACGGGCACTACATCTTAACTACTTTTACACCCCCACGCACACATGCACTTAACCACTCCGTCAGTGTCCCTGAGTGTCCCAGCTGGGATACATCTTGAAAATTCTTCACTGCAAGTCCTCACTTCCTGCCTCCCCCAATTCTCATGTAGCAGACGAGAAAAGTGAGGTGACCCACCAAAAGAGTGGGAGAGGTCAGAGGACCACGTTCATGTCTGAGAAGTCGGAGGTGATCCGTGGAGAAGGGCCCCACAGCTGGGGATTGCTCTGTCAGGAAGAGAAAGGCAGGAGCCCAAGGAGACATGGAGACGGAGGGAGTGGAAAGGACCGTTGTGAGGATGCTGAAGGCTTTGCAGCTGGAAGCCAGAATTCCTGGGCAGAGATGGGGATCCATTTGGTATCTGTCACAGCATCACAAATCTGGGGAAAAGCTTAGAGCCTATCAAGCCAAGGTGATTTCTCAAATGTCAATAAGGATAAGGATAAACCAGTGTGTTTTGCCCGCCACTACTTTGTTTTTTTAAATCTTAATTGTTATCTCTACTGAACACAAGACACGCAAACATTTGTCAGGACTGATTCCTAGGCCTTTCTAAAGAACTGGGCGGATGCAGGATGCATTCACACATTCTGAGAACAAAGCAGGTGCAAGGGGCTCAGATCACAGAGCAGCCTGGGAGAATGACTGCACCCCTCCTCCCCAGGTCACTGCCCTCCCTCTCTGCCCTGCAGGGAGCAACTGTGGCCGATAAGTCCCCTTCCTGCATAGAGTGTGGGCGTGGGCATCTGTCCTCCAGAGGCTTCTCAGCTGTCATCTCATGGGCCAGCTGGTCATCAATGACCAGCCTTCATCTCTGCCTAGGGCTCCTGTCGGCCTTTAAACCCTTACTTAAGAGCCTCCCTTTTAGCTCGGTGCTTTCATTCCTCAGGCCTCAGGGAAATTCCCAGGACTCTAACAGCTTTCAAACAGCCATCTTGTTGGTTAAGCAGTTCGAAAAACTCAGATTAGGATAATCAGTGGTCTTAGCCCTATTACCCTCCACTGTCCTTTAAAACAATGAAGGCCTCTCTCAGCCTTCCCTTCCTATAATATTTATTTTTTTCCACAGAAGGGTATCTCCCTTATCTATTATGGAACATTCAGTGAAGAACCCGACTTAAAATCACAGTGGGGTAAACCAAGTCTTCCGCTGAGCGGAAGGAGAGGCTGCTGTTCAGCCCACTCCCTGTCAGGACTCCATGTGTCTTTACTTGTTGAACATCTTGCAAATGTGTCGCTTGATGTTCAGTTCTCCCAGCTCAGCTGGTGTCTGAGGAGGAGAGGATTTCTGCTTTGGAGAGGGAGTGAGCCCAGATGACTGTGGCTAAGATCTCAAGACTCTGAGCTTCTAGTCGTGCTGAGCCGTGACTTATTAGCCCTGCATCAAGGATACAAAGGCCTGGTCCTGGGAGACCCGGGACTCCTCTGAGGGGAGATTTTGGCTCAAGTATTCCCCAACAGCCTCGCTGAATTTCCTTCAGAAATTCACTACAGTCTAAGACGCTTCCACCCATCCAACCTTCCTTCTCTCCATCCTTCACTTGGGTCACACCTACTCTGCCAGAGTTGTCTTATTTCCTCCCCGTTTCCTGCCTCAGACATTTCCCCAGTACATTTCCTGTAAACCCTGTCTGTCAATTGCTTCTCAGAGATCCTGGGCTAACACACTACTAATCTCTCAGTCATTCCCTACTCATAGTACAAATTATTCTGAAATAACAAGGTATCTGCCTGTTTTGCACTTAGAATTTAATCCAAAGAAAATATAGACTAGGAAACCAGTTTTTGTGAAGAAAATAGAAGGGTCAAAAAGGTTTGCTTATTGCCAGGCTTTGAGCATTTTTATCATCATAGTTACCCATGCAGGGCCTGGAGGCAGAGGGCCTGGAACACACCTGATGATTTATTTTCAGAGAATGAAAGTTCCATAATCCAGAGAGAAGGTCTTGCACTGTGGCTGGGCTGGACGTTCAAGTCTGAAGCTGGGTTTTAGGGTCAGAGCAGAGAAGGTGCTGCTTTCAGGGGAGTCCTAGGAAGCCACAAGCCTACAGCCAAACTCTCTTCTTTCTTTTCCAGCAGCACCAGTTCCAGCTCTGTTTATCTTCAGATGGTGACCGGAGAGGGCTGGCGCACGTGTTCTATCCCTCCTTGAAGCAGTGCTTCTACACCGCCTTGGTCACGATGGCCTGCCAAGGTTGATAAAGTCCTTCTCCCTTCCCCCGAGCGTGGGTCCTAAGTTAGGCACCCAAACCACGTGCTTCCTTTTTGTCTGGGGCAAGAAACCAGGCTTCAACTTCTGTTTCCTCCTACCCAGTGTCATAACAGATCGTAGCCCTGCTGACCTAAAAACGGCCTTCCTGCTCCCCTTGGGCTCTGCACTTCGGATACAGTATTCCCTCCACTCAAGCCTCACAGAAAGTTACAGAGCAGCGGCTACAGAGGGGGCTCCTGGGCTAAGAGTTGGATATCCCGGCTTCTGCCTATTGACCAACTGTGCTACTTTGGGGGGGTGACTGAACCCCTGGAAACCATGTTTCCTCATCTGTAAAATGAGGACTCCTGCTTTGTCCTCCTCACTTAGATAATCGGTGGGATGGTGTTTTGGAACTCAAGAAGACTTTTTTAGATAATAATATTAGCTCACATTTATTGCCTGTTCACTAGGTGAGCAGGCAGTGTGCTAAGCACTTTACATATTATCTTATTCAGTTCTCATAAACCCTAGGGGTAGGCATTCTTATCTCCATTTTATAGATGAGGAAATCTGAGGCTTAGAGAAGAAGGTGACTTGCTCCAGGTCACACAGCATACAAAAAAGAATTAAACACACTTGTATAGATATTAAATTAGTACCACCCATGTATGGTGCGCATCCTTATTTTTCCCTCACAAATTTGGACAAAAAAGTGCACATTATACAGGGCAAAATATGGGTTATGTGTAGTGTGACTAATCATGGAGATGACTGCTGCTTCTGGGTGGAAGATGTGGCTGGAATTTGGGGTGGGGAGGGCAGGTTGGTTCTTCACCAAAAAGGTGAACCCTGAGTGCAGGGTTGGGAGAGTGTGTGCTCTGGACATGTGGGTGCTCTTGTCCTCTCTTCTGGCACCACATGCCTCCTGGAGGAGGCTCTGAGCAGGTGCCTCAGGAGGAAAGGCCAGCAGGTGGCCCATGGCCCCTCCAATGCCCCTTCCAACCTGGGCTCTATGCAGTTACGATACAGACTCATTTGGAAGTGTCTACGGCCTAGGAAAAGGATGAGAAGGCTCCCGCTACCCTGGACCTCTTCATCTTCCCATCTGATTTGCAAAAATTCCAGCCTGCTCAGCACGTATTGCTGCGTCTCCGTAGGGCTTTAGCCTAAAACTGTTTCCAGAGCTCCCTCTGGTGGCAGAGGTGCACCACCGCGCCCTTCGCAGGGTACCACTTCGCATTTGGGGAGTTGTGCACATTTTGACACACGCACTTTCGTAATGAATCCTCAGAGTTGCCCATTGGGCTCAGTTTTATTACCACTTTTCAGACTAGGAAACGAAGACTCAGAGAGGTTAAATCCTTGCTCAGTGTCACGTAGCAAAAAAATACAGACTCTAGCTCAACATTTTCTCTGCCTTCTTTTAGGTAGCAACTGCCCCCACATCTAGATGTCTGGGTGTGAACACCAGTTTGATTACAACAGTTTCCAAAATCGGCTTCCTCTTCCTCTCCAGGCCACCAGTTCCCCTTTTTCAGGCTTATTGCCCAGGTCTCAGCCTGTGTCCCAGGACTGGAGGGTAGTTGTGTTAACTTCTGTGGCTGGAGCCTGAGTCAGCACTGGGCTTTGTCTTCTCCGCAGTGAGGCTTTTTACATCAACAGTCTTTATGTTCTCTCTTCTCTGTGCGAGGACCACTTTTTGTTTTTAGTAAACCAATGAAATGTTTTACATATATATATATTATATATATATATATATATATATATATATATATATAATATATATATATACAGAAAAGTACACAAATTACAAGCGCACAGCTCAGTAAATGATTGAATACATCCATGTAAACTCCCTTCTGATAAAAAATTAGAATATTACCACACCTCTTATGCCTACTCTCAGTATTACCACCATGTAACTGCTATCCTGACTTCTAATCTTGTATTAGAAAGCCTGCTTTTGAACTTCACCTAAGTGGAATCATGCAGTATGTACGTTTTTGTGTCTGGAGTCTTTCACGCAACTTAGATTATACCTGCTGTGGCATTACGTAGCAGTCATTTGCTCACTCTCATTGCTGTGTACAGCTGAATACTATAATAGTCCATCGTATCCATATGACACAATTTATTTATCCGTTCTATTGTTGATGGACATTGGATCATTGCCACTATTTTGCTATTATGAACATTATCATATATATGTCTTTGATGCATATGTGTACATGTCTATTGAGTATATACCCAGGAATGAATTGTTGGATTATGAGGTATAATCAATGTATTCAGTTTTAGTAGAGACTACCACACAGGTTTTCAAAGTGGTTGTATCAGCTTGTACTCCCACCAGCAGCACATGCAGCCAGTTGCTCCACATCCTCCCCAACACTTAATATCTCTAGTCTTTTTTTTTTAAAGATTTTATTGGGGAAGGGGAACAGGACTTTATTGGGGAACAGTGTGTACTTCCAGAACTTTTTTCCAAGTCAAGTTGTTGTCCTTTCAGTCTTAGTTGTGGAGGGTGCAGCTCAGCTCCAGGTTCAGTTGCTGTTGCTAGTTGCAGGGGGCGCAGCCCACCATCCTTTGCGGGAGTCGAGGAGTTGAACTGGCAACCTTGTGGTTGAGAGCCCACTGGCCCATGTGGGAATCGAACCGGCAGCCTTCGGAGTTAGGAGCACGGAGCTCCAACCGCCTGAGCCACTGGGCTGGCCATCTCTAGTCTTCTTAATTTTAGCTATTCTGCTGGGTTTGTAGTGGCATTTCATTGTGGTTTTAATTTACGTTTCCCTGTTCATTAATGAGGTTGGCATCTTTTCATATGTTTATTGGCCATTTGGGTATCTACTTTTGTGAAGTGCCTATTCATCTCTCTTGCCCGTTTTTTTTCTGGATTGTCGGCCTTGTTTCTATTGATTTGTAGGAGGTCTTTTAAAAATACATATATATATTCTGATATACTTCATTAGTTATACGTATTGCAAATATCTTTGGCTCACCTCTTAATGCTCTTCATGGTGTCTTTTCATGAGCAGAATTTCTTACATTTAATGTATTTCACTTCATCCATCTTTTCCTTTATGGATAGCACTTTCTGCGTCTCACCAAATAAACTACCACACTGTGGGAACTTGTGCAAATCACTTCACCTTTCTGGACTTGGCAAAATGAACAGTTGGTTCAGATATTCAAATGAAGAGTTGGTTGGCAGATATTTTGAGTTTTCACACATCAGTAACCCAGTAACCTTGTTTTAAAAAGGAGAATGCCTGACAGAATGTTGCCAACTCTTTATTTTCACAAATATTAGTGTTTGAAAAAAACCCTTCCATTTATTCTCACTATTGCTTTATAGAAGAAGAAAGGGCCTCTGAACACCAGCATCATTATGTTATGTTTATTTTACTGCAGAACAGTGAAAGTATTGAAACTGACCAGCAAAATATTAACACTGACACGAAAGTATTGACACTGTCATCTAGGTGCCCCCTCAGGTGTCTGCTTCCAACACCAACATTATAGTTTCACGAATTTCACTCCAGCCTTCCCTTTACTCTCCATTCCCAGCTCTTTGATTCTTGGACCAAAACTCTTTTTTTGGCATTCCTTCACCTCCTCAGACGTGTGTTTTGAGCTTTGTGTTTCAAACTGTGGAGTGAAATAATATCTCAGTTTGCCTAAGTATTAGCTCATCACAATTATTAGTATTTACATTTATTCTTGAATTTTTATAATTTGTGCCCTGTTTTAGTCCCTCTTCTTCTATCCACAACACACATATACTCATTCATTCATTCATTCATTCATTCAACAGTAATTTGTTGAGTGCCTACTATGTGCCAGGCACTGCTACAGATGCTGAGAACGGAAATGACAAAGACAAAATTCCTGTCTTTGTGGAACTGGTGACCCATGAATGAGTGATGTCCATAACAGCCTGTCCTCAGCAGCCCTGCTCAGCTCCTGTAGACTCACGGCTATGTCTTCTTTGATGGCATCAATCCATCTCATATTTTATCTTCCTTTTTCCTGCTGCCTTGTATTTTTCCCAGCATTACTGTCTTTTCCAAAGAACCCTGGCTTCTCAGGATGTGCCTGAAGTAGGACACTTCAGTTTTGTCTCTCTTTTTTTTATAAGGAAGGCACAGTTCACAGTAGCCTATGCGAGGATTGAACTGGCAACATTGGTGTTATTAGCACCACGCTCTAACCAACTGAGCTAACTGGCCACCCCAGTTTTGTCATTTTTGTAGCTTATAAACAACAGAAATTTATCTATCACAGTTCTGGAGACTGGAAGTCTGAGGTCAGGGTACCAGCATGATTGGGTAAGGGCTGCTTCTTGGTTCATAGTCGGTGCCTTCTCACTGTGTCTTCTACGTGGCAGAAGGGGCTAGAGATCAATCTGGGCTTGCTTTTATAAGGCACCATTCCACTCATGAGTTAAGCACCTCCCAAAGACCTCACCTCTTAATACCATCATCTTTGGGAGCTAGGATTTCAACACATGAATTTTGGGTGGACACAAACATTTAGATCATAGCAAGGGGAAAAATTCACACGGTATCAAGTGAAACTTTGTCAATTATTTGTTCATTTAGAAAACTGACTTATCAAAGTGTCTTATCAACGAGAGCTAAGAAAAAAAAAGTAAAAATGAATGTTTAAACCTACTCAGCCCAAACCACCAAGATCAAACCTTAGTCTGACAAAATCAGATTTATTCATTTGAAGTGAAGAAGGGACTTCCTCCCAAGAGGCCCTCCTAAACGTCTTTTGTAAGGTTTGGGTTCTGTGTAAAGGATTTGGGAGAGGGTTGGAGGGGATTGGGAGGGTTGGATTGGTTGCTGGTTCTGAAGTGGAATTAGAAGACATTAACAAGAGGGGATTGAGTGGTGTCCTGAGGCAAGGATAGCTTCGCAATTGGGTATCCCCAGTAATAAATGAAAACAGCTAAGTGGGTTTAGAGCATACCCGCTGCTGTTTTCTTTTTTCAGGCCTAACTGATTTTCATTCTTTCAGGTCTGGACAGATTTCGACCCTTTCATATAAATTTGTTCCTATGTTTAACTTTTGAAAATAGATTTTCAAAAATAATATAAATGTACGTTTGTTTGTGTTTTTAACCTGCAAAGGAATTCCAGTTTTGCAAGGCTCCCTCCTGTGGCCAAGAACCATGGACCAGGAGTAGGAGCCCCAGGGACACCCTAGCAACACAACTTCCTCCCTAGCAACGACTCTCCTCTGAGCTCCTCAGGATCTTGAGCCTAGAGGAAATGTAAAACCGGAAGTTGACTGTTTTGCCACGGTAACGGAGGCGAGTCCGGAAGTGGCGCCAGAGGAAAAGGAAACGACGGGAATTGCGGACCCACGTGGGTTCTGCGCGTGTTTCTGCGTCCCTGGAAGCCAGTCTTACAAGCTTAGTTGATAGACATGGGTCGCTCCGGGAAGTTGCCCTCCGGTGTCTCCGCTAAGTTGAAACGCTGGAAGAAAGGCCACAGCAGCGACAGCAACCCCGCCATTTGTCGCCACCGCCAGGCCGCCCGCAGCCGCTTCTTCAGCCGGCCCTCAGGTAGTAGGATCGAGACCCGGGCAATGTCGGCGGTGGGGTTCTGGGCCTGTCTGGGTCTGGATGGGTCTGGGCCTCTGAGGCCCGGGCATTGGAGCTTTCATCTCTTAGAGTGTTGGGTCTGGAGCCTACCGGGAAGGCCCCTCCCCATTTCACAGATGCGGAAACTGAGTCCACGGTACGGAAATGATTTGTCTAGGGTACCACGGGTATCAGAGTTTGGACTAATGGCTATAATTAACCTGGTGGCTCTTTTCAAAACGTCTTCACCTTCATTTATTTCCCATGTTCCCTGAATGCAGCCCTCAGCCGACTCCTACCAGCACTTATGCCACCAGGGCAGGGAATCCGAAAATTTTACCTGGAGGGTTCCCTCTAACTTCTAGGCGTACAGTAGGCTGATGGGGAAGACCGTGTTCAGAATTCAGCCTCTCGGGTTGGGGGCCTGGACTCTGCCGGCACGTTTCGTAGGGATGGTTCTTTTTCTCTCAGGCCAAGGAGGATCAGGTAGAAGTAGGGGGTGGTCTTACCTTGTGCCTCCGGTTTTCAGGAAAGAGCGACCTGACAGTTGATGCTGTGAAGTTGCATAATGAGTTGCAGTCAGGGTCCCTGCGCCTGGGCAAAAGTGAAGCTCCTGAGACGGCCATGGAAGAAGAAGAGGCGACAGCTCTCACGGAGAAGTCCTCGGCCACCTTCCTGAGCGGCCTCTCCGACTGCACTAATGTCACCTTCAGCAAAGTGCAGCGCTTCTGGGAATCCAACTCTGCTGCCCACAAGGAGGTAGTGGGGAGGGTCAGGAGGGCGTGGGGTAGTGAAGAGGGGCCAGACTCATGCTTATTCCAGCGTGGGCCGACTGCTGTCCGTGACAGCAGCTGGTATTTCTGGAGGATGCATCACCTCTCTTACCCTCTGTGCCCCCTACTTATCTTATTACCTCTCCTAGGGCAGATTCCACTTTTCTCCTTTTCTGACATCTTCCCTGCTCAAGTGTAAAGCCCCTCAGGGTAAAAATATTTTCCAAACTTTTCTCTCTTCAACTGTACCTAGCACAGAACATTGTACATAGAATATTTTTAAGAAACACTTACGGAGCAAATTAATGCTGAGTAACAGGGGTTAGAAAATGTTTTCTCTAACAACTAAATTTAGTTTATATTTTTCAATTATGTATATTTATATTATTTCATTATTTAAATGAAAAATGTCAAAATTGTAAATGGTACCAAAGTAGGAAAAAATTGTGAAAATTGTTCTCCCAACTTAACTCCTTCATAGTAGCTACAGTTAATGGGTCATTTGTGTATCTATCTAGACCAGCTCTGTCCAACAGAAATGTAATGCAAGCCATGTATATAATTTTAAATCTTCTAGTGGCCATGTTAAAAAAAGTAGAAAGTAGGTGAAATTAATCTTAATAATATATTTTATTTAACTCAATATATCCCAAAATTATCATTTCAACATATAATCAATATAAAAAAAATAATGAGATGTTCTACAATATTTTTATCATACTGAGTCTTCAAAATCTAGTGTGCATTTTACCCTTAACATCTCCATTTGGATGCTAAATCTTAATTGAAAATATTTGATTTGTATTTAGAGTTCATAAAACTTACAGTTGCACAGGTAGATTTGTATACCCAAGTTGTTCTAACTCTGTTTTCCAATAACTGGATCAAGTATTTGTTTTTAAATGTAATTAATTAAAAATTTTAAATTAAAGATTAAGTTCCTCAGTCACACTAGCCACATTTCAAGTGCTCAATAGCCCCTTGTCAACATTACTACTCTAGATTTTTTGGTATATTTTTTATCTGCATTTTGTTTTGGTTTACTAAAACGTGATTATATTTTATATACAGTGTTCTGCAACTTTTTTCCTCACTGAACAATATGTTAATATCCATAGTTGTTCCTTATTTTCAATAGTTACATAGCATATGAATGTATCATTATTTATTCTATGATACTTAATCCCCTGTGGTTGGCTGCATGGTTGTTCCAATTTGTTGCTGCGATGAACACACTTGTACATAAATGCTTGCACATTTGTGCAGGTATTTCTATAAGCGATAGCGTCCTAGAGGTAGAATTCTGGCAAACGGGTTCTGAGCTTCCTGTGTGCTGGGCCCTGTGTTGTGTACACCTGGCTCTGAATGCTGCTCATCTTGTCTATCTCTGGGCTGTCAGGAGAGTCATTTGTGAAGGAGCAAGGAAGAGAGGCGAACCTGGGTGGGGTTAGGTCTAACAAGAGATATCATAGGGGCCTTCTCCCTCTTGTGCAGATCTGTGCTGTTCTGGCTGCTGTCACCGAGGTGATTCGCTCCCAGGGAGGGAAGGAGACGGAGACTGAGTACTTTGCAGCCCTGGTAAGTGGTTGTGACTTGGGGTGGGTGCTCAGAGCAGCAGGTTATTCAAGCTGTAGAGAGAAGAGACGTGCCCCTGGCATGTGGGAAGAGAAGGACAACCTTGAGCAGGCGAAAGTGCTTCAGTCATTCTCCGGTGGCTTGGTAAGCCTGGTGGTATTTGCTGCGTTATTTGTGTAAAACAAAAATTCTGTACTCTGTTGTGGTTTTTTTTTCTCTGTGATCTATGAAGTTGAGTATCCTCAAGAAAAATGTTTTTTAAAATGTGGTGTGAGGGGTCCCCAAGACGCTTTGGGGAGGGGGTTGAATAGGTGAAAATTATTTCCTTAATATTAAAACATCATTTACCTCTTTCAGTCTCACTCTCTCATGAGTGTATCATAGAATTTTCCAGAAGTTATTTGATTTCTGATGACATTATTTTGACAGTTGATGGAATTGTGCTTGCATATTCTTGTGTTTTAATTTTTTCTCCATTTTAATTTTTAATATGGTAAATATTAGTAGGTATAACTTACGTAAACAAAATCTCCTTGGGGAATCCTCAGTAATGTTAAAGGGATTAATAGTCTGGGAATCACTACTATAGCGTGGGACAGGCAAACTGTGCCCAAAGGCATAATCTGACCCCATGGCCTCTTTTTGTAAGCCTGAGAGCTAAGAGTGGTTTTCCCATTTTTAAAGGATTGTTAAAACACGGAAAGAAGAATCTGCAACAGAGACCACATGTGGCCTGCAAAGCCTAAAATATTGATTATCTGGCCCTTTACAGACAAACCTTGCCAATCTGCTCTAGAATAATGAAACAAAATAGATAGCAATACAGGGTTTTCATCATGTGCCAGGCAATATTTTAATTGTATCACATATTAATTCAGTGAACCCTCACAACAACTTATAGGTAGGGACTGCTGTCCCTGTTTTACAATGAGGAAATTGAATCACAGAAATGTTATGTCGCTAGCCCAAAGTCACACAGTGGCAAAGCGGCAATTTAAGCCTCTGACACCAGGATTCTTGATCATAACTGTTCTGCTGGGTACGTGGTGCCTACAGCATCCCATTTGCCAACATGACACATTTCCTGTTCACACCCCGTGATCTGGCTTTCAGATGACGACAATGGAAGCGGTGGAATCCCCAGAGTCTCTGGCCGCTGTTGCTTACCTGCTGAACCTTGTCCTGAAGCGGTGAGTCCTGGCTCCTGTCTGACCCCAAGGCTCATTGTGCAGAGGAGAAGGGAGTGTGGATGGGAGGAATAGGATCAGGGAATTGTTTAAAAAAACGAAAAGAGGCTGGAGTATCAGGTGGCATCCTACAGTACCAGGCTTGGGCATGGCTTGGGATGTTGCGGACAGTGTGAGTGCTGGTGCCTGGAGAGAGGGCAGCCCTGGTGCAGTCGGGCAGGAGGCAGGGGGTGGAGTATTGGTGCCAGGGTATCTGGGGAAAGGTGGGGAGGGGGTTGGGGTCAGTTTATAAGGATCCACCTTGTGGTAGCACAGAGAATAGATAGTGGAGAAGGTGAGGGAAGCAGGGAGCTCAGGTGCCATGGAGGGCTCGCTGAACCGAGTGTCAGGAAGGGCGAGCCGTCCTGGCTGGTGCTCATTTGCTGTGACTGGTCCAGCGCTGCCTCCGTCTGTCCAGCTTCCTCTTTCAGCCCAGGGCTAAGGCTATACCAGATACTCTCGGAGGCCCCTCTGGGGTTCTGACTTTCTCTGTTCTCTCCCCGCAGAGTACCCAGCCCTGTGCTCATTAAGAAGTTCTCCGATACCTCCAAAGCCTTCATGGAAATCATGTCAGCCCAGGCCAGCAGTGGCTCCACCTCTGCGCTCCGATGGGTTAGTGGTTGGGTCTCAGTTTCTCCTCTACTGTAGTCCAGGGCCCATCTGAGCAGGCTAAAGTTTGGCTGCTCCCTAGGAGAGGTGTGGGCACTCCTTGGACCCTCGGGTTGATCCTATTGGGATTTTGCGGGGGTCAGTGAAGCTTTTTTCCACCTGGCTGATGCAGGTAGAGCTGAGAGACTCTGCCTTTCCTCTTCAAGGTCCTCTCGTGCCTGGCCATCCTTCTGCGGAAGCAGGACCTGGAGGCCTGGGGCTACCCCGTGACCCTGCAGGTGTACCACGGGCTGCTGAGCTTCACCGTGCACACCAAGCCCAAGGTAAGGCTGCAGGGCCGCCCGAGGACAGGAGGGGCCAGCCACTCCAGGAGGCGGGGCTGGGCTGGTCCACCTGAGTGGGATTGGGGAGCTTGCCTGGAGTCCTAGGCTCTGGGCCCGAGGTTCTACTTCCTGCCTCTGAGGCGCCATCTGCTCAGGTCCAGAACACGAGGGGCAGCTCCTCCTCGTAAGGGGGGATGTTCACTGCAGGCCCTTGTGAGTCTGCTGCCTCATTGGGCAGTGACATGTTAGTTACAGCAGCAGGAGGGGGGCTCGGGAGGCAGAGCCTTGGAGTCACACAGACCTGAATTGGATACTGGGCTCCCCGTTTGTGCTGTGACCTTGGGCACGTTATTTAATCTCTGAGCCTCGGTTTCCAGCTCTAAAATAGGGGTAATAATACGAACCTTGCTGTGAGGGTGTGGTGAGACTCCAGTGTTCCTCAGGCCTGGTGCAGCTGCTGCTTATAGCAGGCGCTTGGTAGTAAGTGGTGGGTGGCCACTATTTCCTCCTGAAATGCAGGGCAGGGAGCATGTAATATAACAGTCTTAGTAATCACTCTGCTGAGCACTTGGATCCCAGGTGGCTGGTGCCTCTTTCCCTGGGTATCCACGTCATCTTTCCTCACTTTCTTCGGGTCTCTGCTGAAATGTCACTTTTCTGACCGCCATATAAAAAGTCACAGCCCCTGCTTTACTGCCTGCAGGGTACTTTTACCTTCTGGTGTACAGTGTTTGCTTTCTGCCTCCCAAGCAGAGCATGAGTTGTTTGCTCAGTTCACTACCACACTGCCGGCACTAAGAACAGTGAGGGCTTGGTGGACACGGTATTGCTGACAATCGAATGAGTGCAGGCATCCCTGTTGTAAACACGAGGACACGGGAGCTCAGAGATTAAGTTGCTTGGCTGCTGGGGGCCGTTTGGTGAGTTTAGAGGAGAGTGGGGATTAGAGCCGAGGTTTGTCTCCCCCCACAGCTCGGGTGTCTGTCTGCGAAGCTCTAGGCGTAGCATCAGCCATGCGGGAGGAGTGCAAACACCGATTGTTGGTGGGCCGTTGTGCCGACCCCCCAAAGCTGCTGGTTGACCTACAGCCCTGACCCCCTTTCCTTGCCCCTCAGATCCGGAAGGCTGCCCAGCATGGAGTGTGCTCGGTCCTCAAGGGCAGTGAATTCATGTTTGGTGAGAAGGCCGCTGCCCATCACCCTGCTGCCGTATCTACTGCCAAATTCTGCATCCAGGAGATTGAGAAGTCTGGAGGTGGGAGCCAGGCCCAGGGCTGAGTGGGTGGAGGTGGGGGCCAGCGGGGGAGGACAGGGCCCCCTGCAGAGAGTGGCTGGAGTCTCAGCTCCCCTTTGTCTGCCAGGCTCCAAGGAGGCCACCACCACGCTGCACATGCTGACACTGCTGAAGGACCTGCTGCCCTGCTTCCCGGAAGGCCTGGTGAAAAGCTGCAGTGAGACTCTTCTCAGGGTCATGACCTTGAGCCATGTGGTGAGCTCAGGCTGGGGAGCCAACAGGCAGGGTTATTCTGAGCAGGTGGGGGCACAGCTGCAGACCCCAGGCCCATGGTGCTAGAGTTCCAGGAACTCCCTGGTCAGGCCAAAAGCAGGATCTGGGGTCTCCCTGCCCTGAACCTGCTCTTCGCTACCACCAGGGTACCATCTCATGTCCTGTGTCCAACAGGCGGGGCCATCCTCAGGGTCCCAGTCCAGTTAGGAGCCAGGCTCAGAGATCAGGGTGAGGGTAGAGCTGGGGGTGGGGGGCTGCTACAGCATCCGTCCTCTCCCTGCTTGAGCGCTATTCCAGCAATCGTCCGTCTCTCTCCCTCTCTTTCTTCCTCTCTCTCTGTCTCTCTCTCTGTTTCTCTCCTCTCTCTCTCTCTGTCTCTCTCTCCCTCTCCTCTCTCTCTCCCTCTCTTTCTTACAAATCAGTATGGTGCCTTTAAAGATACATAAAAACCATCCCCCACATTTCTGTCATTTCTAGCGTTAACTCTGTTAATCTTCCTGAATTCTCTTACAGTGTTTGTTCACATACATATTTTTAAATAATTATTATGTAAATAACATGATCATTGTTTAAAAGAAAAAAACCTTTTAGAACAACTTGCTGTGTATCCTTTCAGAATCTTCTCTTTGGATAAACATACATAAAAATGTGAAAATACAACTATAATTATAGTATACAAATCATTTGTAGCTTACATTCTTAGTCTATTATGTTAAAAACATCTTGTTTATGTTTCTCTTGTTTTTGTTTAAATCATTTAAATTTTTTTGGTGGCTGCCAAAACTTGCTAAAGTGACAGTCCTCTGAGTGTCCAGGTGTGGGGAGCATGTTTGAGTTTCAGGGGTCCCAGGTCTCCCCCCAGCCCACTGGCTGGAGTGGGAGGTTGAGGACCCCAGGGCAACTGTGGGCTTTGCAGTCCCCACTGAGCCTGTGTGTCCTCTCCAGCTGGTGACGGCCTGTGCCATGCAGGCTTTTCACAGCCTCTTCCATGCGAAGCCGGGCCCGGGTACCCTGCCTGCAGAGCTCAATGCTCAGATCATCACGGTGAGGCTGGGTAGTGGACGGAGGGAGGGCAAGTCTGTGTCGGGATGGGGTGGCCCTGTTACTTGTCTGCAGAGTGAGGTTGAATGGTCTGGGCTGCGCTGTCACACTGCTGGAGACCAGTTGACAGGCAGCTAGGAGATGGGCCGCCAAAGCCACATCAGCATCCCCGGGAGCTGGGGTCCTGACTCCTGACTTAGTAGCAGTTAGCTTCATAACCAATTTCAGCGTGATCTCGTGGTATTAACAGGTACCTTTGAGCAGGGACTCTCAACCTTAGGGATCTGTGGATGGATTTGAGGAAGGGAGCGGATGTGCCCCCAAATTGTTTGCAAAATGTGCTCACATGCATTTTTCTGGGAAAGGGCTCTGTGCCTTTTGTCAAGATCACAGTGGGTTGTGTGACCCAAGTTACACTCAACCGCTCCTACAGACTTTTCTCCCATAGAAGCAAAACTGGAAAGGCTTCACGGGGCAGGGAAAGGCAGCAGCTGGGAGGGCCAGGGGGGCTGTGAGTTCCAGGGCCCCACATGTAGGCCTGTCACTGGGGTGCCTGGGGACAGGAGGGGTCATTGTCATTGGGCTGCTGCCGAACACACTCGCTCAGTCACCTGCTTCTTTTGTCTTGCCTCTAGGCCTTGTATGACTACGTTCCCAGTGAGAATGACTTACAGCCCCTATTGGCCTGGCTGAAGGTCATGGAGAAAGCCCATATCAACCTGGTCAGGTAGGGTGAGGTGGAGGGACCTGAGCTGGAAGTGGGGGAGGGGGTCAGCTTCCTGGGGTTGGCAGCAGGTCCACGTTGAGGGTACAGAGGACCACCGCTTGTTTTATGAGGCACAGGGCTGGGCAGCACAGCCGGTGTTAGCCAAGGCTGACGCCTTTCCTGCCAAAGCACTGACCAGCTGGCTGAGAGCACTGCCCTCAGGGTGGGGTCCTAGTGCCATACTGATCTTGTCACCCCGGCTGTCACCCTGTGCAGTTGATTTCCTTCTGAGAGGATATTACCTGCTTTCTGCATCTCTGCCCCACTCCCCACCTGGGTTAACTGTCCCCTCCTCTTAGTCCTCCAAGTCTAGTTTCTGCTTTGTGTCTCTGTCATAACACTCACAGTTGAACTTGGCCACTTAATAGTCACCTCTCGATGATTCCGCTTTTCCCAGCTCAGGCTGAGAAGAACATAAGTGTATCAGGTGGTGACTTGCATTTTACCTGGAGGGAGGGTCTCTGAGGCTCCCCCAGGCGCCGTGCTGGGTGCCGTGCATCCATGTTTGTCCACACTGATCACCACCACCTCATGGGAAGGGCTTAGCCCATTTCCTAAACCAGAAATGGAAGCACTGTGAGTCAGGTGGTCACGCAGCTGCTAAGGAGCACAGCCAGGTCTGTAGCCCAGGTCGGCCAGGTCCATGTCCTTCTTCCTGCACTAAACCACCTTTCACCTGGATGGGCTGGAAAAGGGGAAAAGCCTCGTTCTCTGCTTCTCAGGATTTATCCTACAGGAGGACTCCCACAGTTGCGCCAGGATGCTTGTTGTAGCACCATAAATAATGGCAAAAAAGCCTAGAGACATCCTAAATGTGTCTTAGGAGGGGACTGGTTAAATACAAACAGTGAAATACCACACAGCTGTTAGAAATAATTGAAGTAGATGGGTGCGTGTTGACGTGGAAAGACCTCCACGATATGCTGAGGAAAAGCAAGGTGCAGCACAGCAGATGGTGTAATTACATGCCTATTCTGAATCCAACCAGGGTGGGAACCCTGACCCCTCCCTCCTCTAGCTGGGTGGCCTTGGGCAACTTACTTAACTTTTCTGTGCCTCAGTTGTCTCATCCATAAAATGGGAATTGTAATAGGACTTAATCTCAGTTTTTGCAAGGTTTAAATGAATTAATGTGTTGTTACATCTGTGCTTGGCATGTGTATAAGTGTTACGTAAACATTAGTAACTGTTATTTTTTATGTTTGTATATGCATAAAAACATCTGGTAGAGTACTCGAGAAACTTAACCTTGATTTTTCCTTGGGGAAGTGCATTCGAGGGTCAGTCTGGGAGAATGAGGTGATAAGGAAGGCATGCTCTTCATTTTGTACCCTGGAGACCTATTTGAATTTTTTAACCACGTGTAGCTATTTCTTGAATGACAGCACTATTGGCAACCAGAAGGGCCGATTAGAAGGGCCCTCCCTCCAGGTAAAATGCCCTGCAGATCAGTGACTGTTGTTGGGCCTGGGCCACCCAGGTCCTAAAGGCCCAGGGCCAGGCCCCATAGAATTCTGTCTTTTCTCTTGATAGGCTACAGCCGGACCTGGGACTGGGCCACCTCCCTCGCTTCTTTGGAACTGCGATGACCTGCCTCCTCTCCCCCCACTCACACGTGGTGACAGCTGCTACCCAGAGTCTCCAGGTACTGTACCCCCCACTAGCCCCAGCTTTAGTTGGGTAGCAGAGAGCACAAGAGGTTCTGCCAGCTGCCCAGTCTCTCCTAGAGCTCGCCCCAGACCTCCAGCTGCATCCTGGAGAGGCAGTTCTGGGGTAGGGATAGGCTTCCTAGAAGCTTCAGGAAGCAGAAACCTGGAAGGGCTGAGTGGCACTGGGGGGCGGTCTTGGGCCCAGACAGCTGCGACCTCTTTTTGCAGGAGATCCTGAAGGAGTGTGTCGCTCCCCACATGGCCGGCATTGGCTCCGTGACCTCCTCAGCCTCAGGCCCTGGCCAGTATGTTGCCAAGATGTTCAGGTGAGAACATGGCATCCGTGATAGGAAGGAATAGGGTGGGTGTACCTTGTAGAAAGTTCCTTATAATGACAAGCACTCCATGTGTCACTTACTCTGGGCCACATGCACAATGCCAGAGTAGCTGCTGCCAAGTTGAGTACGTCCCAGGTGCCATAGTCTGGTGCTCATGAGCGTGGACTCTGGGGCCAGTCACCTGGGACAAGTTCCTCCACCTCCCGATACTTCAGGGTCTTCATCAGTCAAAGGGTACTAACAGGTGAGGATTAAATGAGGTAATATGTACAAAGTACTCAGAACAGTACCTGACGTGTAGTTAAGCACTCAATAAATAGAAACTACTAGTAGTCCCTGTGGGTCTAGGAAATAGGTACTGACCCCATTTTACAGATAGGCAAACTGAGGTCACCCAGCTAGTAAGTGGCAGCCTGACCTCAGTGCCCACCTGCTCTGCGTACCTCCTAGAGGAGCAATTCACAGCCCCAGCCACAGCCCACTCTCAGCCTCCCAGGGGGCGGTGAGGAGCCTCAGCATCAAGCACACTGGGTGGTCCCGGGAAAGGGGCTGGGATCCTTGGTGTCTCCTCTGGGTCTCTGCTCAGCGTCAAGTAGTGGTGCTTTGCGTACTGTTCCTTGTGAGGAATAGGCCCATTTCCTATGGCTACATGTGGGGTGAAGTTTTAGGGAAACAGGAATAGAACTGTCCCCACCCATAACTCATCTGTTGCCCCACATTGACCCCTGTTGGCCATTCTTGCCTAAAAGCCCCCGAGGGCTAGACTGGGAGATGGAGACGACCAAGGTGTGCACGTGCCTGGAGGGGCCAGTGGCAGGACCAGCCCTCCCCAGTGCAGCTTCCCCGTTCTGCCCAGGCCACCACTTCTTACCCCGCCATCCCACCTCGGGTCAGGCCAGGAAAGCATGAGACAATGACAAAGCGTGGGCTTTGGAGGCCCAGTTTGGCCACTAGCACAGTGACCCTGACAGGTTATTTCATCTCTCTGAGCTTCAGTTTCCCCATCTGAATATGGAACAAATAACCTACCTCACAGGTTTCTCTTTAAGTGCGAGGATTATGTAAATTAAACTCAGCACGGGCAGGGTGGGCACTTCATAAATGCTAGTTGTCCCCCTTGGCCCTGCCCTTACTGGCCCGCTGATGGTCCGTAGCTCCTGGTGGCAGCCATTGCCTTCCTGGCTGGGGCCCAGGGGTCGTGACCATGGCCCTGACTGCTTGCTTCCTTGGCAGGGCAGTAGAGGAGGGCCTGACATACAAATTCCACGCGGCCTGGAGCTCCGTGTTGCAGCTGCTGTGCGTCTTCTTTGAGGCGGCTGGGAGGCAGGCCCATCCTGTGATGAAGAAGGTGCGTTGAGGGGCTGTTGCGACCAGGGCAGCGGGCGTTTGCACTGGGGGACCCTGGAAGGGGTCTCTGTTATCTCTGCACTTTAACCCAACACTTAGTGCCCACAGCAGTTGCCCAGTACTGTGTCCCCAGGAAGATGACTGGACTAGTGTGGGAAGAACAAGAAGACGGGCAGCAGCCCCCCTCCCTACAACATGCTCACTAGTGTTGGCTGGACTTGATAGCTTTGAATAGGGAACCAATGTGATTCTCTCTCACCCCTAGCCCTTATCTTTTACTTTTTAAGTTTCTGGATTTTCTGTGAGTGGGTGTAATGTATTAAGCAGCCTTTGGTTGCAGGGAGGTGACTGGCCCAGAGTAAATCACCTAAGGATCGGTGATCCTCCCAGCTCTGGGCCAGGGCCCAGGCATCTCATCAGCAGGCGGAGCAGCTCCGGGCCTCCCTCCTCCCGCCTTGTGGAGCCGTCCTCACTGACCCCTCCCACATTGCTGGTTGGAAGAAAGGAGCCAGCCTTGGGGGGCCGGCTTTCTCGGGAGGCCTGGCTCGGGCCCTGAGAGATGAACTTGGCAGACTTGCCTTCCTAGGAGAGGCCCATGAGGAGTGAGCCTCGCAGGGGGACTCCAGGCTCTGGTGAACCAGAGCGTGCAGCTCTGTCTGGACGGGCAGCTGGTCCTCAGGGCCTGCTAATTTGCCAGTTGTCACACGCAGGTCTGCCTTTGCCAGACCTTCCCATTTTTCAAGATAAACTGGAGATGTACATTTGTGTGTAAAATCTGATTTTTGCATGTTATTAACTAGTGCAGAATTTGTTTTAATCTTAGGGCGTTGGGGAGGGCTCAGACATCAGTGGGTTGCATTTGTTTATTGGTTTGTGACCTCTGACCTAGCACTTAACCTGGGCCCACGCTCCAGACCTCATTCTCTTTCAGACTTCGGCTCAGACTCAGCCACGGGTGCCTGCTCTGTGAGCATGTCTTGATGTACAGTCTCTTGTCTCTTTGCTCCAGTGCCTCCAATCCCTGTGTGACCTGCGCCTCTCCCCCCACTTCCCCCACACAGCAGCTCTGGACCAGGCAGTGGGGGCTGCGGTGGCCAGCATGGGACCTGAGGTGGTTTTACAGGCTGTGCCTCTGGAGATTGATGGCTCTGAGTAAGTGTGACCCTGGTGGGCTTCTGTATGAGCCCCAGGAAGGTCAGATGGCTTTCTGTCCCCCAGAAGGGTGTCCACGCCTTCGGGTGAACTCCCTGTGTGCTGTGTAGGAGTCAGCAGGAGAGACCAGCGCAGGCTGGCATGGCTCCTTGGCTCAGCAGGGGACTTTCTGCTGGGTATGCTGCCCACCAGGCTGTCACCTCTTCCTTACTGAGCCTTCCCTGCCTCTGCCCAGAGAGACTCTGGATTTCCCACGGAGCTGGCTGCTGCCCGTCATCCGGGACCACGTCCGGGAAACACGACTTGGTTTCTTCACCGCCTACTTCTTGCCCCTGGCTACCACCCTGAAGAGCAAAGGTACGGGGCCCCCCGCAGTTCTGGAGGCTCAGCTGGAAGGGGTCGGGAAGAGCTCCCGGTCCTGCACTCCAGCCTTAGGATGTTCGGCAACCTCCCTCTGCCAAACAGATGGCCAGCTAGTGCTTGTGCCTAACTCGGCGGCTGTCCCTCCCCTCTGCTCCGAGGCATGGCCTGGCCTGCCCTGTGGTGGCAGACACTGGCCTCCTCTCCCACTAAGGAAATAGACAAGTAGACAGCAGTTTACGTGTTTGCAGAGATGTTCCTACCAAAAACTCTGAAACTACCTGCGCGTCCCTCAACAGGGCTTTGGCGAAGTTAGTTATGGAAAAGCCCACGGTGGGACATAATGTGGTCCTTGTAAAGAAAGAAAGAGAGCTTATGTGCGGGTGTCTAGTAAATGGGGAGGTGAACAGATTAGATTCAAATCTCAGCTCTTCCATGCCACAGTTTGGTGACTTTGGGCAAGTTTATTCAACTTCTGGGTCTGCTCCTCATCTGTAAAATGAGGACAATAATTGTGACATCATGAAGGTTAAATGAAAGAATCACGTAAGTGCCCATTATGCAGCCTGGCATGTAGAAGTTGTTCAATAAATGTTGTCAACTTAATTGTCAAGTAAAAACAAGGTTTCAGAACAATATATGTGTGGTACAATCCTGTTTATATTTTTAAAAGTGTATGTGTGTTTAAAGAAATATAAGAAAGTCAAAAGAGATAGTAGCCATTCCCGGGGGAGTGAGATTATGGGGAGACATCCCCTTTTTGTTTTATAGGGGTCTTTTTAGGTTTTCAGCAGGAAGTTTCAATCTATTGTGGGGAAGAAATCACCCATATTCTCGTCTGGGCTTTTGGTTTTGGTGAAAATGCGTCGTGGTGGCCAGGAGGGTGCTCAGGGTCATACTGTGTCTTTGTGTCACACTCCAGCAATGGACCTGGCGCAGGCGGGCAGCACAGTGGAGTCCAAGATCTATGACACACTGCAGTGGCAGGTAAGGGGTCACTTGGAATGTGGGTTGGACGGTGTAGGGGTGCAGTTTTTTGGGTGTCACTCTCCTTTACTGTCCTCTTCCTCCCCAGATCTGGACCCTCCTGCCTGGGTTCTGCACGAGGCCAACAGATGTGGCTGCCTCCTTCAGAGGGCTGGCACGGACGCTGGGCACAGCCATCAGTGAGCACCCAGACCTGAGGGTCACTGTGTGCCAGGCCCTGCGCACCCTCATCACCAAGGGCTGCGAAGCAGGTACGTGTGGGCTCTGCAGTCAGGAGCTGGTGGGAGGATGGCTGCAATGGCATGGTTCCCCTGACCCCATCTCCTGGCCTGTTATGGCTTACCGCTGAGCCATGGGTATCCTTTGCAAGGACCTGGGCTTCTGCTGGGGATCCAAGGATGCCGAAAATGGCCCCTTGTCTCTCCCTGCTCCCAATGTGCTGACAGCTGTGAGGAGTTACCTAATTGGTGTTGACCGGAGGCGTGGAGGAGTATAGACCACGGTGGCACCTAGTTCTTTGTGCTCTAGCCTCAGCCTCTCCTATCCCAGAGAAGCCACACATCAATGGTCCTATCATGGGTCCCCCAAAAGGATGCCTCAGGGCTGCAGCCCAGCAGGTTCAACTCCTGCCCCTTTTATGTAAACTTTGGTCCTCCTGCCAGAGGCCGACCGTGCTGAAGTGAGCCGCTTTGCCAAGAACTTCCTGCCGATCCTTTTCAACCTGTATGGGCAGCCTGTTGCAGCTGGGGACACCCCAGCCCCTCGCCGAGCCGTGCTGGAAACCATCAAAACTTACCTCACCATTACTGAGCCTCAGGTGAGCTGGTAGACGGAGGTGGCGCGTGTAGGCTTGGGTGTATTGGCAATGCCGAGACCTTACCCACCAGGCCTCACTTGGGCCTCTGCCACCTGGAGAAGAGGTGACCAGATAACCAGCGGTGGCGGCTGGTCTGAGCTTGAGGCTTCTAAACAACGGTGGGGGGAAGGGTGTCAGTGGGGAGAAGAGGGCGCAGTTCTGTGACCTGCCGTTGCTCTGTTTTCTCTCATCAACTCCCTCCTCTCATCCCTTTGGGGCTGCCAGTTGGTGAATGGTTTCCTGGAAAAAGCCAGTGAGAAGGTGCTCGACCCTGCTAGCTCGGACTTCACCAGGTAAAATGTGCCACTTGAGCTGAGGCAGCCCAGGGTTCTAGAGGGTGTGCCTAGCAGAAGCCTGTGGATTATGTCTGGAATAATTCAGGAAAGACAAGGTATTAAATGTCCTCAAGTCTCTGTGAGGCCTGGCTGACTCCTCCTTCCTGGAGAGTCATAATAGTCTCCTAGGGAAGGATGAGGACCCTGGAGACTCAGTGCCTGGGTTCTAATCCCAGCTCTACCACTTACAGGCTGTGTGACCTTGGGCAAGTTACTTACCCACTCTGTGCCTCTGTGTCATCATCTGTACAAGGGACATGCTAACAGTACCGCAGCAGGGTTGCTGTGGGGAGTGAAGGGGTTAACACTGACTGGTCAAGCACCTGGAATGGTGCCTGGTACCTGATGAGAGCTTGATTTGGTACAAGCTATGATTGTCATTCATGGGCCCTTGTGAGGTCCTTGTCCTTCTCACCCTCACTTCTCCCACCTGCCTCCCACCTGCCCCGTAGCTGACAGACATAAGGACGCTGGTAGTCTGTGCCCTTCTCTAGCCCTTGCTAAGCTCCTTGGTCTCCTGTCCTGCTGAGCAGATTATCTGTCCTGGACCTGGTCGTGGCCTTGGCTCCTCATGCTGACGAAGCTGCCATCAGCAAGCTGTACTCCACCATCCGGCCCTACCTGGAGGTGAGCCCCAGGGCTGCGACCCCCACACAGCCACACTTGTGGCAGAAGGGGCCGCCTTGGAAAGGTGGGCCCTGTCTCCTTGTCTTCAGCCCTTGCTGCTGCCCAAGATTAGGGCTTCATCTGCTTTCTCGTGGTGTGGCTGCCCTTTGTACCCTGTTTAGCCCATCTGTCATATAGGTGACTAAAATGCACAGCCGTGTTCAGGCCTTACCTGCTGAGAAGCCTCTTGTAGAACCGAAGCCATACTCCCTTGCCTGGCTTGTTCCCTGGGCCGTTTTAACCTGGACTAATCTTCATTCCCGTCACTCTCATCACCCCTTTTCCCCCCCTCATCCCTCCGCCACCACTCCGGCCTCATTAAGCTGTTTTAAGAGTCACAGGTATAATGGGCCCCTTTAGTGCCTTTGCACATGCGAGGTCTTCTGCCTGACGTGCTGTGGCTGTCACCACTGCAACAGTTTAATAAGCAGTTACCCAACCATGTGAGAAGTGCTCTGGAGTAGAATATGCAGGCGACCCGGAAGTCCAGGGCAGAGCCACCGAACTGCAGGAGAGGTGTCCAGGGGGAGTGGCAGGGAGCACAAGGAATTAGGCAAAAAAGGAGAGAGAGCAGAGTGCTCCAGTACAAAGGTGAGCGTGCACACAGCCTTGGCACACTCCAGGCACTGCGAGTTCGCTGGCATGAGCGTTACTTAGAAGTGGGCCAGTGGAATGGACCGGAGCTCTGGGTCGGTGTCTCCCCGCAGCATCCCTGCCTGACAGAGTTAGCTTCTGGCCTGCAGACTCTGCCAGCTCTCTCATCAGCCCTCATGAGCACAAGAGACGGGGCCATCTTCTCTGAATCCCCTCTAGTGCTGGCCCGTTAATTGTGACTGCTCTGGGACTGTCATTAGATGGGTGGTAGACTCCCAGTTCGCCCTCTTCACCCATCCCTGTTCCCTGTGTGCCCTCCCAGAGCAAGGCCCATGGGGTACAGAAGAAGGCCTACCGCGTGCTGGAGGAAGTGTGTGCCAGTCCCTGGGGCCCCGGGGCCCGCTTCGTGCAGAGTCACTTGGACGACCTGAAGAAGACCCTGCTGGACTCGCTGCGGACCACTTCCTCACCTGCCAAGAGGGTAAGGATTCCAGAGGGCAAGTAAAGGACGCCAGGAAAGGACCACGTGGAGACGCTTAGGGGGCTTCAGGGACAGGGTGGCTTTGAGGGGTCCCCATCATTGTCCCTTTTGCCCTGCAGCCCCGTTTGAAGTGCCTCATACATATTGTGAAGAAGCTCACAGCCGAGCATGAGGAGTTTATCACTGCCCTTGTCCCAGAGGTGAGGGGTGCAGGCGTGTGTACGTGCGTGCGTGCGTGCGTGTGTGTGCGTGTGTGTGTTGGGGAGTTCCTTGGAGTGTGGCTCCTAAAGGCCTGTCAGGATCAGGGGAGGGCACTACTGGATGTGGGGATGGGCTTGATTCACGGCCCGGGAGCAGGAGTGCTCCTACCTACACCTTCTGCCTCGGCCACCAACCCCAGGGTGGCCAGCTGGGGAGGACGTGCTCATGGCGCTATCTGGGCAGGTGATCCTGTGTACCAAGGAGGTATCGGTGGGTGCTCGGAAGAATGCGTTCGCCCTGCTGGTGGAGATGGGCCACGCTTTCCTTCGGTTTGGCCCAAGCCAGGAAGGTGAGGCTTGGGTCATGCAGGACGGGGGTGGTGTTCTGCCCCGAGGCCTGCGGGGAGTACCTTGAAACCACTGGTCAAAGAGAAAAGGTAGAGAGCGCTGTCTGGCTCTGGACCTGGCAGCCTGCTCCTCTCTGGCTGGAATCCCCCGCCCTGCTGGGCCCGAGATGCAGTGTGTGGGCTGGGCTCTGCTCTGGTGCAACTTGTCTCCCCTCTTCCCCCCCAGAGGCCCTGCAGCGCTACCTCATCCTGATCTACCCTGGCCTTGTGGGCGCCGTCACCATGGTCAGCTGCAGCATCCTGGCCCTGACCCACCTCCTTTTCGAGTTTAAAAGTAAATCTGACTTCCTTGAAGGCCTGGGAAGCCCTTGGGGTAGGAAAATGCCCAGAAGGGTGGCTACTAGACAGAGGAAGGAAGAAAAGCTGGAGCCAAGCCCGGCTGCTTCCCATCTTCTTCGCTGCCCAGCTAGGCCCTCCCACTTCCCAGCAACTATCTCACATCCCATTCTCAGAGTGGACCGGAGGAGGTAGGTCCCATGCCCGATTTCCGTCCTGGTTCTGCCTCTTACCAGCAAGTTTACACGTCTCCTCAGCGTGACTCTCTTACCTCTAAAAATGGGAGCAAAAAATAGCACCTCCTCGTAGGGTGGTTGAAGGACCAGAGGAGATATTCCATGAAAGTGACCGGACCCGTGCCAGACACACGAAAGTCCCCAAATGTTAGCTCCCACTCTTGTGACCTGGCAAGGTGTTGGGTGTGGATGGGGTTCTGGGTGTCTCTGATAGTGGCTCTCTGGCCACCACAGGTCTGATGGGGACAAGCACCGTAGAGCAGCTGCTGGAAAACGTGTGCCTGCTCCTGGCCTCCCGCACACGGGATGTGGTCAAGTCAGCGCTGGGCTTCATCAAGGTGGCGGTGCTTGTCATGGACGTGGCACACCTGGCCAAGCATGTGCAGCTGGTGGTAAGTGCCCACCTTCCCTGCAGTGGGTGGCACCGTGGCCTCTGAGCTGCTGTCATGGAACCAGTGAGTCTCGAGGCCAGCAAATTTCAAATGTTTTTAACTACACACTATCTTGTGCAACAGAAGGTCATGCAGGAGCCCTGGAAGGGACGAGTAGGGAACGTCCACGTGGTAGAGACAAGGGAAGGGCACAGTGGCCAGGCTGCCTCTTGTCACCCCCGTGGGCCCTCCACAGAAGCAAGGGCTCTGTAGGGCAGAGGCCAGTGGGCAGGGCCACCCCTCATTTTACAGATAGGGAAACTGAGGCCAGAGGTTTCCCTAGGTCACAGTGCTAGTGAGAGGAGCCCTGGGAACAGAACCCAAAGCTCAGGACTAACTGGGCTCTCCCTGGCAGGCCCTCATCTCACGTTTCCCCCCCTCTTGCATTTTGACCTTCTGGTTTTGAGAAGGCTCCTCTGGAAGCCCCATCTGGGCTGCAGAAGGGCCCAAAAAGCCCTCTGGTGTTAGGTCCCTGGCCCGCTTCAGCCAGGCATGAGGTGTGCAGCAAGCTGGGACTGTCTTTCAAACCCTCTGTCCACCGCACCCACTGCCTCAGTTTCCCACTTCCTCCTGGATTCCGTCTCATCAGACCTCCAGGTCCCTCTTGCCTATCACTTTGAGTCTGTCCTTAGGTCGAGACAAGGAGGAGCGGATGAGAGTCAGGATAGCCTGTCCCCGCCCTCCAATTCCAAAGCCTGCAGCCTACCTAGAGACCACAGGTGGGAGAACAGCCAGAGCGGAGATCCGTTCTGAAATTATTAGAATTGACAAAAGCCCTTCCCCCCAGCCCCTTTGGGTGATGAGATACTGCAGATATCTGCCACCCACGCGTTTCCCAAACCAGGCTGCACGAAGGCTTGAGAGCAGTTCAGCCAGAGATTAATGCAGGGTGATAGAAGAGACATATAGAACAAAGAGAAACGTGGTGGTGTTGGGGGCAGAGTGTGAGCCTTGGAGTTAGATCTGGGCTAACTCCTGCCTTTGTGGCCATTTAGCAGCCACTGAACTCTGTGCCTCAGTTTCCTCATCTATAAACTGGGGATGATGGTAGTCTCTGCCTCACCGGATTGTTCTAAGGATTAAGTGAGCTAATGCATGTAAGGTGCCAAACACTGTTCAAAGGACTGTAAAGCTGTAGTCTTGGCAGGGTGGTCGGGGATTGTCACAAAGGAGGGTTTAGGGGAAAGATGGGCGCTACCCAGACTGTGGAGCCTGATTGCACCAAGGGCTGAGGCAGGAACGGGGCTGTTCTTGCCCTCACCTCTTGGCTGGGCCTGGTCCTCCTGTGTCCCTGCTCTGGACAGCAGTGGGGGGCCAGGCAAGGTGGAAGGCCCCCCTTCCAAAACCCTAATACTCCACCCTGCAGATGGAAGCCATTGGGAAGCTGTCAGACGATATGCGGCGGCACTTCCGTATGAAGCTTCGGAACCTGTTCACCAAGTTCATCCGCAAGTTTGGGTCTGTGCACTGAGTGGGGTGGGGTGGCGGGAGCAGAGGAGCAGTTGAAGGGTTTCCATACCACAGGGACCCTGCAGAGAAGGGGCCGCGCGGGGGTGGGGGTGGGGCAGGTCCCTCCCCTGTGGCTGGAAGGGCTCTGGCTGAACACCTGACTAGGTAGCGCTCTCTGGCCAGTGCGCCTCAACGCACATCACTGTGCCCTCAGGTTTGAGCTGGTGAAGAAGCTGCTGCCTGTGGAATACCACAAAGTCCTGGTCAACATCCGGAAAGCTGAGGCCCGGGCCAAGAGGCACCGCGCGCTGAACCAGGCGGCTGAGGAAGAGGAAGAGGAGGAGGAGCCCGCCCAGGGCACAGGTGACAGGTGAGACGTGTGGTGTGGAGTGTGCCCAGGCAGTGCCCAGCTGCCCCGCCTCTCCTGGGAGCCCGCTGACGTGGGGCTTGTCTGTCCTCAGCATCGAGGAGATTTTGGCCGACTCCGAGGACGAGGACAGTGAGCAAGAGGAAAGGAGCCGGGGCAAGGAGCAGCGGAGGCTGACCCGGCAGAGGAGCCGGGCCTGGCTGAAGGAGGGTGGTGGGGATGAGCCCCTCAACTTCCTGGACCCCAAGGTGGCCCAGCGAGTCCTAGGTGAGCAAGAAGCAGCTGGCTCAGAAAACAGGCCGGCCTTGCTGACTTCCTTGTGGGCCCGTGGGCAGCCCTTGCCCGCACACATGCGCCTCGCTATGCTTCAGACCCCCGTCCAGGGAACAGCCGGGCTGGTCGGTCATGATGAGGGTGTGAGTGGGTTAGGACTGGCCTTCCACCTCCTCACTGCCCGACTCTGCCACGCCAGCCACACAGCCTGGGCCTGGCTACGGCAAGAAGAAGGACCATGGCTTCAAAGTGAGTGCCGACGGCCGGCTGATCATCCGGGAGGAGGACGATGACGCTGCCACCACCAAGATGGAAGAGGAGGAAGGTGCTAAAGGTAGGGCCGCCGCCCACTCTGGGAATGCAGCTGTTTCTGGTCTGGGCCACGGCTGCACTCGCCTCTTCATTCATTTACTCATTTGTTCATTCACTCATTCATGACCGTTTGTTGGAGAACCGCAGATCAAAACAGATCTAAGGAGCTCGTATCTAAGGCAACTTGCTCAAACTTATTGATTTTCTCCAACTTTTTTGACCACATTAAGAAATCTTTTAATGTTGTAACCCAATGTTGTATATGATTCTTCTATAATTCATACAAAACTTTCAAAATACACCACTTCTCCTTACCATGTGCAGTGCACTTTGTCGGTCACTATTTTGTTATGTTTCTTTCCTTCTCCTCCTTTTTTTGGAGGCCCAGGTGGGAAGAGCCAGACTCAGACACTCCCCACCCCCCGATTCTATTGTCTCCTGTTGTCTAGGAGCCACTCAGGTGTAACACCTCCGAGTCCTGTTTCGTCTTCTGCACCCTCTCTGCGTGTGTCATCCATCAGATCACAAAAGCCCAGGTCTTCTAAGATGTACCTGTCTTCCTTTCTCGTTTGGTCCCCACTGCCATGGTCCCTATACCATTGACTCACTGCAGCCTCCTAACCAGTGCTTTCACACTGCCCCTGCCCCTCACTTATTAGCCGTGTGACTGTGGACAATTGACTTAACCTCTCTGTGCCAAAATGGGTATAATACTAGTACCTACATCAGGGGTTGTTGTGAAGATGAAACAAGTAAGCTGAAGACCACACGCACAGCAGGGTAAAAATGTGATGACACTGTTTCCTGATCTGGTCTTGCCACTGCTGCCCTCACCTTTGAAAATTCCTGTCTCCTTGCTCCCTTCCTGATGCTGAAAACACCCCTCCCCTCTCCTTCTGCCTCCCAAACCCTCCCTGCTCTTTAACGTCCAGCTCAAGTCCTTTGTGGCCTTTCCACTGCCCTTCAGCCTTCATGCCTGTTCCCTCAGAATTCCCAGCAAGCCCAGGAGACTGCCCAGCCTTCAGCATTTAGTCCCATGCTTTCTTGTGATGTTTGGTTGTTGATTGACTTTACTTGACCTTGTCTTCCCTCCAACTAGTCAGGTTCATACTTTTTTTTGTTTAATATACTGATAGTTTTTTTCAAAATTATGGTAAAATACACATAACAAAATTTGCCACCTTAACCTTTTTTAAGTGTACAGTTCAGTACTGTTAAATACATTCACATTGATGTACAACTAATCTCCAAACTTTTCATCTTGCAGAACTGAAACTCTAAGCACATTAAACAGTTCCCCATTCCCCCTCCCCTCACCCCTAACAACCACCATTTTACTTTCTGTCTCTTTGAATTTGAATTTGAATATGAATCTAGGCCTTTTTTTTTTTTTTAAAGATTTTATTGGGGAAGGGGAACAGGACTTTATTGGGGAACAGTGTGTACTTCCAGGACTTTTTTCCAAGTCAAGTTGTTGTCCTTTCAGTCTTAGTTGTGGAGGGTCCCATTCAGCTTCAAGTTGTTGTCCTTTCAGTCTTAGTTGTGGAGGGCGCAGCTCAGCTCCAGGTCCAGTTGCCGTTGCTAGTTGCAGGGGGCGCAGCCCACCATCCCTTGCGGGAGTCAAACTGGCAACCTTGTGGTTGAGAGGACGCACTCCAACCAACTGAGCCATCTGGGAGCTCAGCGGCAGCTCAGCTCAGGGTGCCGTGTTCAATCTTAGTTGCAGGGGGCGCTGCCCACCATCCCTTGTGGAACTTGAGGAATTAAACTGGCAACCTTGTGGTTGAGAGCCCACTGGCCCATGTGGGACTCGAACCGGCAGCCTTCGGAGTTAGGAGCATGGAGCTCTAACCGCCTGAGCCACCGGGCTGGCCCCTAGGCCTATTTTTTAATTGGGTTGTTTGTTTTTTGTTGTTGAGTTGTAGAGGTTCTTTATAAATTTGGTATATTAACCCTTTATTAGATGTATCATTCGCAAATATTTTCTTCCATACTGTAGGTTGCCTTTTCAGTCTTTGATGTGTCCTTTAACACAGAGAAATTGTAAAATGTTAACATAGTCCAATTTATTAACGTAGAACCAATTTGTTGGTTCCTACTTCTTTCTATCCCCACACAGTGCTCAGCATATATAGGGCAAAAAAATAGTTTCTAAGGAGGAAAATAAAGCAGTCCTCCTGGCGAAGTGGAGTGGGGCTGCGGAGTGCCTGGCTCCCCAGGAAACCTGGGGCTGTCTTAGAATCGCAAAGAAAGCTGTATTTACCTCAGAAATGGGATCACCACATCCTTCCGGGGCTGCTGTCCCTGGGACGGAGGATGGGAGGGGGAAAGGGTCAGTGTTCAGGGGTCTTGTCTCCCACAGATGGATACAGGACTTGGGGGCTGGCGTTGGCAGCTCCCTCAACCTGATGAGCCAGGAGGAGGCCGGATGAAATTTGGGTGGGCTTTGGGAAAATAGGGGCCCTCCCTGAGTGCTCACAGGCCTCTCTTCCTTTTGGCTGCAGGGGAGGATGAAGAGATGGCTGACCTGATGGAAGACTTGGGCGTCAGGCGTGTGAGTAATTCCTGCTGACGGGGGCCTGGGCCCTCAGACTTAAGTCTTGGGGCTGACGGCTTCTTACTCGCTCACCTGCGCTGCTTCCTAACTGCTCAGTGGAGCCTCAAGGAGGTACACGGCAGGCAGTCCATGGGGTATGGCGAGTGTGTGCCAGGGCCGGTGTCAGGCTGACCACCCTGTGGGGCGGGAGGGAGCTTGGCTCCCTCTGAAGCACCTGGGGCTTCCTTCAGTGTTGGCTGGGTTGTCCAGCTGAAGAAGGACGAGACAAAGCCCCTCGTCTCTCCATGAGGGCATGTGCTATGTAGTTTGCAAGGGCAACAGCTGGCTTGCATGCTCCAAGGAGTAAGCTCCCACCTGGGTGGGGGCGTCCACCGTTGAGGGGTATTGAGGGCCTCCACGAGTTACCTCATCTAATCCTCAGAGGATGTGGGGACTATTTGTCATCCTCTTTTCCAGAAGGGCTCATGAAAGATAAGTAACCTGCCCAAGGTCATAGGGGTTATAAATGTGTCTGTCTCCAGGCCCAGACTGCCTGAACCCAAATCCTGGCTTGTATGTAAAGTATGTGGCACTTAATGACACTAAGTAAGTGGTGTGGTAGTCTTATTATCACTGCATTTTTCCTGGAAGTCTTTTCTGGCCAGAGCCTACCTGGTTGTTACAGCACATCTTCACATGTGGCTTTGTAGTCCCTCTGCAGCCTACTCTTGTTGCTGGCCAGGGAGAGCTGACCACGCTCCTCCAAGGATGGCCCACAGTTTGGCACAGCAGGACTGGGGTGCCGTGTCTCAAGGCACCGAGAGGGAGCCGGGCTGGCCACACTCCACAGTTGGCTCATGGCAGGTCATCACCTGCCATCGAGATCCCCAGGCGCTTTTTTGTGTGGCAGTTGCTAAATCCTACTCCTCTGCCCACAGTTATGGCAGCATTAAAATGCTGGGGTACATGTCACAACCGCAGTTGCCAGTGGGCAGAGCTGGTGCCAGATGCCAACTGAACCAAGAACAAGCTGAGCTATCACCCTCTGTGACGCAGCCCACGTCCCATTTCCAGCCAGTTTCTGTTTCTCCACTAGGAGCCCATTCTGCGAGGCCTCAGCCAACGGAACTGGGTGCTCCCATTCCCCCAAAGTACCCTGTGTATGTTCCCTCTACCTGGCCTTTAAGCCAGTAAATGCTCCTCAGAGTTGGGGCCTGGAGCCCCCACCTCAGGATTCCCCTGGGGACCGTGAACCTAGTTTGACCAGATTTCCCAGGCAGTGTGGCTAGCACAGACCACAGTGTGGCAGTGAGCCCTGTGATCGGAGGTCTCCTGCACAACGTCCCTCTGCCTGGCCTACGTGTCGCTTTGTAGGCTCAGATCTCCCGGTGCACTAGGCTGCTGTCAGGCCTACCTCTCCCCCTTGAGCCTGACACGATGCTGGCATGTAGTAAGTGCTGAGTTGCTTCCTGTTGGATATAAGTGGGCAGGGTGACCTGTCCCATTGTCCTGTGCTCACAGCTCTGGGAACGGTAGCATTGTTGAGGAGCTGTGCTGACGTGCACAGGGGTCTCCCACCTGTCGGAGAGCCCCTGGAGCATGGGACGTACGTCCTATCTCCTGTGTCCCTATAGCCTAGCACTTACCGTGTTTCCCCAAAAATAAGACCTAGACAGACAATGAGCTCTACTGCATCTTTTGGAGCAAAACTTCATATAAGACCCGGTATTATAGTATATTATATATTATATTATATCATATCATATCTTATAGATTATATTGTATTGTACTATATGATATTAATTATATTAAAGATCCGGTCTTATTTTACTGTAAGACCCAATTTTATTTACTATAAAATAAGGTCTTATTTTACTTATTTTACTATATTAATTTTTGCCCCAAAAGACATATTAGAGCTGATGGTCTGGCTAGGTCTTATTTTCGGGGAAACAGGGTAGTAGGGAGTCAGTGAGCGTTTGACTAATGGGGAAGGTAAAGTGGTGTTCATATGAGGCAAAGAACTGGTAACGCTGTTCTCTCCAAAGAGGCCGGGACCTCATTTTCCCTGCTTGGAAGACTGGGGCTAAGCCGAGGTCAGCGTGCCCAGATGGGCTCTTGGAGCCCTGTGGAGGGAGTTCAGTGTGAAGAGGCAGAGCATGGGCAGCTGAGACAAGCTCAGCCCTGAGGACCTGGGCTGGAACCTGGCTTCTGCACTGCCTCGCTGTGTGATCTTGGATGGTTACTTGCCCCCTCTGAGCCTTAGTGTCCTCATCTGTAAGTAGGCAATCAAGTGCGTGGCAGAGGGCCTTTCCCGCTAATGCAGCTTACGACTACTTTTACTGTTACCACTAGTGCGGATGGTCATGTCTGTCTGTTCACAAACTGTGCTTACCTCTTTATAGAAGAAACCCCAGAAGCTCAAGCATCAGAAAGAGCCTGATGACGAGGAGCTGGAGATGCCCCCTCAGTACCAAGGTGAGGCTTCTACTCTTCACCTTTGAAACTCTGTCACCTGCATTAGGCAGGGTTTTGCAGGCAGAGCCACGAGGTTACACGGCCCGGTGGCACTTAGTTGGCACTAGCAAAGATTGGCTGATACGTCACTCAGGAGTGGGCTGGGAGCCAAGAGGGTCTGAGGATGAGGAAGAGCCTGGGGCTTAGGAGATCTGTGCTCAGAACCCCCAGCCCTCTGGGGGACCCCTGAGCCCCATCTCTTCCCTACCCACCCAGCCTTCCATGACGCTAGCAGCTGCCCCTTCTGCTGGGAGCTGTCTGCCTGTCTTGTCTGGTCCTGAGTCAGGCCGGGTTGGGCCTGTGTTGAGGGTGGCAGGTGGGAGGGTTAGTACTGGGCCTGCCCAGGGGATTCCCCTGTACCTTCGTCCCTGGCCCCAGGCTGTTCTCCCCAGAGCAGCTGCTAGAGGTACCAAGGTGGTTGCCCAAAGCCAGGGAACGCCTCTGTCACCTCACCTCTGCCTCCTTCCCCTCAGGGCAGCCCTGCAGGGCCCCTGTCCCGAAGCCCTTGCAGCAGAGCCCTTGTTATGTATGTGTAGGTCCAGGGGCTCCTATGGGAAGTGCCTGATCCCAGTATCAGGATTCCGTGTTTCCTCAGAGCTCCATGGCACCCTAAGCCAGCTGGAGAGCCTTGTGGCTGCTTCTCCTTTTGTGGTCCCCAGGCCGGGGCCCAGCTCACCTATTTCACTCCGAGATGGTGTGGTGCAGAAGCCGATGGTGCAGCAGGAGGCCGGGCTTCAGGATTGCTTGCCCAGCTGCTCTTAGGTCTGTGGCCTTTGCCCAGTCATGCTGCCTCTGAGCTGCTAGCTGCTCACCTGTAAAGGGGGTTCATCTGGGTCACTTCAGAGTCCTCCTGAGTCAGCATTGTAGGATTCCATCCACAACTGTGTTCACGTCCAGGTAGAAATGACACTGACTTTGGAAACATCCTGATCGCTCTGAGCTGCAGTTTTCACGTCTGTATGGTGGAGTGAGAGCTCCCGTTCTCACAGTGTTGATGTGAAGCTTGAGTGAGAGAAAGCCTATAGTGCCTCATTTTACAAATGAGGTTTGGAGGCTCAGAAAATTAGTAGACCTGCCTGAGGTGGCAGCTGGTTGAACCCGGGTCTGTCTGACTTCATAGCCTGCGTTCTTTCGCGTGTTCTTTCCTAGAACAAGTGGAACAAAAACAGCATGTGGGCTATTTTATGTTAATGGAGAATATGTATGTCCCCAGAGGTCACTGGTAGGTCTCTGTGGATTCGGGTCAGTCTGAGGAGCCCGTGGTCTGTCAAATCAGGGGACAGTCCTTTCTCAAGAAAGGTCTTTGTCCTTGGTTGGTAAGGGACAGAGCCAGGTCCCCGGCCATGACCCGTCTCCCCAGCAGCTCTCCGAACAGAAGGTGCCCAGTGCCTTTTCCTAGGAGGAGGCTGCCCTGGCTTTGCCTGACTCGTGGCTTCTGTGTTCCTTCTCTAGCTGGAGGCTCTGGCATCCATCGTCCTGTGGCCAAGAAGGCTACACCTGGGGCTGAATACAAGGCCAAGGTAAGAGTTTCAGGTGGGGGCAAGGGGTCTCCTGGCAGAGAGTCTGGGAAAGGGTGGGGCATCTGTGCCCATCACTGTCCTGGAGAGACACCTTTATGGAGCAGACTGAGGGGCACACTGAGGTCATGTTAGCATCTAAAGTCCAGGCCTCTGTTGGATGGCCTTCCAGAGCCACGGAAACTGGTGTCACCTAAGGCAGAGAATGAGGGAAGGGAGTTTGTGCAGGGCCTGCCTATCAAGTCAGAGGAGGGGATGGAGGGGAACCCCGTACTCCTAGCCGACTCTGTTTCTCTGGATGAGCAGAAAGCAAAGGGTGACGTGAAGAAGAAAGGTCGGCTCGACCCCTATGCCTACATCCCCCTGAATCGAACCAAGCTCAACCACAGGTATGGTGCCGTGCAGGGGTGGTGGGGGGCATAAGGCGGGGAGCTGTGCTCGGGGGGCCTTATTCTCATTACACTCTCCACTCAGTTGCTCAATGTCTCTTCCAGTTTTGTTTTGTTACCTTTTTTTCCCCTTTCTTCCGCCTCGCCCCCTCTCTTCCCCTCCCTCGGGTTCAAGCCGTTGTTTCTCAGTCTAGTTGTGTAGGACACAGCCCCTTGTCCCGTGCTGGTATCATGAGCCTTGCGCTCCCCGCCCCCAGGCAGTCGGTCGCCAGTCATTGGTCGACCCCTCACAGCAGCTCACAGCAGCTCACAGCAGCCCACGATGGTTGCCAGCCACTCACACTGGCCACTGGCTGCTCATGGCAGCACACTGTAGCCCATGGCAGCCCAGCTCCAGGGAGAGCTGTTGTTCACAATTTTAGCTATTGAGGGCGCAGCTCACTGGCCTATGTGGGAATCGAACCAGTGACCTTGGCATTAGGAGCAGGGCGCTCCAACCACCTGAGTCACCGGGCCGGCCCCTGTTTTGTTACTTTTTAACATGCACCTTCATGTAGTTGGTACTTACATGTATTGTGAACTTGAAGTGCTCTTTTAAACATGATAGGTCTGCCCTGAACATGTGCTACCACCACCGGGCAGCACTCTTCCTCCATTCCTGCTGCTGTGGGGAGAGCCGTGTTTTGACATTATGGGAAGGGGGGCCGCCTGTTCTCAGTGAGATGTGACCCTTCTGTTCCTTGTCCCTGCAGGAAGAAGATGAAGCTGCAGGGACAGTTCAAAGGCCTGGTGAAAGCTGCTCAGCGGGGGTCTCAGGTGGGACATAAGCTCCGCAGAAAGGATCGGAGGCCCTGATCCCCAGGGCCCCCAGGCCTGCTCTGTGGCCCAGCCCGAGGCTCCTTTTCAGCCCCCAAGCTGCCTTGACACCAGCTCAGTGCTTCAGTCTGTGTGGCAGAGCCTGGACTCAGAAGGACTTGTTGGAACCAGGGCGCGATTCCCACAGGTGCCTAGGATTTTGGGAGTTCCAAACAGGAATCGCCTTTAGAGATGTCCCAGGGGCCTGGAGACGGGAATGTGGCCCCAGTGCCCGTGAGGCAGCTGTGCCTTCCGCCCGTGGCCGTGTGCAACAGAGTAGATGGTCTTCTGTTTGCTCCAGCTGCATATAGCCACGTGGCATCCTCAGCCTGGCTCACGTCTGGGTATGTGAGATTTGCTGTGACCAGATGTAGAATAAACATGCACCACCATGCGTTGTTCTTAGAAACACTGTGTTTCATCGCCTGCCCCCTTTAGGGACAAGAAGCATCTGGTCATTGGCGACAGTGGCTTGACTCCTTCCTCTAGTCCCGGCACCCAGTCTGGGGCATAGCATGATAGCACCCAGTCTGGGGCATAACATGATAGCCCTAGGTCAGGTTTTGGATCTTGCTGAGGGACACCCACCTGTGTCATGAAGTCTTTCAGACTTCACTTTATGGTCCCAGTGAGAAGGTGACATTTGGGGGATCAGTGGACATTCCAGGGCTGCTCTGCGGAGCTGTGATTGAGCGCCAGGGATTCAGGCTAGTAAGGGGGCGCTGCACTGACTGCCCCTGGCCCCGAGTTTCTCCCAGCATCTTTGTTCGTGGATTAACAAAGTGTTTACTGAGTGCCTCTGTGTGCCAAGCACTGCCCGATCACGCACCTGGCTGATCCTCACATTCTCTTCTTCCCAGACAAGTGGATCAAGTTGTGGTACAAAGAGCAGCGTGATTCCTACTGTTCAGCTTTGTTGGTCTGGAACAGAGAATGGAGCGGTGCAGACATCCTGTTACCCTTCAGATCAGTTGTCCCACCACCCCAGGGTATCCCTGTGTGTGCTCTCCCAGCAGGCATCAAGCAGCAAAGAACGCAGGGCTTTTCCACACCCCAAAATAGGAATTGTGCTTTGTCCCCTGGTAATTGATTGACAGCTTTTCTCATCTCAGAATCTCCCCATTTGAGATGAAACCACACACTCCTTAATCGTTTCCATTCCAGTTTAATGCCCTTGGCTCTGATAATGCTCCCAGGAGGCCTTGTACACCATTCCACTCGTCCTCTAAGGGGACTCCAGTCTTGATCCATTGCTCCCAAATGAGGGCATTTCCTCTTGCTGATGTTGGGCTAGGAAGCTGGAGGAAACACACTTTGCCCAGAGGTGGCGCTATTTACACGTCTTATTCCCAGAAAGTCTGGAATTGAAGAGCAAGAAAGGTGGTCAAAGAAGAAAGAAATGTTACCATTTGCAACTACGGGGATGGACCTAGAGAACATTATGTTAAGTGAAATAAGTCAGACAGAGAAAGACAAATACCATGTGATCTCACTTACATGCTAAATCTAAAGAAAAGAATAAGTGAATGAACTAATCAGAAACAGTTTTGGAGACAGAGGAAAAACTGAGGGTTGCTAGATGGGGGGGTGGGGATAAGGGGGAAGGTGAGGGGTTTAGAAAATAGTCGGTAACCACAAGATGGCCACGGGGTTTTGAAAATTAATTTGGGGAACGTAATCAATAATGTAAAGATTTTGTAGGGTATCCGATGGACACGTGTCCCATTAGGGAGACCACCTCAGGGATGATGTAGATGCCTGATCACTGCACTGTACACCTGAAGCTGAACAATAATGAATGCCAACTACAATTTTATATATATATATGTATATATATGTGTGTATATGTATATATATGTACATATATGGTTACAGGAAGCGGAGTACAGCATTAGGAACAGAGACAGTGGAAATGTAATGGCTGTATGCGATGTCAGAGGGATAGTGGACGGGGGCGGGGGGTTCACACAGTGTGAGGGATACAAATAATAAACATCTAAGTATTGCTTTGTCTTGTGCACCTGAAACTAATTAAAAAAAAAAAAAAAGAAAAGAAAGGTGATCAAAAGGTGGTTGTAAGAGATTTGCAAAGGGGTCTAACCATGACCCCCCCATTACACTTCGGGATACAAGGTGGGTCAAATTAAACCTGTCCAGCTCCTTCCTATTTCATTTCTCAGGAAAGATTTCCACAGGTAGTAGGAAGCCTTGTGTAAGTAAGGGTATGAGCCGATTGCTCAGTATTGATGTCTTTATAAAAAAAAAAACTTTGAGGCCAATTTGCTTATTACAGCGTATTTTCCAAGGAGCTTTGTTTTCTTTCAAAGGTGGGAGTGGCAGATGACCTAAAAAGGTGGTGGTAGTGATGTGGGAACTCGATATTCTTTTGGAAGTAGACTCAAATGCAAATGATCTTGATAGCGAGACAAGAGTTAATCTGTCCCAGAAACTTCAGGTGTTTGAAACATCTGTTATGAAAATCAGTGCTGCTTTTGTTCCAATAGTGGGTGTGAAGGAATTGGGAGTGTTCATCGCAAGGCTCGTTCAATTTCAGGGCACCTGTAATGGGTGAGGAACTCCTCCAAGATCCAGATTCACGACTTGACTTTCATGGTGCTTTTGGCGATGTCAGCATCTGAGGCTTCCTCAGCCTTTCTTTTCTGGGGTCCGTCCTCTACTCATTCTCAGAAACGAATGCTACCTGACAAAACCAAAACAGCAATCCTTGTGTTGGCCAAGGATGTGGTCAGCATTGGGGATTTGCAAAGGCAATTTGCTCATGACACTTCTGGAGACAGGTGGGTCAGGTTAAACCAACCCTACCCCAGACAGCAGGCCTGGTGGTAACTCCTCACAGTTCATTCCTGGCAGTGGCTGTCTTATTAGATCTACTGTCTTATTTGCAAGCCTTCCTCAGTCCACATGTGTGATTATGTTTTTTCTGTATTGTTTGCAACACGAAAGAAAATTAAGATATTCACGTAGTCTCTGATTTCATTCTTCTTGGTTGCATATGTTTCTTCTAAGGGTAACTTAGAAAATTGGAATGTATTTTACATTTCAATATAAAAGTAATAAAAATTCACAGAACATTTGGAAAAAACAAAAATAAAATCAAGGGCTAGAATCCTTCCACCGTATTCTCACTGTTAACCCTGTATATTTCATTCCTGCTTTCTTTTTTTTATATACATGGCCCTCTTTTTTTGATACAAAAATAATTTTAAAATACAAGCTTATATTCTAAATTTGTACTTGATTATCACAAAGTTTTTTCCTAACAATGTACACATGTCAAAAACATTGATTTCAGTGGCCCGGCTTAAACATCTGCCCTGTGTAACTTGGCTCAGGTTATGTACAAAGGGTCTTCGAGTCCATAAGAATGTTGCTCCTTGATGTACGCAGGATTTTAATGCCATGACGAGGTTCTGGATCATGTGCAACGCTGTATTTAGAAAATGACATGGTGACTGTTCTTTGTTCTATTTTTGATATGCATTTTTATGAATGGATAGGTGATTGTATTCCAGAAAATAATCTTGATTCTGGGTAATGTAAGCTGGCTTGCCATTTCCTGAAATCACACTTGATGTAGCTACTGCTATTAGAAACATTTACCAAGCTGTTAGGAGGCTACCGAGTCATCCAGAGGCCAGGGCTGCAGTGACAGAAGGTTTTCTGCCATTCCAAGCCCCATTGATTGGTTATGAAAGGGCCTAGACTAGTATATTAAGGCGGTGGCCAATTATCAATAGATAACGAAGAATGTGGGTGGAAGGTGAAGTGGCCTGCCGCAGCCACGTACTTGGGCTACATACTCATTCATGGGTTGAGCTCTGGGTATTAGCTTTGCAAGTCTAAAATCGAAGTTGATCAGGTTCAGAGAGGAAAAAACTGACTCCCTAGAGGCCTAGTCAAATAGTAATTTATTAATTTGTAATGACAGATATAACTGCCAAGGGGCCTGAGACTTGGTGTCATGGTGACTGCTCCGTATGTACTCTCCCCTGCATAGGAAGTAGAATTGAAGGCTTTAGAGAGCATGAAACAGGGCAAAGGGAATCATGCGAGTAGTATATTAGTAATGTCACTGAGGTACAGCAGCTCTCCAGGTAGATGGAACACACCTGCTCAGTGGGTCCCCCTTTATTCTGGTTAGTGCTGTGACGATGGGCTAGATCCTTTTGGTGTCTTTTAGACTCTGGAGACACCTGCTGTTCAGAAGCTTTTCTGAGATTTAATTTGGCCCCTGCTTCCTTCACATGCAGGCATGCCTGGATTAAATTTCCAAGCCCTACTCTTCTGGCTGTCACCAGGGAGATGTCCTGTTCCCTCTGGGGCCTTGTACAGATAACTTGTCCTGTCCATCATGTGTGGCCTTAAGCGCAGCTTGATTTCCAGATTCCAGGGATGTAACCCTGTAGACCCATAGGTACCAGTTACGGAGCTGATAGGATTTGAGATCAGAATTACAGAGAGGATCTGAGGCACTGATGGCAGGCAGATGAATTTGTGAATGGTGCCAGAAATAGCTTGTACAGTCCTTATGGCTCCTCTGCAGGTTTTGCAAGTTCTTGAAAAGTCTTGCTTTAAACCAATATTGTTGCTACGACATACATCTTGGACTTGAGGCCACTGAGCCTGAAGTACATACCACGGCAATAACCTGGGACCAGCCCTCAGTTGTAAATATGCTCATAAAAATGACGAGGTGCAGGTTTTACATGGCCACATACAGCGATTGGATCATTGTGTGATAATTCTTATCTAAAAATGCCTGCCTTGATCATTCTAGCAGCTAGTTCGACTCCTTGCAAGTAGGTGGGGTAACCTCCAAAACAAATAATCAGCTAGCAAAGCTGACATCCAGTATTTATTCTAAGGAAACGTTTTCCTGCCCACACGAGGACGATCACAGGGCCCACGTGGATCCCCTTTCTGAGGACTTCACACGGGTCCAGTCACACCTGATCCACACCTGCCAGATTCAGATCTAAACAGGTACAGAAGCCATAACTTGAGCCATACACAGCCCTCCAGGTTATCAAACACATTCACATGCGCCATCTCTCTTGATCCCTGTGAGAACCCAAAGGTAAAGTTGAGCAGGTGGCACAAGGTAGTGCCCAGGCTTCTAGAGTTCAAGCCCACGTGGTTGCACCCTATGTAACTTGGTCCCAGAGAACACAGTGTTGCTTGGCTGTGAATTTCAAAATGCCTCATGCAGTTGGGACACCAAAATCTGGTCACCTTCGTGTTCGTCACCTTGCAGGCTCTTCACCCCCAAAGCTCTGCCTTGGGACTCAAACCAATTACAGAACAGGTTCCTTTGTACTTGGTGAGAGGAGGGTGGGGTGGTTCCAGGATTGACTTCTTGAGGACTGAGGGCCTAGGCAGGGCAGGGTGGGGTGGGGCTGCTTGCTGGGTATCCCTTCCTCTTCCTCTTCTTTTTCAGGGAGGGGGATGGAGTTGGCCTGCAAGTCCTTTCTGTCATTTTCTTCTTCCACATGCCTTATCATCTCTCCCTCTTCTCTCCGTTTCTCCTCCCTCCCCCCGTCTCTCTCTCTCTCTCTCTCTCTCTCTCTCTCTCTCTCTCTCTCTCTCTCTCTCTCTCTCTCTCTCTCTCACACACACACACACACACAGGCGCATGCACAAAGGACTTCCAAAACATTTTGTGAGGTATAGGAGATGCAGTATAGTAAGGAAATCAGACAGAATCTTTGCCTTTACGAAGTTTATAAGGAAGGGACAGATAAAAATAAATAAAACACATGATTGGAATAGAGCTGTGAAGTCTTAAGTGCAGATGCCTTGAAGGGACCTGATTTGGATGAGGGGTCCCTGGGGGGAGGGCCTCTTGGAGTGAACGATGTTTGTCTAAGACCTGAAGGGTAAGCAGGCTGTAGCCTAGGTGGTTTGCCTAAACAACCAAGGCTCCAAAACTGCCAGATCCCCAAGCCTAAGGGCAACAATCTGGTTGGAAAGTGGCCTCAGGTGGGAACCTGTCTTGATACTCTGTTGCCTGTCAGGCTCACTGTTTTTACCGTGTGTGTGTGTGTCGTCGGGGTTGAGGGGCAGTGCTGCTAAAGCTCCCACTCACGTTGGGCTCCGTGCTCCAGATGAAGGAGTAGCATGTGCAGAGGCCCTGGAGCCATAAAGAGTTTGGCCTCTGCAAAGAACTGATGGGGGGCTCAGTACGTGGCATGTAATAACTACAAACAAAGATTAGGTATTATTAAGTTCTTATTTAACATTGCAGGATTTGTTTGTTCTTTTGGGGAGATAGCAGTTTCTATTTATTTAAATATATAGTCCATCTACATCCACAAATTTATATAATAAAAGCCCAGTAGACAGCAAGACTGATGGGAAAGAAAATATTAAAACCATATACCGTGTTTCCCTGAAAACAAGACCTAGCTGGACAGTCAGCTCTAATGCGTCTTTTGGAGCAAATATTAATGTAAGACCAGGATGCATCTTTTGGAGCAAAAATTAATATAAGACCAGCTACCTGGTCTTATATTAATATTTGCTCCAAAAGACGCATTAGAGCTGATGGTCCGGTTAGGTCTTGTTTTGGGGGAAGCATGGAAGTAGAAGAGAAAAAAGAGTGAGCCCCTAAATCAAGGCTAAAAGATGTCTAGAAGTGTGCATTGGGTGGGCCTGGACAAAGAGGTTGGGGCTATGGTGTCCTCGGGGCTGGGAAGCTGATCTTCCTTCCCTGCTGAAGACAGCTCCTAAGTTAGATGTTTCTGTTATGTCGATTTTACAGAGCTGGAAACAGTAAAAGGCACAGAAAAGTCTCCCCGTCTGCTTGTCAGCTTTTTCAGGACTGGCCCTCCTCTAATTTTGTGACAGGAACATGAGGAAGGGCTAGAAATTACAGGCCTGGATATCACAGCCAAGCTGCTCACCCAGCGTCTTAGAGGCAGGGGAGCCTTTAAAAATTGAGTCCGTCCAAACCCCGTGCTTTGCAAATGGGAACACAGGCCCAGCATGGACTGCTGTTCCCAGCATCTGGGGACTGGATGAACTAGGACTAGAACTCAGGTCCCCCAACTCCCAACACGGTGCCCCCTCTAAAGCTGGCCAGGACTACACAGAAAGGCTGTGGGCCATGGACAGCTCACTGGGCCTGAGGACAGAGGCCTGACAGGTAAGAATGAGTTACTCCTTCTTGGTTGAACCACCACACTTGGTACCCAATCCTTTTATAATCCATGTTTAACACAGGGTACGATAATTGCTTCCTTACACATTTTTCTGTGTTAGTGTACTTGTTTACTATTGTTGCTGTAACAAATCACCCCAAACTTAGCGGCTTAAAACAACACAAATTTATTATCTTACAGTTCTGATGGTCAGAGGCTTGAAGTGGGTCTTACTGGATTAAAATCTAGGTGTACCTTCCTGGGGGCTTGAGGGGAGAATCTGTTTCCTTGCCTTTTCCAGCTTCCAAGGGCTGCCAGCATTCCTTGGCTCATGACCCCTTCCATCTTCAAAGCCATTAATCACAGCAGTCCAGCCTCTATTTCGATCATCACACCTCCTGGTCTGACTCTGACCTGTCTGCCTCCTTCTTACAAGGACCCTTATGATGACATTGGGCATACCTGGATGACATAGGATCACCTTCCATCCCAAGATCATTAATCACATCTACAGAGTCCCTTTTGCCCTGTAAGGTAATATACTCACAGGCCCCCGAGATTAGACCGTAGCTATCCTTGGGGGGGCATTATTTTGCCCACCAGAGACCGTTAAGCTTTGTGAGGACTGCCTCCATTGTTGCTGTGGCCTTAGAAGCGGGCACATCCCCTGGCACAGTGCAGGTGTTCTTCCGTGTGCTGTGTGATGGAATGAGTGGATTTACAGCCACCCAAGCTGAGCCCCTGCCAGGACTTCGCTCTCCGCAGGAGGCCTGGTCTGACACACAGCCAGCAGCCTGTTTGTCATCTCTACTTCCCCAAGTGATGTGATTCATAGGGAATTCATAGGGCATCTGTTCTTCGTGTTCCAAGGCACATTTTAAAAATCAACTTTATTGAAGTATGATTTACATATAAGTAATTTCCCCATTATAAGTGTTCATTGAGCGTTGACAAATGTATACACCAATGCAATCCCCACCATAATCAATAGATGGTGTGTGTGTTCAGTTGGTTTTGTTGTTTTGGTGTATAGTTCTGAGTTTTAAGAAATGGATCGACCTGTGTACCAGCACCACAATCAGGATACTGAACAGATCCATCACCCCCAAAACATCCCGTGTTCTCTTTTGTAGTCACAGCCTCCCCCACCCCCTTAACTTTGGGCAACCACTGATGTGTTACCTCGTTTTATCCAAGGCAAATTTTAGTCATGATTGCCTAGGTAATAACTTTATTAAAAAGGATCCCTTTCCCTTTATGCATTGTATTGTAGCCACTTGGGATGGGACGGATGACGGAAGATCTTTCTCAGGCCCACTGTGGTTCCCTGGCTACCTCAGGACCAGCCTTCGCTTCCCTGCTGAGGGAAAACGACCCAGTCCACCTCAGCCAGAAAACCATGTAACAGGTGTGAAGGAATCAGGTGACCAGGATTTTCAATGTGACCTCAAAGTTGAAAAAGATCAGCCACTTGCATCAGAAGCGTGGTAAAGATGTTATTACTTCACATCAGCACACAGATGGCAGTTACAATTACAAAGAAAAGCATCTAGATCAAATACCAGATAAAGCAGAGACTTTTTCTTATTAAGGTGAAATTCAAAATTGTGCAGCTACCGTCTCTGTCAAGTTCCAAAACATTTTCAGCACCCCAAAAGCAAACCTCGTACCCCTTAGCAGTCATCCCCCCACCACCATTCTCCCCCCCAGACCTAAGCAACCACCAGTCTGCTTTCTGTCTCTATGGATTTGCCTATTCTGGATAGTTCATAAAAGTGGAATCACCCTACATGACCTTTTGTACCTGGCTTCTTCCACTTCATCTAATGTTTTCGATCATACTGTTGTAGTGTATCAGAACTACATTCCTTTGTGATGGCTGAGTAATGGTCCATTGTATGGCTATACTACAATTTATCCATTCATCCATGGATGGACCTCAGCATAGAATTTGCCATTTTTTTGGACTTGAACATCCTAGGACGATTTTCGCTCCCCAGAGCCTAATTCCAGCATCACCCCCAGGAACCATGTGAGAAGCCTTCCCTTACATGTTCTCATGTAATATAACAACTTATAAAGAAGGAATCACCCCTCCCCCCATGTTACAGATTCAGAATCAGAGGCACAGAAGGATGAAGCAACTGGATCCAGGTGGGATTCCAAGCCTAATGCCCATCCCTCTTCACCCCAACTAGTATCTCTGAGTGCAGGTAACTGAAAACAAAGTCCACATGGAAAGCAAACTCCTTGGGAGGGATTTTAATGCAGTCTAAACTAATACAGAAAATCCCTGAATTCTGTGTCCTTCCACCGGTGATTCTGAATACCCTCTGTGTCTCTTTCCAGGCAGGCAGCCAGCGTGCCAGGCACACAGCTCTCATCACTTCCCTTTTTGATACCCTCTCATTACTTTTAATTGCATCTGAGCCTCTTTAGCATCTTGTATTTTCATTCCTAATCCAGGGCATTTCTCTGCCTCCCACTGCTCCAGCACAGCACTTCCCTCTCTCAGAGCTCTCCAGAGAAGTGCCCCCAGAAAATGGAGTTGGTCTTCCGTAATGAATTCATCTCTATAATGAATAGTATAATATCCACGTTCCAGGCATATTGACATAGCTATCTCCACACACGAGCAACATTACAAAGGCAAAATTTTTAAAAGAATGCCATCTCACAGCTCCGTTTCCTATAGTACTAAGAACACTACGGGAATTACCCTGACAAGAAGACAAAATTGACTTCCAGGGATGCTGGATTACAGACAATAGCTACAACAGCCCCATTAATGTTTAAAGTCAATGGAGCGTAAAACTGCTTTTCTCTACTTACAGGCAGGCATCGCCTTACAGAGACGAGGAAAAAAATTACAATTTGAGTCTATTGAAATCCATAAGCCCTCCCCTAATTTTCATCCCCCTTGAAATTCTCTAGTAAGGAGCATCAGAATGAAAATGAGAATCACTCTTTCTGGGGGGGGGGGGGGGGAATGGCTTCCAATCCTCATCAGTAAAGTGTGAAGAGCCCTCCACAGAGATGGAGGAGAAAGGCTGCCTGTTGGGAAAGGATCTATCACCAAAACCTGCAGAACTAGTTGTGGTGACACACCTTGGGACTTGGGAGCCTCTGGGCTGACTTCAGAGGTCCTTAAACAATCCCAGGTCATGGTAGACGTGAGGCAGAACACAGGGGACCAGGCAAGTTCAAGGAAGTAATGCCTTCAGGGTACATTTTACTTAGTGGGCTGCAAGGGGGGAAGCTTTATCATTACTGTATTAGCTGTTCCCTAGGGGAATCACTGGAATTGAGCCAGGCCTCTGTTAGTAAACCATTGGACTTAATCCCACATTACATTTGTGTAATGCCTGACAAAGCCTGTTCCCATTATCTCATTTGATCCTGAAAACAATCCTCAGAGGAAGGCAGGGCAGGGATTATTTTTTCCATTTTACAAGTGAAAACACTTGTAAACTGATTTGCCAGGAGCCACACACCCAGACGTGGCAGGAATGAGACTTGAATCTAGGTCTTTGTACAACCTGTTCAGGGTTCTTTTGACTCAAAACCACAGACTGATCAAAATATTCCCAGCCCCACCCAATCCTCACAATCATCAGTTTAACCAGCGCTGGGAGCTCACAATGATAGAGCTTATGTTTGCACTGCCCACAACATCTCTGTTCTAATGAAAAAATACAGCCCTGACTGGCAAACTCTCGGGGGAAAAAAAAAAATTCATATGGTCTGTGCACCAAAGACCAAAATTAATCCAGATGGATTTGAAAAAAATCAAGGCATTAAAAAAGGACTTTATAGATTTGATTATATTAAAGTGTGTTGAGTTTCAGTGGAAAAATATGACTACAGGGCCAACAAAAAACCTGAAGAAATATTCGCAGCAAAATATGAAAGAAAAGAGTTAACTTCTGGTATGTAGATGAGTCATGCAAATAAGAAAAACTCAATAGGAAACACTTAATGGGAACAATTCACAAAAAAAGGAAGTAGTGTTAGTCAACATTTAGAAAACTGCTCTACCTAACTAAATCAAATACATAAAGGAGTTATCACCTATGAAATCAGCAAAAAATAAAATAAAATTTAACTATAGTACTCAAATACTAGTGAAGGTGCAATGAATAAGGTATACACACCCATTAACGATGGGAGAGTACATTTACGCAACTGTAAAGCAATTTGGCACATTTATCAGAAACCTTAAACTATCTATATCCTTTGACCTAAAATACCATTCCTGGGAATATGTTCTTAGGAAAGTCATCAACATGGAAAGTTTTATGTACTAAAATGTCAGTCACATACTTATTTACAACGGTGGAATTAGGTAAACAGTAAACATTAAAGGAATTGTTTAATAATTTACGGTACAGCCACTTGATGGAAACTTACGTAATCAGTATATGTTCTCAAAGTGCATGCAATTAACACGAACACCGTTTTTGGTGTAATGTGAAGTGGAAAAGGGTACAACGTTGTATGGGCTCTTTGTATAACACTTCTATAGAAAAAGGCTAGAAAGGAAAAAAGTGTTTTAATGTGAATTATGTTGAAGTCCTATGATTATGGGAGATTTTTTTCATCGCCCTATATTTCTCTTTGAATTTTTTTTTTTTTTTTTTTAAATGAACAAAGTCAACTCTTCTTTAGCCTGCGGTGGCACGTCCTTCTCTTGCGATGTGCCTGGGTGTTAAGGCCTGCGCAGAGGGGAAAGGCTCAGAAACCCTACCTCAGATCGATTCCGCCCTCCTTTGCGAGGTTCCCTCTGCAGCCCCCCCAATCCCGTCCCCCCTTTCTCCGCCCCCACCTCTCCGAAGCCGGACTGCGGGCGATGCCCGCTCCTCCCCTCACCGCGCTGGAGTCCCGACCACTGCGGGTGCGCGGGGGAGGAGCAGGGCGGGCCCAAGCGAGGCTGACACGTGGGGAGGGTGGACGCTTCGGGGGAGGAGGGGTTAGGCGTGTGGGTGGGTGTGTCTGCGAGTGGGAGAAACCAACCCAGGCTGCCTCAGAGTTTCCATTTTCTTGTGCTGCTCATCCGGTCTGAGACCTCGAGGTCTCCACACTCCCGAGATCCCCTCATAGGCGGACACCGAGCGCAGACACAAGAAGGCTCCGACCACCGCCCTGCACTGCCGCGGACGGCCCGCGACGCGACGCTTCCTCGCACTTCTCCCCCACCCTGGAGCGTTGGTAGGGCCCAGCGGCTACGTCACTCATTGTTTACAAATCAACCAGAGCCGGTAGGATTCCGGCTCCCGCGGCTGCGGCGCGCGGCGCAAGTGCCTACCGGTCTCTGGCTTTCGCGTCTGCCCGGGCCCCGGCCCTTGCCCCGGCCCCGGCCTTGGCCTCGGCCTCAGCGCCGCGCCCCGCTCCGCCGCGATCCACAGAGCCGCCAGCGACGCCAGGAGAGCTTCAGGTGCCCGTGTGGGGTGCCATGCCTTGCCGGAGGGAAGAGGAAGAGGAAGCCGGCGAGGAAGCGGAGGGGGAGGAAGAGGGCAGCTTTCTCCTGCTGGAGCAGTCGGTGACGCTGGGCGGCTCGGGCGAGGTGGACCGGCTGGTGGCCCAGATCGGCGAGACGCTGCAGCTGGACGCGACGCAGGACAGCCCGGCCTCCCCGTGCGCGCCACCCGGGCCGCCGCTGCAGCCCCCACAGCCGCCGGCGGCGGTGCGGGCTGATAAGGTGGGGCCTCCCGGACTGCCGCTTCTTCTGCCGACCGCGCCGGCTGAGACCGTGGGCCCGGCGCCTCCGCGGGCTCTGCGCTGCGTCCTCGGGGACCGCGGCCGCGTGCGGGGCCGGTCTGCGCCCTACTTTGTGGCGGAGCTCGCCGCAGGCCCCAGTGCGCTCCCGGGGCCGTGCCGGCGAGGATGGCTGCGGGGCGCTGTCGCCTCCCGCCGCCTGCAGCAGCGACGATGGCCACCAGCCGGGGCGCGCGCCCACGAGGACGACCCGCACCGGCTCCTGCAGCAGCTCGTGCTCTCGGGAAACCTCATCAAGGAGGCTGTGCGGAGGCTCCAGCGAGCTGTCGCCGCAGTTGCAGCCACAGGCCCTGCGGGCGCCCCGGGGACTGGGGGCGGCCGCAGGGGACCGGACTCGGTTGCCCTGCAGCCCTCTGACGCCTTGCACTGACCCGGGCCCCCTGGAGGAGGAAGAGAAGACCGCTTCGCAAACTCGTCAGCGTCCTGCTCTCACTAACCCTGAGCTGAAGCCGCCGTTCTGGGAGCGACCGACTGGGCGGCGGGAAGGTGTGTGGGGAGACCTCAAGCCGAGAAGTTACCTTCCCCGGGCGAGGCTATAGGAGAAAACTTGAACGTGGAGAGATGCACGGGTCAGGACGCGTCCGTGCCGCGTGAGAATTTCCCTGGCCACCTGGAGGCCAAGGACCTGGGATAAACTGGGAGAACTATGGCAGCTACTTGTATCAACTTGTACCTGACTTAACCCTTGGGGACGTCGTGTACTTGGATTGTTTAAAGATAGGGCTCCGAGGGGCAGGAATCGTGAGGGCTTTATAACAACACTTGAAAACTTAATGACACGAATACATTTTATTTTCCGGTGGAAGAGCTTAGTGAAAATGGTGCTACAGTTGCAGTGCAAAGAAATTCCGGAGGTAGTTGGGTGGGTTGGCATCGCCCACTTTCTCCCACCTAATCAGCGGCTGGTAGAGGTGGGAGATGTGAACCACAGTTGGGGGTGGGAGGGAGGAGGAAAATTGTGAAGGTGAGTAGAGTTGGAGTTAAATTTGGACTTTCAAATTACTTGACCTTGACACCTGTGGTTCAAGGTCAAGGTTTGCTGTACTGGAAGGCTGTGGGAGAGCTAACTCACCCCCGTGTCCTTTCTTTCTCTTGCTCTAAGAAGAGACCAGTCTGTGCTTTCCTATCTTTTGGGAGTCTCCCCGGGAGACACAGGCGGAGAGGGACATGTGAGGAGAGTTATTTGTTTTTTCTGTGCTTTCCTCTTTCCAGAACTCCTCCTCCCATGAGGCCACTCTTGGCCATGCCTTGAGCTTTCTCAGAAACAGTCATAAACAATTTTGAGTCTCTCACCCTGTCGTCCCAGCCCGCCTTTCTTATTCTACCCTTTCTGGTGTCTGCACCAGTGGATGAGACCCTGGCTGTTTTTCTGCTCTGTTCTGGCCCTCTGTGGATCCGTGGGCCTGAGCCTCCGTGGGTCCTCCAGCCCTCACAATTTCCTCCTGCCACTGACTCTTCTTTGTGAGTGACTGAAACTGTTTTTAAAATGTGACTCTCCGAGAGGAGAAACTGCTGGCTTTACACTTAAGAAACTTGATGGCGCTTTAAATGAGGTGCCACCCCCAGACTTTAAAGGTAGCTAACCCCATTTTTTAAAAAAGATTCAATGGCTTGTTCATTCTCCAGATGTAGCTATTGACGTACACTTCGCACCGGAGTGTCTGAAATTGTGGTGGTCCTGATTTATAGGATTTCTTAATTAAAATGTTTGCTGAATAAATTTGGTTTTTTTTTGGAACATGGTTTGGCTTTTTGGTGGAAGGTAGGGGAAAGAAAAGCACTTGGGGATGATACCTTTAATAATGAAGGGTGTACTTGGAGGGACCCGGGCTCAGCACAGAATAGTGATGGAGTTGCCAGGACTTCAGTACTTCTGGGTTGACGCTACACAAGATCAGAAAATTAAGTCTAGGTTTTTAAAAACTCTTAGATGGGCTTCCAACTCCCTTTGTGGCATAAGAACATATTCCAGAAACACTTTCTAGGCTAGAGGGCAGAGGCCAAGGGACTTGTGTCTGGAGCGGGGAGGGAGGATTTTCATCTGAATTTGTTGTATGAAGAATGGTTTTCCCCTAAGAGACTGAACCAGTCTTGAGCTGTGGCCTAGGGAAAGGAAAATGGTCTGACCGTGATGTATTTGGTAGTTGTAAAAAGGCTCACTTTCGCAGGCAGGGGTTACATTAACTGAAGTGCCCCGGCCCCTACTCATTCTCCTGCTGGCAGCCCCATCTTTCCCAGGCATGGAACCCTGAGGAGCCTTTTCCTGTTTGCTCCCTTGCCCTTTTCAAGGAAGCCTTTCTTGGCACAGCCCAGCTCTGCGAATGAGCCCCCCCACACACACACCTCTCCTACTCAGCACCTCTTCCTCCCTTGCCTGCCCAGCACCCTCCCACGCTGGAGCTGCAGGGGAAAGCTAGTGCTCAGTGACTCGGTTTGAGTCAGACCCTGTGCTCACCAGCAAGTCGTTGCTCTGTGTTTTCCCTTTTCTCATTTATAAAACAATAATACCCAATAGGGTAGTTGGGAGGGTAAAATGAGGATCTGAGGTGTCTGGGACACTTAAGTGCTCAAAAAAATGTTGGCTGTTAATTCTTGGCACCACCGTTGGCCCTTAGTCCTTCAGGGAACCCTTATCTATCTCCTAAATGTGCCCCACTCACCCTTACTAGCACTTCAGCCACCCCTGCTCCTCCACCACGAGCGTAAGCTGTCGCTGCCTCTTTTGCTCCTGTGCCCTGTAAGTCTCTTCCTGAACTCCTTCCAGAAGACCATCTCCACACACCTTCCAAATGGTCTGCCTCTGCTTTCATCATTCTGGGGTGTAGCATTTACTAAGCATACATGTGCCAAGTATGGTCCCAGATATTGAAATCGTTATATCATCTCCTTATGTCATGACTTTATTTGCCATGAGGTAGGCACTGTTGTCTCCATTTTTTAGATGAGGACACAGAAGCCCAGGGGACTAAGTGATTTGACTGAAGTCACCACCTGTTAAGTGGTGAAGCTGGGATTTGAACCCAGGCAGCCTGGCTCTAGGATCTCCTTTCTTCAACCAGATCTTCCAGGCATACTCTACCACCTACAATGAGACTTTTTTGACACCATTTTCTCCCATGTTGGATTTATTAAAGTTGTTAAGAGCATCCTACAAACCCTGACCCACTAAAATACCTCAACACACTAGCATCACCATTCTCAGACTTCCTTGTGCACTAGCCACATATGTGCAAGGTGTTTGGGATCTGGGATGAAGCAAGGTTTCAGACATCCTGGAAGAACCCACAAGCAGGTTTGGGGCCAAAACCTTCACATAGTTAATAGGTATTGCATAAGAGAGGCACAGGTAACAAATGGTATATGGCTGCTTCTTTTAAAACCTCAAGCCCTCTGTAAGATGAGGGCATAGTACCAAGATGGTGAGGTCTCACCCAGTGCAGATGTCCTATGGGTCTGCAGGATGGTCAGAACAGCACTCAGGATTGATGATGACTGTGGATAAGGAGGGAAGATCTACAGGACCTGAGAAGTAAGGTAGAGGGGGGGAAAGGGAACTGACCCCTGTTATAGGCAGGTACTCTACAGGTACCATATATGAGATGTTGCTTTTCAATGGGAAGAGGTAGGAATTACTGGTGGTACAGCAGGATCTGAACTCATGACTCAACGTGATCCTCTCGCCACCTGTCTGAGCCTACCCACAGCTTTCCTTATAAACCTTAGCCGCGGCTACTGATCAGCCATCTGCAAAGGCTATAAAGAGCCCCATCCTGGGCCTGGGCCTGGGGAAGTGTCTGTCTAGGAAGCAGTGGCCATTTCCAAGGTGGAAATGGGCAGCTTGGGATAGCCCATTCTTAGTACTTGGCTCAGGAATGATTGTGGCTGGGAAATCCCTAACCTTTTGGAAAGGACGGGTACAGAACTGGGGGCATGGGTGTGGGCAGAGTTGAGACAACTCCATCTTCTGAACGGGCCAGTCACATTCTGCAAATTTTGAGCCCAGAGGACCAGGGCTACAGGGAAGTAGCAAGGAGAAGTGGGTTGTGAGAGTGTGTGTGTGTGTGTGTGTGTGTGTGTGTGTGTGTGTGGTGTGTGTGTGTGTGTGTGTGTGTGGTGGAGGGGCGCTGGGGTTAATTAGGAGTTTCATGTGGGAAGGTACAGGGACAGCAGCTTGGTGCCTCATAAATGACTAGAGAGAAATTGGGGCTGAAGATTAGAGATTGGGCAGTTAGAGCCAAGAGGGGGGGGTTGAGCCTGGGACATGCTGTCAGTTGGGAAGTAATAACACTAGCTAATGTGCAGAGAGCTTACCTTGTGCCAGGCTCTGTTCTAAGTACTTTCAAATCTATATGGGAGGAAGAAGAGTAAACAAAGGGATCAGACAGAAAGTAAGAGTGGAACCAAGAGAACCCAAGAGAGGTTGGAGGGTGAACTGAGAGGGATGGTGGGTATGTGAGTCTGTCTCCACACTCATGGTACACACACACAAGCACAGCTATATGTCTCTTTGTATGTCCTCTGTGGTCAGGTCCAGGGTATTTGAAATCAGATCTTACTTAGTGACTTTCATTGAAGTTATTCAGCTTCCCTTTATCAGCACCATTAAGTGGTTCGGTGTGTTTTGAAGATCTGTACTGTGAGTTCTTCCTCTCCTTAACCCACCTGGAGAAAAGTACAATTTATCGTGGGGATAAATTCCAGTCTCTGGGGAAGATTTTCAGGAAAACCTAGGAAACCATTTTCCACCCATATTAGGCAGTGGAATCTAATTTAGTTAAAAAAAGAAATGGGCAAAAGGCAGGGCAAAGGTAACAAGATGAGATAACCAGCTTGTGACTTTTTTAACCCACCCAAATCAATAAATCAAACAAACTGCTTGAATAGCCTACCAATTGGGGGTTATGAATTTTACCTCCTATGAGTCAGTTAATTGATAAGGGGGAACAGTTAATAAACACCTTGTTACTACATTCAGTTTTTATTCTATTGTATAAGGTCCAGAGACAGATTCATTTCCACAATAAGAGAAACATACTCAGCCATCCAAGGCATGAAGGGTTATCCAAGGTTGTTTCAATAGCCGATGGCCAGGTCCCAGGCCTTGCTGTGGTAGGACAGTTTGTGACATAAGACGCTGTTACGTGGGACATCCACCTTAGAATCTCCCTGAACCCTGCCCATTAAACCTGTCCCGCCTGGGTACCCCATCCCTTCCCACCGCCTCAAGGAGGCTTGTCCTTTGTAGCATCTTCCCTTCAGTTTCTTCCTTTGCATATTCTCCTTCCACAGCGGACAAGCGCAAGTCATAGTTGAGCAAAATCCTTCCCTTGGCCCTCTTCTTCCTTTTTAGCTGCTGTCTCTCCTTTTCTGTCTTCTTCGAACTTCTAGGCACCACAACTCATCTCTGTTCTAAACACCCTAACTCCCTTAGCCTCCATAAGTCTGTTGATAACACCCCATTTGTTTGCTCAGCAAATGTTTACTAAATGTCAATAACCAGACGTTGTTACTAAATGCAGGTATGTTTCAAGCAGTGGCCTAAGCAGTTTTACTAGCATTCGCTCAATGAATCCTCACAATCCTATGAGGCAGGGACTTGATTATCAAACTCCGGGGGTGAGGAATGTGAAGTTCGACAGATGAAGTGATCTGCCCAAGGTCACAGGCAGGAGATTTAAAGGAAAGAGCCAGGATGGTGACCCAGGCAGTCGAGCTCCAGAGCTGGCATTTTAACAGCTGCACATACCATACTGAGGCCTACAGTTTTCTTTTCAAAATGTGTCTCTTCTTGTCTTTTGCCCTCTCTTCCCACCCAGGCCCTTATCATCTGGGGCCTGGATGTTTTAACAGCCATTCAACTGATCTGGTTGACCATAAATGTTAGCCTTCACCCTCTAGCCATCCCCCACGCTGAGTCACCTGATAATCTGCCTACAACATCCTCTTCATCTTGTCACTTCTCTGCCATCAAAGAATACGTAATCTCTTTGGGAAAAGAAGACACTCACTTATGAGCTCCTGAGATAACTATAATGACAGGATATAAAATGATGAGTGAGAACAAAATGAACTTGAAGATCATTCCCGGCGGGAAAAAAATTGCATGACTTTCTCAGCACAAATGATAGACAAAAGTGGACAGGGCAGGCAAGCAGAGCTTCAGCTGAGCACTGAATTTGAATGAGAAGGGGAAGGGTTTTCTGAAAGGAAATGGGAGAGTTAAGAGCTGTGACTGCAGACTGCCCTCACCACACACTCGCCCCTTTGTAATATGCCCTGCTGCCCCTCCTCTACCGGTCCCAATCCTGAGCTGCTTTCAAGGTTTGGCTTTAAGGGGATCTCCACTCTTTCCAATTAAACCTCTTCTAGACTGACTATTCCCTTCCTGTGCATTTCTCTGAGTGCTTACCTATACAACAGGGGTGTATGCTCTATAAACTCGTCTGATCTTCAGAGGAAACAGGTTCATGCCTTTTAAGAAACAGAACGAAGAAGCCATTAAGAGGTAGGACTTCCCACAAAAGACATAAAGCAGTGGCCACCTTCATGCAGTAGCTTCTGGGAGTGATGTTTTATTATTTGAATGTTTATTATTTGCTGTTTGCTTCCCATATGATTTAATCTTCACCCAATTCTTCAAGGTAAGCTCTGTCGTTATCTACCATTGACAGATGAGTTAATTGAGATTATTGAGGTGAAGAACCCCTGTGCCAAATCACGAGGCTAGCAATGGAAGGCTGCCTGGAGAGCCCACACTCCTTCTATTACGCCTCCTGGGAGACACTGTTATGGGCAGGTCACTTGTTCTCCCTTCAGTTATGGATGGAAAACCAGGAGGAAGCGCTGCATGGAGAGATTTTGCTCCTTTGCCTGCACCAGCCTCACTGTATTCAAATGGAGTGCAGCTCCGCATGGAAATCTCTCTGGGCTTCCATCTCTAAATGAGGCAGTAGCACTAGACCACCGAAGGCTGAGTTCTCCCGGAGCTGACATTCTGTGATTACTGAGCATTGGTGAAGAAGGGGGAGCTAATTGAGTGAGTTAGTAATTTGGTTGCCAGGGTAACTCTTTCCTGATTGGAAGGAAGGGATCACAGGGTTCAACACAGACTTTGCTGGATAGGAAAGTGGTGTCTGATCTTCGCTCCATGTTTCTGCTTCTGAGCTGGAGAGAGCAAAAAAAGGGTGAAAATTGAATCCAAATATTGTAGCATTTACACCTAATTTAGAATGAAATCCTAGGGTGGCAGATTCTATAGCGTTCTGTGTGAAATGTGGCATTCTCTTCAACAAATCACTTGTTATTTACCAATTTCTGTTTGTTTGTTTTTTCATTGAGTTTATAGCTTTGGTCTCTTATGTCACTCAAGCCATTTTCTGTGGTCAGCTGTCTTTATAGGATGCTGAACATTTTGTAAGGAAATGGTTACAGCATACCTGTCTTTCCCTAGCTCAGCCTAGGGACATGATTTTCCAGGGTCCTGATGGCAGGGCCACCACACTGGACAACTGCAGGGGTGTTGTTCACATTGTAATACACGTGTGGAGTTGTGCAGTGAATTATATTGAACTATGTATGATGATATCAGGCTATTGGAAAGAGGTCTGCAATGGATGCCTAGAGACCTGGGTTCTAGACTCTGTTAGGCTTTTGACTTCAAAAATGACTTTGTATGTCACTCTGCCCTGCCCCTTTCCTGGACTATTTTTTTCCACCTCTAAAATGATCTAATAACTTTAAAAAATAATTTATGTAAACCCTTATTCCAAAAAAGGATTTTGGGGTGACTAGTAAGACCTTGCAGTTTTAAAAAGGTGGGCAGTTTTAGGGTTGTAGTGCATCTAAAGTGCCTGATAGTAGCCATTAGTTTTCTCCAGTCTTCCTTATGTGTAGGGAGGGGGGTAGGACTGCGTAAGCCCTATGGTTGAGTCTAGCCTTAAGCAATCATTACGAGAAGCCTGCACAGAAGCCAGCAGTGACATGAATCATGGCCAACTTGGCCCTGGATTGCTCCTAACCTTTGACCTCTAGGAAATCCCACCCCAGCTAAGAAGTGGGGCCAAGGACTTCAGGGTTAGTCCAATGTCAGGGGAGTCAGCACCTGACCACTTTCCCCAGCTGCTCAGTGCCCAGAGGTGGTAGCCCACTGTATGTTGGAGGCTCCTTTCCTCAGGTTGTGTTCGAGCTGCCATAATCGCCTTTCCTCGCTGGGCAGCACTGGACTGAGCCCTCCACAATCCTTTCTGGGAAGTTGTGGAAAATGGCTGGCTTGGTGTGCTCTGGAGGTACTTCTCAGAGACCATCAGGGTCTGTGTTGTGTATGAGAGAGAGAGAGAGAGAATGGGAAACTACAGACAACAGGAATTGAGTCCAAAAGGGAGGGAGTTGGGACTGGAATCACAGAGCACTTGATCCAGAAAGCATTTTTGGAATCATGGCATGCCCTTAGGGACAGTCCTGGGTAAGAAGGGGTAGGGACAAGAGACTGTTTATCTGCAGGAAGTGCCAGTAACCCTGAACCCTTTTCTCTCATCTCACTTTTCATCTGTTGTACAGATGAGGAAACGGAAACTCACAGTTGAGCAACATGTCCAAGGTCCCCATTTAATAAGTGGACTTGAACCTGGATACCCTGTCCCCAGCCTGGCTCCTTCCTTGAGGGAACACACTGTATGTAGTAACTCAGAACTGGGGGTATAGAGATGGGCTGTTATGTCACTGATTAGGGAGAGAATGGCAGCAAAGGTGCCAAGGGCAGAGAGAGGAGTCCTTTAATACCCTCCCAGCCAGCTTTTCCACTGCAGACTTGCATCCTGAGCAACCCCTAACCACGAGCTGCTCAGCCTTAGAGCCACCTTGTGGGAAAAGTCCACTTAATGACCACAGTAGAAAGAAAAAAAAAAAAGTGATTAGCCTCCCAGTCTGCAGTGACTGGTTGATCTGATGTTCTTTGCTAAAACATTCAGAGCCATCTTCATAAAACATCTCCATCACTGACGAGTAATTCAAAAGCTCTATCTAAGGTTTTGGTGAATGGGATTGATCCAAATCCTGACCTCACTTTCATTTCATTTCATGCCAGCACCAATACACACCCAGCCATGCAGACCCTGTCTAACCAGTGAGCTGCTCAGACACAAAGGCGCTCTAATTACCATCTGCAAGCTAGACCGACAAGGATTTCAAGCGTTTTCATGTTTATAGAGATCAGAGAAATGTGTTCTGTGCATGTTTCCCTCCGACAGCAAGTATAAAATAAAACCAAACAAGAAACACAACACATTTATTTAAAAAACAGATATTTCAGTTAAGTTAAAATCCTATAATCAGGATAGCCACAATTCCAGCCACTCCGGTGCGAAGTGTAGATATGTCAATAGCCACATCTGGATGATGAACAAGCCATTGAATCTTATAAAACTAAAACACCAACTAAAGGGTCTTAAATCCCTCAGAGTGAGTGAACAGTATGTTACAAGCACTTCGCGGTTCACAATGGCACAGCCTGCAGCTTCTCCATTTGGAGGGCCACATTTTCTACTCAGTTTCTTTCACTTACAAAGGCAAGCTGGTATGGCTGGGGGAGGGGCAGAGGGAGGAAATCAACTCCATCTATCCAGGGAATTGCAGCTGTTATTGCAAATGGCCCCGGAGAGCCCATTATAAGCTGCTATGCGAGGCAGTTTCTTCCTGGAGTGCCCGTCACGTGGCTTCTCCCCAGCCCGGGCCCCTAGGAGCACCAGCACTACGCTTTTGAGTAGGACAGCAGGGCCCAGGGGGAGAGGAAGGACCGGAGGCCACGTCTTCAGAGTTTCTGTGAAAGCCTGGGGCGCGGCCGCCCTCAGGAGGCACCGGCGCCCAGCACGTCCCTGCCTCCCTGCACCCACGGTGGCGGCGGTGCGCATGTCCTCAGGAGACTCCAGAACTTGCAAAAAACACTGCGCTCTTTTCCGAGTACAGGCAGAACCGGCTACTTTTCTGTCTTGCTGGAGCCCCACAACCCCGTGTGCGCCCAGGAAACAGTGACCTTGAACTCGCTAAGAGGCGGGCCAGCTGTAAAAATACTTTTGAGAGGACCAAGGGTTCCCTCCGCGCCTCACCCTATCCTTTCCCCAGCACCACCCGACCCGGCATCCCATCCCCACCCGGGGCGCACTGCCTCTGCTTTCCCCTACCACTCGGAGAACCGCAGCCAGTTGCAAAGCGGGGGCAGAGAAAAGGTTACTTCTATTCAACTCCCAAAACGTCTCTTCATGGTACCAGGTGTTTTAAGAACCAGCACCCCAAAAGACATGAGATGGGTTTTTTGTGTGTGTTAAGTTTTCTAGTCTGGCAGATTGAGGTACTCCAAAATGATCGTCGTCTATTCATGTTCACCTCCCCCAAAAGTGGATCAAGGACCAGCCTTGACAAAGCAAAGCAAGTAACGGATCATCCTCGTCGCGCGTGCACTCTGCGATCCTGAGAAGCGTGGACTGTGGCACCATGGTTGCCGGGCCGTGGAACTGCAAGCTGTGCCTCCAACATGGTCATGGCTAGTAAGGTAGTCCTATTGACTGTGAGCTTGGGATACGCTTTCTTCAATAGGGCCAAATCCTGTTTTTCAACATTAGAGCCCTTGACCTCAGTTCCCCACGAAAACACTCGCGATTTTTCGATTCATCGTCTTCATTATTTTCCCGCTTCCAAAAGCGCGAGTTCACTAGTCTGAGTAGAGATGTACCTCGCAGGGGAACCCCTTGCCCTCCAGGGGCTGGCGCTGTGGCCACTCCCGGGATATTAGCTGCCGGGGACAAGAACGCCATCGCCAGTTCGGAGCTGCGCCTTCCTCCCTGTCGCACCAGAGTTGCTGCAGGCCGCGCGAGGGCTGCGGGGCGACGGGGGCTTGTGCACCGGGGCTGTCAAAGGCCTCAGGAGCGGGCTTTGGGGAAGCTTTGCATGTAACTGCAGCCGTCGCGAATGAAGCCTTCGCACCGCCTCTTTGATGAGATTCCCGGAGAGCACGAGCTGTTGCAAGAGCCGGTGTGGGTCGTCGTCGCCGGTGCGGACTTCCGGCTGGGGCCCGCGTCGCTGCTGCAGGCGGCGGGAGGCAGCGGCGCCCCGCAGCCATCCTCGCCGGCACGGACCCGACAGCGCCTGGGGGGCGCTCCTCTTGTCGGCTCCCGAATGCCCATCTAAGTTGGGCTGAGGAGGCAGTGGGGACAGGGCGGTAGGGCCTGCGGCGAGCTCCGCCACAAAGTAGGGCGCAGACCGGCCCCGCACGCGGCCGCGGTCCCCGAGGACGCAGCGCAGGGCCCCCAGGGGCGCCGGGCCCACCGCCCCGGCTGGCGCGGTCGGCAGAAGCAGCTGCAGCCCAGGAAGCCCGACCTTGTCTTTCCGCACCGCCGCCGGAGGCTGCGGGGGCTGCAGCGGCAGCCCGGGGGTAGCGCACGGGGAGGCCGGACTGTCCTGCGTCGCGTCCAGTTGCAGCGTCTCGCCGATCTGGGCCACCAGCCGGTCCACCTCGCCCGAGCCGCCCAGCGTCACCGACTGCTCCAGTAGGAGAAAGCTGCCCTCTTCCTTCCCCTCCGCATCCTTGCCGGCTTCCTCTTCCTCTTCCCTCCGGCAAGGCATAGCACCCCACCCGGGCACCCGGAGCTCTCCTGGCGTCGCTGGCGGCTCTGTGGATCGCGGCGGAGCCTGGCGCGGCGCTGAAGCCGAAACCCGGGCCGGGGCCGGGGCGGGGCGGACGCGGAAGGCAGAGACCCGCAAGCACTCGTGCGGTGCGCTGCAGCCGCGGGAGCCGGAATCCTACCGGCTCTGGTTGATTTGTAAACAATGGGTGACGTAGCCGCTGGGCCCTACCACCGCGAGGGTGTGGGGGTGCGCAGTGCGGTTGAGGGGACGGGGGTCCCCCTGGGCGGGGGTCCAGGGTGAAGCCTTGCTCCCTAGAGCTCCACAAACCTGAATACTGTCTGCGTGGACTCACTGGGTAGCTGATCTTCGCCTTCTCAGGCGGGAGTGATTGGCATTTACAGAAGATGAGCACCGGCGTGGACTCTGTTGGTTTCTTCCACACACAAGCACAGACACTTTCACTCACACGCCCACACACTCCCCTCCTCTGAGCGCGTCAACTCTTCAGGTTTTGGCATTTGCGCTTTTGAGATCCCAGGTTCTAGCGTCTGGTAAGTGATGACCAGGCGAGTGAGAGGAGGGTGGAGAGGTGGAGGAGTCAGGCTAGGGATTTGTCTGCAGATTGGGGAAATGGGGCTTACAGGGATGGAAATTAAGAAGGGAACACTGTGCTACGATAGGGGTGGCAAACTTGGAATTGGCAAAGAAAAGCCACAGATTAATGTTTCTTGATCAGGAGCAATGGGTATGTGGGGTCTTGGATTGGGGCTGGCGTTACTGGCGAGGAGGTTGCTAGTCTTGGGAAGAGCTCTGAGCTAGAAAGTTCTTTTAAGAAGAATGCCTCAGCCAAGTAGGGGAGTATCCTATCTGAGAGGGTTGCAGGAGAGGAAAATGGTGAGCTGTTTGGATGGAAATGGAGAGATGATCCAGCTAAACCCTTTAAGATATCATGATTGGCTTAATGATTAACCAAGACTTCATTTCTTAAAAGGAGGGACAGAAAAATCAATCAGTTGCTGTTATGTTGTTCGGAGGTTTTAGACATTTATTCAGAATCCCAAACCCCTCATGCCTAACTTCCAAATACACCTGTAGGTAGACTTGGTGGACCAGCCTTTACAAGCCATCCAGGGGAGAGATTAGCAGGGTGATGAAAGTATTCAAAACTGGATTATAGTGATGGTTGGACCCCTCAATTTTACTAAAACTCATTGAATGTTCACCAAAACTGAGTGAATTTTATATGTAAATTATACTTCAATAAAATTGTTTTAAAAATTAGCCACAAAGTACGCACACACAAACACAGAAGCCAGGTACTAGGAAACTACTTTAAAATACTGAGCACGAGAGTAGGATAATTTAGACGAGAGTTCAAGAGGAAGAGACTGGAGCCTGGGGATCCAGAGAAGTAGAAAAAAGGGTCTTAGTGGGCAGGTCCAAAGATGATAATTACAGGAGCAAAACTGTAGGGAGGGATGAGATGGAGAGAACAGGTGGGAAGTTGTTAAAAAACAAAAAGAGTTGGGCTTATTTTTGTCATGTATGGAGGGAAGAATATGAGAATGAAGAAAGAGACAGTTTGAAGAAAGCCATTGAATTTTTGGAAATCTTGGAAATTAAATCTTGGAAATCCAGACTTCTACAGAGTGCCATAAAATTTATCACCTCATTTTAGTGGATTCTTTACGATTTTCTATATGTAAGTTCATGTCATCTGCAAATAGAGGTGGTTTTACTTCTTCCTTTCTAATCTGGATGCCTTTTATTTTTCTTGCCTAATTGCTCAAGCTAGAATCTCTAGAACAGTGTTGAATAGAAGCGGTGAGGGCAGACATTTTTGTCCTGTTTCTGATCTTAGAGAAAAGCTTTCAATCTTTCATCATTAAGTATATTGTTGGGTTTTCGTAGATGGCCTTTACTAGCTTAAGGACATTACCTTCTATTCCTGGTTGGTTGAGTGTTTTTTGTTTTGTTTTTTCAATCATGAAAGGGTCATCCCCTTATTGTAAATCAGTGTTCATTTGAGAGAGTGGTCAAGCAGCTATTTATTAGGTGGAATATTCTGAACCTAATTATTTAAAAATTTAAGATGAAAACAATTGGTAGCAGTTTACAATTTGTATTTTTAATCTCTGGTTCAAAATCTGTAAGTTTCATACATCGTGTGGGCATGAAAAATGGTACAACCACTTTGGGAAAAGACCTGGCAGTTTCTTACAAAACTAAGTGTACACATCCTATGATACAGTTCCAATCCTGGATATTTACCTAAGAGAAATAAAAACATAGATCTGCATCAAGGCCTACAGGCAGACAATCATAGAAGCTTTATTCCAAAAGCCATAAACTGGAAACAGCTCAAGTGTTTATCAACAGGTGAATGGATAAACTATAGCACATTCATAATATGATAACAGAATATGCTTTAGCAACGAAAAGGACGGAAGTATTGCTGTATGCAATAACATGCAAAACAGTACCCTAAGTGAAGGAAGCCGGAGACAAAAAATCACATACCATGTGATTCTGTTTATATGACGTTCCAGAACAGGAAAAATTAATTTATGGTAGGGAAAATAAATTAGAAGATTGATTGCCTTTGAAGAGGGTGGAGTGGGGCAAGGACTGAGTCAGAAGAGGCCTGAGGGAACTTTAAGAGTGGTGGTAATGTGGGGACGGCCCGGTGGCTCAGGCAGTTGGAGCTCTGTGCTCCTAACTCCAAAGGCTGCCGGTTCGATTCCCACATGGGCCAGTGGGCTCTCAACCACAAGGTTGCTGGTTCGACTCCCGCAAGGGATGGTGGGCTGTGACCCCTGCAACTAGAAAACGGCAACTGGATCTGGAGCTGAGCTGTGCCCTCCACAACTAAGATTGAAAGGACAACAACTTGAAGCTGAACGGCACCCTCCACAACTAAGATGGAAAGGACAACAACTTGACTTGGAAAAAAGGCCTGGAAGTACACACTGTTCCCCAGTAAAGTTCTGTTCCCCTTCCCCAATAAAATCTTAAAAAAAAAAAAAAAAAAAAAAAAGGAAAAAGAGTGGTGGTAATGTTCTATATCTTGATAGCTTCACTCGGGTTCCACAGGTATATGCATGTGCTAAAACTCATTGAATTATAACTTAGAATTTATGTATGCAAATTTTACATGAAAAGAAGAAAAAACTATAAACAAATATTGAATCCTGGTTAATAGACATGCTGATGAGTCTAGGGGTGAGGTGTACTGATGTTTGAAATTTATTCCCAAGCATACAAATATGTTAGATGACTTAATACATGAATAGACAGGTAGGTATATGATAAAGCGTGTATAATAAAATGTTAATGTTACTGTATGACCTAGCGATTCCATTCCTAGGTATATATCTGAGAGAATTGAAAACATACGTTCACACAAAAATTTATAGCAACATTATTCACAATAGCCAACATGTAGAACAACTCAAATATTCACTAGCTAATGAGTGGTTGAATAAAATGTGGTACATTCATACAATGGACTATTATTCACTATAAAAAAAAAAGAAATACTGGTACATGCTATAGCATGGATGTACCTTGAAGACATTATGCTAAGTGAAAGGAACCAAACACAAAAGGCCACGTATTGTATAATTCCACATATATGAAATTTCCACAGTAGAAACAGAAAATAAATTAGTAGTTGCTAGGGGATAGGAGGAGAGGGGAATTAGGACTAACTTAATGAGTTTCTTTTGGGGTGATGAAAATGTTCTAGAATTAGATAGTGGTGATATTTACACAACAGAGTGAATATACTAAAAACCACGGAAGTGTACATTTCAAAAGTATGCACTTTAAAATTCACTTTAAAGTGAATTTAATGTTATGTGAAGGATATCTCAATTTTTAAATCTAAAACATGTTATGATAGCATCTAGGTGCTGGGTAATAGTTCACTGTCAAATTCTTTCATTTTTGTTGACTTTGAAATTCAGAATAAAATTTTAGAAAAAAAATAAGCCACATTAAAGGAGTGATTCATTTTGTGACTTCATTTAGAACTGCCCAGGGCATGGAGGGCTTAGGGCTGCTTATTGCAAAGGAAGGGAGGAAATGTACATATACCCTGCTGGCAGGTTGACTGGGGAATTGTGTGGACTCACACTCCAGTGTGGAAAGACTGGAGACAATCTGCTGTGGGCTGACTGAAGTCTTGCCCACTGTGGAGAATTTCAAACTGTATGGCTGGAATGAAGCTTGACACTTTTATTTTTTTTTTGGACACTTTTTATTTATTTATTTTTTAACAGGACTTTTATTGGGGAACAGTATGTACTTCCAGTACTTTTTTCCAAGTCAAGTTGTTGTCCTTTCAGTCTTAGTTGTGGAGGGCGCAGCTCAGCTCCAGGTCCAGTTGCCGTTGCTAGTTGCAGGGGGTGCAGCCCACCATCCCTTGCGGGAGTTGAATCTGCAACCTTGTGGTTGAGAGGACGTGCTCCAACCGCCTGAGCCACCGGGCCTGCCCAACACTTTTTTTTATTTTATTAAATAAATTTTATTGGGGGAATATTGGGGAACAGTGTGTTCCTCCAGGGCCCATCAGCTCCAGGTCGTTGTCTTCAGTTTAGTTGTGGAGGGCGCAGCTCACTGGCCCAATCAGGAATCGAACCTGCAATCCTGTTGTTCAGGGCTCGCGCTCTAACCAACTGAGCTACCCCGCCTCCTCAGAAGCTTGACACTTTCAGAGGCTAGCAGCATCCCTGAGTGATGGGCCTCCGGAGCAGCAAAGCAGACACAGGTTTGCCCCTTTTTCCTAATCACTTCATTGCCTCCTTGCTTCCAGATAAGGATGCTTCAAGGGCTGGGATGGCTGGGGAGGAGGGATTTGTATAGAGAACTGAAGAGATTAGGGGATTTCACACTGAGATGCAAAGAGGTGTTAATGAGGTATTAAACACCTCTCAGTAGATTAGCATCGAGGAAGCTGGAAACCTGTAGGTAGAAGTTGAAAATATCTTGAGGCTGCTGACTGGGGGTGGAAAAGAACAGGCTGCTGGTTAAACAGGGTTCTAAGGAAAAGGTGGGTCTGTAACTGGGTAGTTAAAATGGGTAACCGGCTTTGGGCTAACACTGATGAAGCAAGGGGTCATATTTGCCATTTATAAAAGTAGAAAGGACTCAAGATTGGGAAGCAGGTTTAGAGGAATGCAGCCTCAGAGATGGAGACTTGAGAAGTGTACTGAGTTGAATAGGCCCCCTCCAAATTCATGTCCACCCGGAACCTGTAAATGTGACTTTATTTGGAAATAGGATCTCTGCAGATATAATCAAGTTAAGATGAGATCAAACTGGATTAGGGTAGGCCCCAATGCAATGACTGGTATCTTTATAAAAGAGGGAGATTTTTGGACACAGACATACAGGGAGCATGCCTTGTGTCAACAGAAGCAGAGATTGGAGTGATGCTGCCAGAAGCCATCGAACACTAAGGATGGCCAGCAATCACCAGAAGCTAAGAGCATGGAGCAGCTTCTCCCTCAGAGTCCCCAGGAAGGAACCAACCGTGCTAACGGACACCTTGATGTCAGACTTCTGACTTCCCAAACTGGGAGAGGACAAATTTCTGTTGTTTGTAGGCCCAAGTTTGTAGTAATTTGTTACATCAGCCCTAGGAAACTAGTGCAGGCTGTTTCGAGGAATTATTTAAAATGTGTAAGACATGGAGAAACTTATTGAAGGTTCTGGGGTAGTTCTGAGAATCAGTGGAAAAACTAAAGGGCTGAGAGCCTCTCTGATAGACGTTGGGTTATGCTCGGCTCAGCCAGGTCTACCATTAGAACAGGCGTAAAGAAGGAAGAGATCAAAAGACGAGGCCAATAAAACCTCATTGTATGTTGATCATAGGTTAAAAAAAAAAAAGTGGCCATGTCAGGAACACATCCCCACTGGGATAGTTAGGATGACCCTATATGGGCTGATGCAGTTACTGCTCCCATTTCTGGGACTGCAGAAATGACTGTACCGCTCTTGCCAAACAGATGGCAGTGGGAATGGACAAGAAGATGCTTCACCTTGCAACGTGATTGGTTGTAGGTGTCCAGGGAAAGCAGTCTCGGATCTGCAGGGGCTTTGTGTCTGTCTGGATGCCTGGGACTGCAGTGGTCTCAACAGAATTGGAAATCAGGAGTCACATGGTCAGGTATCATAACTCAGTATTTTAAAAGAAGATTCTAGTTTTAGTTACTTGAATAGATAATGGTTCAAAATTCTAAAGGTCAAAATGAGTAAACTGAAAATCCTTCTCCATCTCTGTCCCCACCCACCCACCCACCCACTTTCCTTTCCTGGAGGCAAACTATATTATCATTCGCTGTGTATTCTTTCAAAGATGTGTGTGTGTGTGTGTGTGTGTGTGTGTGTGTGTGTGTGCTTTACAGATATTATTTCCTTTAGTCTTCCAATAACCTCTGAGTTTGGTATTATACCCTTTCATGGATAAAAAAACCAAGGCACAGAGATACGAAAACTTGTCCAGGATTACACAAATTACAAGGGCCAGAGCCAGCATTCTAACTAGGTTTTGGTTGATATGAAAAAAAGCCTGCCCTTCTCAAACCACTACCTAGAAGCTGTTACCCAGGCTTTTCAATCTGGTCTTTGAATTCTGCCTAGTTCTTATTCCCCAAGGCCTGTTGATTCTTTCCTTCAGTGCCTCTGCCAGTAGTCATGCCCTATTTCTGGTCCCATTGCCGATGCCCTTCATGTTTCCTTGGCTGGGCTCATGCAGCTTGTGTCCGGGCCCCAGCCTCTTTCCCTTTAATCCACTCTTCTGGCAGATCAACTTCCTACCAACCAACCCTGCTCAGGTTACCCCCCACCCCCACTCTGAATAGGTTCTCACTGCCTCCTGAGCAAAACCCTCAGCTCCTTAACACAGTATCCAAAACTCTCAGAGGCCTGGCCCTGGTCCACTCTTCCAACCTTATCTTGTCCTCCACCCCCACAGAAGCCCTTTGCTGCTATGAGACGGGGCCCTTACCAGCTTCCAAGCACACCTTGCATGTTCCTGTCTCCCCATGTTTGGTCCTGTTCTTTATGCAGAGAATGCTTCTACCCGTTGAACTCTTACTCAGTCCAGCTACAAACCTCCTCCATGAATCTGTCTCTGTTCTCCCCAATAGACAGTGGTTCGTCCTGTCCTCTACCCTCCCACCCCATTCAGTTTCTGCAGTGGTTCTCTTACCGCATACTTCCTGTCTGTAGTTACTTGACTGGTCTAGACTATAAGAGCCTTGAGTCCAGAGGGTCCTCTGATTGGCCAGGACTGAGTCGTTTGCCCACTGTTATAGCCAGAGATAGGGTCAGTCCCACCCAAAACATTTGGAACGAGGAAAGGGGAGCAGAGGACCCCTAAACAGATGCTGAATGCATCCAAACAAAAACCCATGTCTAGTAGAGGCAGCATGTAATTTTTCCATAAGGTCTGAGTAACCTCATTGTTTTACTTACTCTTTGATTTATTTGATTCATTTGTTTCTTTATTCATTTAACAAATAGTTGGTTAAGCAAAACCAAATATAGTCCTTAACCCACACAGCCTACAGTCCAGTGGTTGAAGCCAACACTAATCCACAAACACTAATGCCAACAAATCTAGATGTGTGCTAAATGTAAAATGGTAACCTGAGACACAATTGTGGAGTCCCCAGAAGGTTTTCATGTTTCCTAATCCAAATGTCTGTGAAATTCTTTTAACTGGGTGACAAGCCTTTTATTTCACAATTAGAAATAATCCTTTAAATTCAGAAGAGGTACCCTTGGATTTAATTCATAGGGAAGTGAGAATGAATGAGCAAAGCAGCTCTTTCTTTCTACATTCTTGAAAGAAGTTCAATCTTATGGGTGGGGACGACTCCTACAGGGGGCTGAAGGATAGTTTCCTTCACTTTCTAATTTTGAGTGGGGGACTCTTTGAAGCTGACTCGGAAGGCTCCTTTCTAGTGGACAGAGAGGTAGGGGAAGTCTTGAGGGCTTTTCTGACCTTCACCCTACTTCCTAATAGCTATAGATACTTTGCATAATTTATCGCCATATGAAAGCAACCTCTATGAGAATGGATTATCGTGGCAGAGAAAAAGGATCCATGCAGGCTTCAGCTCGCATGACCATGGAGGTAACACCCAACACAGCGGGTTCATAATGTACCGCTCGTTCCTGAACATCACATACAAGTATATGTCACTGCTTTGAAACTTACCGTCAGCACCTGGGGGCCCCTGACCTGAGTGAGATCCGGAGTGGTTTTGACTAGAGGGCCAGAGAGATTCCAATTCAAAATGATTTGGTCGGTTTTCAGGCCTTCCAACTCACTCTGCAAGACTCAGGACCCACCTCTGCCTTCTACACACCAGTCCCCACTCCAGGCCTGGCTGCTTGAGGTACCTTCAGGCTTTCAGAGAATTTCATCCTTGCCGCTGTTGTGGCCCAAACAGCATGGCCGCCCTGCCCCTCCAGTTACAGCCTGAGCTTTCTGAGGGTAGGAGTCAGGGCTCATGGAACTCTATAGCCCCAATCCTGAGCTCAGTGCCTGAGAGATGGTGAATCCCACACACAGATGCCCTGTGACTGCATGTGCTTCCGTCCCTCTGTCTGCCAGCATGTTGCTGGTGACCTGGCTGGGGAAGGTGACCCCCAGGATTTTTACCTTGGGGTTTCCAGCCCTGAACTCGTTCATTGCTAGCTGCCCAGAATTAGTTCCTTGACCTCAACGAGTTCCCTCCCCCACCCTCTCTCGCCCTGTGGCCAATCTTGGAGAGGATTCCACAGCAAAACTGAAAAAGGTTTTCTTTTCTCAGCAAACGGAGTAATGTAGATGTTAATCTTTGATGTGTCTGAAGGAGACTGAATGGTTTGCCCCAGAATAAACAGGTGCCCCAGGAAGCAAAAACAAAACAAACAAAACCAGGAATGATTTGTAGCACACATCTGTCTTTTAATGTTTTTCCCCTTTTGGAGGTAATTTCCCACTTTGGTGGGACACAGGGCTTTCCTTCCGCAGAAGGGTGGAGATAAGCTACCTAAACTCAGCCAATGTTCTCACCCATGACTGCCTCTCCAGGGACTGATAGAAGACCCAAGGACAGATGGGAAATCAGCAGAGGGGTGACTGTGCTGAGAGTCAAGTGGCACTGAATAGTGTGACCTTGGCTGGGATTCGGAGTCCCTAACTCCCTTCCATCAGTTCTCCAACCTAGTATCCTTCCAACAAATCCAGTTTCTGTTAGGTTAGCCAAAGTAAGTTTCCGGTGCTTGCAACACAGACTGATATAAACCTAAATGTGCAGTTGGTGGGGACAGTTTAAATGAACCAGGGAATATCTGTAATGTGGGATAGTACACAGCAATTTAAAAGAGTGATAGCAATCTATATGTACTGACATGAAAAGATTTCTAAGATGCACATATAAAGACCATATTTACAGCATGTCAATATTTATCTAAAAATAAAACAAAATACTGTATTTCTCTATATGTGTGTGTTACCTTGAGAATGAAATACCATAAGACAGGGACTTTGTTTTCACACCTGGTATGTCCGGGCCTAGAACAGTGCCTGGCACATGGTAGACATTCAATAAGTATTTGTTGAATAAATGTATTGTGTAGAAAATGATCTGGAAGATCGCATATCAAACTGAAAATAGTGGCTTCTAAGAGGAGGGACTAGAATGTAGGGGTGGTAGATGAGGGAGATTTTACCTGTATGTATTTGAAAAATTTTTTTTACAAGAAAAATGTCTTCATGCGTTACTTGTATAATTAAACAATATAAAAAGAAAAGAGCTAAATATTAACAGGTGATGAGAAAGCCATTAAAATGATGATTCCCAGACAGCCAGATGGCTCTATTGGGTAGAGTGCGAGTTCTGAACAACAGGGTTGCTGGTTCAATTTCACATGGGCCAGTGAGCTGCGCCCTCCACATCTAGACTGAAGACAACGAACTGCCACTGAACTTCTGGAGGGGCGGCCAGATGGCTCAGTTGGTTAGAGCCCGAGCTCTTAACAATAAGGTTGCCTGGTTCAATTCCCACATGGGATGGTGGGCTGCGCCCCCTGCAACTAAATATTGAAAATGACCACTGGACTTGGAGCTGAGCTGCGCCCTCCACTAACGACTTGGAGCTGATGGGCCCTGGAGAAACACGCTGTTCCCCAATATACCCCAATAATTCTTTAAAAGAATAAAAAAATAAAATGATGATTCCCAAGACTTTATCATAACAAATACAAGTTAGGTGGCAAAGAAAGGGGAAAGGAATGGGTTATTGCAGGTGTGCAAGTGATGTTTTGGTGGGGGTATTGGCCATTTTGACAAGAGAATGAACCGTTAACTTTTTAGTCTTTGTTTAATGGTCAATAGGCACCCTCACCCCATCCCTAATTAGTCTCAATAGAGACGCAAAACTCAGAAATATTCATTACGCCCATTGAGCACACTTTTATATTTTCATGCGGGCATCAAAATGTCCTGCTTTAATTTAAGCAGAGGGAACAGCAAGAACAAAAGTGGAAAACAAAGATTCATCCGAGGACTGCCAGTCACTTGCATTGTTGGAGGATGACGGTAGAGGTGGGGGTGTGGAAAGGATGATGTTGGGGTGGGGCCATGGACAGATCCTCCTTCTCTTTCTTTCTCTTCCATCTTCTACTTCTTCTTCTCTCTCAACTTTCTCCTTTCCTTTTACCCCCTCCATTGAGACTAGGGCCTGGAAATAAAAGATGATTAGAACACTGCTTCTTTCCCCAAAACGTGAGGTCTGTTGGGGTAGGTGGATGGATTTGCATGACCTTTGTGGCAGACTCAAGTCCATGCCCCTGCTCTTAAGCCGTCCCTGAGAGCCCTGGCCTCCAGCCCTTCACCCTTCTGAATTCTGAGGAGTCTGTTCTCTACTTTGATAGCCCTCTGTAATTCTAAACTGTATGTGACTTATGTGTGTTCATTATGTCTCCCCGAGTCTATTATAAACTCCTTGAGGACTGGGGCCACTTTTCTGTGACCTTCTGTTCAGCCGGGCTGACAGAAACAAGATGACTTTCTGAACTTTCATGAATTCCTTCTGTATAGCCATGCTTATCAGCCGGCTGACAAAATAGTACCTCGATGGAATAAAGATGATTTCAGGGGAGCTGTGACACCTTGCAGAAACAGAGTGTGTAGGTTTGTCAGCTTTGGGGGGTGGGGGTACTTTTATAGCACTCAGCAATGATACTTGCTTTTAATCAGAAGTCACAGGGGAACAGTTGGTTTTGAGGAGAAACACTCCCCTCTCCAGAGTAAATGATGAAACTATAACTTCAAGTGTAATGTATGGTCTTTATCACACAGCAATGGAGATAGAAGTGATATCTGAGAAGCGAGTTAAGCATTCTTAATATTCATCATATCACCTTGAATATTTATTTATCTAGTCCTGGTATGTGCCAGACACTGTGTTGCTAAGCAGCTTTGCAGATATTATCTCATTTAATCTTCACACTACCCTTCTGACAATTATTATTATCCTCATTTTACAGAAGAGGAAATGGATTCAGAAAGTAAAGCAACTTGCCTGGGATCACAGAGCTAGAAGTGATGGAGCCAGGATTTGAACCTAGCTTCACTAACTCCAGAGCTCATGCTTTTAACTAGGGTGTTGTATTTCCCCAAACATTAAGGGCTTTGTATAAAAATGTCATCAAACCAGAGGAACCAGAAATATAGTTGTGTGGTGTTCTTCCGAGTTGTGGTAATAAAAATTTTGAACATTTCTTTTGTGTGAAAGAATCAATGTTATTCAGTCAATCAATGTGCTGAGTGTCAGGGGACCAGAAAAAAGAACCTTGTTCATACATGTTTGTTGAGTTTCATATATTTGCTGGATAAAAACAATTTGTTAAACATAAAACTAAATGCAATTTTATTTGATACTTTTATCAAACTTAATACGAATTCTCATAGATTGAAATAATCTATTAGAACTTGTGATTCAATTTTTGAGTTGGATAATATAGTCTGAGGACTTCTTTATTAATTTGTTCAAATGATATTGAAAGGCCACTATGTGCAAGATGCCATTGCAAAATAGACGTAGTCTGTGACCATTTGTGTCAGGAAGTCTAGTTTTGAACCTTCACATGAAACAAATGGTCACCCAAACAACTATATAATTATGAATTGTGATAAGAGCTATAGAGTACAGAGTGTTGTTTAATAGGGGAATTGATTTGTATAGTGGGGCCATTGCAGACATCTGAACCAGTGACATTTAAGCTGAGATATGAAAGATAATAAAGTGAGAAATGGGACAGCCAGAGCAAGCAACACCTGCGCAGGCTCTGAGGCAGGGAAGAATTTGTTGAGAAACTGAAACATATGTGGGTAGAGCTTAGTGAACGAGAAGGAGAGTGCTGGGAGAACCTCAGGTAAAAGGAACTCAGAAGGAACAACAGAAGAAATATTCCTAGAAAAATCCATAGAAAAAAATACAGAAAAAATATTAATGTTTTATGCTTACAATGTGTTCATATCTGTTGCTTTAGTTAATCTTCACCAGAAGCCTGTCAGGCAGGGAAGGCAAGAGTAATTATTATTTCTACCATTGAGGATTAAAGCTCAGCCGGGGAGTTATGCAGGTTTTGGTTCCATGATTCAGACCAGAGAGGCAAACTCGCTGGGTTCTCTGGGATGCGGGAAGGGAGCGGGTGGAATGAAGCATAAGTAACCTATCGCTGTGCTGTGTGACCATCTGAAGAAAGCCTGCTGTGAACTAAATTTAATAGTAAGTACTTCTTTGTTGCCACTCTGTACCTACCCTTCTAGGTATCTCACTGTGTCAAGACAGAAAACGAAATCTTGCAATTAAGAGAGTGACTTTTAAAGTCACTTTCAAATTCGAATTTTGTAATTCTGAGCTTTACATGTCAGGTCAAAATTTGAGCGTAAACTGCGGATATTTGATTGGAACCTAAAAGTCGGGGTAATCCGAAGGGTTAATCAAAACGAGAAACTACAACTCCCGGAAGGCCCCAACCCCTTTCTAGCCCGCTAGGGCAGGGTCTGACCAATGACGGTTAGTTGTTTGAATAAACCAATAATATCATGAAAATGTTATGGTTGAGAAGGGGCGGTCAAGTTATCCAATCGTATGGAAGAGGAGAGAAACACCTTAGCCAATCCAAAGGCGTGGGGGTGGGGCCTGAGGTTGTTCAGTGAAAGAAGTTTGCAGACTGTGATGGCGACTGAGGCGCAGAGTGAAGGGGAGGTGCCAGCCCGCGAATCCAGTAGGAGGTGAGCCGAGTTCTTGGTCCAGCTGCCTAGGAAACGAGGCTGTGGGCTGGTCGTACTGACGCCTTTCCTTTGGGTCATGGTGACCAAACGGGCCCGGGCTTTGTGCCTTCCACCCACGGTGTTTCGCACCCTGGCGCCTGTTGAGGCTGAGACGCGGTGGTCCCGCCCAGCGTTGGGCTTTAATCGGCCCCCGCTTTGTCCTGCTGATGTCCGTGGGAGGTCCACCCGCGTTGTTGGCTGCAAACTGACCAGTTGGTGGTGTCAGGGCTGCCTACCTTTGCGCTGAGACTCATCTTGATGGTGAGGCAACTCCAGCCCAGAGCTGTTAATCGAATTCCCCAGCGTCACACAGCGCTGGGAGAGAACGCTGTCAGTACTTTTTAATCTGCTCTGAGTTAGTTTATGTGCTTTAAATCAGAGCAAGGATTTGAGTGTCAGTTAAAAAAGGGTTTGAGTCCTTGGGCCAATTAAAAAAAAATTTATTGTGGCAAGAACATTTACCCTCTTAGCAAAATTTTAAGTGTACAATACCGTGTTGTTGACTATAGGTAAAATGTTGTGCAGCATATCTTAAGAGCTTATTCATTTTGAAACGTTATGCCTGTTAATGAGTAATTCCCCATTTCCCCTTCCCCCCAGGGCCTGGGAACCACCATTCCACTCTAATTCCATGAATTTGACTATTTTAGATACTTTATATAAGTGGTATCATGCAGTATTTGTCTTTCTGTAAGTGGCTTATTTCATTTAACCTGATGTCCTCAAGGGTCATCCATGTTGTCACATATTGCATAATTTTCTTTTTAAAAGCTGAGTAATGTTCCATTCTATGTATATACCATATTTTGCTTATCCATTCATCTGTCCATGAACGTTTAGGTCTTTCCACATCTTGGCTGTTGTTAATTGTGCCTCAATGAACATGGGAGTGCTAATATCTCTTTGAGATCCTGATTTCAATACTTTTGGATAAATACCCAGAAGTGGGATTGCTGGATCATATGGTGTTCTCTATTTTCAATTTTTGAGGAAACTCCATACTATTTTCCATAGTAGCTGCACCATTTTGTTTTCCCACCAACAGTGTACAAAACTTCCAATTTCTCCATATCCTCACCAACACTTGTCTTTTTTTTTTTTTAATAATGGTCTTCCTGACAGATATGAAGTGATATCTCATTGTAATCAGGAATACGCATGGATGCCCACTCTTGCCACTTCTGTTCAGCACAGTACTGGAAATCCTAGCCAGAGCAATTAGGCAAGAAAAATCAGAAGGCATCTAAATCGGAAAGGAATAAGTAAAATTGTCCCCGTTTGCAGACATGATCTTATATATATATAAAGTCCTAAAAATGCTAACAAAAAGACTGTTAGAACTAATAAACAAATTTGTAAAGTTGCAGGATTCAAATCAACATACAAAAATCAGTTACATTTCTATACACAATGAACTATCTGAAAAGGAAATTAGGAAAACAATTCCATTTATAAGAGCACCAAAAAGAATAGTATACTTAGGCCAATTTTTAAACCTCTCTCAGCTTCAGTTTTTTTCATCTGTAAATGGATGTAATGATGTCTAGTCCACAAAATGTCAGGATTAAACTAGACAATTCTATTAAAGCTCTTAGGACTGAGCCTTGCAGATAATAACCACTTAATACTTGATAGATTTTCTTTTTCCTAGAACAACTGAAGAACAGACAAGAGGGATCTACAGTTTAGGAAATCATCATTTCTACAGTGTTCTCTCCTAAGCAAGCACACTGAAACTCTGCAGTTCTGAGAAAGAATTTCCAGCTGGCCTTGCTCCAGCCATGAGATCTTAGTTGTCTTAATTGATTACACATACAGAGGGTGCCATAAAAATATATACACAAATTAAGAAAGGAAAATACTGTGTTAAAATTGTAATACAATGAATAACGCTAGCATTCATTTGATTAACGCCATCTTTTGAGCAAATGTCATACTACACATTGCTACCATAATTCAATTCAATTCAACTTCGAAAAGCAATACATAAATAACATCTCTTAAAATGTGTATATATTTTGGGCAGCCGGATGGCTCAGTTGGTTAGAGCACGAGCTCTGAACAACAGGGTTGCTGGTTCGATTTCCACATGGGCCGGAGAGCAGCGCCCTCCGCAACTAGACTGAAGGACAACAACTTGGAGCTGATGGGCCCTGGAGAAACACACTGTTCCCCAATATTCCCCAATTAAAAAAAAAAGTGTACATTTTGTTGGCACCTCTGGTATGTTAGAATTTAGTAGAATGAGCTTATTTTCATTGCCTCAGTGTAAATCAGTAAAACACTACTTTGATGTCTCTTCAGTCTCATTTATACTGAATAGGAGTTTCCAAGTCTCGTGAAGCTGAGTTATGAGCTCGCACCGAGCTCCTTCCCTAGTTGAGATGGGCGTGGTTGAATGTGTTGTTTAATATTTTATAGAAAGAGTTTTCCATTCTTGGAGCTGTCTATAAATCGTTGCCGGGAAACTGTAGAGGGGATTAATAAATTTGATTAGATCATTCCTTATGCTCCTGTAAAACTTTGAATTGTGATGAAGACAAACTACTATTCTGTAGCAGTAGTTTGGATTCCTTTAGAGGATGTTGCCAACTGAATGTAAATTTTGTAATGGTATTAGTTACGTGATCAACGTATTCACAGAATCTTATCTGAACCTGAAACTTATCAATTCCGTGTTGTAAAAGAGAAGTTGGGTTTCTGTAAGGCTTTTTGAGGGCAGGACATGTGAAGATTTTTATTACTTATTCCTAACTTGGCTTAGCTTTGCTTTGTTTAGGTGGTCAATAATGAATGAATAAGAGTCTCTGTCATTTCTAAGATATAAAATATTACTTTGTGGTGATAAATACCATACAAATTATTTTTTGCCCTGCAGATATTAACCTTTCTGATGTTCTGTTGATGGTGTGGCCCCTTGTAGTCTGTAAAGAAGAGGAAAGACTTGTCTGATTTGCACAGATCAATACAATTTTATATTAGTTTCAGGTATACAGCATAGTGATTCGATATTTATATTCCTTATCATGTGATCACAGTAAATCTAGTAACCATCTGTCACCATACAAGTTATTATGATAATATTGACTGTCTTCCCTGTGCTGTACATTCATATTTGCATGTTGATGGAGAATATGTGGTCATTGTTTTGAACCATCTAGTTTTCTATTTCTTCATCATTATTTTAAGCCTGCTCCTATTAATTAGAAATGCTTTAAGTTATTTTAATCAAAGAATTAAATAAGAAAAAATTGCTCTGTCCATAAAGATTTTGAAGTTATATTTTGACCTGTTGATGATAAACACCCCCTGCCCTCTGTTGCTGGCCTTTGTCAGGTAGAAGGATGTTTTCAAATTTAACTCACTTCACTAATTATACCTTCAAGTTAAGTGAATCATACTGAAGGGGAATCCACAAATAGAAGCTGTCTACTCTACCAATAGTGGTATGAAAATAACGAAACTCTTAAGGGTCAAAGAGAGAAAAAGCTAATGTAGGAAAGGAAATATAGCCACCTCCCGCGTAATTGACAGTGGGAAAATACAGCTCAGTGCTTTTGAATTGAAAAGGGACATAAAAAGGAAGTGCTAACTATTATTAGATGAAGAGGGGAAATTGATAACAAAGGGTTGCGGGCTTTTTAACCTCAGTATTTACTGGAAAAAGAGAAACCCGCTGTGAACCAGAAAAAGCAAACAGGAACATATAGGGGTGGAGGGAGGCAAAGCAAGCGGTGGTAGTGATAGCACTTGTGAACAGTTGGTGACAGTTAATATGCCAGCAGTGTCCAAGTTTTGGGGCCCAAGCCTGCTCCTGGAACTTAAGAACAGCTTAGGAACAGACTGTGGGATGCTTGCATCCCATTTTGGAAATGATTTTGGAGGATAAGGAAGGCGCCTGCAGATGGGGAAAGGGTCCTCCATCCGGCTAATTTACATACACCTTAGAGTATGGAATATTGGTGACTAAACACATGACTTCCTGAAGCCTTTTTTGTTCCACTGTTCTTTCTCTAATAAAACAGCAATGTGGCCCTTCAACAAAAGTGATAGGTGGAACCTTTATTGATCTTAGGGAGGCTTGTCTGTTCTCACATGAACAAGTTAAGTGGGAAAATATGGTTTAAATATCTGAATCTAGTTTTGTATTTGTGCTGTCAAATTCTATCTGAAGGGTAATGAGTAGATTCTTCAGGGGTCTTTCTGGAATCTCAATCTTTTTATTTTACATTTTAATCAATTACCTGGCTTAGAGAGTTTGATCATTATATTTGTAGATAAGGCCAGTCTTGGTGGAAGGAGGTGGGGGAGGAAGAAAACAGAATTTTAAAATTAAACTGGTAAGTGGCTAACCTTTCTCTGCGTCTAACCTTTGGTTGTAGAGCTTGTGAGATTAAAAAATGTTAAAGGAGGTTGCTGGTTGGTTGTGTGGAAGGTCCTTAGAGAGTGATGATCTTTTTTTGTTTTAATTGCAAGTCTTAATTGCAAGTCCAGAAACGATTGTAGATGGGTTTGGGGAGACTGACTCCATTCAGACTCACAAGAAGCCAAGTGATATATGCAAATTTGGTAATTTATATGAGGAATATAGAACATATGGATGTCAGTTTGCTAGCACATTTTATCCTTGGGAGACGCACACTACACTTGATTAGATCCTTCCTTCTTTCCTTCCTTCCTTCCTTCCTTCCTTCCTTCCTTCCTTCCTTCCTTCCTTCCTTCCTTCCCTCCCTCCCTCCCTCCCTCCTTCCTTCCTTCCTTCCTTCCTTCCTCAGCACTTATCAGCACTTTCTACCTGAAGATACCCTGTGGTTACCTTGAGTGAACCCTCTTAACTACGCCATCTTCTAGGGTGAATTGTTTCTAGAACTTGCATTCATTTTGTGCTGCAGTCTTGCTAGTTTTACCTAATATATCAGTCAGGATTCACTAGGACACAGAAATTGTACAGTAATTTGAACAAAGAACATTTAACATAAAGAGTTATTAATTATAACAGGGGATTGGAGTAAAAAGGGATTAGCTAATAAGAAGTAAATAGATCTCTAAAGAATATACGAATATCAGAATTAGCTGTACAATGTACACGTATGTCAGATCATCACGTTGTACACTTTAAATATCTTACAATTTTATCTGTGAATTATACCTTCATAAAGCTGGGGGAGGGGGGAACAATCAGCTATAATTCTTAGAGCTGAGATAGAATGTGGAAGGCAGAAGTCCCCTAGGGCAGAGGTCTAGACCTTGGAGAAGGCATGGTCATGGCTTACTGAATGGCAGAGACGTTGCAGTGGTAGAACTTGTTGGAAATTCAGTTTATGGAACCTGGTAGAAATGCACCTGTTAGGCTCCGTTGGAAAACTGTTTATAGGGAGGAGCCTGGGAAGGCTCCCGCCTCCGGGGTGCTGTGGATTGCTGTATACTGCAGGTGTCCATCACTGGAGAAGCCGCCGAGGCTGCTGGAGCTGGCGCTGCAGAAGCTGCGCTTACACTGCAGGGACTTGCCTAGAGGAGCACCCTGGAACCAGAGGGGAAGGCCCTTCCTCCTGCGCTGTCTGGCCAGGGTCCTTTATTACTAATGCTTCACATCGTGCCAGCTGGCAAAGGAAACCTATTTAAAGGCTCCGGCTCCATTTTTGCAGAGTAGGCAATGACGGGTGAGAGGCAATTGATAACTGGTGCATGCGGAGAGTCTTCTTATCTCCAAATTCAATGCTTCTCTTCCTGTAGCACTTCCTAAGTCTACTTATAGAAAAGTCTGAGGGAGTGTGTAGGATCTGAATGAATGAGGAGAGGGCAAGAAGGTAATTGGTTAAATTTGCACTGAGACTCTTATTTGCTTGTAAGCTTGTAGAAGTCTACATGCATTCCAAATGGAATGAGAGTTTCCTGGAACATTGAACCTGAAGCAAGACTGTTAAATTATATTTAACTTAACAACTATTGTTTATATTTTATTTTTTGGAGGTATGCTGATGTTTAAGATATATGGTATTATTGGTCTCTGCAGTTTCAAACTTGCGAAGATTCTGGAGGGTATGTTGTTTATTGATACTTTTCCCTCGACAAAAGCATTCTGTGTGGTTGAGCAAGCTACTTTGGCATTCGCATTTCCCTTTCTTTTTACATGGGGCTACTGGTATGTAGTTATATGAAGTTTTAGAAATTTGTGTTTGTAATGATATATAAAAGTTTAAAAGAGTTAACTACATTTCTCCCTAGGCTGGGTATTTCTTACATATGAATCTTTTGAACAGGGTAGTTTTTAGTTATAATTATCAGTTGAGTATATCCTCTTATCCTGGATTTAGATTTAATAGCAGCATAACACAGCATTAAGCTTGGAAGTTTTATTCTTATTTTATTTAAAAAAAAATTTTTATTGGGGAATATTGGGGAACAGTGTGTATCTCCAGGGCCCATCAGCTCCAAGTCATTATCTTTCAATCTAGTTGTGGAGGGAGCAGCTCAGCTCCAAGTCTAGGCGCTGTTTTCTTCTTCTTTTTTTTTTTTTTCCGTCCTTTGAGGCATTTTATTTGTGCGTATGTATTACATCCCTAGAAAAAAAATCCCAGGATTTTCCCTCCTGTGTGTTTTTGTCTTGCTTCTTCATGGCCCATGATGCCTGCTGAGGTTGTCAGTACAATGAAACCAAATTGGCGGGACGGGAACAGGTTGTTCTGCCATTTTTCTAGATCTTTGAGTTGTGTATCAAATCTGGGGCTGATGACTCCACACTTGGTTAACCTGCCCGTGAGGTTCACAACAATTTTCCCTGCTCTGTGATCATCAGTGATTTCAAATTCGCCAACGTAACCGTGCTTCACCATCACAGTTAGAAACCGGACGATGACCTTGGAGCACGATGACCTTGGAGCACGGCCTGATAAGAACCTTGGGTGTTTGCCTCGCTTCTCGGCATTGTTGATGCTCTCTAGAGCATCGGCCAGGATGTTCATGTGCACCATTGCGGCCACCCGGGAAGATGGCGGAAAGAGCCAGTCGCTGTTCTCAGTCTTTAGTTGCAGGGGGCACAGCCCACCAGGATTGAACCAGCAACTCTGTTGTTGAGAGCTCACATTCTAACCAACTGAGCCATCCGGCCGCCCCATCACTTCTAGTTTTAAAGGAGTTTTAGCAAATGCCCTAAGAACTCTTTAAGGCTAACACATACATGTAAATGCAATAAAACAAAAATTGTTTGCAACCTAATTTTCAAAGTCATCTCATTGGACCTTCTAGATGCCATGTGCACCTGGAATTGGCCACTTGCCTTTTTGAAAATAGAGGTAGTGGAGAAAAGAAATAAATAGAATCTTTTTGTGCTTAGTGACTTTTAAGCTTCTGGAGGCCAGAGGCTTACCTTAGTTTCTTGTCCCCATACTTACAATTTCTTAAAATTACAAAGCACTTAGTAGATCATGATTAGTTTGATTTTAAATGACACATGACTGGCTGTGATTTCTTGTTTGGCTACTGTGTATCTCAGAAAAGCAATTCACCTTCTTAGGCTAGTCTATGAAGAGACTTGTGATTAGGTTTGTAGAATATTGACTAAAGTATAGAATCTCTTAAGAATTTTCAGTATGTGAACTTGTATAGATATGAACAAGTCACGTGCCAGAGCAAAAGTATTTGCTGTCTCTTGGATAGTATCAGTCTGGACTTTGGAACAAGTGGGTTGAGAAGTAGTCTTTTGGAACCTAATCTGATCTTATATAGAAATACTTTGAGAGTTTTAATTGCCTGAGGCTCATGGCATTTAAAGTTTAAAGTCTAGGAAAAGAGTCTCCTGAAGCTTTGACTACTTTTTTGAGAGATAAACAGCTTTTCAATAGTGACAAGAGAGACACTGTATTATCAACAAGGCATCCTGGAACTTTATCCAAATAAATAGGAACTGTTGGTGTTACTTTTCTAATACAAGTAAACGTTCTTCCTACTGTACACCAGCCTGGGGGAGAAAAATTAGGAGAGGCGGCAGCAAGAGAATCCTAGTTGTCCTTCAGTATCTGCAGGGGATTGGTTCTAGGACCCCTCCAATACCAAAATCCATGTATGCTCCAGTCTCTTACATAAGATGGTGTAGTATTTGCATATAAGCTACATACGTCCTTCCGTATACTGTAAATCATCTCTAGATTACTTACAATACCTAATACAATGCAAATGCTGTGTAAATAATTATACTGTATTATTTAGGGAATAGTGACAAGAAAAAAAGTTGTACATTTTCAGTTTAGACCCAACCATCATAGACCTAACTACGTAATACACATCAGCAACAACGTACCATTTGTTTTTCAAATGTTTTCTATTCACAGTTGGTTGAATCTGCAGGTGTGAACCTGCCAATATAGAGGAGTGACTGTAAGAACAATTCTTGTGACGCCCAAAAGAATAAAAACTGATTAGTAATTATATGTCAATAAATTTGTGTTATTGCTACTCTGAGGAAGAATAATTAGCCTTCTTGACTGAGAACATTGCATTGTCATTCCATAGGGCAAAATCGTCGGTCAGGTTTCCAAAAATGTTTAGGTTGAGAGGGAAGCAATCAAGAATTCTTTCATCTCTAGTTCACTGGTTTAATTCAGATCAAGTTGCTCTAGTAATTTGAAATTAGTTCAAGTTGAAATCAAATATAACAGCTAAATATGTTTTTGCAGACATTGGAATCTAAATTAGAGATAAGATGTCCATATTACAGAAGCTTGGGCAGCTACTTTTAAGGGCAGACCTTAGATGTAAATGTTTCAGAATTTTTGTCTAAGTAGTTGGATATTGTTTCCTGAAATTTTATGGTACTGCTTATCAACTTTGAACTGGTTTTGTTATAAAAAAAGAAAACAGAACCCTGCCAGCTTGGGCACATGGGGCCCGTTTTGTTCTTTCCCTTTATGAGCAGATTTAATGATACCAGTTTAAGTTTGATATGTAGAAAAAGGAAGAATGATAGCCTCTTGCTTAATACTTGTATGTATTCCTGTCCAACAGCTGTCTAATAAAGTGATACATTTAAAGCCATGTTTCTGAGCCATGTTTCTGAGCCGTGTTTCACAGGGTTGAGAAAGCAATAAGAGAGTGCATACTTCTCTTAAGTTAGGTTTAGACAACTTTAAATATAGCTCGTATTTTGATGTTGCCAGATTGTGGTTCTTGGAGCAAATCAAGTTAAGCAATTCACTAGGGAGGAAACATTTTGTTTCGTGGCTATGCAGTTTTGGTAGTAGTAAGCCACAAGATACTTCTGCAGGATACAGTTTTTTTTTCCCCCTCTAACTGCCTTGGTCTTTTTAGATTCATGGGTTCAATATGTCTCAAAAACACTTGCATTTTATTTTTCTATAATTGACTTTTTTTAACTGTGGATTGTTTCTAGTCCTTTCACTAAGCATATCACCTTTCATGTAGGGCTCCATCTAGTGGTAAAAGTTATCATTCATTGAAGACTATAAGTAGGTTATAAAAATTATCCTTTTTAAAGGGTAGGTTGTGCCTCTGCCACGCTTTGGGGATAGTTGCCTAATATAGTCACTTAAATACGGAAGCCTTTTGCTAGCTTTGTATGCCTACATACCTAACTGCTAGTTCTCCCAGTTCTGGCGATCTATGCAAAACTTTTATGATGAGGAAATTAACTTGTATGTACTTTGGTTTTTCTATGATATTTTTTACATGAAGGTATAGCAAAATTTACGTCAAAACTACTTGGTTTCTTAAAAACTTTTGTCAATGCAAGGTGTTGCTTATACATACAAGTATATAGAATTATATAATCAATACTCTTTGCCTGTTATCCAACTTCAACACATCTTAACATTTCTCATATTTACTTCAAATGAATTCCTCTCTTTTCCCCATAGCTCAGTGATTTTACACAAGAACATTGCTAGCACTAGAAACTCCCCGCACGTTTTCATGCCTCCTTTTAATCACTAACCCCCAATGTTAACAATTATCCTACATTTTATGGTAAATACACCTTTGCGTCTCTTTCTAATTTTACCACTTAAGCAAATATCTCTAAATAGTATGGTTTTTTTCTCTTTCTAAAATTTGATATAAATGGCATTATATAATAAGCAGTATTCTGTGTGTGTGTGTAATTTTGCTCATTATATGTGAGAGTCATCTATGATGGTGCATATAATTGGAGTTTGTCCATTTTCATTGCTGTAAGATGTGCCATTAGATATGCCACAATTTGTAAACCATCCTACTGGACATTTTGCTTCCAATTTTGGCTGTTTAGAAATTAACGTTTGGATAAACATTCTTATTTATGATTTTTGGTGAACTTGTGACTGCACATGTTAGGCAGGGACTAGAATTGTTGGATCATCTACTCTCTTGCTTGACTTTAGTAGATAAGACCGGTTTTCCAAAATGGTTATACCAATTTATAGCCCCCTGTCGGTATACAACAATTGCTATTCCTTTCTTTAAATCTCAGTTATGTCAATCTCTTTAATTTTAGCCATTCTGTTAGACAATAATATGTCATTGTTATTTAATTTTCATTTCCCTGATGTCTAATAATATTGAGCAGTTTTTTCCATGAATATATTGGCCATTTGGCTATTCTTTTCTTAAATGAGATTTTTATTGAAATCTCATGACAGTTTTTCTGTTGGATCATTATTTTTTCTTATTGATTACTAGGAATTCTTAATAAAATCAGGATATGAGCCATTTTTTTGATATATATATCTCAAATTTTCCCTCTCTGTGGCTTGCTTTTTCACTTTCTTAATGGTGTCTTTTGATGAACACAAGTTCTTATTTTAATGAAGTCATATGTATTCATCTTTTTCTTTGTGGTTCATATTTTTTATGTATTATTTACAAATTATTTCACCACCTTGAGTTTAAGAATGTATTCTTCTATATTACCTTCTAGTAGGTTTATTGTTTTGCTATTCACCTTTAGAGCTATAATTCACCTGTATATATAGTGTGAGATAGGTGTCAATTTTCATTTTTGCTTTCTGTAGGTGTTCAGGTGTCCCAGCACCATTTAGTGAAAAGGTCATCCACTCCCCACTGATTGGCAGTGCTACCTTTATCCTGAATCCAGTAAAGAAAGTAGAAAAAAGGAAGTAATAAAGATAAGAGCAGAAATTAATAGAGGGATTCAACAAAAACGAAAGCTGGAACATTGACAAAGCTAATAAAATTGATAAACCTCTCTAGTAAGATTCATAAATTAAGATTCATAAATTAAATGAAATAAACAGAAATTAATGAAATAAACAACAAACATGTAATAGAGGGATTCAACAAAACCGAAAGCTGGAATCTTGACAAAGCTAATAAAATTGATAAACCTCTAGTAAGATTCATAAATTAAAAAAGAGAGAAATCATGAATTACCAATATCAGGAAAAAGAGGATAGCCCTCGGGAACCTAGACACATTAAAAAGGTCCTAAGAGGAAATTATGCCAATAAAGCGTATGCCAATAAAGTTTGAAAATTTATGTGAAATAGACAAATTCCTAGACATATACAACTTACCAAAATTAATACAAGGAGAAGTAGAAAATTCGAATAGTCTGTAACACAATAAATTGAATATATAATTAAAAGCCTTCTCACAAAGAACACTGTAGGTCTAGATGGCTTCATCAGCCAATTTTATCAAACGTTTAAAGAAGAAATAACAATCTCACAAACTTTTTCAGAAAATAGAAAAATAAGACACACTCTCCAACTAACTTTATAAGGCCAGTACAACCTTGATTAAAATCTTAATGAAGGCAGTACAAGAAAGGACAATTCCAATGACAGTCTCACTTATCAATGTATATGAAGAAACCTAAAAAACTATTAGCAAACTAAATTCAACAATTTATAAAAATGCGAATACATCATAACAACATTGGGTTTATGCTAGAAATGCAAGGTCAGTTTAACATTAGAAAATTAATCAGTGTTATTCACCACATTAACAAAATAAAGGAGAAAAATCATATGATCATCAATAGATGCAAAAAATATTTGATAAAATTAAGCACTGACTCATGATTATGAATAAATAAATAACACTTATCAAACTAGGAATAAAAAGATGTTGCCTGAATCTGATAGTCTTTGCCAAAATGATGGATGGTGAAAGATACCATTTTTTCAATTTGCTTTACCCTGAAAACTTCTAAAGTTGAGATTCTTTTCATGTTTATTTAGGCCCTCTCTTCTATGAATTACTTGAGCCTATCGTTTGATGAATTTTCTATTGAGTTGAGTGTATTTTTCTTATAAATTTTCGGCATACTGACAAATTCTAAATACAATCCTTTTATATGCATAACAAATATTATTTTCCGGTTTATGGCTTATCTTTTATTTTATTATTATTTTTAAAGTCTTAAATTTATTTGTTTATTTATTATGAATGGATAGTATGTTCACACGAATCAAAAATCCAGAAAGTACAAAAGAGCATACAGTGAAAAGTTCTCTCCCACTCCTGTGCTTTCATCCAGTTCCTCTCTCCAGAGGCATTGTGACTTCATTTTTTTAAAAAGAACTTTGTTTATAATGTCATATGTTGTACAGAAATTTTAAATTTTAATATAGTTAAAGGAATCAATCTTCTCTTTGTGGATTGTGCTTTTAATGTCTTGTTTAAGGGAACTTTCTTTTGCCTCATTAATTTCTTCTTCTATACTATTTTCTAAAATTTTCAAGTTTGACTTTCCGTATGTAGATCTTTATTCTGTCTGGAATTTATTATTATTATTTGTGTGTGTGTGTGTGTGATGTGAGGTAGGGATCACTTTTCCCTCTGTCTTAGAAAACTGCTTATACTTGCCCTTGTACTCTTACATTATGTGATTGTTTCATCTGATACAACTTTCAGGGTGAGGGGCGACTGCTGTTGAACTTCATCTACGCGTTGGCAAATACTAAGTAATCCAGATTCTCATTTCTGTTTTGTTCCTACTTGCAGATGAGTACTTCAAGTCCTTATAAGTCCTGCCTTTCAAGCCCCATAATGTGCCCTTGTGTCCTCTGACATGCCCGGAATTTGTGTAGGCTGTGACGGGGCAGGGAAAGGAGGGTTCCTTTGTCCCAAACAAGGCAAAAGCTTTTTTCCTGTCTCTTCGATTTACCAATGCCTCATCAGAAGCTTTCAGCAGTTATGTAAGAAATTCATTTTTTTTCTTGAACTTGAGCAAACTTAGTTTATTTTAAAATATGATACTGTAGAGTGAGAAGTTGTTTTTGTTTAAATATAGTATTTTTTTCCTTTAGTCCTAGAAATCTCTTAGATTTTTACCTATGCTTCTTGATAGTCTCAGCTTTATATCGTCGTATTGTGTATTCCGTGGAAACGGATTAGCAGGCTTCATGATATGGGGACAATTTAAAAACATAACTCGCTATATCCGTTTTTTCCCTCTCTCAGCTTCCATTTTACTTCTTTTTTAACCCTTTCTCTCCCTTACATCTTGTCTTTCCAGATGCTCTACTCAGAAAAGGTGAGGAAGAGAGGAAAACACTAGGTTAAAGAAATTAAAGTGGGGTAAAACAAGACTGAGTGATCGTGGGAAGGAAGGGGAGAAATATTTGCCTGAAGGGGAAAAGAAACTGAGATTGCTTGTTACTTGCGTGTCAGGATCGCCAAGGTATCTTTTTCTTGTGACTAGGCAGGGGCAGCCTTGACCTGATTTATTCTTCTCCCTATTCTACCTACTTAGGAGGGAGCAGACTTGGGGGCAATGGCCAGGTAGAAAGGATTCTGTTGAGAAATGATATAGCTAGGGCTTTGTGCTTCTAGCTCCTGTTTCGCTTGTGTATTTGATCCAGTTTAATGCCGGAGGGTCAAATGTGATGTAAGTGTTAGAATCTTAGCTGAGTCTTTCTCTGGATAGTAATAAAATAAAGATCTGGAGGTTATATATGAGTATGTGTTTCTACTTGAGGAATATAGTGGATGCTCTACTTGTACATCTATAAGTTAGAACTAATTTGATCTGAAATCTGTTCTTCAGAATTAAAAGGGGTATGAAATCCATAAAATGATGGTATAGACCTGATAAATTATAAGGCTTTCTTCACGGTTAACACATTTCATGATTTTCTGGCTCTCTTAGAGTAGTAATTTCTCATTGGCAGTGATTTTAAACAGTATTTTTATATTGACTCTTGTTTCTTGACTGAAATAAGCTGACGTAAAAAAAGAGGCTTTGTGAACAGTTTAGGATAAAGTTGCTTTTGATTTTAATAGGCTTATAGTATAATCATTGGCATCTTTATATTCATGCAGGAAAAATAACCTGTAAAAAGGTCAAGGAGACAAGTGTTTTAAGTTCTCTTTCTTTGACAACTTTTTGGCTTGAGAATGCACATAAAAATTTTTAATTTTTATGCGAATTCTTATATTACCATTTTAGAGAAAAAAAGGAATTTAGTAGCCACCAAGATTTGGGCTGTTGATTAAAATTGTGTAATAATTTTTCAAGGGAGTAGAGATAAACTGTGGCGTTTCCCCACACCTTGTTTTCATTATGCCATTATTAAAAATTATCTATAAAGTGTTGGCAAAGTGTGTCGTAGAGTAGTTATATTTAGTATTTAGAGGAGTCATTCTTCCTGGAACAGTGCTTTTTTCCCAGAGTGTTTTGGAAGACTCAAGTTGTGATTGTTTTTATTGTATGTTTGTATGAGTCAGGTGAATTTCAACTTTGCCTGACAGATATGATGACTTGTCCCTTCTAGGTTGTGTTATAGCTACTCATCGGTTATATAATAGATGACTGTTTATATAATAAGGGTAGAACAAGCCATTAGAGATAATTGGTAATGGATACAAACAAGTGGTGATGGGTCTGCTCTAAGAGATGGAATAATACAGTTCTTATAGGTAACATTAAAAGTCAAAAGGAGCACAGGAGTTGGGCATTAGGAACAAAGAATAGGGAAGGAAATATTTCTGAGAGTCGAAGGAGCTTTGCTAGGAGTATAACCCGAGTATGTAGGAGTGGAAAACCAGCTAAAATCAGGGGACAACAGAACATAGCTGCTGAGCATTACTCAGTGACAGAAGAGTGAAATTGGAAGCAAAATACTACAGAATTTTCCCAAGTGCCTTGGAGAGAAGACTCTGTCTGAGAAAAGGTTAAACTTAGATGCTAGGCGAGAGGCATCCAGAATTGAAGGATTTTAAAATACAAGCTATTTCTGGACCTGGGCAAGCCTGAATTATCATCTATTTTACGTAACTGTGCCTTCCATTTTAGTGAAGTCTTTTGGTTATGAGGAACAGAATTCAGGAGTGCCTGGCTCAGTAAAGGAGGCTGATGATAAGGAACTAGCTGCCTGTGTAGGGACCCAGGAACCAGAGAGCCCCATGGGTAGAGTAATTGTCTCCAAAATGTCCACTGCACTATTTAGATACAGTTTTAGCTCTTAAATGGTACATGCTTCCCGTCACATGGTTTCTGTGGTATTGGAGACTAATCTAACTGTGGTGCTGACAGCAGTTGACCACTGCATGGGAAATACTGTGTAATACTGGCGGCATTCCCAAGAAGGCCTAAATTTGATGATTACTCCTTGCTGTATTAGGGGGAATAGCTGCAGGCCTGATGTCTTACAAGTATTTAACAGTAGTAATTCAGGGTTTAACTGTTTTAATAAGGAAATGTGGCCAAGTGACTACCAATTCTATAATATTATGCTATTAGATTTGAGAGGGTGTGAGGATCTGTATTTTCCTACAGTATGTGCCTGAAATTAAGAGGCAAATTCAGGGCGTATCATAGAGGCTATCTGGTATCATTTCTCTAAACTAAATTCCTAAGTATCTAGGTGGGTATAACTTAAACAGCGACAAACCCAAATTGTCTTCTTTTGTGCAGTCAGCAGATTCAGGATTAGGTTTTCCAAAAGACCAATATGTAGATTAACCCACAGAAAGAGTGAATAATTGTGTGGCTAAGAGGGCATGAGAAATCCATGTAAAAATGATCCCCCCTCCAAAGATTCTTCTGTTTCATTTTTTTTCCCAGTGATGCCATCTGCAATTTTGTGATCTGCAATGATTCTTCCCTTCGAGGTCAGCCCATTATCTTCAATCCTGATTTTTTTGTGGAGAAACTCCGACACGAGAAACCCGAGGTGTTCACGGAGTTGGTGGTCAGCAATATCACAAGGCTCATCGATTTACCTGGAACTGAGTTGGCCCAGCTGATGGGGGAAGTGGACCTTAAGCTGCCTGGTGGGGCTGGCCCAGCCTCCGGATTCTTCCGGTCTCTAATGTCTCTCAAGCGAAAGGGTAGGAGATGTGTCTGTGAAGGGTGGGCACGTCTCAGCTCTTCCCTGAGCTTCACTCTTCACATCTGCATGTTCACGGAGGAGTATGCTGTGAACCGTAAAGCATTTTTTTCCCTAAGTAGTAAAACCTTAAGTAATTTTCGTAAAAATATGAAAACAGTCTAGATAAACTAAAGCAAATATATCAGTACCTGAGAGATTGACACCATTAGTTTAGGTAGTTATTAGGGGTACCTTGGTTTTTATGCCCTTTTAATATTGTACTAACATAATGTTTTAAAAAACAAAGTTACAAGGCAGGAGAGTACAGTGAAGAAAGTTTGAATATGTTTTCATTGCAATAGTTAGTTCTCAAATATTTTCATTTTATGGAATGCTTTGATAAGGCAAATACCTATGAATCACCCCCCCAAAAAAATACCTTCCCAGAAAATAAATTGTAGCACTGCTTTTGATAAGATATGAAAGAGATACTATTTTATTTCATTAAATGTAAGGAAATCATTAACGTAGCAGAAAGTTTAAACATTATAACAGATTAGACCCTGTACCAACTCTAGTGGATAATCTGTTGTGCTTTGACAATTAGGATTCTTAAGTTCTATTTTTTGTTTGTTTTTAAATTAAATATCAACAGTTTGGGTATTGTTCTTAAATACGAAGATGGTCTTTGCCTTCAAGGAACCTACCATCTAATATTAAACTTGCATAGAGTTGATTGAGAGTCGTTTTGGTTGCATTTTCTGGTGTACTTCTAGCTCTAAGGTTTTTGTTTACTGACCTCATGAAAATGAAAACATTTGCTGAACTGTAACATAAGATGCTTGAGTAGTTTTTCGTGTGCTGATTTTGTACTATTTGTGGAACCAAAACATAACCCTGTCCTCTCCTTTCCTTTTTTTTTCAGAAAAAGGAGTAGTATTTGGATCCCCACTGACAGAGGAAGGTATCGCCCAGATATACCAACTAATTGAATTTCTACACAAAAGTAAGACTCCTTGAAATTTTGTTGTTCTTTGTTAATAAAGGATTGTCAGTTTTCTATTGGGAGCTCACATCCTTGAGTTAGTAGGTGCCAATTAACGATCAACAAAGACATTAGTCAGTGATAATTTCAGGTGGCATATTTCGAAATATATTTCCTTTTAAATTTCAATTCATATGGTTGTGTTTTCTCCAAGGATGTATATAAATTAGATAATGTCTATGAAATCATATTTTCCTCCTTGACTTAGACATTTTTTCTGGAAAAATACATTGTCCCTAAAGAATCATAACGTCTATTCAAGGGAGCATGATTTATCACCAAAGGTACTTTGCATCCCTAGAATTCTATGATTAAAATACACTCTTCTGTTAATTCCTGTTTCATTTTTCAGTACTCATGCTGATTATGTCATTGCTCTAAGTACTTGGACAGCTGAGTGTATGTGGAATGTGTGGCATTATATGATGCTTTGATAAATTCAACACAAACATTTATGGCTTATTCTCTGTGGACACGGTGCTAGGAGCTAGAGCAGAGGTTGTAATCTGGCAGCCTAAGGGCTTGATTCATCTACATTCATGTTTTATTTGGTTGGCAAATGATTAAATTAAAAACAAGATCAGTTTATCTGTGTTTTAAAATGGGGAAAGTTGAGGTTTTCGGTTTCTTTGGATGATAGGAAGGTCTAGCATCCTTGGGCCCATTGCCACTTTGACACAATCAGCTAGAACACGCGTATGTGCTCTCTAGTTACGATTCCTGTTCATTCATTTAATTTACTGTTACCTGCTTGGCCGTACAGGCATGTGAACGTGGACCCTTCAATTAGGGAGTTATATGAAGATAAATATGTGCCTAAGCTGAGCACATGAACTCTCATGCTTGTTCCAGATCAAACCAAAACTATATGTCCTATCTTTTTTATCCCCTTAGATTAGCATAGAACCTAGTTGGGAGGGAAGCATAGTTTAGTTGGGATGACCCTAAGTTTCCGGGACTCTTAGACTGAAAGGTGATGTGACAGGTCAGAGTTCCAATTCCTGGAGCAACACAGAAACTCTAGATTCATTTTGGGCTGGGAAACCATTTACAGGAGCAGCAAACCTCAACAGATGAGCTCAGCCCCTTCAAACAAAGTCTCGGTTGGCCAAAGGGAAGGGGACTTCAGGGGAGATTTGGCTTTTCTTTTAACTTATTTTTCAAGCTCATTTCGATTGTTTACATTAAATTCAGTCTCCATATGGTGCCTCAGGAGGTTGAATTGAGTGCTGGGCAAACCACCTCTTAGTCTGGGAGATCTCCAGGTGCTCAGAGAGGTCCTCAGGGGCCAGTGGGTTCTAAACTACTCTGGATAAAAAGGCAAAAAGCTCCTTCACCGTCTTTGTAAGGGGCCTTTCAACTGTAAAGTAGCTTTTTATGACTTATTTTAATCATACTTTCTCTTTTTGCTTCCCTTTTTCAAGTGTAAAGTAGCCTTTGATGCCTTAGTTTGATCATACTTTCTCTTTTTGCTTCCTTTTTGCCTGTCCTGTTTTCTCCCTTGCTAAACAGACTTGCGAGTAGAGGGCTTGTTTAGAGTACCAGGGAATAGTGTCCGGCAGCAGATTTTAAAGGATGCTCTCAATAATGGAACGGATATTGACTTGGAATCAGGGGAGTTTCACTCCAATGACGTCGCCACCTTGCTGAAGATGTTTCTAGGAGAGTTACCTGAGCCCCTGCTGACACACAAACATTTTCATGCACACCTCAAAATTGCTGGTGAGTATAGGTGGTGAGAAGGAGGTGTAAATACATTTCTTTCAATTTAGTGAAGTCCTTTGGAATTTTCTGTTGTTTGTAATTAATCTACAGCAATACTTCTACTAATGTTGGTTAAGACTTCATGACATTTCTGGACTTCTGTGTGTACCTGTAAGTATGGGCCAGCTAAGTTTGATTTAATCCAATGTTTCTCTTGCTAAATTAGCTCCTTTGAAGATAAGGTCTGGGTTTTATTTATTTTTGCATCCCTGACGGATCCTTGTATAGTGCTTTGAAATTTCAGTTGCTCCGTAAATGTATGCTGTTTATTGGATTGATTTACATACCTGAGAGGCTTGCAGGTGTGCTACATTTGCCTTGGTCTGAGACTTTTGCTAAATGTTATTGTGCCTCATTTGAGATCCTCTCTACTCTTGGAAGTTTGTTTTTTAAAAATAATTTTATTTTTTTCTGAATTGGCAATACATTCTTATAATTCAAATTCAAAGGGTTCGCAAGAGTATACCGTGAAAAGCCTCTCTCCCACTCTTATTCCCCAACACTCAGTTTTTCTTCCTAGAGGCAACCAATGCTAGGATTTCTCATATATCCTTCCAGAGATATTTTATACACTTACAAGTATTTACATTTATTCCTTTTCTCTCTTTTTATGTAATGGTAGGGTGTTATATACATGGTTCTGGGGTTTGCTTTTTTTTTAAATGTATCTTGGAGAATGTTCCATTTTCAGCTCATAATTTCTTCTTTCTCCTTTGTCTGTGTGGTAGGGAATTCGTTCTTAAATTGTATAACTGTTATGCTGCTATAGGCTCTGACTACTTAGTTTTCTGCCCTTGAGCATTTTCCTCTTGCTTCTCATTTTAAGGGAAATATAAGATTTTTCTCTTTTGAATAATTTTTACTACATTAAAAAACTAAGTTTGAATTTCTAAAATCTAGTAAGATTAGATTATTTTAGTGCTATCGGTAGCAATCCAGATGATACAAATGAGTAAATATTACTAGAATGTTACGTAACTTCACAATTAATTTGGAGAGAAATAAAATTGTTGAATCTTTGAAAAAGATATTGATAAGCTCTTTTTATAAGGGTTAAATAAAGAATACTTTTTCTGTTTGCTTTCCTAGTGAGTGAATTTTGTACAATATTTGAAATCCTTCCCTTTACTACCCTGTGAGTCACTGTTCTTTGAGAACATATTGAGGTGTGGTATAGTTGTAGCATTTGAAACGCCTTGCTGATAACTGGAAGAGGGTTTTGTTTTCAATTTCATATTAACAAGAAGCAGTTTGTAGAAATATGACCTGCCTTTCCTAAACCTGGAATTATTATTGCATTTCAGCAGCTTAAACAACACACTGTAATCATTTTCGGATCTATATGAATTATACCCAAATGGTTATTGGTGTCCTTTGAAATTCTGATTATCCAGGGGACTGTTTTACTGATAACCTATGTACTCTGTTAGGGGAGAAACAATGATTCTGACTCCACGAGAAGCTGCCTGGATTATCCTGTTATCAGAGTATAATTCACTCTCATACTTCCTTTAGCAGTAAATTATCTGGGTGAGGAAAAATAAAGGGGGAGGAATTATTAAAAATATGTGTGGACATGTTTTTATTTATCTTGGGTGTACCCCTAGGAGTGGAATTGCTCGGTCATATGGTAACTAACTCTATGTTTAACTTTTTGAGGAACTGCCAAACTGTTTTCCAAAGTGGTTGTACTGTTTTACGTTCTCATCAGCAACGGAGGAGGGTTTAATTTTCTCAGCATTCTTGCCAACACTTGTCATTGTCAGTCTTTTTTATTACAGCCCATACTAGTGGATATGAAATAGTGTCTCATTGTGGTTTTGATTTACATTTCACTGATAGCTAATGATGCTGAATTTATGAATGCTTATTGCCTATTTGTATATCTTCTTTTTTTTTCCCCCTCTTTCTTCCACCTCCCCCCACCCTCCCACTCCTGTTCAAGCCATTGTTTCTCAGTCTAGTTGTGTAGCACACAGCTCCCTGGCCCATGCTGGTATTATGAGCCTTGCGCTCCCCCGGCTGAGGCAGTCGGTCGCCAGTCTTCGGTCAGGCAGCGCACGGTAGCTCTCACTGGCTGTTGGCCACTCACGATGGCTGCCAGCCACTCACACTGGCCACTGGCCACTCATGGCAGCACATGGTAGCCCACGGCAGCACACAGCAGCCCACGATGGTTGCCGGCCACTCACGCTGTCCACCGGCTGCTCATGGCAGCACATGGTAGCCCAGGGCAGCACGGCACTCCAACCACCTGAGCCACCGGGCCGGCCCTTGTATATCTTCTTTAGAGGAATATCTGTTCAAGTCTTTGCCCATTTTTTTTTATTAGGTTTTTGTGTTTTTATTATTGAATTGTATTGAAATTATTTTGTTATATTTTGCTATAATCTTTGATTATGTCTGATTCTTTTTTTTCTTTCTTTGATTGGAGTTGAGGGGAGAATAACAGTAGGAGCATTAATTTTTTTTCTTGTGTTTTCTCCCTTTGCAATCCTCTGTTTTGTCCTCAAGATTTGATGCAGTTTGATGATAAAGGAAACAAGACCAGTGTACCAGATAAGGAGCGGCAAATTGAGGCTCTTCAGTTGCTCTTCCTCATTCTCCCTCCGCCCAATCGTAACTTGCTGAAGTTACTGCTCGATCTCCTGTACCAAACAGCAAAGAAACAAGACAAGAATAAGATGTCTGCCTACAACCTTGCCCTTATGTTTGCACCCCATGTCCTGTGGCCAAAAAATGTGAGTGTTGAGGGGAAGAGTAAAGACTGCTGGGTTTTCTTGGGCTGGGCCTCACCCTGTGACTGTACCCTGATGAGGTTATCAAGGGTCCAAGGTCTAATCTTCAGCTTTACAAGTTTAGGAACTTACTTTATTAGTTCATTTGAGAGTCATCAAACTTGAGGGGCCCAGTTCCTGTTAACCTCTTTTATAAATCAATCTCTGATAAACCTGAATGACAATTTATTAGTGGAAACTCTTAGTGGAAAATTATAGCTACTACTACATAAACTAGAGTACCCATTTAGGCTGGTCAATATGAATTCCTTCTTAACACGAAAGCCTTCTTGGGAAATCAAATTCATTTCTGAAGATTGCATAGTATAAGTTTAGAATAGAGCTATATGATCTTATAGGATAATGTCAGTAAGCTTTTAGATAGGTAACACATGCTAGAACAATCCTGCCTTGTCCCAACTTTTCTATTTCCTGTAGCTATTCTTTCCTTAGATAAAGCCGAATGTGCTTCTTATTACTGAGAACATGACCTTCTCCATGACTCACATGAGAAATAAATTATCTAAAGTCTTTTGAACTAATTCTTGACCTGGAAGCACATGGCTTCATATTCCTGTCCATTCATAATATAGGTTATACTGTAGGAGGGAATTGGGAGCCATGATACCTGGGTTGGAAGCTGAACACCAGCTGTGACCTGTGTTCTTGACCCTTTCTATGCTTAGACTCCTCTGTAAATCGGGCATAATAGTACCTTTCTTACCTGACAAAGTAGTTGGGAAGATAATAGAAATATATAGGATATGGTGACTTATAAAGTATTTTGGGGATATAAGAAATGAGAAGAGGAAGGTAAAGGAGAGAGGTTATGTGGCACGTTTTACCTAACACATAACTAGTGCCAAAATTATATAAAGTTCTGGGTCAGAAATAACATCTGCCCAGAAAAAGGTGGGTGGAGGGTGGGGACGAGGTTGGGGTGGATGTTCAGGTGGTGAGAAGGGGAGGACATACCAACATATGTCCATATTAAGGAGATCACGCTTCATAATGGAAGGATTTTAGTATATGTGCTGCTGAAGCGAGCACCAATGGAAGGATTTTAGAACCAGCTAACAGACTGTGAAAAAGGAGTGAGCAATCTGTGCCTATAAAGATACATGTTGGGGATGAGTGCTTTGGGATAGTAGAGATGCTGAAATGCTTAAAACGAGGCAGGAGAGACAAGAGAAGGGAATCAATGACCATTTGAAATGACCATTTGACTGTGTTTTTTTTGTTGTTTTGTTTTGTTTTTAAAGATTTTATTGGGGAAGGGGAACAGGACTTTTTTGGGAAACAGTGTGTACTTGCAGGACTTTTTTTCCAAGTCAAGTTGTTGTCCTTTCAATCTTAGTTGTGGAGGGTGCCGTTCAGCTTCAAGTTGTTATCCTTTCAGTCTTAGTTGTGGAGGGCGCAGCTCAGCTCCAGGTCCAGTTGCCGTTGCTAGTTGCGGGGGCACAGCCCACCATCCCTTGCGGGAGTCGAGGAGTTGAACTGGCATGTGATTGAGAGCCCATTTGCCAATGTGGGAATCGAACCGGCAGCCTTCGGAGTTAGGAGCACGGAGCTCTAACCGCCTGAGCCACCAGGCTGGCCCTGTTTTTAAGAAACAGATGTCACCTTTGGTATCAGTTAGTAGTGACAGTTCTCTTTTGTCTTTGGAGAAACTCCAGGTTCTCTAAAGATGCAATGTCCTTGGCTGTTGGTGCACATTCTGTTTTTCCTGACTCTTTTCCCTGACTATATCTTTAGCAACTCTGCTTGCATATCTAGTTTTCAAGCAGAATTAGGAAATGAAGATTGCTGCTCAAGGATTACCTGGTCACTTCAGGGACACGTGGTTCTTCCTAGATTATGTCACTCCAGTGGAAATCTGTTGAAACAAAAAGCCTTTCCAGAATTAAACGCTGTATTAGAGGCACCTTTGTTAGGGATAGAAGCTTTCATATGTTTGAAAGAATAAGATTATTGGTAAGTAAATGGAGTTTTCCGCCTTCTACTTCCCAGCTCTTAATTCCCCCTTTTTGGTTTCTTTTCCTCTGGACAGGCCACTGCAAATGACCTTCAAGAAAATATCGCAAAGTTAAACCATGGGATGGCTTTTATGATTAAACACTCCCAGAAACTTTTTAAGGTAGGTAAGGGATGGGATTTGGGTAGTGACTGGACAAGGAGGATGGCGCAAGGTGGGAATCTAAGCAGGGCTATAAAGATGACTGGTGACTGGATAAGAAAGGCCCTGACTGGGACTGGAAAGCCCGTTAGGCAGGCGGTGGCAAGACCCAGAGGGAACAACCAAGGTGGGGAGCAATAGGGAGGTACCTGGAGGCCGAGCAGGGAGGGCTCTGCCCCCTGGTCTTTGGCTTCACCCCGAGTCATCATCCTTTTCCTTGGAAGGCAGCATATGTTGGTCACTGAGTGCTGCCTGCTTCCTGCCAGTGGACTTCTGAGGGTCTGGCAGCCTTCTTCCATTTTGTACTCTTTGTCCTTTTTAGTCCAAACTAGCAGTGTTTCTGCCGACGTAGTTTTCTCAAGAACTTTGTGGGTCTTAGTGGGAGTCACTCCATGAGACAAAAGCCACATGTACACATATTTTGGAGATAAACCCTCTCTACCTGCTCTCCTGCTGAGAATGCTGAGGGACAAGACCTCTAAGCTTCCTAGAGGCCCTGGTTTGAGTGAGAGGATCTGTGAGGCACATCTATACTCTCTTGAAAGGGTTGTGTGACTGAGTATTCTGACCTTTTGATGTTCGTAGATTTTAGCAAAAGGTTGTATAGTCATTTACTTAGCCTTTTTTTTTTTTTAGAGTGCACTTTCCTGATAGTGAATTTCTTAATTATAGTATCTTTTGCCATATGGAAAGGCTGAGAATTTTGAAGACCGTCCAGATTTGGTTCCTTCCCCCCACCCCTTTTTTTTCTTTCAAATTTTTAATTTTTATTGTGGTAAAATACACATGACAAAATTTACCATCATAACCTTTTCAAAGTGTTCATTAGCACTAATAATACTCATATTGTTGTGCAAAGATCACCACCATCCATCTCTAGAACTCTTCATTTTGCAAAATTGAAATTCTGTATGCATTAAACAATACCTCCCCATTTCCCTGTCCCCCTTGGCCCTGGCAGCTGCCATTCTGCTTTCTGTCTCTATGATTTTGACTATTAAGTACCTAATATAAATGGAATCGTACACAGCTTGTCTTTTGTGTCTGGCTTATTTCACTTTAATGTTTTTAAGGTTCATCCATGTTGTAGCATGTGTCAGGATTTCCTTCCTTTTTAAGGATGAAAGATACTCCATTTTATGTATATTCCACATTTTGCTTATCCATTCACCCATTAAGGATACTTAGGTTGCTTTCACATTTTAGCTCTTGTGAATAATCTTTCTACGAACGTGGGTGTACACATATCTCTTTGAGACCCTGACTTCAATTCAGAAGTGGAAGTGTTGAATTATATGATAATTCTATTTTTAATTTTTGAGGAACTGCCATAGTGTTTTCCATAGTGGCCGGGCCATCTTACATTCCCACCAACAGTACACAAGGGCTCCCATTTCTTCACATCCTCACCAACACTTGTTATTTTATTTTATTTTTTATAATAGCTATGCTAATGGGTGTGTGGTTGTATCTGATTGTAGTTTTCATGTGCATTTCCCTAATGATTAGTGATGTTCAGCTAATGTTTTCATGTGCTGGTTGCCTATTTGTATATCTTCTTTGGAGAAATGGCTTTTCAAGTCCTTGGCTTATTTTTGAATTGGGTTGTTTGTTTGGGTTGTAGGAGTTCTTTATATATTCTGGATATTAATCCCTTTCAGCTATATGATGTGCAAATATTTCCTCCCATTCTGTGTGTTACCTTTTTACTCTATTGATAATGTCTTGAGGCACAAAATTTAAACATTTTCATGAAGTCCCATTTGTTTATTTTTTCTTTTGTTGCCCATGCCTTTGGTGTCATATGCAAGAAGTCACTGCAAAATCCAATGTCGTGAAGCTTTTGTCCTATGCTTTCTTCTGAGAGTTTTATAGTGTTAGGTCTTATATTTAGGTCATGAATCTATTTTGAGTTAATTTTTATATATGGTGTTAGGTAGGGGTCCAACTTCATTCTTTTGTATGTGGATATCCAGTTTTTCCAGCACCATTTGTTGAAAAGACTGTCCTTTTCCCATTGTATAATCTTGGCACCCTTGTTAAAAATCATTTGACCATATATGTGAGGATTTATTTCTGGACTCTATTCTATTTGTCTACATGTTTGTCTTTATGTGGTACCACACTGTTTGATTACTATAGCTTTATAGTAAGTTTTAAAATCAGGAAATGTGAGTCCTCTAGCTTTCTTTGTTCTTCTTTTTCAAGTTTGTTTTGGCTATTTGGGGCCCCTTGAGATTCCATATGAATTTTAGGATGGATTTTTCCATTTCTGTAAAAACCATCATAGGGATTTTGATAGGGATTGTATTGAATCTGTAGATTACTTTGGGGAATATTGACATCTTCAATTTATGCACATAGGATATCTTTCCATTTATTTATGTCTTCTTTAATTTCTTTCACCAGTATTTTGTAGTTTTCACTGTATGAGTCTTTCACCTCCTTGGTTAAGTTAATTCCTAAGTATTTTATTCTTTTTGATACTATTATAAATGGAATTGTTTTCTTTTTTCTTTTTCTAAAGTGTTTTTTTTTTTTTTTTTTTTTTTTTTTTTTTTTTTTTATTGTGGAAGGGGCACAGGACTTTATTGGGGAACAGTGTGTACTTCCAGGACTTTTTTTCCAAGTCAAGTTGTTATCCTTCAATCTTAGTTGTGGAGGGTGCCGTTCACCTTCAAGTTGTCCTTTCAGTCTTAGTTGTGGAGGGCGCAGCTCAGCTCCAGGTCCAGTTGCCATTGCTAGTTGCAGGGAGTACAGCCCACCATCCCTTGTGGGACTCGAGGAGTTGAACTGGCAACCTTGTAGTTGAGAGCCCACTGGCCCATTTGGGAATCGAACCGGCAGCAGGAGCATGGAGCTCCAACTGCTTGAGCCACTGGGCCGGCCCTGGAATTCTTTTCTTAATTTCGTTTTTGGGTTGCTTATTATATATCTAACCGATTTTTATGTGTTGACTTTGTATCTTGCTACTTTGCTGAATTTGTTTATCAGTTCTAACAATTTTTCTGTGAAATCTATAGGACTTTCTACGTATAAGATCATATCATCTATGAACAGAGATGATTTTATTTCTTCTTTTCCAATTTTGGTGTCTTATTTCTTTTCTTGCCTCATTGCTCTGGCTTGTCCTGGTTCCTTTTTATTTAAGTTTTCACCTCATTTTGTCTCTTTTCTTACATCATATCAGTTTGATTCTTCAAGGCCAGCAGGAGAGTCTCTCTAGTGTGTGCTAAGAAGATGAAGATGAAGCAGTGTATATACATTTGTGTATAACAAGTATATATGTATGTATATTACGATAAATCATAACCTAATCATGGTCACGCCACCCTATCACCTTGGCCATATAATGTAACCTAATCACAAGAGTGACAGTCAGTCACCAATATTCTATTGGTTAGAAGCAAGTCACAAGTTCCACCCACAATCAAAAAGAGGGGATTAGGTAGGGTATGAACATGGAGGTCACCCTAGGATTTATCTACTATTGGATGGTAAGTGATCCAGAGTCTAACGTTTAGAAATGTTCATGTCAGAATGTTTGGCTTACCTCGTAGGCTGGAGAACAAAGAGTCAGAGATGCATATGGCTTCAGGTGCCCAGGCCAAAGATTATAGTCAGTCAGAGGTCAAGATGTAGATAAGTGAATTAGAGCACTAGACATAGGACAACAGGAGAAAGAATGGTTTTTAATGACGAACACGTATTTTTTCAAACCAGTTCTTTATATACTTCCTGTTTTGGGGGAAGAACTAGTTCCAAAGCACTGATTTATGGGAGATAAGTAGAGAGGAGCTGTGAGTATGGAGAGTAAAGCCTTTACTTGACAGTAGTTGTGAATCAAAATGGGGAATTTCTAACTGCAGTTTCTAATAGAACTCTTCCATTGAGTTTTCTTGTTGCTATTGCTATGGGGTTAGCTTTTCATAGCCACCAGCCACAAGTTAAAGGAGAGGTGGAGTCTCAGTGGCTCACCAGACCTTACGGTTCCTAGCCTTTCCACCTTCTGATCTCTTAGCCTTTGGAGCCCTTTCTCACTCTCCCATTGTCTAGCGTACATAATTCAAGTACTATATATGAAGTTGTACTTCACTGTGAAGGATTGTTTTTTAAGTGACTTAAACAACAAATTTATTATCTTAACAGTTCTTCAGAAGACTGACATGAGTCTCACTGGGCCAACACCAAGGTGTTGGTAGGGCTCCATTCCTTTCTGGATGTTCCAGGAGAGAATCTGCTTACTCCTCTTTTCCACCTTCTAGAGGTTGCCTACATTCCTTGGCTCATGGTCCCTTTCCTCCACCTTCAAGGCCATCAATGTGGCATCTCTCTGACCATTCTTCTGTAGTCACGTTTCCCTCTGACCACAGCTGGGAACAGATCTCTGCTTTTAAGGACCCATGTGGTTATACTGAACCCACCCGCATAACCTAGGATAATCCCCGCATTGCAAGGTCCTTCATACCAGCCCAGCAAAGTCCCTTTTACCATGTAAGATAACAAATCACTAGAGGATGTTGAGAGTATAGATTGTACAAACCTTAGACATAAAACTAGAGTACAGTCTCCTAGATGTGATTCAACTTGGTACAAGTTCTAATGATTAGACTCTTTCAAACATTCTCTGTGTTTACTCTTTTCTCTTCTACAGATCCCTCTTTGGACTTCTTATCCTTGGGGTTTTGATTCTTTTTTGTTACTTTCCCTTTGTTTCCAGGCTGGTGTGAGCACTGTTTGAAACTTTGTTGATCTCTAAAGGAGGGAAAGAAAATATTTTGGAGATTTATTTTGGTCTCGGTCTCTCCTGTTTCTATTTGGGTCAGAACTGTTATCCTTCCTCAGAACTGTTATCCTTCCGGCACCTGCTTCACCACTTTGGCTGATTAGGTTCTTCCCTGAGCTTTTCCCGTGGATAAAAAATGATTGATTGTTCTGTGTGCTCTATCACTTATTGTGGGGTCTTGTTTCACGCCAGATTTGTTGTTTTGCTTTGTTGTCTTCTTGTTCTCAGGCTTCTTTGGGTGGATTTTTCACCACCTTCATCCAATGTTGCCTCATTCTGTGTTCTCTGTATTTTTTTTTTCCTACTCTACCTATCATTTTCCCTAAAATTCCTCTTAACTATTTGTAGTTCTGTCCTCTATTATCCGACCCAGTCTGGTTTTATCTCCAACATGAGTCAACCACATATTTTCCTAGGGACCTATAAATACCGTTAAGGCCAATCCCCATTTTATCTGGAAAGTCCTTTTGTTTCCTATTAATTGTAAAATACTTAAATGCTCAGATTTTCATTTAAACCAGTCTGCCTCTGGCTCCCTTTCTGGGTATCCCTTCAACTGTATTATCTTTTTCGGGGCAGAGTTTTTGTTTGTTTTTAAAGTTTACAGAATAGGTGGTGTTTGTTTGGAAGAAATTACTTTTGGTCTTGAGCTCACTTTATAGTTTTTCAAGTTAAAAATTAAGCTATAGATATCATAATGTCTTTGTCACAAGACTTTCTTTTTTAAAAACTTTATTATGAAATTTTTCAAACACAGAGAAAAGTACAAAGGGAAAGACAGTGAACACTCTCCCTCAGAGTCAGCAAATGTTCAGCTTTATCTCTTTCTATGTATTCATACTTTTTTTTTTTTTTTTGCTGAACCACTGACAGTAAATTGCAGACATCATGATACTTCACTCTACTTAAGCATGCATCTCCTAAGAATAAGAATTTTTGCCTAATAGTCACAGTACTATTACCACATCTAAGGTGATTAACAAGAATTTCATATCAGCTGATACTTAATACAAATTCAAATTTCTTCAATTGCTGAAAGTATTTCATAGCTGTTTTTTTTTTTTTTTTTAAAAACATAAACTAGTTGAGGTTTATGCATTGCTTTTGATTATTATGCCACTCTGAATCTGGAATAATCATTACTCCTTTTCTTCATGTCACTGATTTGTTGAAGCATTCAGGCCAATTGTGCTGTAGAATATCCACATTCTATGTTTGTCTCACTGTTTTATCAAGGTTATGTAACTTGTTCCTCTACCCTCTTCTGTATAGTTCCTGTAAACTGGAAGTTAGGTCTAGAAGCTTGATCAGATTTAGGTTAAGCAATTTTGGCAAAGATACTTCCTAGGTGATGTTTGTGTATATCATATTGCTTCATATTGCATCACATGAGGCACAGACTGTCAGATTGCCTCACTCTTAGTGATGCTAATTTTGCTAGCTGCCACATATCTCAATTATAAAGGTACGTTTTTTCCCCCTTTATAACAGTAAGTAACCTGCAGGGAGATTGCATAGTATAATGATTTTAGCATCCATTGATAATCCTGCTGGAATCTATGATTACATTGGGTATTACAAAGTAATGATTTTTCTAATTCTATTTGATCTTTATTAGGGGACTTTCTTCTTTGGAGAAAAGCTTTTATCTGTCTCTCTCTTTTTTTTTATGAATATCTCTATAGACTCATAGATTTTTAGTTATTCAAAATATTAGTCAATTTCAGTACTAATTTTGATATTCAAATTGTCCCAGTTTGGCCTGTGATTGTCCTTCCAAGCTGGTTCCTGCTGTGTCTTTTTGACAGAACTCTTATTAGTCTTTGAGTGTTTCCTTTCTGGCATAAAATGTCCCCAGCTCACTCTGTTCTTGCTCTGCTCTGGGCCTGGAATAAATTATTTTATCCAAGGAGCCTTGGTTTCTTTAACACTAGCTATACTCATTGTTTCTGGGGTGTCATTGGCTCTTTGAGGGCAAGGGACTAGATTAAAATTTTTTTAAATAGAAATTATTGGTTTATATTCATATTTTCAATTCAAATTTAACATTATAGAACTTTTTTTGACTTTTTTAAAATTAAAGTTTATTGGGGAGACAATTGTTAGTAAAGTTACAAAGGCTTCAAGTGTACAATTCTGTAATACATCATCTATATATCATGTTGTGTGTTCACCACCCAGAGTTCTGCTTCCATCACCATATATTTGATCCCTTTTACTCTCATCTACGACTGCCCTCCTGCTTGACCCTCTGGTAACCACTAAATTCACTTCTTTTACTTTGTATTTGTATCTCTATTTTTCTTACATTGCAAATTCCAGATTTTCTTAGCATTTATATATGTCGTTTATTCTACAATATACATAAATTGGTTTCAAAATAATACAACTGTTACTATGAACAGTAAACCTACATAAACTACCGATGGAAGTTTAAGATTTCCTTGTAGTTCCTTTTCCCTTGACTATATCTCAATAAGGATGTAGTCAGAATGCAGTTTTCAAAACTTAGGTGAAAAAATTCCTTTTTCTGTACTTGTCAGTTTGATATACAGATATGTTCATTTTTTTTCTGTTTGTGTTCAGTTTTAGGGTTTGCCTTTTTTACCTTTTGGATTTAATGTTATTGTTTGAATCTGTGGTATATTTAGATGGTTGAAAAGTCAAAACTATATGAAAAGGTATACTTGGCGGAATCTGTTTTTTCCCTTACCATTGGCATTGTTTTCTGGTTTATCCTCTCAGTGTTTTGTTTTGTAAAAACAAATAAGTGTGTATTTGTGTGTATATTCTTACTTATTTCTTTATACACTGGTCCATAACTTTTCTCACGCAGTAGTAGATCCTGGAAATCACTCCATTTTAGTTCATAAAGTGTATCTTCCCTCCTTCCTTTCTTCCCTCTCACCCTCTTTCCCTTACTCCTTCCCTTTCTTCTTTTTAATGACTTCATAGTACTGCATTGTATGGATGTATAAAAGTTTATTCAACCAGTCGGTCCCCTATTAGACAGTTGAGGTTGTGTCCAATTTTTTGATTAATCTTATCCAAGTATGTTTTATATATCTGGAGTTATATCTTCAGGATAGATTCATAGAAGTGAGATTTCTGGGTTAAAGGCTAAATTCAAATGTGATTTTCTTGGATGTTGCCAAATTCTCTTCCATAGTGGATGTATTATTTTACACTTCTGCTAGGACTGTATCAGGGTACTTGTCACAAGATTCTGGGCAATACAGCAATAAGGTAAATTCTTCCTTGTCCATTGTTACCCTCTAGTAATTCTAAATGGTATTTTCTATACAATGATGCTAAAATATGACCACTTGTAATTTGTAAGAATTTTGGGGGTGATTTTTGTCAAATACAAACATTACTACAAATTATCTGCATTTTTGTTTCTGGCTCATTTGAATATATACATACCATATTTGATTCTTAAAACAACTATAGTAGTGTCTTTTCACAAATAGTTTTCCCATCAGATTTGTTGAGATTATCTTTTTGGTGGAAGGTATAGAATAGGGCATTTTGAAGATCTTTTGTTTTTCCAAAGTAATCTGCCAATCAAATCATTTTGAGAACCACTGTCCTTATGTCTTGAAAGAATTTTAGATATGACTAATATTTGGTCTTGGTTTTCTTTTATAATCTGCCCAGGCTCCTGCTTACATTCGGGAATGTGCCAGATTGCACTATTTGAGCTCCAGAACTCAAGCATCAAAGGTAAGAATAGAAAATTGCTCTTAGTCAAAACAAGGAGAGAGGTAATTGAAATTAGTGGAGTTTTAAAAGTAAGTCTGAAATCAAAGTAAAGCCCTGGAAAATAAAATGTTTTTAATATTATAGTTCAAAATTATCTAGTTATTTTGAGAGAAAGGAAGAGACTGAGAAGAAAGTTGCATATTGAAATAAAAATGCCTGTCCGTACATACAGTCTTGTCTGTTCTCACAGGTATCCTCTACATATGAGTGATGGCATAGGCTGTATGTTTAAAGGTTTTTGTAAAGCCTGGATGCGGTCTTATAGCTTATGGTATAAACAGCCTGTAAATAGCAAATGTATTAAATATTTTGTGGTAATAAAAGTACAGTTAGAAATAAGGATGTAATGCATCCTTATTTCAGGTTCAGTAGTGAGGTAACACTGTTGAATGAATAGCTGAAAGACTTAAGATCACATGAGCTTAGGAAGCAAATGTGTGTTGTTCATTAACAAGATCACATATGATTATTGATCTTTAAAAGTAAGAAGTTTAAAAAATGTCACTAGTACTTTTGGTGATGTTTGTGTAGTCTGCCTTGGTTAGAAACGTAAGCTGTCATCTTACCCTATTTTTTTCCACTCCTGTTTGTTTCTAACTTAGCTTAGAAAATACTCGGTGTATGAACAAGGAAAACAGTATTTGATTTCAACTAGTTTAACTGGGGTGTGGTTTTTCTTAGAGAGTTGTGGTATTCTCCCACTGCTGTGTAGCTTCACATCATGTTGTCAGGTGTGGGAAAGAGCACCAGCTAAAAACCGGTGCGTTTGGGCTCCAAAGTGGGCCTGTCACTTCAGTATCTAGAGGAATGTAAACTTATAGCTTCACTTCAATTTTTTCTTCTATCAAATGGGAATGATGATACTTTCCCTGTTCGTAGGATAGCAGTGAAAATTACATGAGATTAAAAGATGCTTTGAAAACTGAACTCATATATAAAGATAACTTTTGGTTAAAGTTAACTTTAACCAAATTTAACTTTTGGTTAAATTCTAAATGAATTTAGGTTTTCTGGGCAGGTCTTGGGAGTGGGCTGTTAGTATAGTGTATAATTATAGGTTTCTCTTTATCCGATAATAGCTTTTTGTTCCAGGGTTGTGGGAACCTGAAAACAAAGCTGATAGGATATATTAATTTTCTTTTCTTTTAAATTTTCTGTAGGATGATCTTGATCTGACAGCTTCATGTCATTCTAAGTCCTTCCAACTGGCAAAATCTCACAAATGGAACCAGGTAGATTCCTGCTCTCATCAGGAGGAGACCCAGCAGCGGACAGAGGAGGCATTGAGAGAGCTGTTCCAACATGTTCACAATATGCCAGAGTCGGCAAAGAAGAAACAGCTTATCAGACAGGTAGGCTGTTTCTTATCAGACAGAAACAGCTTATCAGAAGGCAGGGAAACAGTGATGGGTTTTAGGAATGTGATCAGAGTTGTAGAATCACTAGGGAATATTGTTAAGAATCTCACTTAATTTTTCGCCCTTCTTGGCCCAAGCTTTGGCACAGCTAAGAAAGCAAACTTGTCTGTGGAATGTCAGTGTCATCTGTGCACTACGGCCCCATTAGAAAAAGGAGTGGAGGCTCTGGAATTTCTAGAATTAAACAGAAGGATCCAAGTGTGGTTAGTTTCTCTAATTTGGTCAGTACATTTTCCCAAAGTGTAAACCCTTTAGATGTTTTTTGCAAATAGCTTAATCTTTCTGAATTTCAGTTTTCTCGTTTGTAAAATGATAATTGTAATGCCCATGTTTCATAATAGTAAAGGTTAGAGAGAATCTATGTAAAGTGGCTGGCATAGCAGAGCAAAAGTGGTAGCTCTTTTCTGCAGTTAGAAAACAGTGTTAGTTGGGCCGGCCCGGTGGCTCAGGAGGTTAGAGCTCCATGCTCCTAACTCCAAAGGCTGCCGGTTCGATTCCCACATGGGCCAGTGGGCTCTCAACCACAAGGTTGCCAGTTCAATTCCTCGAGTCCCGCAAGGGATGGTGCGCAGCGCTCCCTGCAACTAGAAAATGGCAATTGGACCTGGAGCTGAGCTGCGCCCTCCACAACTAAGATTGAAAGGACAACTGTCCTTGACTTGGGGGGGGAAAAAAAAAAAAAGGCCTGGAAGTACACACAGCTCCCCAATAAAGTCCTGTTAAAAAAAAAAAAAAGAAAACAGTGTTAGTCAAGGGCTTAGTCTGATACTAGAAATAGGAATTCTAGTGGCCTAGTTTGTTTATTTTGGAGCTATGGGAGGCCTCTCCATTTGCTGTTTTGAGACTCAAAGTGTAGCTTGAGCAAATCCTGATTACTTGGTTAGTTTCTTTCTCAGGAAATTTATTTTGTCTCAGTCCCTCTTGAATTTTAGCTGAATAGGCAAGGTCAGTCTCTTGACTTCTTATTCATCTGGGACGTTTTTGAGGGAAGAGTCTGTTTTCATTTATTTTTTTATACCTAAGCTCAAGGATAGGGCCAGACATAAACAACTGCTCAGAAAATGTTGAACTGAGCGGTTCTTAACAATTGACAAAGTTCTTTAAGAGAAGTTGTCTGTCACACTCCTTGAAGTTACTTTGACATCTAGCAAATTGTGCTATGACTGGAATTTTAGCGCGTATTGGCTGAGTATTATAGATTCAAAGCAGTGCAGTGACTTCATTCTTGGTAGAAACTAAGCTAGCAATTCAGGTAGACAAATGTAATGACTTCTTTTACCAAGAACACTGAGGGTTAAAAAATAATACAAAGGAAAAAAATCTTAACATTACTTTTGCTCTTTTTTAGAAAAATAGGAAATTATAGAGAAGGATAAGAAGAAATCCCTCATCCCACCAGTGTTTGCATTTTGGTTATTTCTTTCAGTCTTTTTCTATGGATATATTTTTATATAGTTATGATTATACCATATACTTTCTTTTATCTCTCCCTTTTCACTAAATATTACAGCATAAGTATTTTCTCATGCAGGCTGACAAACTCCTTGCATACGTTTAAAATACTGCCATTTCTTTTCAAAGAAACCATAATATTACTATTTCTTAATTTTTTCTCCGTGATTATAAAAATACGTAATGAACATTTACTGTAGAAACATTGAAACCTCCAAAAGAATGTAAAGAAGAAAATAAAAATCATCTATAATCTAGAGATAACCACTGATAACATTTTGGAATATTTCCTTCTAGTGTTTATTTTTATGAATATATATTTCACATATTTTTCTTTTGCTTGAGATCATAATATATATTCAATTTTTTTATGTCCTACCCTTTTCATTTAAAATTATATCATGACCCCACTATTCCCCAATAAAAAATAAATAAATAAAAATAAATAAAATTATATCATGAACATTTTCCATGTCATTAAAAGGCTTTAAAATTTTAATCATTCCATAATATTTCATCACATATAACTTAATGTATATACAGTTTGCCTTCTATTGGACATATTGGAGAAATTAGATCATTTTTTAGTTTATACATTTTTGTTGATAAGTATTTTCATTGCAGATTTTTTCCTAGAAGTGGCATCACCAAAGGGTATGCTTTTTTTTTTGGTGTTGATGCATCTACTAGGTCCCTTTTATTATGTAGGCCCTGCCTTCTCTCCCTTCTCTCTTTCCCCCCCCTGAAATATTGTCAGTTTATTTGGATTTTCTTTTTTTTTCTTTTAAATTTTTATTGGGGAATTTTGAGGAACAGTGTGTTTTTCCAGGATCCATCAGCTCCCTGTGAAGTCGTTGTTTTCAATCTGGTTGTTGGGGGCGCAGCTCAGCTTCAAGCTCAAGTCGTTGTTTCTCACTGGCCCATGTGGGAATCGAACTGACAACCTTGGTTTTATGAGCACTGTGCTCTAACCCCTGAGCAAACCGGCCGCCCAGAATAAACTTTTCAATTTGACATAATTTGTATTTAGAGAAAAATTACAAAGGTAGTACAGAGAATTCCCGCATACTATTCACCCAGTTCCTCCTAATGTTAACATAATCAAAACTAGGAAATTAACGATGGTACATTCTTATTAGTATTACAGACTTTATTCAGATTTTACCCGTTTTTCCACTAATATTCATTTTCTGTTCTGGGATCCAGTCCAGGATACCACATTGCATTTAAACACACAAACACACATTCTTTCTCCCCTCCACACACCACCCTCCTGCAGTTTATTTGTGAAAGAAATCAGATTGTCTCCCAGAGTCTGGATTTGCTGATTGCATCCCTCTGGTGTTATTTAAGATGTTCCTGAGTCTCCTTTATTTGTTATAAACTGGTAGGTTCTAACTCTAGAAGCTTGATCTGATTCCAATTTGATGTGTGTGTGTGTGTGTGTGTGTGCGCGTGCGTGCGCGCGCGCTCTATTTACTTTAATTAGCCTCAGGCGAATTTAATACATTTTGACTTGTTTATGGCCACATCCTTTCTGTCTTTGTGATTTGCTTACCAACCCACTAATCCATACATGCACAGACTCACTTCTTCCTGGACTTCTCTGGGTATTTACACTGAGCTATTCTATTGGTTGTCACAGAATGCTGTCTCTTGATGGGAAAATATTAACAAAATGTTCTCTATGTTTTCTTTTAGTTTAATAAGCAAGCTGTGACCCAGACACCAGGGCGCGAACCTTCTACTCCCCGGGTACAGAAGAGGGCCCGTTCACGGTCCTTCAGTGGCCTTATTAAGGTAGGTGTGCTGTGCTGTTGTCGTCAGCATTAACTGTGAGAAAACTGAACAGGCTGACTTTTCTTATGCAAAAACGGTTTTCTTCTATTCTTTGGGATCCCGTAAAGGGTTCATTTGTAAGGGGAGAAGGATAGAATTTGGAATAGCTTTTATTTTTCAAAGCGTTTTGCTGTGTTTCAAATCAGAGAAGGGGCTCTATGATTAGAGTAGTGAGAAATAAAAGAAAGAAAGGCTCCTCCTTCTCTTCTGGGGTTGAGGATAGGGCCCTTATTCCTGAGCTGTGTGGAGAGCCTCTTTTGCTTCATGACCTGCTTTGTGCTATGTACTTTATTGTGCAATTTGCTAAAGTTTAAGAGAAGTGAGAAGGTGGATAAAGACTAGGAAAATTGTTAGGAAATGGATTTTCTTTCTTTTTTTTTTTTTTTTAATTTATTGGGGTGACAATTGTTAGTAAATTTACATAGATTTCAGGTGTACAATTCTGTATTACATCATCTATAAATCCCATTGTGTGTTCACCACCCAGAGTCAGTTCTCCTTCCATCACCATATATTTGATCCCCCTTACCCTCATCTCCCACCCCCCACAACCCTTACCCTCTGGTAACCACTAAACTATTGTCTGTGTCTATGAGTTCCTGTTTCTCATTTGTTTGTCTTGTTCTTTTGTTGTTTTTGGTTTATATACCACATATCAGTGAAATCACATGGTTCTCTGCTTTTTCTGTCTGACTTATTTCGCTCAGCATTACACTCTCAAGATCCATCCATGTTGTCACAAATGTTCCTATATCATCTTTTCTTACCGCCGAATAGTATTCCAGGAAATGGATTTTCTAATAGACTAATCGTGAGTTTTAGGTAACTCAAATTTTTGTGAGCTTAGTGTTTTGATCGGTTGTATTTTATTCCTTTGTATCAAATTCATTAAAAATGAATACAATACACAAAAACAAATGCAATATACTGCCATCACGGTTTGCAGATTCAGTGTACCTACCAGTCAGTATTTAGGGACGATCTGAACTTGTAGTTTAGGGATATTGTCATCAGGTGGCAGTAGATAACTTGATTATGGGGTTCAAATTTCCAGGCATAAATAAACTAACGCAAGGTTCTGGTTAGCTTGGAGTGAGGTTTGCATTATTCTGTAGAGCTACTGTTTTTCTTTTTAAAATTGTTTTAACATTATTAAAAATCTATAAATCCGGCAACATTAAGGAGCTCTTTGCTTAAAATAAAAAATGGTGCCCTAAATATATATATATATATCTTGTGATATATATATTTTTTCTTTATGCTGCAGTTGTTAGCAGTTGCAACCTCATGTAACTCTAATTTTGGTCCTAGTTAATATCTTTAATAGAAGATTAGAATTCACCCTCAATTCTGATCTATTTGGGCCCATAGCTTCTGGGATATTATTAATATGTTTGCTTGACATTAAAATTTCCTTTGCTATTAAGAGTGAAAAGGCAACAAGCAGATGGGAGAAAATATTTGTAAAACACACATCTGATAAGAGGCTAATATCTAGAATATAAAAAGAACTTAAAAAATAACAACAATAACAAAAAATAGCCAAAGGACTTAAATACACATTTCTAGGAAGAAGATACCCAAATGGCCAGTAAGCACATGAAGAGATGCTCAATATCACTTATCAGATCAAATCAAAATCACAATGAGATACTAATTCATACCCACTAGGATGGCTATTCTCAAAAAAACAGAAAATAAGTGTTGGTGAGGATGTGGAGAAATTGGAATGATTGTGAACTGTTGGTGGCAATATAAAATGGTGCAGTTACTGTGGAATACAGTATGGAGGTACCTCAAAAAATTAAAAATAGAATTACTATATGATCCAGCAATTCCACTTCTCGGTATATACCCCCCAAAAAGCAGGGATACAGATATTTGTACACCCATGTTTGTAGCAACATTATTTACAATAGCCAAAAAGTGGAAGCCACTCAAGTGTCCATTGATGGATAAACAATGTGGCATATACATAGATACCATGGAATATTATTCAGCCTTGAAGAGGAAGGAAATTCTGACACAAACTGAAGCATAGATGAAACTTGAAAACATTATGCTAAGTGTAATAAGTCAGTCACAAATATTATTCCACTTATATGAGGTATGTAGAATAGGCAAATTCATAGAGAGAGTAGAATGGTAGTTGTCAGGGAATAGGAATATGGGGGTATTGGGAGTGATTGTTTAATGTGTACAGAGTTTCTGTTTGGGAAGATGAAAAAGTTCTGATAGGTGGTGGTGAGGGTTGCACAACAATGTGACCGTACTTCATGCCATTGAACTGTACATTCAAAAAGGATTAAAATGGCAAGTTTTACATTATGTATATTTTACCACAATTTTTAAAAATTCCCTTTGCTGGGACCCTAGAAGTATGTTTACCTGCTTAGATGTGGCAAGTAAAGTGAACATCCTCGGTTCCTTTTACTCTAAAGTCTGTCATTCCCTCTGACTTCCCTGTCATAGAAATGATTGATAGCAAGAAAGGTTAGAGTCAAAGAAATATTTCTCTGTGTGTTAGTCAAAAGTTTCTTTAACTGAAGTTAGATGGGTATAGGTTTCTTGTCATAGTGAGCTCTTCTGCGATTGGTTCTAGATGTATTGCTAATTGTTGACTGAAAAGTAAATAGATAGTCTTTTCTTGGCAGCTGCCCGTTTCTCTTTTCTTTTTTTTCCCCCCACTTCTTTACTGAGAGAGAATTTAGAACTTTAGAATTATGAAAGAGCTTATAAGTATGTCAGGATAAAACATTTTAGAACAACTTAAAACACAAATGTTAGCAAGTTTTATAAAACAGGATAAAGTGTTTTCATTATAAACGAAGAGACTTTTTGAGCTAATAGTAGATGTAGATTTCTGCTCAGTAGCAACGGAGTAATGAAATATTTTTTTTTAAAAGTTCATTGGAGGCTTTACAGCCAGTCCTGTGGCTCCTGGCGTCCCCACTTCAGCTTACTCTGAGGTGATATCTGACTTCTGAAAGGAGTCAGTCAATACTGGTCTTATTTTTCTGGCATTTCTGTTTTAGCTATTTGATTTCTATCCTGTTTTGATTCCTTTTTTTTTTTTTTTGGCTAGACTTCTTTCTCTAAAATTTCTCTCATGTAAATAACATTATATAGAGTTTAATGTTCTGGTTTTGATATGTTCATGTTTTAGAATTCACATTTATTTTCTAAAAAGAAAAAAGAAAAGATTTCTCCAAAGATGGTAGAATTGTTCCTGTCAGCTGTTACAGTAGGTTACATCAGCTTCTAAGCTGTTCAGAGATGAAAGGGCTTTTAGTCTTGCTCTGAATGTCACTATAGTCATGTGACCCTCTTAAGAAGGCCTGTATCCTCTTGTGGCTATATTAGAAACTCTTAGAGAATTTCTCCAAATTTTCCAATCCTGTGTGAGGACATGACAGGGAAGTAAAGTCTTAGAATGGACCCCAGTGTAAATATCTTTTAGTTGGGAGGGGACAAAGGGACTCTTCAGAGCTGCCAGAGACAACATGTCTGTGGGGAAAAAATTATACAGGTAAGGAACTGGCATTTCTTTTGTGGTCTCAGAAGCACACTGTAATTGCCTGTATTAGCTAGTTTAAATCAACTCTAAAGTCGCTTCTAACATTTCAACCTTTTGAAATGTAGAGGAAAAGTGACTACCTAAAGAAAAGCAATGACTTCAGAGTTTTTTTGGGTTTTTTTTGTAACATACTTTGGTTTCCCTTGTATAAGATGGCCTAGGAGAACTTATCAGAACAATGAGATTTTTTTTTTAACCTAAGAAACTGTAGTTTTGAAGGTCAGAATAGCTATAATATATAGTAGATGTTTATAAATCAAGTATTTTCTCTTCCTAAATCAGCGGAAGGTCCTGGGAAATCAGATGATGTCAGAAAAGAACAAGGCCCCCACTCCAGAATCTCCGGCCGTTGGTGAATTGAAGAGAGCCAGCAAAGAAAATCTGAACTTAGTAAGATACTGGTCTTTGTATGTGCACATTTGTAGAAAAGAGGAAAATGGATATACTGTCATCAGTTTTACTGTGATTCTCTGGACCATTCAACTATGCCTTTTTCTCAATTAATCCTTTCTTTTATGATGACTGTCATCTTTCTGTAGGTTTTCATTGATTCATTCAACAAACACATTTTGAGTTCAAGGAGGATATGGCCAGTCATAAGCAGAGAAGACAAATACAGTGAAATAGCTCCATGAACATAGTGCTGGAGGGAGCAATTCTTACTGGGAGACTCCACAGGGTGGGTAACATTTGAGCCAGACCTACCTGGCACTGCATTACCTGTGGAGTAGTTCTTCAAGGTATCTCAGGCATGGTTATTTCATTAAGCCAGCAATAAAATCAGTTAAGATTAATGAGATCTAAATACATCAATAAAACTCTTCACATTGTAATTGAACCCTCTGTTGTAAATAATTCCTCTGTTATCATATTTCCCCGAAAATAAGACTGGGTCTTATATTGATTTTTGCTCCAAAAGACGCATCAAGGCTTATGTTCAGGGGATGTCACCCTGAAAAATCATACTAGGGCTCATTTTCTGGTTAGGTCTTATTTTCGGGGAAACATGGTAGTAAAGTCTGTCTATAGGAATGACATTAGAACATTTAAGCCACTATAAAATTTTCTTGTTACAGTTATTTTCTGGCTCTCCAGCTGTCACGATGACACCAACAAGATTGAAATGGTCTGAGGGGAAGAAAGAGGGGAAAAAAGGTACTTATTATACTTCTTCTGTGTTCTTACTGAGTGTAGTTCCTTTCTGCACCTAGCCAGTCAGTAGTGTTTCTTGAATTCCCATGCAGTATGGTTGTGGTCAGAAGCAATGTAAAAATTATGTTGGGTCCTGGCCCTTGAGATCCTTTAGCAGATGGTTATTGAGCACCTGTCCCAGGGGCTGAGGGGAGCTGTGAACACAGACCCACATGGTCCCTGCCTTCTTGGACAGATGGGACACATGTGAAAAATAGCTTCAGAGTATTTGTTAAGCAATTAAAAGCAAGTGTAAAGTAATCTGTGAGACCAAGTACAGAAGTGCTGAGACTATGCTCAGTAAACATGGAATGGTTATGCTCCGTTTCTTCTTAGACTTTAGCTTTGTGTATTCAGCATGTCAGATAAATAGGACATGCTGAAGGACCCTGGAAATCATGCACAAGACATTTTTGAGGCCATTTAGGACAAAAGGAAGGTATAGTGTCGGGGCTGCTGGTTGACCGGGCTCTTCTGGTAAAAAGCAGTGGCTGCTGTGCTTTCCTCTGAAGAAGCTGTGTGCTTTACTGGAAAGGCCAGGGGACCTGTAGTTAGACCTGATTTGAGTTATCATTCCCCTGGCTTGCGAAAACCGTGCATTCTCTCTGAGCTCCTGTTTCCTCCTCTGCAAATGAGGATAGCACTTATATCTACTTCAGAGATTGCTTACGAGGCTCATTTGAAATAATGTTTTGGAAGCACATTGTGGCCAGACTTAAGAATATACTTGTGATTGTTAAAGCGTTAACCAGTGGTCATAATTGTTTACCAAGGAAAGCTGGGTGAGACTTGATCTTGTTTTCTTAGGCTCGTGTGGCAGCTGAAGTAATCTTGGGTTTGACATGCTCATTTTACCACTGAGACAGGAGCATAATTACTGTTTGAGACATCAGCAATAGAAAGAGAACAAGTGTGCAGTCTTTATGGAGAAATCTTTATACTTTTCTAGAAAGTTAGATTTCAGTACAGTCTCCTTACTGAGTGAATTATCTGAACTCTTTTTTTTTTTTTCTACTTTACTTCTGAGTTCTAGGCTGGGCTGTCTGATTGAGGCAAGTTCGGTGTTTGAGTTATGTGTGTCTAAGTATTTCTACCTATATATCCATAAGTCAAAGCCAAGCATAAGGTATTTTTGAAGGATACATTATTTTGCATCAATTATACCTTTTGTCAGTTTCATTTTTGAAGATGACCAAGAAATAATAAGTCTGTCTATATTGACAACTCTGCTTCTGGAAGAAAGAAATGCATTTAAAAAATAAGCCAGTTTAATACAATATTTTACCAAGAAGTTTTAGAGCAGGGATGCTTGACCTGTTGACTGTGGACTTCATAAAGCTCTAATACAATTCCTGATGTTGATGCAATTTTATGTGTAGGTGCATATGTGCATTTTTCTGGAGGAGAGAACATATACTTTTTATTAGACTCTCAAAAACGTTAGTGATTCAGAAAAGCGGAGGCCCACAGATACTGAATGACCTTGCACTGGATTAGGCAATGGCATTTTCATTTTGCTTTCTCCTTGGTCACTTCCTCTATCTTAAAACGCCTTCCTGGGCTGTCATGATGTTACCCTATCTCCTTCTCCTTCCTCTTCAATTCTTTCCCATCTCTGCAGTGGCTGACTGTCATCTGCCCACCCCTCCACCCCTTTGTGTTTTTTCAGCACTCAAGATACAGTTCTCTGCTCATCACTCCTTGCTTTCCCCCTCCTTAGCAGCTTGGTCTACTTCTGTAGCTCAGTTCTGCTCTCTGAATGAGAACTGCATCCACGCCTGCATCTCCAGATCTCAACTCTCTTCAGTCTCCAAGCCCACAGATTTAATTGCTTGCCGTCTATTTTCTTTTACACAATGAATACAGCCCTAGAGCTCTTTGATGGTGATTTTATAAAAGGAACAAATATTTTTTGAATGAAGTAATGCGATTATCATCATCAATAATATACTCCAAAAAAACCACATTTATTTAGCACAGGGTTTCTCAACCTGGCACCACTGACATTTTGGCCTGGGTAGTTCTTTGTTGTGGGGGCTGTCCTGTGTGTTGTAGGATGTTTAAGCAGCATCCCTGGTCTCTATCCATTAGATGCCAGTAGCACCTTTCCCCCAGTTGTAACAACCCCAATTGCCTCCAGACCTTGCCAAATGTCCCCTGGGGAGGAGGGGGCAAAATCAGCCCAGATGAGAACCACTGATTTAGCACCTAGTTATTAATGGGCACTAATTTCAGCAGTCAGAATCCTACCTATTCTTCAAAGCCCAGCCTAAACCCCACCTCCTCTTTGAAACCTTGGCTAACCCAGCCAGATGTGCTCTTTCCTTTGAACTCTTATTAATGCTACGAAAATGTTGACATTTGATATGATTTATTGGAGTTACTTACTTAATATGTATTGTGTTATCTCTGTAACTAGTTTCCCTTCTGGAAGACAAATGCCAGACTTAAGAATATACTTGTGGCCTCCTGTCTTCTATTGTCTTCCTCCCATGATTGACAGTGCCTTGCATCTAGTGGGCATTTAGTAAACATTTGCTGGTGAAAGGCGTCTTGGTGTTTTGTGCTGGTCTCAGCCTGTCAGTCACCAATTTTGTGGTTGGACTGGCCATTGTGCTTCTTATGATCGCAAGGTGCCCTTCAGTAGTAACCAGGAGGAGACTGAAAAAAAGTAAAGGTTTATTACTTTCAAGACTTGGAAATTACACAGCACACCTGGGTTATGGGGCGAGAGAGAGAGAAAGTGCACGAGCCTAGGGTTTTAAGGGCTTACTCTTTATTGGTGAATTTAAAACATAAGAGTGGGAATTTAAAGTATGGGAAGAGAATAAAACAAGTTGCCCAAATGGTCAGTTACAGAGTTCAACCAAGATCCAGATCTCTAAGCCATAAGAGCATCAGCGGGGAAGGCGGCCTGGCTCTTTATCTAGTCCTGTGGCTGGCAGAGTTTGATCTTTGAGGTGGATGCCTCTTGATAATCAAAGGTTAAGTCAGCCACTTGCATCACGAAAAGGAAAAACAAAGCTGTCAGGGTTTACACGCCCGGTGGTAAGAACCTGCACTCTGCATGCACTCGGTTAGGCTGGGCTTCCATTCCCAGCCTCACTGCCTAATAGCTTTATAAATCTTGGGGCAAGTTAACTTGTGTAGGGGCAGATTCTTCACCTGTCAGATGGCAAGCACGTCACCTCATGCACAGGCTGTTGTGAGGATAAATGAGAATGTATGTGAAGAAGTCAGCAGTGTCTGGCAGAAAATCGGCACCTATTAAAGTGGTAACTGCCTTTAAGAAGATGTAAAGACTGAGATGAGAGCGACTGGACAAAGTGAAGTTTACTTGGTAGAGATTCATCAGTTCTCAATTAAACTCTTTAACCCTCCATTGGTAGAAAATATTAGGTATAGATTCTCTAGCTTTTAGGTGGGATGTTTGGGAAAATAAATATTTATAAACGTGCTTAATGCTCTTGTTTCTCTTTCAACCTAGGATTCCTCTGAAGGAGCCAGAGTTCTCCTCTTGTCCACCCAGAATTTTCTTTTTAGTGGGCGAGGGAATGCTCACAGAGAAGCTTGGACTTGGAGCTTGCTTATTGCATTTTGAATTGTGAAAATTAATCCTATGACCTGGCTGATACCTCTAACCCCACTCACTGGATGATTTCTGCAGACTCTGCCTTCTGAACCAGTGCTAGCAACTCTCTCTCTCTCTTTAATATTATGGGGAAACCACTAACCAGTCAACCAGCTTACACAGCACAGTAAATGGGCAGAACTAGGCAGACTCCAGTGCTCAGTCCATGTATTTTAGACAAATTCTGTTTTTTAAAAATATGAATTTGTGCTCAACTGCCAGTGATTTCTTTTTTTTTAAATATTGTCAATCCTAGTGGATTGATGTTATTTTTAACTGATATTTTGATAGTGTTGGATATTTTTGTTATTTCTTATTTATTTGTTGTTTATTTTTTTCAAAGCCATTTTTTTTTTTTTTGATAGGTAATCTAAATGGGCTCTAAGCCAGATGTCTTTCCCCTCTTTTTCACCTTCACTTTGGGAAAGTTCTTTATTTCATGAGGCTGCATTCCTCAATACCTTTGTTGTGTCCAAGGAATTTATAGCTTTCTTGGAAAATTTCCATTATTTCTTGGACCTGAGATTGCAGGGTATTTGAAAAATGAGAATTCAGAGTGATGCAATTTTAACAAATGTTAATTATTAAACTGTGTCCCTCTCTTCTTCTTTCCTCAGTGATACCAACTGATTGTGTGGTTGCTGAACTCATTTCCTTCATTCAGTTTCTTCTTACCTAAAACATCTCTGGTGCCAGGGTAGTGCCAGTACTTCTGTGCCAAATCACTGTGACTCCAGGAAAGTCACCGACAGCTTAAAAGAGGTTTGCTGAAATGTCTGTATGTAGTGGAAGCTCTGGAGTATGACTAGGATGGCGCTGGCTGGTTTTAGGTCCAGGATCCCTCCGGGGTGCGATTATATTGCCTCCTTCTAAGGAATCAGCTGTGCAGGCCAGCCCGTCTCCTGAGAGCCAGCTGGAGTCAGTGGAAGGAAGGCAGCATCAGTTTCTGCAGGGCTGAGAGGATTGCAAGGAGGGAATGTTCTCATTTGGAAGCAGTGTGGCTTATTACCAGTGTTCAAGGAGCTGCACTGCCCCTGTCCGTGTCAGAATGGACACGGGGTGTAGTTTGGAGGTGGAGCTGGAGCTTGGACGGGGTTGAAATGTTCACATGTACTTGAGGGGAGTGATGGCATGGCTTTCATCACGTGTAAATAAATGCTCACTGCCCAGAGAGCAGCATGTGGCAGGCGGGAATGTTCGGTTTGTGTGCTCCGTTAAGCTGTGTAACCGTTCTCACCCTGTGTGCTGAGCTGGGTCAGGCCTCCATGGGGAAGCAGTTACCCAGCAAAGTATGGCTGGCTGACCTGCTTTTAAACTGTTGAAAATACTACGTTATTGCTGAAATGAAAGGTGACTCTGGGGAGCAGAGTGTGGTTTTGTGTCCAGGTGTCAGTCCTCTCTTCCATTCTTTCTGTTTCTTTTGCTGCTGGAACAGCGATAGTGAAGAAAAACAAATTGGTCTTCCAACTTGATAGACTGTGAACAATAGATGGTTAGAAGTATAAAACTGCTAGAGCAGTTCTGCCATTCTTAAAAATACTTATTAGAAAATTCATTTGTCTAGGTTTCTATTTGGCTTTTTCTTTTTTCTCTTCTGGAGAAAAAAAAAGTTCCTTGACTCAGCTATCAGTGAATTCAAACAGAAACCCCTTTTGGTGTGACCAGACTGAAGTAGTAGTCTTCCTTCACGTCATACCTTCTTGCTTTCTTTACTCATCTAAGTGTTTCATCCCGGAAAGCTATGTTGTGTTAAACGTGGGCGGGCGTCAGGCAGAGGGAGCAGAGCAGTGACCTGATTGCTCCTTGTCATTGAGCTCGTTCTGTGGTTCTATTTGAGGGAGGTACCTGAGATTTAGGAGGAAATTGGTAATTGGATGGAATTGGTAGCCCAGGGTCGTGTTCTGGGGCTCAGGCGGTGAGAGGTGTCTGACACGTGCGTACGCTTTTATATAGCTCGCCCATGGGTAGTTTATGTGTGTATCTGGGTATGTGTGTGTCATTTAAGTTATTTGTTAAATATGCTTTCCCTTGCTTTAAGGGTATGATAGGACGTTTTTTAATAAAAGCTGTGATCCAGTTGGAATCCAAATTTGAGAAATAGATTGCATCACCTTTTGCCTTGTAATATATAACCGTTCTAATCCTGTGGAGTCTTACGGAGAACTCAAAGGCAAAGACCCTTTTCGCTTGCCACAGAATGGTACTGTTTCCCTTCTGACTTGGTGGGCGGGTATTTTTGAGCCAGTATTTAACAATTTTTAACATCTCTAAGATGTTTTGTTAATGTTTTGTTATGTTTACTTCTCATGTTGGAACAGTCTCTTTGGAAATGCCTCTTCCTCAGGCTTTTATAATTTCATCTCTTTCTGGGGTCAGTTGCGATGGGTTTTGATGTGGTGTCAATACTGTATTTGTGCCAGGAGGCACGAGCGTCAAAACGCAGAGCAACTCCTTGATTAAGGTCTGCTTTTCCCTGCTGAAGAGCCACTGAATCAGTGACAACTGGAGGCACTGGGGTTTGTGGCCATTGACAATGATGGACTTTTGTGCTGGGACCAGTGAATCTGGTTTGAAAACTCCACTGCAGCAGTGCAAAAGGATTAGGAGATGCTGGTTATACCTGAGTGCCAAACATGCTAAAGGAGCTGGTACTGAATGAATCATAACTGAAACCACAGTTGATCCACCACAAGCTCTTTACCCTGAATGTCCTTCCAGAGGCAGTCAACAGTGACAAGGGAGCGCCCTTGGGAAATGGAGCAGGGCCGTGACTGGTGATTGCTGGGTGTCCCAGATGTGGCTGTTTTGTTGGCCTGGAAGGATGCCAGTTGATCCCAGAGTGTCAGAGCAGAGCTGTTCATTCTTCTTGAATAGCAATGTTTCTGTTCAGCTTCCCTCACAGGAGCCTATATTAGGACACGGCTTAAAATCCTGCCGTCCAGGAGAACCTGTGGTCATTGGGCCTGTGCCCCATAGTGACTGACTGACTAGCTGTGTGGCCACGAATAACTGGGGAAGCCGTCTTTGGGAATGGACTTCTCTAGACGTTGTTTTCTTACTTTGTACAAGGCCTTGTACAGATGCTTGAAGCTGGAGGCTCTCATCCTGAAGTCTTTCCTAAGTAGAACTCCTTTCCTCAGCGAGAGCCGCATCCTTGCTCTCCTTCACCCCAAAGCCTGTGTGCTAAATGCAGGACCTGGATCCATCCCTGGACACCAGCATTTGGCAGGATTGCCCTAGAATTTGGGGGGAGATTTGGGTTCCTAAGAGGCACAGGCTTTTTAAACCAGTGGTAATTAACCCAATGTAAAACTACTATAGAAAAGCTGGCTTTCCTAGACAACTAATGCCGAGATCTTTCCACCAGTGGAGAGTTGCTAGAGGGGCTAGTGAGGAGGTAGAGTACATAATACTTGAGTGCTTGGGTTACCATGGAAACCGGAGCACGTGTGCGAGGCCACAGCCTATGCTTAAGAGCCATTGAGCACTCCCCCACATACATTTGGTGACCACCAGAACCTGTTGGGAAAAACACTCCCGTCCCAGGCTCCTTTCTTCATAGCAAGGGTTGCCTTTGCACTATCCCTGAGCGTACTCAACAAGAGAGACAAGGTTTCGTAACTGTTTCACTGTTTTTTGTTTTCCATTCTTATATGACTATATATCATATACACACATGTGTGTGTAACTATAGAGAAATAATCAGCATTGTCTTTCTTTCATATTCATGTAATATTCTGAAATTAAATTTCTTTTGTTTCATATCCATAGGCTTTGACTGGTCTTTGTTTTTTCCCCTTTCTTCCGCCTCCCGCCCCCCCTCCCCCTCCAGCCATTGTTTCTCAGTCTGGTTGTGTAGGACACAGCTCCCTGGCGCATGCTGGTGTTATGAGCCTTGCCCTCTCCCTGGGTGCTGCAGTCGGTTGCCATTTGCGGCAGCACTCGGCTGCTCAACGGCGGCCCAGCTCCAGGGAGAGCTGTAGTTCACAATCTTAGCTATAGAGGGCGCAGCTCACTGGCCCATGTGGGAATCCAACCTGGGACCTTGACATTAGGAGCACAGCGGGGGCTCAAGCTACCTGGTGGGCGGGTCCCCTTGACTGGTCTCTTAATTCACGTTTTGACTGACAGATTATTTTAAAGAGCGCTGCCTCTTATTCAAATGTTTCTCCAGTTCTTTTGAAGTATTATTGACAGAGAGGTTGCCTCTTGTTCTGAGGAATATGACACCTCTAAGAAAAGTGCCTTTTTGGCTTGTTTTCTGCCTGGGTGGCTGGGTGCAGGGGGAATGGGACTTTTGGCTGATAGGACAGAGGATTGGAACCTCTGGGAATTTTGAGTTTCCCGATTTCCCAGGGCTGAGTAGCATGTTTTGCACATATTTCAGTTGCTCATATAATCTTTATTTCTTTGTTTAAAAAAAAATGGGTGGTATTCACAGTAACAGTAAAAACCAAATGACATTTTCATCTAGGGCAGCAAGTTGTAGTGTTTAGACAACTCTGGTTGAAATGTTGTTTCTGCTACTTATTATGTATGTGACTTTGGGTATGTCCCCTCGTCTGTAATGTGGGGACAATAGTATCTCGTCTCAATAATGCCATGCTTTCCGATGTAAGTGCTTATTAGCATGAAAAATTTTCATTTTGGTCTGTGGTGCTGCTTCAGGACATGGTTTGCCCCTGTAATTCTATGTAAAATGTTATGTACGTTGAATTTTTCTAACGGAGAGATTTCACAGCTTCCACAAGAATCCCAGAGGGGTCCTTGACCACTAAACTACTGAGAATCACTAGCCTTACACAGTGCCTGGCAGAGCGCAAGTAGTCATTAAATGTTCTCTGTCTCTCTGCCAAGGATGAATTTTATAACCAGCAGGTTATTGATGCTGACTTTGTTATTTTTGATAACAAAGGAGTTACTGAAGTCTGGAGCACAAAACACTCTGCAACTGTCCACTCTGTTACCTGTCCACGTGTTCCTCTCTGACCGTGTTAGCTCCCTAGGTGCTGCTTAGAATGGTCTGTTCCTCGAAAGCATGGAGAGACTCTTCCACACGGGATAGTACACGGGAAACTGGGTAATACAGAAGGAAAAAAAAGGGTGGAGGGACAAGAGTAAGTTTGAAAAATAGGAGGTAGGTCAAAATGGCTAGTGCAGTGCTGAGCACATATTGGTTGAATTGTAGAAAGAGAGGACGAAGCAGACATGCATTAAGCAGCAGAAAGGGAAGGTGGGAAAACCGAGAGCTGGGAAGAGTTTTCTTTAGTCTCCTCTTTCTCCCTGGCCAGTTCTGTGGCCTGTGGCCCCGGTGGCAGGCTGCTCACTCTTCTCTTGTACCTACATTCCTGAGTTAGAAGCACCCAGGGATGGGAATGGTGAGAAGCCGGGGGTTATGGTGTGGAGTACATCATGCTTGTTTAGATGCTTCTCCTAAGTCCCAGCCTCTTGATTTCCCCATAACAAGTAAAGACGAAAAACAAAAAACGGGTTGAGTAATGGCCAAGTTTTGGTCCGAGTGGGTCATTAATATCCTGTCCTTTCTCAGCAGCCTTTCTCAATGCCCAGGTCCTGAGAGTCTTTTTGGAACCAGATGGAGGTTAGCAATGGGGGTCATTGCTAGCGTTCTCCTTTTGTTCCCAAAAACCAGCCTTTAAAAATTTTCAGTGCCTTGGTGCTGAGGAATGCTTAATTCAGTTGAGCCATACCTGTGGGCGACAGAGAAAGGAAACAGACTCTAAAAAATGAGTGCAGAAGCCATTTCTTAACACCAGTATACGGAAATGGGAGTTGCTTTTAAGAGCTCCTGCCCACGTGCTTCCCAGTTTTCCAGAATTGAAAGAGGAAGGCAGTGGGGCCTCTAAGGAGTTCAAGTCTCTTGTGAATGAAAAATTAATACCACAATTTACTGAGTATTTGCTATGCACTAAGTTTTATGCTAGCCAATTAATTCCTTGTCTCATTAACGTCACATCTCTGTGAAGTATTGTTATATCTAATTTTATAGTAAAGACACATATGAAGAGTTTAATGTATACATGGTCAGTAAAGTGGCAGAGCCAAGGTTAACACCCAGGTCTGCCTGACTTTAAGAACTGTGGTCTTATGCAGGGGTTACATGCCCCAATGTCTGCAGGAGCCAGGAAGGAAATGTAAGGTCACGAAAACAACAGCCACTTCAAGAGATTTACAAACACTGTGGGAGCCACACAAAACTCCACGGCCTGGATGTGGCGCACAAGACCCACTTGGCATCCTCTGCCTCTGTCCTGGTTGGGTCGCGGGTCTGCACAGGACCTTCTCCAGAGCTGCTCTTTGCTGGCCCTGGGGTGACAGCAACTGTGTGCCTTCCAGAATGGTGACTGACATAGCAGGGTGGGTGAACCCCTGACTGCTGGAAAGTGCTTAGGGAGAGTCTAACCTCATTTCTTTGCTTTCTCATACGTACTTTCCACTATGGCAGCCTCTACCCATGTGTGAATATTGAGCACTTGAAATATGGCCAGTCTGAACTGAGATGTGTGAAATGCACCCCAGAATTCAGACTTAGAAAGAGAATGTAAAAATGTCTCAATCATTTTTTATATTTATTGCATATGAAAATAATATTTTGGATATTGGGTTAATAAAATTACATCACTAAAATCAATTTTACCTGTCTGTTTTTACCTTTGTAACGTGGCTGCTCGAAAATGTTAAATTACATATATGGCTCATGTTACATTGCTGTGTTCCAGAGCCTCTGGTGCTCCAATCCTAGGTTATCCTTTCTCCCCCAGAACCTACTCAGCTCCATCTGCATCTGTGGTGGCCTCTCTTCTTTTCCTTTAGTCCTGTGACCACCCTGGAGAGAAGAGGGGAAGTCAGGAAAAGCAGGGAAAGTTTACCCCCTGGCTGCCTGGGGATTGGCTCCTGCCTGTTTCTGTGGCAGTGGGGGTACCTCAGTGTGACCCAGCTCCCTGGTGCGCACTTGTGGGCTGCAGCCCTGGGGGCGGTGGAGTCCCTGCAAGGGGACGTGAAGTCAGGGTGTTGCAAAGCACTGCCTGCCTCTCCCCGAAGGGGCGCTGCCCTTCAGTGTTTGTCCATGCCGTGGGCCATCAAGATATTTTTTAAGTTAGTGAATTCATAATAGGTGTGTGTGTGTGTGTGTGTCCTGTATTTTCCATATGGATAAAAATGCAGCTATGAAATATGGAAACTGAAATTTGGGCATAAAGACCCAGTCTTTATGTTCAGTGTAGAGGCCGAGGCCCAGGGCCTTCTGCCTTTCCCTGATGAAGAGCCACTGACGTTTACTGGAAACCTAAGGAGCCAGTAATCCAGGCTTTATTAGGTACTTGAATATCACTGACCGTTAATGCGAGGTCTTGTACTGCAGCCACTTCTTGAACACTCGCCGTGTGTACTCTGTTGCATGAACCCGGAAGAGGAGGAGAAGGGAGAGGAGAGGCACGGCCCTGTTCCTTGTCTCTGCTGCTCCCATGGGGCACCAAAGCCTACTCTTTCCAGAGGAATCTAGAAACCATTTGGTATGGAAGAAACGGGAGTATATTTAGTCTGAAGCAAATCCTCAGCAGAGACAGAGACCGAGTGAGAGCTCTTTGGGACTTAGAGATAATGGCGCCCCCCTCTGGGTCATTGTGAGGTGAAGAAGCGGGTGAGAAGGACACCACCAGGTTCCCCATGCCCACGTTACCCAGGTTCTGAACTTCACCATGCTGCAGAATCACCTGGAGGATGTGTTGCAACACTGCTGGCCTGATTCAGTTGGTCTGAGCCCCCCAAATGTGTATCACCCCAAGTTCCCAGGTGACGCTGATACTGCTGGTCCAGGGAGCAAACTGAGAACCATGAGGTGGCAGTGGCGAGCAGTTCATGCCCAGTCATGGATGTGGAGGGGCAGGGACAGCTCCCAGTGGGAAGGTTATGCCCAGTCATGGGTGTGGAGGGGCAGGGACAGCTCCCAGTGGGAAGGTTTGGCGCAGGTGTGTGGACCAGGAGACACGCAGACAGAAGGGCAGATTCGGCCTTGCCTGGCAGAGTGCAGAGTGAGCTGGTGCCTGGTGCTGGGCGCAGAGTTGGCGCCAAGTGGGGGTACCTAGGAGGGCCACAGCTCGAGCTGGTCCTTCACAGTTAGGAAGGCTGACCACCCAGCCAGGGCACCTGCAGCTTAGCAATAACTTGGGAAAAGGGAAGTAAGTCAAGACCCTCTGCCAGTGCCTGGGGAGGCCACCTGCTCTAGTTTTCCTGCCATTTTAATCAACCCATTTTGATCAGGAGGGAAACAAACTTCTACTAAGCACCCACTGCATCTCAGGAATTTTATTCACCTGATCACGTTTAATCATCGTCATCCTGTGATGTAGGTATTAGTCCATTTTAAGGACGAGGAGACTAAGGCCCTGAGAAGTGAAGGAACTTGCTCATTGTTATCTAGACAGACCTGGGATGCAGTCAGCCCTGGGGTGGACTTGTCTAATTAAATCTCCCTGCTGCTCTCTCCCCTCCCCTCCCATGTTATCATTTAAACATGTAATCATAAAATCAATATGTAATCAGTATAAACAATAGTGAGATATTTTATCCTGTTTTTCGTAGTAAGTCTTCAGGATCTAGTATGTCTTCTACACCTACAGCACATCTGAATTCGGGCAAGCCACACTTCGAGTGCTCAATAACCACATCTCACTCAGACCTTAGAGGACAGTTGCCTTTGGGGATGAGAAAGTCCAGGTATATGTAGCTGTAATCACCATTTCTGCCACTAGGTGGTGCAGGTGACCTTCCCTCCAGTTAACGCATCAGGAATTAGATTGAATGGGTGGGGAACCTCTCTTAAAATATCCCTGTCTTTAATTTATTTGTTTAAATTTGAGACAGAAGTGAGTTTGACAGATTCCCAACCATTACAAACTTACTCTAGAAATAAATACATGTAGCTGGGTCAGTGTGTGTCTGGGGCCAATGGTATAAGTGGGATTTCTCCAGGTTTATATCCATGCAAAATAGAATGTTTATTAAAAGAAAAGTAGTAAATACGTGCTAATTTAAAACTTACACATGTATTGTTAAAACTTAGCTTATACACATATATTATTAAAACAATAGTAATGGTAGAAATTGTTTAGAATTTAGGTAAACAAGACTTGTTTGGTAAGGAGTGTTCTCTTCCTGACATTCTTTACAACAGACTATTAGTTGATTATTAAAAAATTCTCCACAGACAGCTGACTCCCTTATTGCCTGCACCCAAGAGGAAGCAGTCCAACCACCCCACCCTTGGTCCACCACTGGTACCTGCTGCTATCCTGGGGCTTCTGTTCTATTTCAAGGATGGGGAGATTGAGCCTAGTAGCCAATGTGCCTCCATTCACATCCCATGGGAGCTGACAGCCAACCTAGACTGCTCTGGACTCCCTGCCCAGGGCTCTTTTCGCCATGTCATTCTGTTTGAGAAGTGGACGCATTTGCAGCCATCTTGTGTCTCATGTATCTGTGTACAAACTCACTGAGTCTGACATGGTAGCCAAGAGCCCAGCCTCGGCTGTGCCACTTACAGGCTGAGCATAGGGCTGAGCCCAGGGGACCTCAGAAAATTGTTAAGTGAATGAGGAAAGGAAGGAAACAATGCCCTCCAGACATTTTAGAAGCTTACCATTCCTGGAGGTGGGGTGACCAGTCAGCCAGCCATCGGGTAGCAGACTGATTACACTGGACCCCCTCCATCATAGAGGGACATTGATTTGGTCCTCATTGGAACAGACACTCATTTATTCTAGACATGGATTTCCACCCCTTCCTGAACTACTACTGCCATCCGACCATCTGTGTTCATGGAATTCCTCATTTAGTGTCTTGGTATTCCATATAAGATGGCTTCTGACCAGGGAACTCGTTTCAGAGCAATGTAAGTGTAACAACGGATTGTCTTCATGGGAATTCACTAGTCTTACCATGTGCCCTATAACCTAGAAGCAGTTGACTTGATGGAACTGGGGGCTGGCCTACTGAAGACTTGGTTATGCTACCATTTGGCCTGAAAGGTTGGGGTTCTGTCTTACAAGGTGCCCTATGTGCTTGGAATCTGCGACTGTTTCTCCCATAGTAACCAAGGGGTGGAAGTGGGAGGGGCTCCTCTCACTATGATAGTGAGTAACTTACCTACAGAATTGTTTCCCCAGTCTGTGCAACTTTGAGCTCTGCTGGTTCAAAGGCTGTAGTTCTGACGGACGGAGGAATGCCACGATGACGCCACTGAATTAAGACTGCCACCTGGCCATGTTGGTCTCCATATTTCTCTGAAAAAAGGGGAAATTGGGTTGCTGTTACACAATGTGGCAGAAGAACTATGTATGCAAGTTTGAGGCACACCTTGGTACTTCCATGCAAACAGTACAAGTGAATGGAAAACTATTGCAACCAACATAAGATGGGACCACTGAGGATTCAGACTATTCAGCAATGAAGATTTGGGTCGCTCCACCAAGTAAAGGATCCTAATTATATACATTTTTATTTAAAATTTTAATGTATCTTGGAGTTCATTTCATATTAATACCCAGGGAGATACCTCTTTCTTTTTAATGTCTGCATGATACACCATCATGTGGGTGCATCCTGTGGTGGGCTGAATAACGACCCCCGAAAAGATGTCCACATCCTAATCCTGGGAACCTGTAATTGTTAACTTTGTAGATGTGATGAAATTAAGATGGCGAGATTGTCCTGGATTATCCATGTAGGCCCTAAATGCAATCCCATATATCCTTAGAAGAAGAAGACAGAAGATTTGACACAGAAAAAGCGAGAAAGGCAATGTGACCATGCAAGCAGAAATTGGAGTGATGCGGCCACAAACCAAGGAATGCCCGCAGCCATCAGAAGTGGGAAGAGGCAAGGAAAGATTTTCTTTTAGAGCTACCGGAGGGATCACAGCCCTGCCAATTCCTTAATTTTGGTCCAGTGATACTGGTTTCAGACTTTTGGCCTCCAGAACTATGAGAGAATCAATCTGGTTTGTTAAGCCACCCAGTTTGTAGTAACTTGTTATCGCAGCCACCGGCAACGAATCCAACCATCTCATACTGATGGATATTTAGAGTATTTCTAATCTTTTGCTTTGCAAATAGTGTTGTAGCGTGTCTCTTGAACATGTGTCATTTCACATATAAATGAGTAAATCTGTAAGTCAAATTGTAGAAGTGGAATTGCAGGATCAAAGTATATAAAGCATTCCTTTTCTACAAATGCTCGTACTTTAGTTTTGCTGCTTGTGTTCAAAGAACGTTAATTCATCTCAGATCGATGGGACAATTTCCTCTTCCTTGACTTTCCCCAGTGTCATTCAAGACCTAGCTCAAAAGATACCTCCCCCAAGAAGTCTTCTCTCTTCCAGGCAGAGCTCTCTGCTCCACTGGCTGAATTCCCATAGCAACGCGAATACATCTCTCCTGGAGCCCCGATCACATTGCACCGTGTTTATACGACTGTCTGTCTCAGAGATGGTGAGCTCCTGCAATGCAGGGCCTGGGTCTTATTCACCTTTGCATCTCCCAAGCTTAAGCATAGCGAGGGCTCAGTAAATGGATGGAGGGCATGGAAGAAGGAAACCTGCTTTTTGGGGGGCCTGAGGATAGAAGGCTATACTGTGAGGTCATACCTGACTGGGTAAGGGCCAGGGCTCAGAAAGAGCAGAGAACTGAACAGAGTTCTAGAACTGTGGATACTGCCCTGTTACTACATATAATGGAACTGATCTCGGAACCTGAAAACTCATCTTTTGTATATTTTGTATGTTCCAAGTACCTGAGTAAACGTGAGGCCAATGATTCACTGTGAAGAGGGGGAACAGTCGCATGGAGAGGCAAGGCAGCAAGTCCCCAGGTTTCAGCTCAAATAGGAAATGCTGCTAGACTGTAAACTCCATAGGGGTAGGGTCTCTGTCCTCTACTGTAGCTCCAGTGCCTGACGTACTGCCTGGCACGTAGCCAGCATGCACTAAGTATTTGCTGGGTAGATGAGTGACCTAACTCACAGTAGCCTGGTGAAGCAGATACTACTATTTTCCTTGTTTCAGGGTGGGCAAACTAAGGCATAGAGAGGTTGGATCACCCAAGCCACAGAGTCAGAAATTGGCACCCAGGATTCAGACTTAGAGTGCGCAGCCCAAGGAGTGGGCATGGCCGATAAAATTCAAGCTGGGGAAAGTGAGAGCCCTGTCCTTTTGGGCCCTGGACCTTGGGGAGTGAGACTAAGGCTGTTGGTGGCTGTGATCGACAGCTGGTCTAAGAGCATGGTGTCAGAGGGAAGCAAAGATCAGAGAGAGGGAGAGATGGATTTTGAGTTCCTGGACACAGCCATCCCCGTGCCCTCTCTGTAGCTGGAAATGGGAGCCAACACATGCCCTCTTCCACTTCGGCTGGCCTGGCTCAACCCTTGTTCTTGTAATGGAGAGTTCCAATGACCATGGTGATAGAACACATCTCTGCTGTCAGGGTGCTGGAAAGAGACCCAAAACCTGGGTTTCAGTTCCAACTGCACCGGGCGCTCAGTGTGTGACAGAGCCAGTCCTCTTGATCACTGGGTCTCAGGTTCAGCAGCTATAACACGGTTAATCGCTTCCAACTCTTAGGGTGAGTGTCACGGTACTGAGGGAGAGACTTAAGGTTTGTGACTCAGGGCCTGGTATCCAGCAATTGCTCAGGAAGTGTCAACTGCCTGCTCTGCCCTTGTAGGTGGCTTTCAGCTATCTACAAGTGACAGAAAACTCATCCAGGATTAGCGTAAACAATGAAGGCTTTTATCACTGCATGCCACAAGAACAGGGGCAGAGCAGTTCCAGGGTGGTGAGTTCAGAGGCTTAACAGTGTTATTGAGGACCTAGGTTCTGTGACTCTTTCAGCTATGCCATTGTCAGAGCGTCTTCCATTTCCCTCATGGTCACGAGATGGCAGCCCCAGCTCCAGGCATCACCCAGTGTCGGCCTGAGGAGGAGGTGTTTCTTCCTTATCTTCCTCTGTAAGAGGAAAACCTTCCCAGCAGCTCCCCAGCAGACTTCCCCTCCAGTTTCATTGGCTAGGATTTTCATGTGCCCATTCTTAAACCGAGCATTTACAAAGGGAATATAGTACCATGGTTGGTTTAGAGTGATTAAGAAAGACCCTACGGGGGTCTGAACAAAATTGGTTTTGTTCGCACTTTGTGTAATTCTCCCAAGGGGAGAATGGCTGTTGGACTGTGTCTGCCATGTTTGTTCAGTGAGGTGCTCCGACCATGGCACATAGTGCCCGACACATAGTAGGTGCTCAGTAAGTACTCACTGAGCAAGTGACTATGTGCAGTGAGCCCTCTGCACCAGCTGGCAGAATAGAGTGAGTGGAGGCAGTTCTTGGATGGCGCAAGGGTCTTCAGATGACTGTGGCTACATGTCTTTCCCCCAGCCTTGGAGGGCTCACAGGCTTGATAGAGATGGTATGGCGACCTGCAGTGGATGTTTTTGCTCAGTGGGGCCAGGTTTCCATGGAAACAATACTGATCCAGGTCCACTCCAGTTGGCCTGTGGTTTCTGAGGAGCAGGCAGGAGGGCCAAGGGGAGGAGAGCAGGCGGACAGAGGTGATGTGTCTTCTACAGGGAGGGCACTAAAAGCTGCAGAAGGTGCAGGGTTCTTTGGGCCACAGCATGTAAATGGGAGACCCAAGCTCCTTTTCAAGCTAGTATTTAGTTCATTCTGTGTATCTCCACTGAGCACCTGCGATGTGCCAGGCCAGGCATGTGCTAAGTGCAGGAGCTATAATGGTATGTAACGCAGGCATGGCTTCTGCCCTCTGAGAGCTTATAGTCTAGTGGAGGAGGCAGATATTAATCAAATAATCACAGAAGTAAATTTAAATGGTGACTATGGTAGTGACAAGAAGAAGAGGCGTGTGGTACAGCCTCAGGGAGCACCATTTCCAAAGCATCCAGGGGGGCGATGGAGGGGAGATGGAGACAAGTTAATGACTTGGTGACGTAATTAGAAGGTGAATTCCTTCTGTCATGATAGGTCATGACATGATAGGTGAACAGTGAGGTGAGGAAGAGGAAAGTGTGCTGCTTAGGTTTCTGGCTCATCTAACTGGGTAGGCAAGAGGGCGTTCCGAGAGATAGGAAACACAGAAGAGGATCAGTGTTGGAGGGGGAGGGGAGCTCATGAATTGGGTTTTAGTCATATTGAGTTTGAGGTATCGAGCAGGCAATTGGATGAACAAATCTGAAAGCAGCAAGACTTCTCAAGCCCTCCCGTACCCAGGACACGAGGTATCATTTGTAGAGACCTGACCCTCCTCCCTGTTTTTCCTCTCTGGTCTTTGTCCTTAAATGACATAATAATAAGTACTGATTCCTTACCCTGAGCCAGGCTGCCTCTCTTTTTAAAGACTTGACATATTTCAGCTTATTGGGGCCCTGTAACAACCCTATGAAATAGGGTATCACAATCCACACTTTACATGTAGGGAAACAGAGGCCCAGAAACCCTAAGTAGCCATTGCCTCAGGTCAGGTGGCAGAGTCCAGCTTTGAACCCAGGCAGCCTGAGCCAGGAGCTGTGGTCTTCACCACTTGCTCCACAACAGCCTCCTACCTGGGCCAGAGGTCCTGGCCTGTGTAAGCATCAGGGACTCGGAATTGGGACCCTCATCACCACAAACTAATAGGAAGCTCTTGGAATCCTGACCCCCTGACAGTACATTATGGTGGCACAGGATTTCAGCAGAATTCACATTAGAGAATGTGGGAACCAGAAAATGAAATTTGACAGCTAACAATAAGGGCATCCCAGCCTTGTTTTCTGCACTCGTCTGGGTGAGACCCTGGCTTGTTATGCTGCTGAGGCCTGTTTCCCTCTGTGACCCCGGCAGTGCTCAGCTGTTTTAGCTCCGTGAGAATGTCCCTAAGGGTGGAGGTGGGCTGTGCTCAGGACCAGGGTTTCAAATGCAGGGAGGAGACTTAGGTTTGCAAAAGTACTCAGCAAGGCAGGGGTGAGGTAGGCCCAGCGGCCGGCTCCCTCGCTCCCAAATTCTCCTCTGTTAATTCAGGTGAAATGGTTGTTTTGCTTGAATATGTTAGCTGAAAGCCAGGATTGCAGCAGCTTGCTTTCTTTTCAGGTTTTTTTTTTTAAAAAACTTTTTAATTGTATTTAAAATAGATACAGAGAACTGTGGAGGACAAATGTATAGCATAATGAATTATTACAAGGTGACAACTCTGGTAATTCAGCTCCCAGACCATCAGCTCCAGAAGCCGCTACGTTCCTTGTCTCAAACACAACTCCTTCCCTCTCCCCAAAAGTAGCTCCCATCCTAACTATTATGGTAATTACTTCCTTGCATTTCTATATAATTTTATTACCTGAGCACCTTCTTAAACTTACCATTTAGTCTTACCCACTTTTTAAAATTAAGTAAATTTTTGAAATTGTAGTAAAAAACACATAGCATAAAATTCACCGTCTTCATCCTTTTAAGTGTGCAGTTCCGCAGTGTTAAGTATATCCATGTTGTGCTACACCTCTCTAGAACTTTTTCCTGTTGAAAAACTGAAACTCTGTACCATGAAACAACAATTCCCCATATCCCCATCCCCACCTAGCCTGCTGGTAACCTCCATTCTACCTCTGTCTCTATGAATCAGAGTATTCCAGGTATGTCACGGGACTCATACAGCATTTGTCTTTTCATGACTGACTTCTTTCATTTAGCATTATGTCCTCAGGGTTCATCCATGCTGTAGCATGTGTCAGAATTTCCTTCTTCTTAAGGCTGAATGATATTCCATTGTGTATCTATATCACATTTTGTTTTTCCATTCACCTGTTGGTGGACATTTGAGTTGCTTCCACCTCTTGGCTATTGTGAATAATGCTGCTATGAACATGGTGTGGACTTACCTACTTTTTTATTTGATATGTCATGTAAGTCTCTTTTAATCCAAAGAGTCTCCCTCCAGACCTTTCCCCTCCCCTTTTAATTCATACGTTGAAGAACCCAGTGTATTCCAGTGCATCTTCCCCAGACTGGGTTTTGCTGACTGCACACTAATGGTACAGTTCAGCACGTCCTCTGTCCTCTGTATTTCCAGTAGATTAGATCCAGAGCTGGATCCAGAGGCTGCTCAATTATGGTTTTGAGTTTTGGGCAACCATAGGTGGTGTGTTCTTTCATCAAAATGCACAGATAGTGTTGTGTTATCGCTTTGTGTGTGAGTGCGTGTAGGGGGTGATGTTAACAGCTGCTGATACTCTGTGCTTAGATCCATTAATTAAGTTATGGGTACAAAATGGTGTTGTTCTAATTTGATAATTCCTTTTTCATTAATTAGCTGCAGCAACTTTCCTAACAGTTAGTCGATGGAAAGAAACCATACTAGAACCAGTGCAATGTTGCTTTTGTGTGTCTTATATATTTGTGTTTTGCATAAGATTTTATTTGAAGGGTCTGTTACTTATAAAATGAATAAAAGGGCAGAGAACTTCTGGGTAATGATAACTGATTGAATCCATCCGCTTTCACTCTCTCAAAATCCTAGTAAATTGATAGAAAAAGAATTTTTCTGAAAGTCCAAGACTTGCGGAAGTGGGCCAACAGCAACACAATTTTGGGTAAGTTGTAGAGGATTGGGCATCCTCTAATTGCTTCTCAAGAAAGGACATGAGAGGTCAGCATTTTGAGACCTTTAATGAATGAAAATGTCTTTATTTTACCCTCACATTTGATTGACAATTTGGCTATGTATGGAATTCTAAATTGGGGGCCCTTTTCATTCAGCCTTCTGTGCTCCAGTATTGCTGTTGAGAGAATCAAGACCATTGTAATTCCTAGCTCTTTGTAGGTGACATTATTTTTGTTCTTTCTGGAAACGTGTAGGATCTTATTTGTGCTCTCAATATGCTGAAATTCCACAGTGACTCAGATCCACAGATCTACAATATGGGGATCTATTTCCCTATATTGTGGAGAGAAGTTCTAAAACAGTTAGAGAGGCGAAAGTTGTTGGCTCCAGAGAAGGGAAATGGGGCGGGGGGACTGCCATTTTCATAACAAATCTTATAGAATGATTTGACCATTTTTGTGCATATATAGCTTTGATATAAAAACAAAAACTAAAATTAAAGGAGATGACAAAGACGGAGCATAGGCTTAGGAGTGAGGCAGACCCGGATTTGCGTCCTGGATTTCTTGCTTGGTTAACAGGGTGTTTGTGAGTCACACAGCATTTCTGAACCTCAGCTTTCTTATTTAAAATGGGGTGGGGGAGGTATTTCCACTCTGTTCAGATCACGTGGGTTGTGTGATAGAGGACGTAGAAGATTTTGTCAGCTGTGAGGAGTGGATCCGCAGGAAGTGTTAGCATCTCTGATGAGATGCTGAGGAGCCTGGGTGATGGCTGAAGTGGAGGCTGTGTTTTGAGTGGCCAGAGGACCTTGGGCAACTCAAGAGTGTGTCATGTCCTACAGTCCAGCCTGTACGCCTCTCCTCTTCCATCTTGAAAACCTGCTAGTAGAGAAAACCCAGTTTGTTCTATGTGGTGGAAAGCAGACCCCAGTCAAACTGTAGCCTTTTCTGGGTCCCATTACCTGTAGACGGAGTTAATTCACCAATCTTGTCAGGGGGCTTCCTCCCAGTTGTGTTCTCCTAGTGCTTTCATTCTCCAGCTTCCAAGTCTGCTCTTCCAAAGGCATTTTCTTCGGGGGAATAAACCTGGAATTGAGGAAAGCCACCATTAGTCAGACAGTGGAAGCCAGGCTTCCCCGAAGTGTGGCTAAACAAATCAAAGATGATAGCGTACCTTCTCTCTTTTTTATTTTTATTTTTTATACCTTCTCTCATAATTAAAGTATTCGTGTATACATGAGGGAAAGCTAATACTTTTTGTCTCAAAGCAAACTGGCTGGAGTGCTGGATTGAGAATGGTTCAGAAGCTGATCTCAATAAAAGGAGTATGGTGATTAATTAGCAATGTCTGCCATGGGCAAGGGAGGGGAAAGTGGTAGTGTGCCCATCATGTACTTGTCATCCCTGATAGAAATGTTTTTTCTTCTTTTATTAGGCCATAACCTTCATAAAGTACATTAATTTTAAATGTACAACTTGGTATATTATACACACACACACACACACACACACACACACACACACTCCACACAGATCAAAATACAGAATATTTCCAGAAGCCCAGAATTCCCTTGTGTCCCTGTTTAGTCAGTGTTCTCTTTAACACGACCATTATTTTGACTTCTATCACCATAGATTAGATTTGCTTGTGTTTTACTGCATATAAATTGAATTAAACAATATGTATTCTTGTGTCTAGCTCCTTTCGCTCAGCATAATGCCTGTGTGAGTCATTCCTGTTGTCGGGGGCTTGTTCTTCACTCATTATTCCGCTGTGTGTATACACCACAATTTGTTTATCCATTCTCCTGTTGAACATTTGAGTTATTTCCAAGTTTGGGCTATTATGAATGAAGCTGCTACAGATATTCTTGTACATGTCCTTTGGTGGACGAAACCTGTCATTTCTGTTGGATAATATTGAGGACTGAATGTGTCCCCCCCAAATTCATATGTTGAAGTCCTAACCCCCAGTGAGATGGTGCTAAAAAGTGAGGCCTTTGGGAGGTGAGTAGGTTTAGAGAATGTCATGAGGGTAGAGCCCCCATGATGGGGTTAGTTGTTATTCCCATTGTTCCTTATAAGAAATGGAAGAGACACCAGACCTTTCTCTCTGCCAGAAAGAAGGCAGCCATTCGCAAGCCTGAAGAGGGCTCTCACCAAGACCCTGACCATGTTGGCACCTTATCTTAGACTTCCCAGCCTCCAGAATTTGAGAAATAAATGTCTCTTGTTTAAGCCACCCTGTCTATTTAGTCTATGGTATTTTGTTTTGGCAGCCAGAGGCTCAGACAGCTATCATCTGCCTATCTATCATCCATCTATCTATCATCTATGTATCTATCTATGTATCTATCTATGTATCTATCTATGTATCTATCTATGTATCTATCTATCTATCTATCTATCTATCTATCTATCTATCTATCTATCTATCATCTATCTATCATCTATCTATCTAATCTGTCTCTAGGAGAGGACTTTCTGGGTCATAGGAAGGGTGAATATTTAGCTGGATTTCTACTGACAAAGCACTGAACTGCACTAAATTTGAACAGGGTCTCTGTTCCCCTCAAACACAGTTCCGGGCTGCAGATCGACACAGAGCTGTTGAACTCAGACTCTGACTGAGACATTGTATCAGCTTAGAGCAAGACTTAGAGAAAAGCAAACACCTATACCACCAGGCAGCTCATTCTCTAACCTTTGACTATTTTCATATTTTTGCAATATTTCATATTTTCAATTACTTAATTAAACTTTGATTTTCTGCAGGCCTGAATTCCCTCTAGTTCTTTCCTGACTTTTCAGGGGCTTGTCTAGGCTTGTTTTGCCTGATGTCAAATCTTCAGCTTTCTTTAGTTGTCCTAGAGTGGATTGTGTCTGTATTTGCTGGGAAAAGGCTTTGGATACCTCCGCAGCCCATCTATCAGTTCTGTATGTCTGGAAATTGTTCTTTTTTCCACCCAGAAGGGAATAATTTCTCCAGAAACTGACCTCTTTTAACCTTAGCTCTTTGCTTTTTGAAATAATAGCTACTATATGTACTGTTTGCATTGAATGCTTATGTTTGCTCACGAAATACTTCTGGCTGTCGAAAACTCCTGACTTATACACTTGTTCCTAATTTTAACAAGGGTCACACTTCTTTTTTCAGCAATACAGGGCCTTGTTCATGGTGAATGCGCAATAAATATTTATTGAATGAACTTAATGAAAATCATTTAAGAAAACATTGCATAGATCGTAACTAGAGGCTGTGGAAGGTTCCTTTCAGCTCTAAGATTTTAAGGTAAAGTCCTTAGGCTATTCCTCACCCTAAGCTGCTGGGGTGGGCAGTTGGAGGAAGGAAAGAGCCCCTTTTATTTCACTGCAGAAAGGAGTGGAGCTGTGTGGGCAGCTGCCTGGGGTCCCTGGGTTGGGCTGGCTTATTTATCCAGACTCCAGGTGCTCTGGCTCTGAACAACTGTTATTATTTCTGGATTTCTAAATTCTGTCTTTCCTTTAAGATTGAAGACCTGAGTGTTCAGCTCCCATCCCAGTTCATTTTGGTTTCACACACATTTATTGAGCATCTACTAGGTTGCAGATACTGGGCTAGGTGCTAGACTGAAAACAGGAGCAGCACAGAAACTGATCTGATAGCCAGTCAGCTCTATGACCCTGGATCAGTTACTTGTCCTCTAGGGATTCCATTTCCTTGTCTGTAAAATGGGGGTATTGCAATGCTTATCTCTGGAGAAGCATTCAGCTGTGCTATGCTGGGGCGCTATGCATCTATCCTCACTGAGGAAAACTGAGGATCGGGTGCCTGGACAACTGGATTGGTCACAGAGCTGGACCAACTCGGCACTTCCCGGCGTGTTAGTCTGCCCTCAGCCTCTCGCAGATGGTGCCTAAAACCTTCCAGAGGGTCTCGGTGCCGCGCCAACCCCCTTTTGTCCAGAGACGCTGTTCTGATCAACTCAACAAAGGCGCATGGTTTCTGTTTGCCTGGAGCCCCTCTTAGCAGATACCCCCACACCCCGATGGGGGTCCAGATGGCCCCACCCTTCCCTCCTGCTTCCACACTGCCCTCGCCCCCTCTCCATCTCCGGGAACCTGCAGCAGCACACCATCCGTGCCCCACCAGGCAGAGTCCATGGTGGGTAAGTGTCCTTAAACTCGCCAGGGACCCTGGCTTCTGGGCTGCTGCCTCTGCTGGCCCAGTGGATAAATGTTCGTTGAAGAGGATGAGACCCTCCAAGGACCCAAACTGCTTTGGCAGAAACGCAGAGAAGCTTAACAATCTGTTTAAAAAATCCTTCCTGCCCTCTGCAGTCTGTCATTTACACCTTGTCTGGCCTTGCACGGGCCAGGCCTGGGCCTGAGAATGGAGCTTTGCCCTCACCAGCTGGATGACCCTCCTGCATCTCAGATTTCCGTCTGTTAACAGGAACAACAGCACCTCCTTGCAGGGTCACCTACAGATGATTCCTGTCACATAGGACATCTACAGCAAACCGTTTTGTCATTGTGGAGTGACATGAAATGGTGAAAGGTGTGACATCTGGAGTCAGACTGCCTAGGTTCAAATTCCCTATCCCTGTCTGTGGGCCATGATGAGCTAGTCATTTACCTCTGGGTGGCAGTCACTTATTGTGACCAATCACTATCGTGTTCCTGATTGATGCGCCCCAGCCTGGAGGGCTGGAGACAAAGACTCGTGGAAGGAAAGGACCTTCTGGACCACATCGGCTCCCGTAACTGATCCATCACTTATTATTACTAGTTTTTATTGTGGTAAATATATGTAAAAAATAAAATTTGCCATTTTAACAATTAAGGATATAATTTAGCGGCATTAATTACAGTCAGAGTGTTGTGCAACTATGACCCGTTTCCAAAACTTTTCATCTCTCCAAACAGGAACTCTGTACCTAGTAAACAATCACTCCCCATTCCCGCCTCCCTCCACCTTGGTAACCTGTAATCTACTCTCTATCTCTATGAATTTGCCTGTTCTAGATATTTCATAAAAGTTATCACTTATTTTTAAAGCACCCTTTGTAGAGCAATAGCAGCTCTGTCAATGCAGGAATGTAAAATGTGTTATTTAGCATTTCGTTTGCTCTTAAAATCATTAAATTTGGAATGTTAAATGTAATGATAATTTTATTCATGCCATAGTTATAGATTTAGTAATTATGTTTTTATTTCTAAAACAATGTTTTAATTTTTTGTTATGGCCTGTTTATTATAGAAAATATGGAAAATATAGAACAATATAAAAGAAGAGATTAAAAAAATTACCTACAATTCCAATGATGTTAGCTTTTTGGCGTTCTTTTGTTTTTGCTTTTGTTTTTTTAAGAAATTAGATTTATAATTAAATACATTTAATGGTTTTACGCTATGAGCTGCTGAATTTAGGTTTTTGTCAGTTTGAGAAGGACCACTACATTTGAGATTAGAAGACCCCACCTAAGTCTAATGAAAGCAAGACAAGGTCTAAGAATGTCTGGACTTTGTCTTGGTTACATTGCCAAGTAGACCCAGAAAGCATTCATTTGCAGGAGAGCTAAGGAAAAAGGAGAGGCAGGAATCCTCCAAAATGAATCATGTTTGTCAAAAGGAATTTTTCTAGACAGACCTTTTCGCTAACGTAAAACGCTTACCAGTTTTGGCTTTTTTTTTGGAAATGCATACACTTACCACATGCCAGTATAGCATAAGGCACTTTCAAATGTAGTACTATTTATTCAATCCCACACCCTACCCAAGGAGGTATGTCTTATCCTCATTTTATATCCTGGCTTTACCACCGACGCGCTGTGTGGTCTTGGATAGGTTACTAAACCTCTCTGAGCTTTCAGCTCCTTATTTGTAGAAATAGTACCTTCCTCATAAGTTTGTTGGGAGGATTAAATGATTGAATATGTAAAGCCCTTGGAATACAATAACCCTTAGAATTTGTAGGCCAATGAAAGTGTTTGTTAACTGTCAGGATTATTCTTTATAGATGAGGCCCCTGAGACTGGGGGGGATGAATGAGCCCTGTGATGCCAGTTTTTGTCATCTTGGATTCAGAAGGACAGCAGGCTAGCTCCGATGGAGAAGGCTGCTCTTCCTCAGATGTGGGTTTTGGGTATATGATATGTTTCCACACAGGGCCCTCTCTTTCCCACATGCCACAGGAAGCAGAAGGGGCTGAATCAGAGGACAAGTAGAAGAGAAAATTGATTACGTCTCACTCTTCAGTTTAAACCGCCCAGAGGTTTCCCATTCCCCCCAGGATTCAGCCCAACTCTGTAACAGATGCACTCAGGCCTTCAGGATCTGCCCTCCCTTACCAGTACCCCAGTCTCATCTCCTGCCTGAAAATCTCCCAGTCATGCCAAAAGGCCCTGTGCCTCTTTCTGCCTCTGGGCCTTCTCCTTCTCTGTTCCCTCTGTCTGGAACACTCTTCTCTCACTCCTGCTTCACTGGCTAATTCCCAATCATCCTTCAGGTCTTAAACTTATACCCCCTACTGGAAGCCTTCCCTGGTTTCTTGGGTGAGCTACACGTTCTGTGGATTCCCCTCGTCCCTACACTGCCTGTAAATGCTATTTATACATGAGTGAGGTGGATACTGTGATGCGGTGTCTGGATCTGCCTGCAGGAATGAAGGAATTGTCCCCCCGCTGCTAGAAGAGCTGCCCTCAACTGTCAGCCCTCATTGGGGGCAGCCCTTATCTGAAGAAAACAGCCTCACGCAAGGTTATAGCTCCTTCCAGGGGCAGCCCTCGCCATGGGATAAAGGCCCAGCACTCTTGCCACAGTTGAGACAGCTCCCAAGGGTCATCTTGTCTTCAGAACTTCTTGTAGAACTGATGGAGTCTGCCACCGAAACAGCGTAACAGGTTAGTGTTGCCCTCTGTCCAAACCCCGTCCTTTCCATCCTCCCAAGACAGTGATCCTGAGTGCATTTCCTAATACATGCTCTGTAAGCTCTTCTCCATCCTAGAGATTCTTCCCAGGGACCCAACCTGTGCCATGTGCTGACTGTGGCTCATTCATGCCCCCAGGGTAATACCCAAGGCTCTCAACTGACCTCTATGTCCCTCGGCATCTGACTCCCTCCCTTCTCCCCACCCATCTCACTGTTCCCTGGGGAATTCTCTCTCTAGCCTAATGTGACTCTTCATTGCTCAGACTTTCACAGGAAGCCTGCCTCTTCTGCACCTTCATTCTCACGATCCCCCCTCCCCTGAATAACCTCCCTAGGCTTCCATAGAAAAAAATATTTATTCAGCATTTTTGATGTGCGAGGCCCTGAACTAGGCATTAGGGAACAAGACAGATGCAAACCTGTCCACAGGGTGCTTTAGCCTAGGAGGGAGGAGACTCGTTAGATAAACGAGTAATTCCGTGACAGTGTCAATGCTCTGAGGGGAAGAAGCACAGGGAACTATGAGGTCATGTGACAAGGGAGGCAGCTGACCCAACCCCGGGACAGGGAAGGCTTCCCTGAGGAGGACTAGGCCAGGCTGAGGATGGTGGAAAGAGCCTGCCAGCACAGCGACTGTCAGACGCAAACAGCATGAGGTGCTTCGTAAACTGAGAGATGAACCCCAAGCAAAAATCTCTAATATTCCCAATGCTTGGCTCACAGTTGGCACGCCATCAATGTCTGATACATGAATGAGCAAACTGCTACCTGCACAGACGCTGTCACCTTGCTCTCTCCCTTTTATCTCCTCTTCTTTCTTCCTCTTGCTCTTGGCGTCTCTGTTGCTCCCAGTGCTTCTCAACTGCCAGAGTTGTCCTGGTTGCGTGTGGTGGCCTCTATGAAAGTCACTTGATTTTAAGTCGAGGAGCTTGTCCCTGCTTCAGGCTTTGTTATTGAGAGCCTCACGTGGTCTAGCCTTCTTCAAATTTGAGGGCATCAAAGGGTTTAGAGATGAAAGCTAAAGTGTCCTAAGTCTTGCTGGCATGACCTCCGTGGGACTCCTGGTTTCTCAGTCCCTATTGGGGTGGGAGGTCCATGGTGCATTGAATGCTGTGTCCTACCTGGGTGTGTGGCCTAGTGGAGCAAGATCCAGACTCATTCATGGCTCATCTCTGTAACTCCTCTGTCATTTGTAGGTGGGCTGGTTGCTTCACTTCTGTGGGCCACCAACTGTGCAGATGTATTTGGATTCAGTCAGTTAATCCCTATCCTGCTCTGACATCTTAAGATTGAAGCTACTGTACACCAGTGTCACATGACTCTGTCCTCTCCCCTCCAGTCTCCTTCTAGACCTCCTCCCTGCCCCCCCCCCCCCCGTGGTTATCTTTCTCTTTGATGTGTCTCATCCTTGCTCACAGTATGTGGAAACTGAAGAGGAGTGAGGCAGGCAGGCTGCAGACCCTTTGTCCCTGCCAGTCTGCTTCCTTCAATGGCTCCCCAGAGTTTTCAGGTCCAAGTTCAAACTCATTAACTCAGCACACCAGGCCTTGATTCTTAGAGCGTGGTCTCTGGAACCACTGGCATCAGAATCACGCTGCCTCACCAATCCCCTCCCCACAACTTTCGAACAGTGACAATTCTGATTAAGAAGGTCTTGAGTAGGTCTTAGGAATTGACATTTATAATAAGCACCTCAGGGGATTAAAAAAAATGTACTAGTGGTGATGGGAGGTTAGATCAGACTACACAGGTAAAGAAATCCAAACAGTAGGGAAAAAAAAGCGTATGCTGAAACTGTCCCCTTGCTACCACCCGGTCCCTTCCCTGGAAACACCACGGTCATTGGTTCTGGGGACAGTGCCTTGAGCACAGGCACAAGCCAGGGGATCCACAAGCTCCATAAAGTCAGAGAACAGCTGCAGGAGGGCCTCAGGGAGGAGCCCCCATGTCTGACCTGCACCTGCACTGCCCACCTGAACCCCTGCCACACTCCAGCCTTGCTGAAGGTGCCAAAGCTCAGCCACTGAGGACTGCTGCGGTCTGTGTGCCTTACCTCACGCAGGTCTCTGCTCAGAAAGCATTTCTTCCTGTTTTGCTACCCAGTCAATGTCTATTTATCCTTCAAGACTCAGCTTAAGTGCTTCCTCTTCCAGGGAGCCTTCCAGCCCTACGCTGAGCCCCACTCTGTGGGTTCTCTACCATTCCACACTCCCTGTTAACAAACTAATTGTGTTGAATGGGCTCTCCTTTTTCAGTTCCCCCGCTGGACTGTGAGCTCACCGTGGGCCAGGTCCGTTTTTATTCCCTGTTGAGTTGCTGAGTCCTAGTACAGCGTACATAGTTCGTGAATACTCAACAAATGGTGTTTAACAAGTGCTAAGATAGCAGGCATTTTGTCTCATTCTTGTGGTTTGCAGTTTGGAAATCTAAACTACAGTGCTCTGCAGCCTCTCGCGGCTCTCTACCTTCTGGGTGCTTCAGAAGGGGTGGTGGAGGCGGAGGAAAGGACCCTGAGCAGAGAGCTGGAAGGAGGGCGCTGTTTCTTCAAGTCACAACAGGAGATGGTCCTCAGCTCCAGAGTACGGGAGGAGGCTCATACCACCGAATGGGGAGACCCAGCCCAGAGTTTCCCTTGGGGGGGGGGGTGCCTGCTGGTGGCCAGTGGGCAGAGTGGGGCTTGGCGGAGCTTTCCTGGCAGAAGCAGTGTGACAGGCCTGCCTCCTCCCCATCCGCGCAGAGGGAGCAGGTGGCCCAACTATAGGGAGGGGGTAGGGAGACCCAACAGAGGGAGGGGCATGGGAGAGGAAATTGAACAAGCAAAGGGGGGTTGGGGTGTGGGGCTGGCCAGGCGGCTGTTTAACGAGTAAATGTGCTGGGAACGCTAATGAGCTGCGTTCATTCATGGCGAGCTGCCTCCCGAACTGGGGAGCCGGCCAGGTTCTGGGGTGGAGGCACTGGGGATGGGAGCCAAGTTGGGGAGCTGCCTGGCTGCTGGGGCAGGGCCTCCTGTGATGGGCTGGCGTGGGGTGGGGTGGGTCTTTGTCCTGGGTCTCAGGAGACCCTCCTTCCTTCCCCACTTTAAAGGCCAGGCCTTGCCAAGTGGTAACAACTTGACTCAAGTCCTGCTTGGGATTCACTGTCCAGGCTAATCTGGAAGCTTCTAAGGTAGCGAGTGGCTGGCTCTCAGGAGCCCCAGGCAGGGCAGAGCACACAGCGCCCTGCTTACTCCCACCCCTCCTCCCATCCCTTCACCCTTCCTCTCTGAAGCCCCCAGGGCACGGTGCCTGGCTAATCAACACTCTCCCTCTTCCCCACATGGGTCCTGGCTTTGAGGAAACCTGTGAGGTCATGGGGCCAGGAGGCACCACTGGAGCGGAAGGTTGGAGACCAGACATCATCAACAGTCTGAGTGCCGTGGGTGACAGGCCTACTAAGTGCCAGATGCTGGGTTAAGTGCCAAAGTGAGGAAGTGAGAAAGCCATGGGGTGGGGGCAGGCTCTGGCCCAGGAGGGGTGTCAGGGAAGGAGCCACATATGTAAACAGAGCCCCAGCTAAGAGGGGATAAACAAAGCAGCAAGCTCAAAGGAATGAGGATTTAACTGCCTGAGGCAGCTGGGGAGGGTCTGGAAGGGGAGGGGGGCTGAGTGCCCTGAGTAGGAATTTGTGAGGGAGAGGGGAGAAGAGGCCCTCGAAGACCTGATTTGTGGGAAGGTTCTCTCAGATCATACCTCACTGGGGCCCTTGAGAAAGTCCCTTCTCCCCAGATGTCACTGAATTGATGCTCAAGAACCTATGGCCCTGGATGGAGGTCATGGACTGGAGTGTGTGAAAACTTTTAAAAGAACTGTCAAAAGCCCACAAAATCAGCCTCGTTAGTTGCAACATACTGGCCACAGTTCTATCTGTGCTGTGACAGTAGAGGCACTGCAAAATTTTCATTAAGATGGAAAAGAAAAACTAAGACAAACCCTGAGCCTGTACTTAGTGGATGATAAGGCTTTAATCTTGTGGAGCCCATCAACATACCACCCACCTCCAACAAGCTGTGCTTGGCACTGGCACCTCTCGGACCAGCCACCTTTCTTTCTCGCTTCTCCCAAGGGGAAACCCAGGGAAACCGACTCCTGTGATGGGAGATTCTTCTTGAGCTGCTCAACTGTTCCTTCTTGCTCGGCTGTAGGCAGCCTGGAATCAGGGGCCCTGACTGATGGAGGAAAGATGCCTGGGTCCTGTGGAGCACCAGCAAACCACGGCGGTCCTTGATACTGGGGCGGTCCTTCTCTTTCTGGCTTGAGGCTGATTCTCTCTCCCCCTGCATTTCCTGTTCACACCCATGTCTACACCTGCCTTAGAGTGAGAAAAGTCCCCTAAAATCTAGGGTCTGACAGGGGTAGCCCATGGTCCTTCTCTCCCAAGCAGGCTGCCCAGCTTTTTCCCAGCACTGTCTGCTATCCTTTGAAGACAGGACTGAACACCAGTTTTCATCTGTCAGAAATGGAGGAATGCTGGAGTGAGCAGAGGAAGATACCAAGTCCCATTGATACCCTGCTCTCTAACTCCTGGAGAGCCAGCGTAGCCACACGGGCAGAAGTAACATCTCTGCACTGTGCAATGTCCAAATCAAGGCCATTCTCATTCTGGGTGCAGCGAGCTTCGCGTTCCCCTTGGAGAAGTGGGGTTGCTGCAATCTTGGAGGAGAATGTGTTGAGGGAGGGGAGGAGACTGTACTTGGCCTAGGGCTTTTGTCCGTGCCCCACCCCCAGCCCTTAAGGTCTCATGCTAAGTAAGGTAGATAGATGGCTTGGAGGTGGCCACCTGAGGCGCGGGGCTTCCTTTCACCACAAAGTGACACAGCAAGTCTGATGGGGCCTGAGAGCAGTCCTGCCGTCGGGGAAAGCACGTCTGAAGCCCAGGGGAAGGGGTCTAGGCGGCAAAATAAGATCCCCTCCCCCCCCCCGGACCGGCAGCTGGGGCTGCGGGTGCCGGGTGCGCGCATCTAAGTGAGCTCATCCTCGGGGTGTGTGTGTGTGTGTGTGTGTGTGTGTGTGTGTGCACGCGCGCGCGCGCAGCCGGCGAACGTCGGGACCGGCAGGTGGAACCTTGGGCTACCGCCCCTCCACCGCAGCCCCCTGCCCCCTCTAGGCGCCTTGTAGGTTCCACCTTTGAAACTGTACGCTGCTGCCAGCAGCCGCCAAGTGGTCGTCTGGAGGCGGGGGCGGGGAGGGGGTGTGTGGGGGAGGGCGGGGAGGAGTCTGGCCCTGGATGTGTGCTTTTCGATTGATGGATGACTGCCGGGTGGGAGCGAGTGTGCGGGTGTGAGTGTGTGATTGTGTGTGTGTGTGTGTATGTGTGTGTGTGCGCGCGAGGTGCGTGCGCGCACGGGGCCTGCCCATTTTCCTCGCAGCAGTCAGTTGGGAGCTGGAGGGAGGGAGGGAGAGGCAGCTAGCGAGAAACCGGAGAGGAGAGGAGCGCCCTCCGCCCAAGGCGTCCTCCCTCGGTCCGCGCACAGGCGCTGTCGCTTGGGGCAGCAAGGTGCCTCCCAGCCCGCAAGGGCGCAGCGAACCAGCCTGCAGTCTCTTCGGTGGTTCTGCCCCGGGACTGCACCTGGAGGCCGCCCCAGACGGGGATGGTAAGCGGCTGCCGCCGTCTGGCACGCCAGAGGGACGCGGTGAGGGCACCATGGCGCTGACGCCCCAGAGGGGGTCCTCCGCGGGGCTGGTTCGGCCCGAGCTCTGGCTGCTGCTTTGGGTAGCTGCGTGGCGCCTGGGGGCCACGGCGTGCCCCGCCCTCTGCACCTGCACCGGCACCACGGTGGATTGTCACGGCACGGGGCTGCAGGCCATACCCAAGAACATCCCACGGAACACGGAGCGCCTGTGAGTATGGCCCCCATCTGTAGCCCAAAGGGAGCCGAAGGTTGCCCTCCCATCCAGATGCAATTCGGGGCTGTGGGTGGGGGCTGGACCGTTGGGACCGGGCCCCGCAGCCAGTAGACGAGTCACTGCCTGCCAGGGTCCTCCTCGAGCCAGGAGCCAGGAGCGCCACTGTTTTCCTTTCCAGGGATTCAAAGGGCCCTCGGTGGGGCTGTCAGCTCCCATCCTCACACCTGCACCCTGCGCTCAGCAGTGGCAGGCCCTCCCCACTGCGCCAGCACTTTATTCCTCCAGGGTGCCTGTGAATTGGTGCCAGAAAGCCTTCCTGGCACCCAGGAGGGAAGCTCCTCACGCTTGCCAGGAACCACCTCTCCTTTTGGACACATGGGGCTTGGGCTGTGTTCTGAACAGGATTTGTGGACGTGGGCTCTGAGGGCTTGCAGGCTGTGATGGGTGGCAAGACGGGATGGAGCTGAAGTTTCCTGTCTCCCCCTCCCCCATTGTTTGCCCCAGAGCTTTAAGAATTGCCTCGCAGGTGGCAGGCATTGGTTCCCCGCCTCACTTCCAGCTATCCCCAACCCCAACAGACAATGGGCTGTGGGGGATTTGGGTTTGGGGCCTGGGGTATGTTCCATTCAGCACCCAGTGAGAGGTATGTGCGACCTGGACCGAGAGACCTGTGAATAATGCTGAGAGGTCAGGAGCTTGGAGTGGGAGACATGAGGTTAAAGACATTGACCGTGACAAGTCATAAAAACACCATTTCTCCTACCCTTTCTCTCACTTCTAAATTCTTGGGGAAACTCAGCCCTTTCTAGACCCGCTGAGCTTTGTAGGGTGTGTGTGTGTGTGTGTGTGTGTGTGTGTGTGTGTGTGTGTGTGTGTGGTTAGCATGTGTGTGTGTGTTTACAGACCTCTATAATTTGTTTTCCCAGATTCCCTGCAGAATATGTGTCTGTGTGAATTCCTAGGGTAGTGGTGTCACTTCAGTGCAAGACTGTGAGAATCCCACCCAGTACATGGGCTGTGGGTGTGTGCGCAGATTTGGGTCACGTGCGGGGCCTTTGTGCTGCTTGCAGAGGTGACGGCCTCCGGAGACTTTTGAACTGGACTTTGGAGAAGGCTGTTGGCTCCTTTGAAACCTGCTGACTCCTTCTTCTCATACTCCTGGGCAACTGCAGTGGCTCTCAGGAAAGGCGTAGATATTTCGGTAACTTTTGAGCACATTTTCATGGCTCCCTGCTGGTCAGAGGCAGAAACCAGACCCTGGAGAGAGCTGTCTCCTGAATCAAAGTCCACACCAAGGTCAGCAATTAGTGAGCACAGTTTGCTCCAGACTCTCCTTGGCTGAGTAAGAAATATTCCTGTGGAGGTTTCAGAGAATTTGCAATCTAGATGCAATCTAGATGGGAATCATTGTGTGTGTGAGGGCATGTGTGGGGCTGGGGAAAGATGCTGGCGTGGGCAGAGGTTGGATCAAACCGACTTTGCTTGGGGCACCCGTGCATTATCTTGCGTGGTCTGGAGAAGGACTGAGGGTCAGAAATCTGTCCAAAGGAACCCTGAGGTTGCAGGGTTACCCTCAACACCTGTTTCCTCTGGACCTACTCTCTGTTCCTTGGCCATGTGCACAGGGCATTTCTCTTGCAGCTGTTAGCCTGGTAGCAGCCTTGTCTGAGACACATTAACCCCTCTCCTTTGCCTTTGGATTTGAATCATGAAGTCATCTCATTCCTTGCTTTTCTTTATCATTAGTATTGAGGAAAGTATTTATCTTTAGTATTTAGTTTTGACTTTCATGAACTCATGAGTTCTTTTGTGATTAAAAGAGATATGTGTTAAATTTCCTAGTGCAGAGGAAAGAGTTGACACTCCAACTGCCTAGGTTGGAGCCCCAGCTTTGTCAGTTATTTGCTGTGTGACCTTGGGCAAGTTATTTAACATCTCTGAGCTTTAGTTGCTTTCTCAGGAAAATGGGGCTGCTAATACATAAGGTCTCTGGTTCTGGTGAGGACTGAAGATAAAGTGTGACAATTGCCTGGTATATTAAGATACTCGCTAAGCGAGAACTATTATAATGATAGGATCAGGAGAAGACTCTCGTAATTTAATTCAGCAGATGTTTACAGAGCCAGGAACTGCCCTCGGTGCTGAAGCTCCAGCCTGGAGTGAGCAAATCCCTGCCCTCAAGAGATGTATAGTCAAAAGGACGCGGCAGTGGACACCTAACTGTAAGCTCCTGGGAGGGGTCCAGGCCAGCAGTGTGATGAGGCTGTCAGGGGGAACACTGGGGTGAGGAGCCCTTTTCTGGGGTGAAAGGCTTCTCAGATGGAGCATTTTATCAGGGCACTTCGGGACCCAATATTGGTTGGGTTGGATTTTGCCAAGTAGAGAGGGCAGGCAGCCAGACAGAGGGAGCACATGAGCAAAAGACTTGTGGGTGTGAGTGTGTCTGGCCTGATGGGTGAATGGCAGCTTTGCCCTGGGGCTGGAACATTCTGTGTCCAGTGGGATGTGATGGGACTTGAGGCTGGGAAGGTTGGGAAGGGTCAGGTAGGCCTTTCTTTATCTAGATTTTTCCTTTGGGGACTTCAGGGTTGGAATCCAGGGGTGAGTTATCGTGAGAGAGTGGGATGAGGTCTGATCTTTGCTATGTGCAAAACTACTCGGATGGGGAAAGCAGAGGGAGCCTGCCTTTTCAACAGGCAGGCCACGAAAAAGCCATTTGAGAAGGAAAAGTACACTCGGAGAAGAGGCCTTGGGGAGAGCCTGGGTGGACTCAAAATCACTGTGGCAAATGCTCTCTCTCGCTAATCAATATGAGCATCGTGCAGTATCAGAGCCTCAAACGGCAGCTTCTTCTGAAGCTGTGAAATTTTTATAGACTGCAGATGTGCACTTGCCTTTTGTCCCCCATGCAGTTTCTACAGCCGCCCGCAAGGCCTGGCAACTTTACGACCATGTAGTCTATAACCCTGGGTCCAGGTCTGTCCCCTTAAGTGGGAAGAAATTGTCATTGGTTTGCTGCGGGGACTTCTGGGAAGAGGCTGTGCAGGCCCCAGAGCTGTTGGTTCAGCCAGAGGGGCTGTGGGGCTGGTGGGCTGGGTAGGGAAGGGGTGCTGAATAATTCACTGCAATGGCACAATTAGCATACTGAGTGAGGGTTGGGGGTGTGCTGGAGGAGGCCTGGAAGCTTCCTCTCTTTGCAGAGCGCAGGCTCAGAGGGACCCAGCCATGGCCACTATTAATTGTCTTTTCTTCTTCTCAGTACCTTGACTTCCAGTTAGTTTTTTTTTCTTTAATTAAACAAGTCTTTTGGGCTAGAGTATTCAGGATAGTGTGATAAGAGAGTAAGTGTGCCACAGATTCTCTTGCGGGTGCAGGGTGCAGAGAGGGAAGAAGCCTGAGGATGGAGAGGCCGGGAAGGGCCCTGCGAAGGCCTGTGGCTTCTGTTTTGCCTCAGGCACAGCACATTTTGCTGTTCTTCAGGCCATGGGGACCTCCTTCCTGCCTTCCTTGCTATGTCCCTTTGCTTTCTGGCCAGTTTGTCTACTGCCCTAGCTCCCTGCCTGCTGCAGAGAACTGGAGGGCCCATGCTTTCTCCTGGCTCGGCCCCCTGAGTCTGGAGGCCCCATTCAATGGGGCTGAGTGGTCATTCCCAAGGAAGACTGCCCAGGGCACCCCCAGGCTGATTGTCTGGGAGCCTGTTTGGAATTCCAAATAATGATTGGCTGGTGGCCATGGTGAGAGCAATCAGGGGTCCACATTGAAGACATGTCTACCACTGGGGCCTGGGCTCTCTGAGCGAGGTTCTGTAGTTTCCTGCAGAGTTTACCCACACTGTGTAGAGGGCCTTGCCTTCTGGTAGGACTCTAGTTTCCAGTAGCAGGTGCTCAGGGCTTATTGCTGGGCTCCCAATGACTGGTGGTGGGGCCCCAATGCTGTCATTCTATCCTCTCTGGGACCTAGTTTCCCCATCTGAAGAGGGGATAATGACAGCTTTGGGGATTAATGGTAAAGATTAAGTGACCGAATGCATGGAGGTGGCATGCTTGGCACATGGCTGGTGTTCTACCATCCGTCAGCCTCTGGGAAGAGTGACACCTATGACCTCATGAGACTTTGCCAGGACTCACTCATGCTATGTGGGTAAAAATGCTTTGTGATTCAATTAGATGATATTCTTAGTTGAGAAGCTCAAGCCAAAGGTTTGAGGGTTCAGCTGGGGCAGGAGAGAGCTTGGGAGGTAAGCATCTGAGTGTCGGCCACGCTTGAGGCTGATCTTGTGGAGTCTGGCTGCTCAGAGTACTCCTTCCCTGTACTGGGGCATCTCTGCTCCCATCTCCTGGGACAGGGAGCAGGGCAGTGCCAGGCAGGGGCTCTCTGCAGGGTGGGCAGCGGATGGTGTGGCTCTGGAGCCAGCCGGCCTGGGTTTTTAGCCTCTCTGCCACTCAACAGCTGAGGGAGCTTGAGCAAGTTATAGGGTTTAATTAATTCATTCCACTGATAGCGATCTATTGAATGTCTGCTTTGTGCGAGTGAATAGTGCCGGACAGAAACCAAAACCTCTCCTCTCTCCGAGTTTTAGGCCAGCAGGCAAGGTAGAGATGAATGACATAATATGAGAATAAACACGTACTTGCAAACTGCGATAAGTGCTCTGGAGAAACGTGACTTCTCAGACCCCCCATTTCCTTGCCCACAACGTGGGGATGATGACAGGACCTGCTTCAAAGGGTGGTCATGAGCATTAATTGGGGTAACGCTGGGAGAAGCACTTTGCACTGGGCCTGGCACACAGCAAGTGCCCAATAAGTGGTATTATTACTGTTATTAAGGTAACAGAATTGCAGGGATGTGAAAGGAACTGGATCCCAGCATGGCCCTGCTCTCTTGTCCCCCCGCCCCGAGAAACCTAGAATACATGGAGTCAGGGCTGCCCCTTTCCTCGTTGTTCCCTCTCCGTTGTCCCCTCTCCGAGGCAGGAGGCTGGCTGGGGTGGCTCAGGCTGCCCGAGGCTGCCAGCAGGGGTGGCCGTACTCTTTTGGGGCCAGGCGAGGGGCGTCGGACAGGCAGCTCCTGCATTATTGGGAGCAGACGGGAGCTTGGCGGAGTTACCGCCTCCAGTTCTGTGCCGGCATTAGCAGCTCGGCAGGGCTCTTGCTTAATGGGATTTTCTTCCCAAATGCTGTAATTATCGCCATACAAATACTTATTACCCAGAGCAGATGACGGCCGGGCCTTGGGCTGTAGCCAGAGAGCTGGGCTGTGCTCAAGGGTGGAGAATTGGCTCTTCTTTTTTATGGAACTCTCGACCCCCTCCTCTTCTTTCTGGAACCCAGCCTGTGGCGCACAAACAGCTGTTGGGCACCTGCCGTGTGCAAAGTGTCTGGAGAGGTCCAGGGTGTGGACCTGCTCCTCTGGGAGCTTGCGGTGTGGTGGGGAAAAAGGTCTGTCTGGAAAAGAACAAACGTGTAAGGATTTCCATAGGGACAGAGCACAGTGGCTACCAGGGCAGGCTTTGGTGTGAGAATGGCGTAGTTTGAATCCTGCCTCCATCAGCTGCCACCTAAGAGATCTTGGGCAGCTCACTAGTGACTTGATTTTCTCATCTGTAAAATGGGGCCAACCATAGCATCTCGTAGAGCTGTGAGTTCAAATGAAATATTCCATGTAAAGTGGTTGGAATAACGCTGGCATGTAGAAAAGACTGTCATTGTTAGAAATGAGATAGGAGTGAGAGATCAGAAGGAGGACTTGGATCCCTGCAGTGACAGGGGCCGTGGGATTTCACCAGGGTCTCGAGGGTTGGGCAGGACTTAGGTGAGTAGAGAGGTTAAGCGAGGGCAAGGGATTCTAGGGGCACTCAGAAGGTGTGTCCCATATATTTGGGAAGGAGAATGAGGACCTGACCCAGCTGATGGGTGAACATTTGTGTTGGTGAGTTCTGAGGGAGGATAGTAAAGTAATGGGGGGCACCAGGCTATGGGGCTGGGACATGGGGAGCCATCAGAGGGATGTGTGTAAAACTTTATTAAAACTTTCTCTTTTTTTTGACTATTCGATGATTTTTATTTAATCTACAGAATTGTGCAAACATCACCAGAATCCAATTTCAGAATATTTTCATTACCCAAAAAGACCACTTGTTCTCATTGTAACTTTTTGTTTTGTTATAATTTCAAAATTACAGAAAAGTTGCAACAAAAGTATAAGGAACTCCTGTATCTCTGTTATCTAGATTCAGTTGTTTGTATTTTGCTCCATTTGCTTTATTATATATTACACACACACACACACACACACACACACACACACACGTTTTTTCTGAACCATTTCAGAATAGGTTGGAAACAATGTCCCCTTTTCCCTCTAAATACTTCTGCGTGTATTTCATAAAAACAATAAGGCTATCAAAATCAGAAAATTTAACACTGATACAATACTGTTATCTACTCATGTACACTCGTGAGCTAATAATACACATGAATTCATGTATGAATTTCATCAGTTGTCCCAATAATGTATTTTATGGCTATTTTTTTTTTTTTTTTTTGCCAGGCCCAGAATTCTGTTCAGGATCAAACATGACGTTTACTTGTCATGGCTCTTTCGTCTTTTTAAATTTGGACTAGCTTCTCAGCCTCTTTTTGTTTTTCTTGACCTTGACCTTTTTGAAGACTACAGGCCAGTTATTTTGTAGACTGTCCCGCAGTTTGATTTCATCTGCTCTTTCCTCATGATCACATTCAGGTTATGTATTTTTGGCAGAAATGCTAAATAAGTGATGTTGTGCTCTTCTCAGTGAGTCATGTCAGAGGATACATGATGCCAATTTGTCCCAATATTGGTGATTTTAGTTTTAATCACTCGATGAATTGGTGTCTGCCAGGCTTTTCTACTGAAAAGTTATTATTTCCACTTCGTTATGAAGAAGTAATTTGTGGGGAGATACTTTGAGGCTGTGTAAATATCCTTTTTCTCATCAAACTCTCATTCACTAGTTTTAACACTCATCAATGAGACATTTTTAACTCTATCATTTCTTCTTTTTTAGTTGGCGTTGGCGTTCTACCTTGAGAAAGAACTTTCCCTTCGCCTCCATCTGTTTGCCTGTCTGTTTATAAGTGTGGATTTGTGCATCATTATTTTATTCTTTGGGTTATAATATGTTATGATCATTATTTCGATGTTCAGAGTGTCCCGTATTTGGCCAGTAGGAGCCCCTTCAAGCTGCTCCTGTGTCCTTTGTACAAGACCCTCTGAGACTTGACCCCAAGGGTTTCGAGTGGAGAGTGACAAGTGCAAAATGGTGTTTTAAGACATTCTGTTGCCTGACTTTGGAGTGGAAAATAAATGGAGGAAAGACCAACTGGCAGTGGGAGACCAGTTGGTTATGATGACTGGTTTCTAGCTTTTCTATGACAGTGGTTTTGCTGTCATTGCTGTATTTTATTCTTTTTTTTTTTTTTTAATTAAAACACTTTTATTTTGAAATAATTTTAGACTTACAGAAAAGTTGCAAAAATATACAGAGTCCCACATACCCACCACCCAGCTTCCCCTAATAATCAACATCTTTCTTAGCCATAGTATGATTATCAAAACTAAGAAATTAACATTGGTACAGTACTAAACTAAGCTATAGACTTTATTTGAATTTCACCAGTTTTTCCACTGATGTCCTTTTTCTATTGCAGGATGCATTCCAGGACTGCACAATAAATTTAATTGTCATTTCTTCTTACTCTCCTTCAATGTGTGACAGTTCCTTATTTTTTTTCTTGTTTTTCATGACCTTGGCGCTTTTGAGAAGTACTGGTCAGTTGTTTTGTTGAATGTTCCTGAGTTTGGGTTTGTCTGGTGTTTTTTCATGATTGGACTGACATGACGCATTTTTGGCAAGAATGCCACAGAGGTGATGTACCCTTCTCAGAGCATCCTGTCAGGATGTAGATGACACCGATATGTCTTATTGCTGGTTATATTAACCTGATTTCTTGGTTAAGATGGTGTTTGCGGTTTTCTCCACTATAATGTTACTATCTTTCCACTTGTAATTAACATTTGGGGGGAGATACTTTGAGACTATGTAAGATTCTTTTTGACCTCAAATTCTTACCTCCTAACTTTAATATACATTAATGGTTGCTTGCAACCATTATTATCCAATTTTGATTTTCTATTTCCCTCATTCCTTCTACATTCATTAATTGGAATTCTTCTGTAGGGAAGAGAATTTTATTCCATTTTAAGACGGTGGATTTCTTGATGGGAACCTCGGGTTTTGAATTTCCTAAGGGCAGGGACTGTGTCTCATGTATCTTTGCATCTCCTCACCTGGTGCATAGACGGTGCTCAAAAAAGTGTGTTGGATGAGTTCTTTTTTTCTATAAATGTTTTGTAAGACATTTCATGGTTTTGATCTTTGCTTTTGCAAATATGGTCCTTGTGGTGGACTGAATAATGGTCCCCAAAGATGTCCATGTCTAATCCCTGGAACCTGTGAATATGTGACCTTATAGAGTAAAAAGGACATTGCAGATGTGATTGATTTAAGGGTCTTGGGATGGAAGATGATCCTGGATTATGTGGGTGGGCCCAACATAATTACAAGGATCCCATAAGAGGGAGGCAGGCGGGTCAGAATCAGTAGTAGGAGATGTGATGATGGAAGCAGGAGGTTGGAGTGAAGCGAGGAAGGGGCCACAAGCCAGAGAGAGCAGGCAACCTCTAGAAACTGAAAAAAGCAAGGACATGGATTCTCTCCTAGAGCCTCCAGAAAGGAAGGCAGTCCTGCTGCCACCTTGACTTTAGTCCAGTGAGACTAATTTGGGAACTCTGATCGCCAGAACTGTAAGATAATAAATCTGTATTTTTTTAAGCCACCATGTATATGTTTTGTTGTTGTTGTTGTAGCAGCAGTAGGAACCTACTACAGTCTCATCGAATTCAGAGGCTACTGTAGAGGCCGAGGAACCAGAGGAAGCACGTCTTGACTGAGGCAGAGAGAGCCAATGGGAAAGTCGTGGGGGACCCTGAGGCTCAAGATTGGGAGCATGATCTTGCAAATAAAGTTGGGAAAGGCAGCTGGTCCTGGAGAAGCCATGCAACTGGCTTCTGCCTTATTTGCTTGAATTGCCAATAAATAGCTACGTGAAAAAGATGACCCTAGAGGTGGAAATAGGGGCTAGTTACTCTGTAGTGTGTTCAGGCTGAAGAGGCAGTTGGGAGGGCCTCCTGGGGAAGCGGTGGAGCCCACGAGGACAGTGGAAGAGCAACTGCAACGGGAATAAGAATCTCCTGGGAAGCTGGTGTAAAATGCAGACTCCCAGGCCCATCCCAGAGATGCTGATTCAGCAGGTCATTGGCAATTACTTTTCAGGTTAATTTAGATGTGGGAGTTGCCCAGACCATGATCTGAGAAACACTGCTTGGTGCTGGCGTTTCCTGAGGAGGAAGGTCTGTCCTTTGAAGACTTATGAGGCCTGCCTTTGGCCTCTGCCCACATGAAGAGGGCAGGAGGAAGGGGAGGCAACCAGGGAGGAGTGGTGAGGAGGCCGGAGGCGCTCCTGGCCTGTGTCTGACAGAGGGAGTGCTGATTTGCACCTGGATAACCAGTAGTTATTGCCAAACCAAGAAGGCATTTGGAGATGGCAAGAGGGCTGACTGTATGGAGAGCAGCCAGTTTGCCTGAGGATGAGGGCCAAAGAAAGCTTCTGGAACTGTGATGGGGTCACTGCAAAGCCAGGCAGAATGGTTTCCTGGGAGAAGTGGAAGGCCGGAGGCAGATGGTCAGGGAGTGAGTAGGTGGGGAGAAAGTTTGCAGGAGAGAACAAAGGAGCACCAAGGGGGGTGGTTTGCAGCACAGGGATAGGTGGACTGCAGTCTGCTGGGGGCAGAGGGCAGGAGTGTGTGTGTGTGTGTGTGTGTGTGTGTGTGTGTGTGTGTGTGTGGGTGATTGTGGAAAGGAGGAGCCAGAGCCCTTGGGGAGGGGGATGGAGAGGCAACCTGTGACAGGCCAGGGAAGAATTGCGTGGAGAGACATGAAGAAGGAGTGGTGATGGTGTCACCATTTAGAGCCCCTACCTTGTGCCAGGCTCCAGTGAGATGCATTATCCAAGTCGACCCGTTTATTCCTCATAACTGGACTGTGAGAAAGATATTACCACTGCTTTGCAGATGAGAAAAAAGTTCAAAGAGCTGGCACCATCTGCCCAGAGTCACAGATGGCTGGTAAGTGGTGCGCCCAGGACCCCTGAATCTTGAGGCTCCAAAAGGTGTTTGTGTTTTGTTTTTCTAATTTGACTACTGCTCCATGCATCTTAATAATGCCTGGATTAATTAATTCATTCATTCATTCATCAGACATTCATTCTGCTCCTACAAAAACCCCTGTCAGGGCTTAGCGCTGGGGCTTAAAGGCAAATTGGTCACAATTGATACCTGTCTGTGCATGTTTATGGGCTGGACCCAAGTTTCAGGTTGGTATGAGGAGGGGGTGTCCGGCTTGCAGGTATTGGGTGCGCAGAGTTGGGGGACACAGGGAGGTGGTGTTGTAGCCAGAGGTCCGTGTCGGAATTAGTTGGTGGGCAGCCTCTCAGAGGCCTGGGGTGGGCAGTGAGTGGAAAGCAGCTAGCAGGCATATACATGGAGGCCTTGTGGCTGGCAGTGGGGCTGTGACTGCAGGGCTGTGGTTTGTGGTTTGGGGGGTGCTCAGACCTGAAAAAGGGATTGGCAAGAGAAAGGCTGGGGCTCAGTAGTGAAGGGACTGGGGTGCAGGTTGAGCTTCAGAACAGAATACTCCCTGGAGTTGGGGTTAGGAGTGGGGTCTGACCACCTTACACCGTTAGGAGGGCTATAATAAAAAAAATCAGAAATAACAAGTGGTGGTGAGGATGTGGATAAATTGGAACCATTGTGCACTATTGGTGGGAATATAAAACGGTGCAGCTACTGTGGAAAACAGTATGATTCCTCAAAAATTAAACAATTACCATATGATCCAGCAAGTCCACTTCTGGGTGGACTTACCCAAAAGAATTGAGAGCAATGTCTTAGAGATATTCGTACCCCTATGTTCATTGCAGCATTATTCACAATGGCTACAAGGTGGAAGCAACCCAAGAGTCCATTGATGGATGAGTGGATAAACAAAGTGTGGTGTAACACACAATGGAATATCATGCAGCCTTAAAAAGGAAGGGAATTCTGACATATGCTGCAACATGGATGAACCTTGAGAACATTATGCTGAGTGAAATAAGCCAGTCACAAAAAGACTAACACTGTATGATTCCATTTATATGAGGTATCTAGAGTACTCAAATTCATAGAAACATAGTAGAATGGTGGTTGCCAGGGGCTGGCTGGGGTGGGGAGGAATGAGGAGTTAGTGTTTAATTGCTACGGTTTCGGTTGAAAAAGTTCTGGAGATTTGTTGTATAACAATGTGAATATACTTAACACTACTTAACTGTGCACTTAAAAAATGATAAAGTTTGTTATGTATATTTTACCACATTTAAATAGTAGAGAGAGAGGAGCTGGGCCCTGAAGTCAGACATGCCAGTGTTCAAGCCTTGTCTCCTTAACCTGCTTCTATTATGAGGCTTCAATGAGCTGGCTTGTTGTGATAGGGTAAATATTGCCAGTCTTCAAGCCAAGGAAACAAGATGGTCCCTAGGAGCTGAGGCAGAGCGGGATAGGTCGGAAGTCTGCCCTGGCGTGGGCCCCTCATTACTCAGTCCTGGGGCCTCTGGAGGATCACAGGGTCGAGGACTGTCCTATCGCTGGGGTTGGTGCCGGGCCTGTGGGCTCCCCTGGGGAGTTGGAGGAGCCTCTGGTTGATGACTTGCTGAGCCCTGAGGCTCAGCCGGCTGATGGGAGCACGTGTCAGGCCTCAGCCGCCATAGGCCGGAAGGAGCCTGGAATACAATAAGGAGGAAAAAAACCGATACTCTGTCTTCAAGGAGCTTATAATCTTATTCAGGGGCTGAGACATCAGTCAAGGACGCCCCCAAATCCATATAAAATTGCCCCTGACTTGCGTTGCAGAGGAGAGGGTTGAGGTGCTCTGTGGGCCTGTGCCAGGGAGGTCTGACCAACTGGAAGGAAAAGTTGGAGTGAGTCAGGCAAAGAGGAAGGAAGGGGTATTCCAGGCAGAGGGAATGGTGAGTTCAAAGGCTCTGCTCCAGGAGGGAGCGAATCAGAATGGGGTGTGGGGGAGGCCATGCAGCCTTATCTTGTTGTTCACGGTAAGATTTTTGTCTTGATTCCAAGAACGGTGGGGATTCATTGAAGGGCTTAAATGGGGAGTGACATGATCACATTTGCATCTTGAAAAGATCACTCTGGCTGTGGCTCGGAGAACAGATTGGAGGGGAGCCAGAGGGAATGTGGGGAGCCTGGGTAAGGTCTCTGAGTGGCTCCAGGAACAATGACAGAGGTGTGGGTGCACAGCAGCTGGCCTACAGGTTGGGGTGTTTGGCCTCTCTGTGGGCCTGGCTGGGTAGGGAAATTCTTCTTCCCCTCAGTTTTCCGGTCTGACTCTGTAGACACTCAGCAGTGTGGATTTGGCCGGGCTAAGATTTTAAAGAACAGAGCCAAGGTGTGCAGTCCCCCAGCCCAGAGGCCTGGCTCAGTCACAGGCAGAGTGTGCGTGTTTATTTTTTGGAGACTCAGCAGGAAGGGATTTGGAGGGCAGTCCAATCTTCCCCATCACCACTGCAGTCCTGGGCCTCCGTGGGAATGTTCTGGTTCCTCAGGGAGCCAGCACCAGTAGTGGCTGGAGCTCCAGGGCAAGAAATGCTTGTGAGGTGTGGGGGGCCCCCAGAACACCCTGCGAGGGTCCCAGGGTGTTTATTCCTGCAGCTCTAGGAAATCCGAGGGTTTCTTTTGGTTTATCACAAACACCCAAAAGCTGGGGATCAGATTCTTGTTTCCTGAGAGGATTCAAGAAATCCTGTGTGTTGTTGTTTTGTCCTCAGTAACTTTGCTTCAGAGGATTTTCTCCCAAATCTTTTACCACCGAGGTTTTCCTTTCAGGTTAGGACCACACAGGAAGTGATGGAAATCAGGGCCCTTTGCCACCCGAGTGTATTTCCTCCTGGGGGACAAGGATGGGTGCAGACCCATCACTTTCGGAAGAGAGAGAACCATCTTAGGGGGTCTTCCCTGGGCCTTGGCATCCTGGGCCCTGCCAGCCCCTTCCTCTCAGCATGGCTCTGCCAGTCTAGCACCACCCTGAGCTGAGCCTATGGCACCACCCTCCTGGTGCAGCCACGGTCCTTGTGGAAAACATCAATAATGGTACTCGTAGCGAACAGAATCTCAGCAGGTAATACTGATACAGAGTACTGCTGTTGGTGCTTTAAAATATTGTTATTTAAACCTCATCACATCTTTAAGAGGTGGGTACACTCATTATCCTCATTTTATAATTAGGGAAACTGAGGTACAGAGAAGTTAAGCTATGTGCCTAAATGCCACATAGCTAGTAATGGTGGAGCAGGAATTTGAATCCGGACAGTGGCTCCAAAGTCCAACCTCTTAGCCGCTAAGAATCCCCTTAGCTCAGGCACGTGGGGAGCTCTCCTGATTTTGCTGCTTAGGCAGAACACGTGGTCTTATTACAGGGCCTCAGTTTCCTATCCTACTAAGCATGCAACTTATTTCTCAGCTCATATCCATCAACATGAGGGATCCTGAGATAGGGGAAAGAACACGGAATCACACCGGCCGGGGTTTGATCCTGTCCCCTCTGCTTATTAGCTGTGTGGCGTTGGACAAATAGAGTCACCAATCTGTGCCTTAGTTTACTCATCGGCAAGATGGAGAGAACATGACTCACCTCCTAGGTAACTGTGAGGGTGAAATGAGATGCAGCATGTTAGTTAGTTAGGTGTTAGTTAGGCTCAGAGCCTACACACGGCAGCTGCCAACCAGAAGTGGTGGATGTGAGTGAGCTCTGGCAGCAAGAGCCCAGGGTAGCTCTGGATCTGGGCTTCTTCCTGAGAAAGAACTGCCTCAGAGGGCCCACCCCACCTGGCTGCAAAGGTCTTAAGGTTGCAGCAACTTCTTCCATTTTCCCCAGGCGGCTTCCTGGGGAGCCATGGCAACACTCAAGGACCACCTGTTGGAGGAATCAGCCGCTGGAGAAAAACGACCTCCTTGCCTCACTCCTTGCCTCTGCTGAGGGTTCCAGGGGAGGTGGCTGGCCCAGATCGGAAACTCGATCCTGGCGGGCCGCCCTGCTGAGGGGGAGAGAGCAGGCTACACAGTGGAGCTCATTTTCTCAGCCTAAGTGGTGATAATGCCTCCTTAAGCAGCAGCCCTCAGACCTGGGAGCCTAATGAGAGCTGCCTCTGTCTCGCAGGCTGCCTTCGGGAGGGCTCTCCCTTGAGAGGAGGCACTCAGCTCTGGGGTTAGAGAGCAAGGCTGATGGGGGGAAGCTGGGGGACTTGGGCTTCCATGGACATTCTTGCCCAAAAGCCACCAGCAGGGCCTCCTGAGAGAGGCTGTATTTGCTCTGCTGTCTGCCCATTGTCCTCTTCTGCCTGCCTGTCCCATGTCTTTTCTCAAGTGGGGTAGAATGGGGTACAGGAAGTGAGGAGGAAGGGTTGGAATCAACTGCTGGTGGGCGAAGGAATGCATCCTGGAGTCTGCACAGTGGAGCCTGGTGCAAAAGGATAAGAAGAGAGGCATGTAAATGTGAAATGTCATCAGAAGTCCCTGGGAGCTTTCGCCCCTGCAAACCCATCCTCAGAGTTTCCTGAGCTCCATGTTGGGTTGTGCCTTGTTCAGAGAAGTCTTTGTGCTCGTCTTTGCCTCAATTTTGCCATCTGTGAAATGAATAATTATTGGAGTCAAGTGCCTTATAAAATATGGTTGCTGGGCCGGCCCGGTGGCTCAGGCGGTTAGAGCTCCGTGCTCCTAACTCCGAAGGCTGCCGGTTCGATTCCCACATGGGCCAGTGGGCTCTCAACCACAAGGTTGCCAGTTCAATTCCTCGAGTCCCGCAAGGGATGGTGGGCTCTGCTCCCTGCAATTAAGATTGAACACGGCACCTTGAGCTGAGCTGCCGCTGAGCTCCCAGATGGCTCAGTTGGTTGCAATGCGTCCTCTCAACCACAAGGTTGCCGGTTCGACTCCTGCAAGGGATGGTGGGCTGTGCCCCCTGCAATTAGAAAACGGCAACTGGACCTGGAGCTGAGCTGTGTCCTCCACAACTAAGAGTGAAAGGACAACAACTTGACTTGGAAAAAAGGCCTGGAAGTACACACTGTTCTCCAATAAAGTCCTGTTCCCCTTCCCCAATAAAATCTTAAAAAAAGAAAAAAAAAAAAAATATATATATATATATGGTTGCCATGAGAAGGAATGAGCCAATGATTGTAAAATTCATCAGCTTTTTCATGACTTTTATTTTTTTTAAGGAGGGCACAGCTCATAGTGGCCCATGTGGGAATTGAACTGGCAACCTTGGTGTTACTAGCACCACGCTCAAACCTACTGAACGAACCAACCACCCCTTTTTCATGTCTTTTGATTGAGTAATTCTATGTCTAGGAATGTATTTCTCCCAGGTGCCCACCAAGCTTTATGCAGTATTGTTTATCAAGCAATATCAAGACAGCCCAGGTGTCCCAGTAACAGGGAACCTGGGAACACCTGAGGAACTTGCTCTATCCAGATGAAGGGACACTTCATGGCCAGTCAACACCATAAGTGGGGAAAAAATACGTAGTAGAAGTGCACACCATTTAGGTCTCATGCATCCTCGTATCTTCAGAACCCTGCAGAATGCTTTGCAAATAGTAAGTCTTCAATACATATTTTTTGAATTATCCAGAGGAAACAGGCATGGGAGAAAATACTCCAGAATGTTAACGCGGGTCCCTCCTTGGTCAGGAGTTTATGTGTGATTTTAATTTTTACCTTGAGTCTCCAGGAAATGGACACAATTCAATAATGTGCATATATTACTCTTATCTTTAAATGCAATAACTTGAATATTAACATTGATTTATACAAATATAGATGTCTTTTTAAAAACTTCAAACAATGAGGGCAAGTTTGAAAAAGAAACTGAAGCCAGCTGCAGTCCCACCACACGACAGCGACAGGCATTATCTGGCAGACCGTCTCCAGCAAGCTCATTCTGCGCATACACCTGTGTCACTGTGCGTGTGAGTTTGTACGTAAGCGGGCTCATAGAACACAGGCGTCTTGGAGCCCCTTTCCCACATGCTATATCACAGATGGCTTTCCTTGTCGATACAAACGGATCTGTACCATTTAAAATGGCTGCATAGTATTCGGTTTCACGAATGTGCTGAAAGTCAACTAAGCATTGCTCTGTCGATGCCCATTTAAGTTGAACGTTTTGCTCTTAGAATCAATGCAGACATATGTTTGTAATCAAAAAATTAAAACAACCAAAAATTCCTATGGTTTTGGGGATGAAAGTTTCAGTAAGACGACCCCCATTACATTGCGGAAGGAGCAGCCTGGGGAGCAACACAAGTGAGGTTCAGAGGTGGCTGTTTCAGGGAAGAACATTTGGTTCCATGAAACAAAGACCTTTACATTGGAAAGAGCCTGTCTCGCAGGGAGAAGCTGTCCTCTCAGCATTTAGGGTGGAAAGTGGCTCAGTCTGGAGCTCATCACCAATGGCCTCGTTACCTTGGAGAAGCCTCAAGCCTCTTCAGAGATCCTGTTAGAAAGGAGATGCGGAACAGGGAATGAGTTTTTCCAGCTGCTCCTAAGGATCAGGAGCCAGGGGCAGGAGAAGGGCAGAGAGAGTGATGAGTTGAATGAATTATTGGCCTGTCAACTTGGGGAGGCAGCTAGGCTTGATAGAAGAAGCCCAGGCCCTGGGATGAGACGGCTGCAGGCCAGGTCCCTGCTCTGTCATGCACCAGCTGGTGACCTCAGGAAGGCACCTAACTTCTTGGAGCTACTCTGCCCTCATCTGTAAGATGGGCCCAGTAACTGCTTTCCAGCCTGGGGTGAGGATGTGCGCAAAGCCCCGTTTCCGGAGTGTGTACAAACTAACATGTTGTTCGTGGATGCAATTCTAGAACATCATCCAGGCCAAACACACTTCATAAACACTTTTAGGAAAGGGAACTTGCTGTTTTTCAATGTAGCTTGGATTTGGTAAGTGAGGAGACTGGGTTGCAGGTGAACGTGGTGTGTGTGTGTGTGTGTGAGAGAGAGAGAGAGAGAGAGAGAGAGAGAGAGAGAGAGAGAGAGAGAGAGTTAGGGGTTGTTGCCAAGTGTGTGGGTGACTGACAGTGGAGAGAAAGAGGAGGAAGCACAGTGGCTGTGCTGCCACAGGGAGACAGGTTAGAGGCGGAGTTGACAGTGGGGTTTGGAGCCAGGTCCCAGTGAGATTCTGCTGTGTGTGACTCAGTGGAAGAACTTTCTGGGGAGTGGAGTGTCTGCCTCCTGGAGGGGCCTGCCTTTCTGAGGCTCTGCTGGCTCCCTGTGAAGGGGAGTGGCCTCACAAAGCCTAGTGAGCTTCCCTGGGAGGCTGGGTGGGAATTGGGGCCAGATAGCTTATAAAGTGGGGTCAGGTTTGGAGGCCTCACTGGCTTCCTGTCTGTCCTCTGCTTGCTTTCTCAGGCCCTCTGTGATTGGACCCACCAACCCTGCTTCCCCCAGCTCACCCCTACTCTCGCCTGTGTCCTCCCCCATCCCCCAGATACTCCGGTGTGCTCCTTCCCTGGAATGTCTGTCTGCTCTGCTTCTTACTGAGCAGATCTGCCTTGTCCTTTAGGCCTCAGCTTGAGCCCCACTTCCTGAGTCCTCATAAATGTCACGGCTCACCCTGCTGTCTCCTGTTCAGAATATGGACAGCTTGTAGGACCAGTGCCACCAGACAATAGCACTGGTGTCCCCAAAGGGGCCCTTTCCAAACGCAGGCCATGCTCTTTACTTGTTTATGTTTCATTTGAATCCTATGAGGTACACACAGTTATTATCCCCATTTTGTAGATGAGGAAACTGAGGCTCAGCAAGGATTCTACCCGAATAGCCTCTAATTGGCTTGTTTCTGAAGTTTTTCCTGTGTGACTGTCTCTTCTCCAACGAGACTGAGTTCATTCAGGGCCCAAACCACATGTTGGGTTTTGTAGTACTTGTAGCAATGAGCCATGCCCTGTGCGTTCCTGCTGCTTGGACATCTGCTGCAAAGAGGCCGCAGCTTGTTGGGCCTCCACGCAGGTTTGGGGGACCTGGGGTTTGGCTGGGAAGCACCCAGACCTGTTGGTCAGATGACAGGTTTGAGCCAGGTGGAGACGGAGCCTGGAGCTGAGTCCCTGGCCTGGAGGCCCAGCCTGCACATCTCACCATGTCCTCTCTCCTTTTCTCCACCAGGGAACTTAATGGCAACAACATCACTCGGATTCATAAGAACGACTTTGCAGGGCTCAAGCAGCTGCGGGTGCTGTGAGTATGGGGTGCTGCCCCCGCCCAGTTCATAGCCTTCCTCCTGCCCCCACTCTCAGCAATGGCCTTGTGGGTCCCAGACAGATCCCTGGCTGTGGGTTGTAGGGTTGTAGGCCTGTAGACCTGTAGGCCACTGGGGCCCTCCCTGTGGAGTCAGTCTTGGGACACCCTGAGGTGCATGAGGAGGATGATGGTGAGTCCCAACCCAGAGCAGTCACTTTCAGCATGGCTGAAAAATTGGGCAAGGCATAGTTACCAGTGTTCGCTGCCTGGCAGGATGTGTGCTGGGCAGATGGGACTGTCTTGTCTACCAGCTGTCTCCTGGGCTGAGGGAAGACCTAGTGACCCTGAAGAATCTTTAGGTCTCTGTCTTAGTTTGCTTAGGCAGCTGTAACAAAATACCACAGACTGGGTGGCTTAAGCAACAGAAATTTATTTTCTCACAGTTCTGGAGGCTAAAAGTCTAAGATCAAGGTGCCATCGGGGTTGGTTTGTAGCAAGGCATCCCTTCCTGGCCACCTTCCTGCTGTGTCCTTATGTGGCCTTTCCTCTGTGTGGCCTCAGAAAGAGATCGCTAGTATCTCTTCTTATCAAGACACCAGTCCTATCAGATTAGGGCGCCACCCTTATGACCTCATTTAAACTTAATTGCTCCCCTCAAGGCCCTATCTCCAAATACAGTCACATTGGGGGTTAAGTTTTCAACATGAATTTTGAGGGGTACACAATTCAGTCTGTAATAGTCTCCATAGTTTTTTCAACCTGTGCCCCATAAGACTCCCCAGCCAGGGGCTATGCCTGACTGTAGAGAGCAGGTGAGTGGGAGCAGTTGAGGACAGAGGTGGCTTCCCTCTTGGGTGCCTGACACTGGCAGATATTGAAGGTGGTGGGCCTGGCCCTATTGGGCTTGGCCACTAGCCAGCAAAGAAGCCATTTGCAGCATCTCCTTTGTCAGGCTGGGCAGGGGTGAGGAGTGAGGGGAGGGTGTTCATCCCTTTATCTCCTTCTCTGCTGATGTCGGGATGCCGAGGGCAGCCTGACATTCATGTATTCTGATGCATTCAACATCAGACAATCATAGGGTCCTTCAATCCCCACTCCTGGGTAGTGCAAAGGTCCTGGGGCCTCAGTTCTTTCAGAACTACTGGCTTTGCAGCTTTGGAGGAATTGGGACCTTGTGGCTGATCCTTTCAAGGGTCAGAGCTACGAATGGCTGGGAAGGGGTCTCTGCTGCTCTAGAACCCACTGACCTCTGACCCTGTCCCAGGCTCCAGGAATCTCTTCTGAGCCTAAGAAAGCCCTCTCTCCCTCTTGGCATGTCCCCTCTTCTCCTCCCAGGTCTCCAGTGGGAGCTCCTCAATAGCGTAGGTTTTGGGAAACAAAGTGAAGGAAAAGAAGTGTGTGGTGGCAGCTTCTGCCCCCTGCCCTGTCCCAAACCTCCTCTGAGGTTCATGTGGGAGCACGTATGCCACCTGCCTGAGAGTGGAGTGGGGAAAATGCAGGGAGAAAAACATGCTTGACAATTTCAAAAATGACCATGCAATAGGTGATCTGTTGGTGAAAACTGCTGCCCAGCAGCTGGAAACTCAGGGTTTCACTGCATTTGAGCAGTGAGGAGGTGCAGAGTCCCATGAAGCCAGGTGGTTCAGCTGGCAGCAGATTGGGCCAGGTGGAGTGAAGTGCAGGTGGAGGGGGTGTCATCTGCCAACTGCAGAATATGTTTGTTGCATGTGTGGGCTTTGCCCAGTTGGCACAGGCTGCCCTCCCCACCACCCGCCGCCACTAGCCCATCCTCCTTGCTCTGCTCCTTGGAAACACGCCCTCTGGGCCAAAGGAGGGCACGTGCACCAGCAGCCCAGAGCCAGCCCTTGCTGCCGGCTGCCGGCTGCCTGCTGCCTGGGTCTGGGCTTCCCCGAGCATGCCTTTGGAGTGATAACCTGGTGCTCTGATGCCCTGTGGCCTTCTGCCATGCAGGTGGCTTCAGAGGAATGAGCACGGGGCTGGAAGAGAATCTTGCTGTTAGGGCTGGGCGTGCTGAGGAGCCCCTGTTGAGAATTTGCAAAGTGGTGAATGAATTTGTTGACTCAGGCCAGGACTCAAGTCTGCATGCATGGCGGGCACTGCGCCTGTTTCACTCCCTCGTGCCAGCTGTTTCTAGGGGTCCTTGTCCAATATCCCGAAGCTGTCCTTGTGTCTCTGCTTCCCCAGGCAGCTGATGGAGAACCAGATTGGAGTGGTGGAACGCGGGGCTTTTGATGACATGAAGGAGCTGGAGCGGCTGTAAGTATCCATGGATGGAGTCTCAGGAAGGCAGAGGGGCTGGCCTGAGGGGACACATGCAGCACGGAACTAGCGGCAAGGAGGGGTGCTCAGGGACAGGACTGCACGTCCACAGGGGCTGCGGCAGCAGCAGCAGCAGCATGAGATCATGGCATAGAGAAAGCTGGAGCGTGTCCTCACCCCACATTTCTAAATGCAGCTGTCTTTGTGGTTTTTCCCTGAAAATATATTATGGCATAAAATCCACACAGAACAGAGGAAGTGAGATTTCTTCCTATAATCTCATAGCCCAGGCATAACCACCGTTCATTGATTTGTGGGGCCTTAAGGAAGCATTGGTTGCCCAGGGGACCGTCAGGGAAGCCCCAGGGGCCCTCTAAGGGGCCGTGTCTTGGGTGCTCAGGGCCACAGCACAGAAACCAGAAGGTGGGGATGTCTCTGATTTGCATGGTTTGTTCCTTACAGGGCTTTTGTGATTGAAAATGGGTCTCCGTCAATTTTTGCATCTCAGATTGGCAATAATGAGGGAAAAAAAGGGCACATGGTATAGGTGAGGTGGGGAATGGGCTCTCACATTCAGGGTGGTCACCAATCTCATTTTTCTGCCAAGTGGTTTGGCTGTAGGTGTCAAGAATCCTGAAGTTCTTGTCCTATGAACCAGAAATAATTGGAGACATGGTTAAAAATTTATATATCAGTATACTCATTACCCATAAAAAATATAATAAAATACAATAAAAAATTAGGAATGAGCCATTCTGGTGGAGACATAAGATACAAAATCACTTCGGAAGAATAATTAAGGCCATGGGAATGGACTCACAACAAAATGTTAAGTGGAAAAGGCAAGAAGTGACATTTATGTAAATAAAATCAACTTATATGTGTACAGAATAGAGGCGGAAGAAACTAATTGAGAATATTAGCTCTCGTTGCATTGAGTGGTGGGATAACAGGTAACTTTAATTTTATTCTTTGTGCTTTTATTTTTTTTTAATGGATTTTCTTACAATGAGTTTATAATTCTACTTATAGCCACTACTGATTGCTTCGCTCTATGCCAGGCACCAAGATAAGCTCTCCCTCCCCCCACCCCAATATCTCATTTAATCCTTGAAACACCACTAGGTCAGTGGTACTTTACAGGTGAGAAACAAAGGTACACAGAAGTTAAGGCACTTGCCTTATTAAGTGATTATTAAGTGATCACATGCAGGAGAGGGGATTAGAATCTGGACCATTCTGCCTCCAAAGCCTGAGCTCTTAATGACTATGTCCTAACACCTCACTTTTCTCTTTTGTATCAAAGAAAATAAGGTATTAACTAAAAGGGAAAGGATATGGTTGTGTCATTGCCTTCCCGCAGCCTGGAGGAAAACCAAGGCGATCTTTCTTTGGCCTTCCTCAGCCAGGCCTAAAACAGAGCGATAAGGAGTCCATAGCTAAACAGATGTTTAGGCCTGTGTTTGTTTTCTTTAAAAGGTCAGAACAAAACACACACTCATGGGGCTGGCCCAGTGCTGGTGGCTCAGGCGGTTGGAGCTCCATGCTCCTAACTGCGAACGCTGACGGTTCGATTCCCACATGGACCAGTGGGCTCTCAACCACAAGGTTGCCAGTTGAATTCCTCAAGTCCCGCAAGGGATGGTGGGCTCCGCCCCCTGCAACTAACAACCACAACTGGATCTGGAGCTGAGCTGCGCCCTCTACAACTAAGACTGAAAGAACAACAACTTGAAGCTGAACAGAACCCTCCACAACTAAGATTGAAAGGACAACAACTTGACTTGGAAAAAATGGCCTGGAAGTACACACTGTTCCCCAATACAGTCCTGTTCTCCTTCCCCAATAAAATCTTAAAAGAAAACACAACAAAACAAAAAAACACACGGTCATGACCTGGCTATGATTTGGACCTAACTCATTCCGGCTTCAACTCCGGTGCTGCCCTGCCCTCAAGGAGGAGAAATGGTGGGCAGGGGTCCAGACATGACTCAGTGGCCCTCATCACGCCTGCTGCTGCCACCCAAGGCTAGGCAGGGCCCCCCTTTGTGAGGCATGACTTATAACCACAGAACTTGTCCCTTCTGTTCCTTTCTAGTTCCTTCCTTGTGACTGCTCTGTCCCTGGGGGCTTTCAGTGCTTGCTAAGGATGGCCAGGACCCTCTCCTTTAAGTTGTTGGAGCCGTGGTGGATCGGTTCATCATAAAAGTTGGATAATGTGGGGAGTCATAAACACCACACATACTCTAAACATTTCATTTTAAATTAAAACACATAAATGTGCATGTATCGACCCTCTCTCTCCTTCCCCACTTTTTTTTTTTTTTTGCCGAGGTCTTTCTTTTTATTATGAGATGCTAATTGGAGTTCTGTATTGTTTTTCTTGCCTAAACCACACACTTATCGTTTGCTTATGATTTTTGGTTTTGGTTTCTTTACAGTGGAGTGAGATTTTTAAAAGGCCCTTGGAAGCAATCTGGGTGGAGAATTCTGAATTTCTTTTATGACCCTCCTGCCCCCCAGTCTTTACGTAATCCAACAGCCCTTTAATTAGCAGCTTTCCTTTTATTGACTCTTTCTAAAGCATTCAGCTCGTTTTCATAGAGAGGACTCTTTTCACACTGGTATTTTGTTCATTTATGTAACAGTTAATTAAATCCTATCATTATAATTATAAGTACCTCCGGCTAAACAGGTTTGGCAACAGACATAACTGGTTCTTGTAAGCAGTGAGAAACTTGAGTGCAGAGCAGGAGCTTGCAGTCCTGTCTGCTGCGAGGATCGGTGTGCCATGGGCCTCAGTGTGTCTGATGTTGGGAGGGGCTGGAGTGCTCAGTCATCCTCAGCTGGTTGAGTGGGGGTCAGTGTGTAACGTGGAGGCAGTCAGGATGGGGAGCAGGGGGAAGGCAGGCTTCAGAACCCCACCTCTACCCCTCAGAGGTGACTTGGGTGAATCACTCCCCTCTGGATATCCTAGTCCCCTCAGCTATCAAATACACAACTCAACAGAGTCAACCAATATATCCTGAGCACCTATTAAGAGCCAAGCTATGTGGTGAGATGGTTGGTGGTGTTGAAACCTTCTGTAACAACCAAGGGGTTGTTACAAGAAAGAGATGGGACGGTATGTGCATGAATATAAGGCCTTGTCTTACTCAAGAGAAAGAAACCCACCTTTTTTTTTCTGCATTCCCTCCGATGGTGAGGTAATGCTTATAAACATTTGTCTCAGTGCCTGGCACATAGTGAGGGCTACTAAGGACTGGTAACCACTGCTATTGTTATTCTTAGCTGCTTGTATACAGGCTCCTCACCAGGCTGAGTCCCTCCTTTGATTTTTCTACTTTAAACTAGTTATTGACTCCCTTTTCTTCTTAAGTGTTTTTCGGAAATTGAAGCTGGACAAATGAGAAAGTCTTGGGGGAGACAAAACAAAAAACAATGATTACCAGGCAGTGTAAATACAGTATTAATTTATTGTATGAGGTTAAGGAACTTGGAGCCATTTGATATCTACTCCTGTTGCTTTAAGGATTCTGCTGCTGGTCCCTTTTTTTCCAAGGCAGTGATGTGTTTCCCTAGGGGTTGGCCCCTATAGAGTACACTTCTTCCGGCTGGTCTAAAGTTTCAGTTCTAATTGTCTGTATGTTGCTGGGAAATGGTACCTTTCTCACATAGCAGATGAAGGGTGACCTCCTACGAGGTAATCACAGTGACTGCTGGTTACATAGAATTACGTTTTTTCCTCCCTCCCAGCAAAAGAAAGCTTTTGCGAACTTGGTGTATCGTTGTTTAGAACTGTTACGGGAGATGGTTGTGTGAAACTCAAACTGTGCTGTGTAGACCAGAGAGCAGGGGCTGCATTTTACAGCAGGACTTCTCCAACCTTGATGAACACACAGACCACTTGGGGATCTTGTTGAAATGTAGATTCTGATTCCACAGGTCTAGGGGAGAGCCTGAGGTGTTACAGCTCTCACCAATTCGCAGTTGATGCCCCTGCAGGGGGTCCAATGGACCACAGTGTGAGTACCAAGTTCCGTAGTCTATAGGTGTCACACACTCTGATGGCCTGGAGTCCTACACTCCAGTGTCAGAGGATTAGTTGCCTAATAGTCCCAGGGATGTAAAGTACAGCATAGGGAATATCGTCGATAATATTGTAATAACTACGTGCGGTGTTAGGTGGGTACTAAACTTATTGGGATTATCACTTGGTAAGTTATATAAATGTCTACTTACTATGCTGTACACCTGCAACTAATATAATATTGAATGTCAACTGTAATTGGAAAAAAAAAATTAGTTGCGTAAAGTGGCAAGGTGAGTCTGGTTAAACTTCTTAGGACAAGTTCCGGTTCTTTCTGCACTATGTCTTCTCATCAGGCCACATTCCAGAACCAGAATTCCCATTCCTGCCTGTATTTATAATACTGAAAAGTTGTCTGTTCACCAAGAGAGGAATTAAAAATGATGAACGTACTGCTCAGTCCCTAAAAACAAAGGAGTTGTTCTTTATTGTTTGGCATGGAAAGACACCCACAAATTGAGTCAGAAAAATGCAGGTGGCCACATACTTTTTCTTCTATTATGTGAGGCTTAAAAAAAATTAGGCATGCATTTTCATAAATAATGAAAAAATCAATAAAGCTATTTTCATTTTGAAAAAAGACCTAGAGCAAGCAATAAGAGATAAGTTGCCACGGAGCCAAATGTGGATAAAAGTAATAAAGAATCAGAACCCATGGCTGGTTCTATCCCATTAGGATATAGCTCACATTTCAAATGTAGTCAGATATCCAATTCACAAACTTAGGTATTATTTGAATCAGTGCCTTATCAACTAGAAAGAGTCTTGCAAATGTAAAGCGATGACGAGTATGGGAGGAAATAAGGGAGGAAAGATCTATTTAGTGACTGCCCCACTACATGTCAGGTCCTTGCTGAGGGGCTCTCACAGATATTCTGCCCAAGTGTTGGATGGTAGAGTTCCCACTTTATAAAGGAAGAAACTGAGGCCCAGAGAAGGTGCTTTCCCTGGGGTGACTCAGTGACCCTGTGAGGATTTGAACCCTGGGCCCTATGACTGAATCCAGTGCTTTCTGAAAAGTCCTTTGGATTTCCTGGCAATGTCCAACTCTCCCTCTCTTCTCTGTTGTAGACGACTGAACCGGAACCAGCTGCACGTGTTACCAGAACTGCTGTTCCAGAATAACCAGGCTCTCTCGAGGCTGTGAGTGATACTCCGTGGCCAGAAAGTGCTCTTGTTCCTCACTCTGTGGGAGGCGTGGTGTTTGGTCAGTGGGGTCTGGACTTTCCTGTGACCGTGACCCCCATGGTCCTCACCTGGCAGGCATTGCTCAGGGTCGCACAGGCCAGGCCCTTCCTGTAGGAAGATGCTGTGTGGGAGTATTTCTCCATGGCAAGCACTTGACGGAATCCACAGTGCATCCAGTTCCGTGTGCTGTCTGACAGTGTGGGTGCAAGGATATTCTGGGGGTGGGTACACTGATCCACCATGAGGCGCAACTTTACAGGGAGGACCAGTCATATGCAGCTCTCCCTGCCTTCTGCTTTGGGTAACCTGCCTTGGGTCGAAGTTTCATTCATTCAACCAAGCCCTTCTTGGACCTATTTCTATTTTCAGCTTGGGGTAACGAGGTCTGTAAGCTTCTTAACTGCAGTGTAGTGTCATATTTTTAGTTGCTGTAAATATACTTCTTTCAAGTTTTAAGGGTAGTGGCTAATTCTGCTGCTTCATGATTTCCCAAATGTGCCTATAACTGTTCTACTGCATAATTCATTCTGTGAGATCTTGGGTTGGACAAGACCTTAGAGATTATCTACGAATTCTCTTCTGCAGCTCCTTAGCAAATGGTCCTGCAGTCTTTGTTTCGCTGCCTCTAGTGACGAGGAGTTCACCACCTCCCTGGCAAGCAATTCCATTATTGGACAGATCTGCATGTTAGAAACATTTTCTTAATTTTGAACACTGACTGCTTTCTAATAATTATGTTTTTCCTAGCTTTGCTTTCTGTAAGTAGCTGAAACAATCATATCCTCTTGTTAGAGTTTCGGCGAGTCATCAGGTTTTTGAATTTTGAGTTGGGAGGTTTTTAAGCCCTCTTAGTTGTTGTTATTAACAACCTGAAAAACCACTGTGTGTCCAGCCAAGTACTGTGTGAGATGCTGGGGCTGCCAGTTCTTCCTTGAAGAAGCTTATAGGACAGTACCTTGATGGGGGAAGAAGCAGTAAGTGATGCAGGTAAGCCTGAGGGGTAGGGGCTGGGTGAGAGATGGCACCCTGGGGATACCTGAGTGCTGAGGGGTCAGTTCTTTCCACCTTTGTCATGATTCCAGACCTCTTCATAAGCCCAATAATCTCCAGGCAGCTACAGAATGTGTGACTGATCCTGCCTTCCAGTAGTTGTCTTTAAGATGGAACTCTCATTTTTAGTGTGTTCAAAGGTCTCATTTTTAGTGTGTTCAAAGGTCACTTCCTGTTTCTTCCTCCTCCTGGCCTGGAGGTCTCTCCATAGTGCCCTTCAGTGGTGATCCCTTCTGCTGGTCTTTGCTACCCTTGGGCTGGAGCTGGGTCTTTTCCTTTGGTTCACCTGTAACCTGGGGCCAGGTGCACACAGTGGGTGCTTTTCTTTACTTGACTGCTGAAGGCATAAGACCCTTCCCAGCAGATGCGTCCACCCTGACAGCTCCTTCATCTGTGGTCCTCATGCTGGCCCCAGAGGTCCATGCTGCCACCAGTCACATGCAGGCAGCTGGTCTTCCCTGACTTGTCCCCAGTCGCTCCTGTGTTCTCCCTCATCCTTCTCTCAGCTGGCTCTTGCCGTGGTTATCACAGCTCTGCTTCTCTGCACATAATCATCCCAAACGGCACTTCCCTTGGTCTCCTTCTGTGCTTTCCTTTTTCCTTCTCCTAAGCCCTCTTAGCCTTTAAAGCTGTGGCCCTCACTCTCCCGGTGTTATCTGTCTGCACGGGTTCCCTTTCCCTCAGCCATACCGATCCACTGCCTTCCATCACCCAGCGTTCAGAGCATGTGCGTAGTGACAGTTGCCAAACTCTGGCCATCTGCTTTGACCTTCCTCATTTATTTCATTTTATTTATTTAAAATGTTAGCTTTGTTAAGGTATAATTGATAGATAAAATTCTATGCTATTTAAAATGTACTTTGTCGTGATTTGATATATGTATACTTTGTGAAGGAATCCCCCATCTGGTTAATTAACACATCCATCACTTCACGTTTCTCTTTTTTTTTTTTTCCGAGACCATTTAAATTTTACTGTCTTAGCAAACTTTAATTCTACAATACAGTGTTATCAACCATCGTGTTATGCATTAGATCCTCAGACCTTATTCATCTTATAGCTGAAAGTTTGTTCCCTTTTACCAACCTCTCTGTTTCCCCTAGCCCCTAACCCTTAAGATTCCACATATAAGTGATACCCTGCAGTATTTGTCTTTCTCTGTTTGGCTTATTTCCCTTACAATGCCCTCAATGTCCATCCATGTTGTCACAAACAGCAGGCTTTCCTTCTTTCTCATGAATAATACTCCATTGTATGGTATATGTATATATACCACAGCTTCTTTAGCATTCCTCTTTGCCCCACGTCTGCCCCCATTCTACGGACCTGCGCATCTGGCATTCTGAAACATCTCTGTTAACTCTCCCAGTTGGTCTGGCAGCGGAGCACTCGGGTGCTCTTGGTTCCAGAAACAGAACCCCTTGAAGGCTGGTGATGGTAAGGGTGGGGTGGGGTGACCATGAAGGCACATCCAGCAGACTCACGGGCTCCCCAGGACAGGAAGTGAGGTACAGCTGGGGCAGGGGGTAAGTTTGAGAGATGTTCCTAGGTCTTTCTGAATATCTACCTTATTGCTCCACTCTTCCCCGCAAACCAGTGTCCTGGGCTCATGGGCAACATCGCAGTTTGACCATGACTTTGGTTGGCCACGGTGCTGACTCCCTTCCTACTTCCTGTGACCCCGTTGCTCAGAACGCCACAGTGTCTCGAGTTCAACTCCAAGTTTCTGGGGAAAGAATCGGCCTGGCCACCTTAGGTTAGGAGAGCACCCTGGGGCCCATGAGCTGTGTTAGAGGTTTGTGGGATTACCTGCTTGTGTCAGAGTACGGACAGCCTACCCCTTCTCCAGGAGCTTGAGGTTCCTAAGGGAACCCACATTTCCCTGGGAGGTGGGGTAAGAGGGAAGACAGTGCCTGGCCTTTCTGGTCTGTCACCTGTTGACCTTCCCTCTGCTTTGAGGGATCTATTACTAATCCTTTCCATCTGGAGCTAATCATGGACTTTTCTGCAGAGGCTAGTTATGCTAATTCAGCATGAAAATGAGTTTGTGAGAGACCAAATGTGTAGGGTAAGGTGTGGTCACAAAATATGTCAGGTGGGGTGCTCCACATTTTAGTTGCTTTTGTCTGTGTAGCTCCCGGTAAAGTCTTGTAACTGGTTAATATTTCCCCTGGTGTTGGGTGAGTCTGTCCATTTCTTTTCTTATGTGGGACCTGTGGCTCAGAGAGATGATTTGCCTTGGACCACAGAGGAGTTTAGTGATAGGGTTGGAGTAAGACCCCAGGCCTTCAAATGTCCATAAGGAACCTTGACCTAGAAATCTCATGTTTGGGATCTATCCTGGGAAATAATGAAACATGAGCACAAACATGTTCCTTGCAGCATTATTTAGAATATTGAAATATATATTTCTATATTGAAATATCGAATATTGAAAAGAATATAGAAACAACCCATGTGTCTAACCTTGGGAGAATAGTTAAGTAAATTATGGTATATTCACTTGATGGAATATTTATATAATCATCAAAAGTGGCTTTTATGAAAGACAAATTAATGCAGACAAATGTTGGTGATATCAATAGCCTGTATGCAAAACTGTAAAGACAATATGATCACCAAATAAATCACTCTAAATAATGCACAGAAAATAACTGCGAAATGCCAATAAGGGTTGTCTCTGGGCGGCTTTTTCTTTTCTATTTTTCCAGCTATTCTATAAGAAGCATGTATTATTTTTATGGTAGGAGACCTCCCAGTTTTTACAAGCCATGGAAAGCGTCTGTAGTCTGAGCTAAACTGAATGCTAGATGTGTGATATTGGAGTTCCTCCTTTACCCCCTTCGAGCCCCGTTTGCTCTTCTATCTGATAAAGATAATGTCTGTCTCACAGGCTGTTGTGGGGGTTATGTGTCCTGCTCTCACGTCAGGTGTAAACTTCGTGACATGTGGCAGGTGCTCACAGGAAATGTTAGGTGAATCCGTGTGGGAATTGCTTCAGAGGGCAGCAAACCTGGCTTGAAGAGGTGGTGCCACAGCCCCCAAGTTGACCCCACACTCCTGCTCTGAGCATTTGTCCACTGGCAGTGTTGGTGCCTCTACCCCCTGTGGTGATTCAGCCTCACTTCTCTTAACTCAGAACCATCCCCTTACTTTGCAGGGACCTCCGCCAATAGGATTTTTTTTTTTTCCCTGTGAGAGTCTTAGGTGTACCTGTGGAAGCACCTGAGGAGGGTGGAGGGAGGCTGGCTGGCAAGCAGGCAGCAGCTGAAGCGTGGCTTGGGACAACCATTGCACAGGTTTAGGAAGTTGACAAAAAGTCTGCCAAGCCCAGAGAGTTTGACATACCCAAGGGGCTGAGCCAAATTTGAATCCTGGTCTGTCTGCGGCTAAAGCTCATCTTTTCATAGCATCCATCCACCTCCTACTTACCATCCATCCACCTTCTGCAACCTCTACCCACTCATCTACCCATCTGTCTACTCCCTCATCCCCATCGCCTTACCTATCATCTACCCACCACCCATCCAGCCTCCCCCTCCTCTGTGCTCCCATGTACCCATCTACCAACCCACCAATCAATCCACCTATCCCTCCATCCTCCATCTCCGCCCCCACATCCTCCCATCCCCTACCTGTCCATCAGCCTGCCCATTCACTCTTCCACTCATTTACCCACCAACCCCTCACTCATCCATCTCCCCACCAATTCACCCTGCCCTTGCCCATCTACCACCCCACCCGTATACCTGCTGGTACCCCCAACTCTCCCCCCACCCCACACCCATCTTCCCACCTCCATTCCTCTCCCCACATCCAACCCTGCCTCACCTTCTGTCTGCCTACCACCTACCACCCATCCATTCATCCAGCAGTTACTGCGAGCCTCCTATGGGTCAGGCACTGTTCTAGGTGCTGAGAACACTTGGGGTGACAGCTGTGCGAGAGAGACTGGTGCGGCAGTGTCTAGGAGGTGGGCTACAGTTTGAGAGATCTTTGAGGAGTGCTCTTTGAGAGCTGTTTGCCATCCTCTGACCTACCAGCTGGCTGGAGTGGGAGGAGGGGACAGAGGCTTGACTGGCTGGACCTGGGTCCCCTACGGGGCAGTGGTTATACCCTGGTGGGAGGTTATCTGGATTTGGGGTTCGCCTTCCCACCTGAGGATGTGAAGATGTTGTTTTGTGGATGCCCACAGGGTTCGGACATGTTTGAACCTGGCTGCTTGTCTTACAGCAGCAAAACCCCGTCTTTACCCTGTTCAGGTGTGGGGCACAGTGAGTGTCAGCCTGCATGTCTCTGTCCTCCCAGGTTGGATCCCTCTTCCTGCTGACTGCCTTCCTTTCCTCACCCAGAGCAGCATCTGGAAACCCAGTTTCTCTGGGCTTCTTTTTAGTCTTGAAACCAATATGCGTCCTGACAAGATGAAGCTTTTGTGTCTGTGCTGAGCCTAGAAGGGGTGGGGGTGGGTGACTAAGGGCAGCCCAGGGCATTTATTTCCCCTTATTTATATCCCTGCTGGAAGGACCAGGATAACTCATTAACAGGGCCCTGGTGGCTGGAGAGGCGAGGATGTGATATTCTGCAGGAGCCCTGTTGAAGAATGCCTGACCCTGCCGACCCTGTTTCGAGCTGGGTTTAATTAAACTGTCAGCACTGGTCAGAAGAACAAAGCCTCCCTTCCCGTCTTGGTCCCCAGCCCCCATTAGAGGCAGAGGGCATTCTCTGCTGAAATGAAGAGCTGTTAAAAAATGGATGTCTTGCCTCCAAGGGAAATTACCCGAAGCAGGAAGGTGACCTCCCTATTGTGACACGTCCACTCCAGGCAGCCGATCTGCGGCACTGAGCCAGCCGAGGGCCCCGGCCATGAGGAATGGGGCGCCTGTGACCACCCTTCTCTCCACCAGGGCCTCCTTCCTGCCAGAATTGCTGCCTCAAGATGCTGTCCCTTATCCTTTAGACTTTCCTCTTCCCAGAAAGGAATTTCATGAGCCTTGTCTCGTGAGATAATAAGTCTTTGAGATGTTTCTGGCATTAATGATAGAAAGAAGCTTCCTTGGTTAGCAGGTTTGGGGAAGTGCGGCGTCAAAGAAGCTTCTTTGTAGGAGGACTTTGCAACCCCTTCAATCCTCTCATGTACATTATAAAGCCCTCAGGGGACATGTAGGGTGTTGTATCACCCAAACTGATTTGACCTGAAATTGTTGAAAACTTTTTTTAGGAATACCTAGATCTTATGGGTCTAGTGTCAGGTAACTTTCTGAGGGCTCAGTCAATAGGATCAGAGCTGCGACTTGAACCCAAGTCCCTGACACCAGACCCACGCACCCACCTCTAAACCATTTGTACTCAAACTAGTGTGCCAGAGTCAGCTGGAGAGTTTATTAAAATGCGAGTTCCATTCCACTATCCTCTAAGCACCTGAGTGAGTAGGTGTAAAGAGCCCAAGAATCTGCATTATTACCAAGCCCCTCTTTATCTGGTTCACACTTTGAGAATCTGTGTTCCCCGGCATGCTTGATGAGTCTTGGGTGGGGACCCCTGTTCTGGCAGCACCCCATTTGCCTCTGCCCACCCTGGTTCTGGTGTGAGAGCTGCATTAAGCAAAGACCTTCCTGAGGGCAGAAGCTGCCCCTTCCACAACGGCATAGAGAACAATTTGGGGATTATGAGTTGGCAATTATGGAGCACTCTGGATTCTCAAAGTGATTTCCAATCATTAAATCTGTGCCTGCTGTCAAGGCTTGAGTGAAAAAGGCAAGTGTCCCACTGGGCTGGCCTGGGAGACTCTGCAGAAGAGGAAAGCCAGCCCGAGATTGACATCCCTTGTGCCACAGCAGGCTGACACGCCCAGCATGGATTAATGTCCTAACTGCCAGTCCCTGCTTGTCCTTGGCTCAGCCCCCAACTGCCTCAGGAGCACAGAGGACAGCTGAGGGAACCCAGGGCCTGGGGGACCCTGGAGGGAAGAGCAATCGATGGGTCACCCCCAGAGAATGTGCCCTGTTGGGGATCTTTCATAGGGGCGCAAAGGAATGGAAAGGGGCCAGTCCTCTCCTAAGGCATTGCAAAAACCACCACGGAACAAACTGACTTTGTAAGCATGGAGAAGATTCTGAATAGAGAGGAGAGTGTGCGGGAGGGAGTGCTGGTGAATGACTTGACTGGGAGTGAGGATTTCTTGCAAACCATTTCAAAAATTATATAAATAATTTTGCTATGCTATTGAACATTTGGAAAATAGAAACAAGCAAAGAAAGATAAGGCTAATGGTAGGACCTGAAACAGACCCTCAAAACCCCAAGCCCAGCCATCAGAGAAGGAAGGGAGGAAGTGGTGAGCCCCACACGAAACGCACGAACTGTTTACTGTCCTCTCGCCATCTTTGAGACAATGTCTGCTACCAGGAAGACATGCTCGCTGGCCCTGGGGAAACAAGGACAGGTAAGCCTGGGTCCCTACCCAGCCTGGTAGGGGAACAGGGAACAGGGTGATGAGGAGCATCGTGGGGGCTCCCCATCGCAAGATTCTTTAGGTTGTCACATCTGTAAAGCCCCTTTTGCCATGTAAGGTAATGTTCACAGGTTCCAGGGATTAGGGCGTGGGCATCTTTGGGCGCATTCTTCTGTCTACCACATTGTGTCTTCCCTTTGGAGGATAATAACCCTCAGTGGCCAGAAGCCCGGCCTGGCCCCTCCCTGCCAGTTATGCACACGCACCATCCCAGCTCCAGAAGCCCGCCAAAGAAGAACGGCCCTGGGCAGCTCTCCCAGCTCTTCCAGATTGTAGTTAGGCTCCTTGGCATCAAGCCCTCTGTTTCTTGCCTATGATCATGGATACTAATTAGCTATCGGACTCTGGACAAGTTGCTTAACTTCTCTGCCTCTATTTCTTCATCTGCAAAATGGGGAGGAGTCTGTTGTTAGGATTAGGGGTGATTTGTATGGTGCACCCAGTACAGGTGCTATGAATACCATCGTCATCCAAAGCATCATCCCGGAAGTGATGGAGGGGTGGGTGGGCATGCCCCAGCCAGCCACATTGCTGGGACATCGAGGACAATCTGCTGTCCTAGAAGTGATCATGGGTTGCCCGAGGCTGGTGGGCTTCTCTCGCTCCCCTTTCCTCACCACCTCAGCAGAATGTTCCAGGCTAGGAGGGCAGAGGCTTCTGACTGCCTCCTTGTCTCCTTATCTCAGAGGAGGGCCTGTCTTCAGTCTTCTCTGTGGGAGGCAGTTTCTTATCTCCTTTTGCATTTGCTGCAGCCCACTCTGGATGAGGCAGGCAGCTTAGCTGGTTGTCTGAGAGTTTTGCTCATGCAGTCTCTTCTTTCTTTGGTTTTATAGATGGAAAATGAGATAGTGATGTCATATAAGTGGAAGAACAATTTTTACATCCTCTTTCTCTGAATGCATTCCTCAGGAGTTGATTATAACGTAGAGCTCTTTATTAGATTAACTTGGCATGAATACTAGCGTGAATTATAACTCATTACTTTTAAATTCATGATCTTTAAGTGCAAGATTTAAAGAAATGAACACTTGGGTACGGTGCATTACCTTCTTCATTAATTCTTGGCTGGCATCCATCTCTGCTTAATGTAATATTAACTTCAATGTTGAGTCTCTTAGCATCAAAAGTCCTTTTTAGAACATACACAAGGTATTATAACTTTGGGTCTTCCAGTTATCTTGGCATCAGAAGTCCATAGGGGCAGCAGAGGTTGTCCCATGTAAACAAAAGGTTAGTATTGATATTCTAGAAGATTCCTCAGCTTTCGCTGATGTACCTGTATCTGGGTTCTGCTTCTTTGAAACCCAAGTTCCCATTGGTCCTTCCCAGTTTTAGGCTGTCCTGACATTTGTCAGTAATGGCTTTTTAAAAATTGTGATTAAAAACATAACATAAAATTTGCCATCTTAACCCTTTTTAAGTGTGCAGTTCAGTAGTGTGTTGTGAAACATCTTCAGACTGTTTTCATTATGCAGATCTGAAACTCTGTACATGTCAAATAACTTTCCATTCTTCCCTCTCACTGGTAACCATCATTCTACTGTGTTTCTATGAATCAGACTATTTTAGGTACCTCATATAGGTGGAATCATACATTATTTGTCTTTTTGTGACTGGCTTATGTCTTTTAGCATAATGTTTTCAAGGTTCATTCATGTTGTAGCATGTGTCAGACTTTCCTTTCTTTTGAAGGTTGAATAATATTCTATTGTATGTGTTTATCACATTTTGTTTATCTAGTCATCCATTAATGGACACTAGGGTTGCTTCCACCTCTTGACTATTTTGTATAATGCTACTGTGAACATGGGTGTACAAATACCTCATTTAGAACTTGCTTTCAATTTTTTTGGATATACCCCCAGAAGTGGAAGTATTAGATCATATTTTAGTTCTATTTTAAATTTTTTAATTTTTTGAGGAATCATCATAGTTTTCCATAGTGATTGCACCATTTTACCAACATTAGTTATTTTATTTTTTTCTTGTTTTTTATTTTATTTTTGTAGTATCCATCCTAATGGGTGTGAGGCGACTTGTCACTGTGGTTTTAATTTGCATTTCTCTAATGATTAGTGATATTGAGCATCTTTTCATATACTTGTTTGCCTTTTGTATCACACTTTTGGAGAAATGCCCATTCAAGTCCCTTGTCAATTTTTTTAATCAGGTAATTTGATTTTTTTTGTTGAGTTGTAGGAGTTCTTTACACATTCTGGGTATTACCCCCTTATCAGATGTATGATTTACAAATATTTTCTCCCATTCCTCAGGTTGACTTTTCATTCTGTTGATTGTATCCTTTGATGTTCAGAGGTTTTTAAGCTTGATATAGTCCCATTTGTCTGTTTTTGCTTTTGTTACCTGTGTTATATCCAAGAAATCATTGCCAAGTCCAGTCTCATGAAGCTTTTCCCTGGTTTTCTTCTAGGAGTTTTATAGGTTTGGGTCTTACGTTTAGATCTTTGATCTGAGTTCATTTTTAAATGTGGTGTAAGAGAAGGGTCCAACTTCATTCTTTTGCATGTGGATATCAGTCTTCTGAGCATCAGTTGTTGAAGAGTCTGTCCTTTCACCATTACTTGGTCTTGGCAACCTTGTTGAAGATCATTTGACCATATAGGTGAGGGTTTATTTCTGGGCTTTCTATTCTATTCCATTGGTCTATTTGTCTGTCTTTATGCTGGTACCACACTGTTCTGATTGCTATATCTTTATAATAGGTTTTGGAATCAGGAAGTGTGCGTTCTCTAATTTTGTTTGTCTTTTTCAAAATTGTTTTGGCTATTTGAGGTCCAGTGATAGTTTTTTACTTGGAAGCACAAGGGACCTGTCACAATCGAAAAAAGGCACTTAAACCTCTTTGGATTCAAATGGGACAAAAGTCATCTTCTCCAGCCTCCACTTAAACACATTGGTGATGGAGAGCTCACTACTTCACAAGATAGCTGGTGTCATCTGAGATCGCTCAGATTACTAGGAATCTTCATACTAACCTTGACCTGTTTTCCTGGCATGTTCTCACGGTGATCTTGGTGTCGCTCTCTGGAGTTATGCTCAGAGCAAGGATGTGTGCTAAGGTCACCCTTTAACTGGCCATTATCTTTGGCAGATTCTTCAAAGGACCATGCATCTTTCTAGGACAGATCTGTGAGACTTGTTTGTAAGAATCCATAGGGGTGAAGGTATCTTTAAGTGACGGCATAGATTCTTTCTAAGGTTCAGAGCTATCCCCAGAATCTCTGTAGGCCCCCTTGTTCTATTCCATGTATCCCAGGCAGCTTGGTGAAGGAGTACCCAGGACCTCCTCACCCGCCCAGCCCTGTCTGGCCTGGTCTGCTGGGGGTGCTACTCCAGAGGCTCCCTTGAGAAGCATAGAGCTATAGCTGCAAGAAGCCACTATGATTGGACAAACTGGGATCTTCAGCCAGGGGTCAGTTTTCCCATCAGCCTTCCAGGAAGCTATCCGTTATTAGACTTCCCTGTCTACAATGAGGGCCTCTCGGATGGCCCAGTAAGGTGGTGGGGTGATAGAAGGCTGGAGAGAGAGCAGTCTGAGTGGTCCTGGGGCTTTTTGGCCAAGTGTTATGGAAATGAGCACTGAGAGCCAGGAAACTTGTGTTCTAGATTTGGCTCCATCTCCATCTTGACATCTTGGACAAGTCATTAATACCTCTGGACCCAGTTCTATCATTTTTATTAATAAAGTGGATGAACAAACAGAAGGGATGCTCGGCAGATTTGCAGGTGGCACAAAACTGCAAAGGGATGGCCATTATACTGACGATGACAGAAGTAAGAGAGAAAAAGAGCTTTCTGAACTGGGCTGGAATCAATGAGGTGAAATTAAATAGAGATAAATATGAAGATGACTTTGAAAGTGCTGGGGGGGTGGGAGACGTGGTTTGGCAGCACTTAATTAGGAAAAGTTCTTGTGACTTCAAGCTGAGGATGAGCTGAGTGTGGTAAGGGGGCTGAAAGAGTGAATGCAGCCTTAGGGCTGAATTCACAGAAACAAGGTATCCTCTCCAGGGGAGGGGACTGGCCTGCTCTAGTCTGTGCTGATTTGAGCACATCCAGAGACCAGTGTTCGGTACCAGGATCTGTGTTTTTATTGTGGGTGGCTGTGGGAGAACGCTAAGCATGCTCTGGAGGAGGCAGCTAACCTCAGGAACACACCATTTCATACGAGATTTTGTCCAGGGGCCTGGGGCTGTTTGGTGTGATGAAAACAAATGTAGAGGAACTCGGAGAATAATTTTCAAATATATGTGAAGGGCTATCAAGAGGACAAGGGAGCTGGTTTGTTTAGAAGCAGAAGTGGGTACAGTGGGTGGAAGGTATGAGGAAGTAGATTTTGTTCTGTACCAGGCAGCCTTCTTCAAGAGCTAGTTGCCGAGCGGTGGGCTGGCTGCTTGTCATGTCATCGCTGGAAGAATTCAAGAAGGGGCTGAATCTGTATCTGCCAGGACTGTGTGCCCGGGATGCTTGGGGTTTGATGGCCTTGGGTGCTTTCAGATGCATAGCTGTCTAACCAGGGACACTCGGAGGACTGGTAAGCAGGGGAGAGATCTGGTCCAAATGGTGTTTGGGATGGGTAATCCGCTTGCAGACACGAGAAACTGGCAGACAGATGGCAGGAGCCTGGAAGGCCCCGAGGCTGAGCCCTATTGTTGGAAGCCATCCTTTACAACAAAGTGCTTCCAGCAAACTGTGTAGCAAAATATTTACCAGACCCCGGATTCTGGCCACATTTTGGAGTCAAATTTGGAACAATAAAAATCAACGCAAAGCTTTGGAAATAGTATCTGATCTGTAAAAGAAACACAGGAGGTTTGTCCTAGAGGTGCTCAGAGGAGCGGCTTTCCCTGGGCCCCCCACCCCATTGATGAGCAATGACTCATTTCTCCTTTGAAGTCAAGGCGTTGTCTTCAGACCCCTGGTGTTTGCACCCTCTGCTGCTTCAACAAAGGCCCTTCTGTCGGTAGATCTAGGAGGCCAAGCAGGGAAGGGTCAGAAAAGGAAAGTATTGACTGAATACCAATAAGAAGGGGAAGTGTGTTCACGGATGATGAGGGGTGCCAGGCAACTGGGGGCCCACTCGTGCTGGGCAAATAGAGTGGAGAATGCCCTTTGGCGGGTGTGTTTTATTAAAGGCTCTGGGGCCCTGGAGGAGGCAGGCGGGGGGACAGGAGGAAGGGAGGAAATATTTTACAATGCAGAGCTTAAGCTCAGCCCCTTGCTGGGGAGGGGCTGGCCAGAGAGCTGCCGGGTAACAAAGAGGCAGTGTGGGCTGGTGACAGTTAGGGGAAAACACATGGCAACTAATGGGACAGTAATGGGTGGGGAGGAAACCTGGGAAAAGCTGGTACAAGAAAGCTGGTACATAAATTCTGGTGGCGTGACATCCCACTTGGCAGGGGGACAGGGGCCACTCTTTCACTCTCCCCAAAGCCAACACCAGAGATGTTCCCGCTCCCAAGGCTGAGGCCAGGGTGAAGGATGGCTGGAAAGAGGAAAGCCCCGCAGGGCTCAGGAGAGGACAGAAAGGAAAAGGAGGAGACTGTTCTCTGCGGAAGTCAGAGCTGCAGGCTGAGTGCCCGAAACAAGAAGAGGTTTCCATCACGCATGCATGCGCTTGGGACCCTGTTGTTGGTTCCACCCCAGGGCACTCACCTGTGAGAGGCTTTGCACCCAGGCCAACTTGTGGGAGTCCCCAGCCAACCATTAGAGGGGGCCCTGATGAGCAGTGTGCATACACACCCTCCAAGACCCCAGCGTTTCCTGTTCACCAGCTTGGGAACTCTGCTCACCACTTCTTGAAGAGTCCAAAAGGACATGTCAGCTCTCTAAGGGGACAGTTTTACTACCTGGGGGCTTTTGGAGGAAGCCATCTAACAGTTTGTATTTGGACTTTTATGGCTTCCATGCGGTTCCTACACAGCCAGGGGCACTCTAGATCTCAGAATGGTAGCTTATAGGTGGAGGTTTTCATTTTCTGTCAGAGACCAACCATTTTTGATCAAGTCAGTACTCTTTTCTTAGAAAACAAACCAAAACAGCACAATGGCTTTTTATATATTTACTTGTATATGTGTGTGTGTGTCCAGCTCTCCTCTTTATACTCTTTAGGAAACATTTGCGAAAGAAGAGAAAGAGGCCACATCCGCCCCCAGGTGTGGGTCTAAAGCTTTGTTAAAGGGTTGCCACATCTGATGGGGACACATTGGGAACCTCTCCTCTTAGGCTTCCACTGTTGGCAGAATTCTTAATCCAATTCCTGGAGGATGTTTGCAAAACAGCAGCTGGTCTTAGGTTCCTGAGTACTTGCAATTTCTCGTGGTGAATATCCCTCTTGAAGGAGATGGGAATTCTGGAGGCGGCCCTCCTTCTGAGTGTGACTTTCCCCAGCTTGGTGGTGGGGACCCAGGGCCTGGCTCCCCCCCCCCCCAACCCCTGGATAGATGGATGGATTCATTCACCCAACCAGCTTGTTATAAGCTTGCCACGTGCAGTGATTTGTTGGGCGCGGGGAATATCAGGATGAATTCGATATGCTCTAAGGCTTGGCTGGCGCGTTGACTGGTAGTTCTGTGGTTGGTGATTTCTCAAGTGACGGGCGTAAGCTGTGAGAATTTGATGACTTTTTCCCTCCCAGTGCCTGTGAAATGAAAAAAAGAAGGAATGTGAAAGAAAATGAATAGAAGTGAAAAACCACATTTCACAGGGACAAATACACATACATCAATTACACAGCTGTTCAAACATAAACTTTCCCACGCTATTCATCTTCTGTCTCAGGTATATTGAAATGGGGTCACTACACCTGGGCATCTGAATGCCTTATTCCTCTAAAGGCAACGGGGAAAAACAAGCCAGTTTCCTACAAGTCATTAACTCCATTGATGGGAAACAAAGGACAAGAAATCATTTTCGCCAGGTCCTTACAGTACACTGTGTGAGCAAAGGCCAGAACTCATTTATTGATGATTTTTAATAGCATGTTTCACAGCCAGCTGGACATGGCACAAGGCCTCAGTTGTCCCTCTGGGAAGGCTGTGGACAACTGGTCCCTTGAACATTGACCACACATTACAAACGGGTCTGTCCCTTCAGCTCCCTGCTGGAGTGAGTCCCTTGCTGAGAAGCGCCATCTGTTGATGGTGGAGGTGCATGCCGGTGTCAGGTGTGCGTTTCTGTAGGTGCAGGTGACCTGGAGGCCTGTAGTGGGGTGGGAGTGGGGGAGCCATTGTGCAGTATCCATTTAGACTTTCTGTGTAACCTCTGGTGCTGCTGAAATAACCAGAGTTGGGGATCAGGCACAACATGGAAGTTAAGAATTTGGACTCTAGAATCCAACAGCTCAGCTACTTACTACCTACCGGTAGTTCTGGGCAAGTTGCTTAGTCTTTCTTAGACTCAGTTTTCTTATCTGGAAAAAGGGTACAATAAAGAACTATCTTAAATTGTTGAGCAGGGAATAAATAAGAATTCTAGCCTATATTTTGTGTGGGGCAAACCATCAAGAGACGTTAAGCTTATATTTTTCTTGATAGTTAAGTCCTAGTCTCTCTAATAGTAGATCATGCAGGGAATGGAAGAAAACAGTTGCATTTCCATTACCCAAAATCCAGCATCTTATCTTCATTCTATATTTAGATTATGTCAGAGCAAACATTTCCAAAGGTATATTTTTGGTGATTTGTAGTTTGATTTTTGTTGTTTTTGTTTCAAGCAAAGATGATTGGACAACCTACTATGGCTGAGATTCTGGAAATTTGGTCTGGATAGCAAATATGTTGGAGTTCTTTCCAGCAACGGAATTGAGCCATTAAAACACAATGCTTCAGTTAATCCCTATTGTTTCCTGACTGAGAGGTTCTGTAAAAAAGTTCCCCTTATTATTTAGGGAGAGGAAAACATTATTTTCAAAGAATGTGTGTGTTTTTTTTAAAATTTATCGGGGTGACAATTGTTAGTAAAATTTCATAGATTTCAGGTGTACAATTCTGTATTACATCATCTATAAATCCCATTGTGTGTTCACCACCCAGAGTCAGTTCTCCTTCCATCACCATATATTTGATTCCCCTTACCCTCATCTCCCACCCCTCAACCCCTTAAAAATGTGTTTGTTTTTAAGGCTGACCAAGAGGACTGGAGTTTAGTCACCAAAAGTTTCCTTTTTCTCTTATTTGACTTTGCCAAGCATCCACTTGGTACAGGTTAGGAGGATACTGGTCTTTACAGCTCATTTAACTTGGAGAACATCAGGCTTTGTTGAGGCTTTGACAGTTATCCATTCTGACTCTAGCAGGGAAGACTTGGCCCTCTTCAATCTGTTCCAATCCCCGACTCCATGGTGAATATCAGCTCGCATAGATGTGAGACACCTCCCTCGGCCTCTGCCCCCAGGCAAGTCACGTCATGCCCTGAGGATGCGGTGTCACCTTTTATATACCAAGAATGTGCTTCCAAATCTCGCAAGCTTCTGAAATTAGGGGCTTTCTTAACATGGGAGCCTCAGTCCTTTCTGCTGATTTTGCAGCTCTAGCAGCCCTTCAGGGGAAGCAAATCATGCCTGCCAGCATTCTGCAAAAAGTCCAGCAGAGATGGTTCATCTTCCATTTTTTTTTTTTTTTTTTTTTTTTTTTTTTTTTTTTTAGTATTTTTTTTTTTTTTTTTTTTTTTTTTTTTTATTGGGGAAGGGGAAGAGGACTTTATTGGGGGAACAATGGTCAAATTGTTGTCCTTTCAATCTTAGTTGTAGGGGGTGCTGTTCAGCTTCAAGTTGTTGTCCTTTCAGTCTTAGTTGTGGAGGGCGCAGCTCAGCTCCAGGTCCAGTTGCCGTTGCTAGTTGCAGGGGGCACAGCCCACCATCCCTTGCGGGAGTTGAACCGGCAACCGTGTGGTTGAGAGGACAGGCTCCAACCAACTGAGCCATCCGGGAGCTCAGCGGAAGCTCAGCTCAAGGTGCCGTGTTCAATTTTAGTTGCAGGGGGCGCTGCCCACCATCCCTTGCGGGAGTCGAGGAATTGAACTGGCAACCTTGTGGTTGAGAGCCCGCGCTCCAACCAACAACTGAGCCATCCGGGAGGCAGCTCAGCTCAAGGTGCCGTGTTCAATCTTAGTTGCAGGGGGCAGAGCCCACCATCCCTTGCGGGACTCGAGAAATTGAACTGGCAACCTGGTTGAGAGCCCACTGGCCCATGTGGGAATCGAACCGGCAGCCTTCGGAGTTAGGAGCACGGAGCTCTAACCGCCTGAGCCACCGGGCCGGCCCTCATCTTCCATTTTTATTTAAGGACATGGGTTGTATTTTTCATGCTATGGTTTTATTAGTATATCCCTATTCTTTATTTATCACCAATGCCAAATGCAGATGCTAGCCAGCCCTAGAGTCCTATCCAACATTAAATCCCATCATCACCCCAAGGGCCCCAGAAATTCAGAAGCCCACCCAGGGGTCTGGGGTGCCTTGCCAGCCACCACCCCTTCTTTACTCCTCTCCAGGGCATGGTGTGTCAGTTTAAGTGGGGTGGTCGTGTGGTGGTTGGTGTTTCTTAAGGGCAGGTAAAATATGATTATGTCTTAAGATGCCTACCGGAAGCATGTTTAGCTGAAGGCCCACCCAACCTGGTATCATCATTGCTCTTTTCAGAACCAGGAGGCAGGACACATCAGTGGTGCTGAAATGTGCTTCTGCACCCTTCCCTCCACTTAGATGAGCAGCCCCTGTGGGGAGAAAGTCCATCAGTGTGAGTCCAGAGCACAGTGTCCAGTGAGCTGCTGAGAGGTGGAAGGTGCTCCTGAGTTAAGGTACTGACCACATCCTGCCTGAATGCACCTCTGCTCGGGTTTCAGGTTTGAGGCCTTTTGCTTCCCAAGGCCTCCCTGCTGCCCAGCAAGAAACTGCTGTCCCCTTGGCAACCTCCCTGCTGCTCCAGTTTTTGTGGCATCAAATGTGCCCCCCCCCCCTTTGCTGATTCCCGTTTGTCATGGGCTTTCTGCTTCTCACTCTCTACCTCCTAAGGGAATCCTACATGTAAGCCCAGTGCATTGGGGTTGTGAAAGAGGCCTTGGGGTTCAAGTTCCACTGCCTCCATTCTAGCCACATGACTGTGGACCAGCAGTGTAATCCCCTCAACCTATTTCCTCATCTGTAAAATGGGGATAACAACAGACCTTTATTTTGGAGTGGAAGTGACGATTAGGGGAGCAGTGGTCTCCCCTAGGAGTCTCTGTCAGTGTCAGCTCTATTATGAGCAGTGGCTGTTCTGTTGCCCGGGCCCGTCAGGTCCACTGTTCTCTTTTAGGGACTTCCCTTCCTGGAAGGAGGATTTTGTGATTCCTTCTTGGGATCTTGTGGTCTCTTCCATACTCTCCAGGGGAGAAGCTGGTGGAGTCACAGAGTGCATGCACATTGGGCCTCAGTATTTGGGAGCCACATGTTAACTGGCTGACCTGTTATCAGATGAAGACATAGGCATGCACCCAAGGGATGGGGAAGGGAACAAAATATTGAGCAAGTTATTTAGACGACGTGCTCCCCAGGATGCCTTGCTGTCTGGTGCCGTTCAAGTTCATGCCTGTGAATCTGCAGACACAGGTTCTGCCTCAGGCCGTCTTTTGGCCTCTAGCTTTTTGGGTCTGATCTTTAATCTTTCCTCGATAACACACTCAACAAATATTTCTGTGCTCGCTTCATTCCAGTCTCTGAAGGTACAGTGGTGAGAAAAAAAGGACGTGGTCTCTGCTTTGCAGAGCTGGTAGGTCCTCTTGGGAATGGGAGTCGATATGAGCTAGAGAAAAAGAGTTTTATTCAAAACTTCAGATGGCCAATGGTGTAGGACTTAACTGCGTCACGAAGGGCAGAGACAGCACACAACCTGTGCAGCCCTTGAATCAATAACGAAGCAGCAATGAGTGCTCTGACGGAAAGGACTGCGGGTCTCTGGCATCTGGAATAGAAGCACTGAAACGGGGGCAGGGCTGGGCAGAGGTGCCAGGAGGACTTCCGGGCACAGAGGTTTGAGTCCAGCCCTCTACCTTCCTATTCACTGGAGCTGGTCTGTCTCCGTGCCTGCCCATCCAGCATTGGAAGGTGAGATTTGCGACATGTGAGGTCTTGTCCCACCTTCACCAGCACCTCAGGGAGCCCTCAGCCCTTCTGCTTCACTGTATCCTGTGCCTTGGCATCTTCTGACTGTAGCACCTTTGCAGCCCATCTTTTCCCTTGTCTATGATTTGGACGTAGGCTTGCATCTCTGGACCAGTTGCCCACTCTCCCCCTAACCTGTACTCTGAGCTCCTGTTTCTGGTCCTGGGACCCTCTGCCAAAAGGATGGCTGAGCTATGTGTGCACAGCTGCCTCCCGGTCCCAGCTGTGACATTACCCTTCTGTGATGCTGCTGGCCTTGAGTCTCCTGTACTCCAATATGCCATCTGTAAAATAGCTCACAACCCTTCCTCCCTTCTGGTTCTCTTGGGGATGGAAGGCAATATGGAGTCCCAAGAAGCTAAAACAAAAATGAGAAAAAAAGCATTACTCAAAATTTAGTTAGCTCATGTTGCCAAAGTTACCTCGTGGGTTTCACTCAGAAGGAATTTTTCAGAAGAACAAGACTTGGGTGGATTAAAACACAGTGTGATCCCCTGTTCCTAGCATGTAAGCAAGAGTTATTTCACAAATAGCAACCTCTATGACACACTAGTACTCACTAGATTGTTCCTGGTTCTGAGAGGAGGTTTCTGAGGTGCCTTGCGTCTGTGGGGACCCGGGAGCTGTGATTCCTCCCCCTCCGAGAAGTCTGCAGTTTGAGGGGCATATGGTGAAGGGCCCAGGGGAGCCCGGGGAACTCCTCAGTCTCTTTCAGGTCACTGTGGTTTTTCACTTCCATTGGGAAAGAGGTGACACTCCAGAACCCTGAAAGTGGTTTTGTAGCAGCTGCTGTGTACCGAGCCCCTGCTGTGCACATGCTTTACTCCGTAATCCTTCCAACACCCTTGTAGGGTGGTCAGAGGGGAAAGAGAATGTCACATCTGCAGGCCAAAGGTGACACGGAGGGTCACCAGAACAGAAGTCTGAATGTCTGAGTTGGCTCTGGAACGAAGGACAACTTAGGTTTGGTGCGGAGGGAAATGAGGGTCAGTGAGTCTGCTCAAAGGGGCTTTTGTCCCATTAAGAGGCAGTTAATAAAGCCCCAGGTGGGTGAGCTCCAGCTTGCCTGGGAGACTTCCTGCAGCTCAGGGTTAGGGTAGGGAAGTGGGCATGGGAGGCCTGCAGCAGTGGAGAGTTCCCCATCCTACCCAGGGGCGCAGAGAAAAAAGGCTGCCCTTTCCCAAACTGTGTATGCTTTTCCCAGGGGCCATTGTTCCCTGTTGCCAGGAAACTGGGGCCTTCAGGTGTCACCCGGGAGACTGGGGCCTGGGTATTCGGGTTTAGGTCAGGCACAATGACGCCTGCAGAATGAAATGGCATCCCCAGGACCTCCTCAATCATTTGTCACGCAACTGTGGTTCCCGACGAGAGTGGAGACAGAGAGTAGAGACACACGGGGACTTGGGGGAGGAGATGGGAGGGGGCAGGATGGGGCGAGAGGCTTGAGATGGGGCAGGCTAATGATCCCCCCTACCAGAGCACAGCAAACACACCCCTTTGGGGAGAGGAAATGAGGCTGCCCTAGCCTCTCAGGGCCTTCAGAAGGCTTGTGAGGGGTTTGACCAAGGTTCAGGGCCACCTGCGGGGAGCTGGGGGCCTGCCAGCCTCAGGCCTGATAATGCCCCAGGAAATGCTCCGCAGCTCAATGGGACGGTGCTTCCAGACCAGATAGCCCAAGGGCACAGTTCGAGCAAAGAGACTGTCCAACTCTACTATAGCAAGGACACAAGGCTGTCCAAAAATGATGGCAAATCAGAGTGACCCAGGGTACCCAGCAGCAAGCAGGGGACAGGAAATCTGGGGGCAGAGTGGAGGTGTCACTTTATGGTCCGTGACATATTCATAGCCTTCGCTCCCCAAAGCCTTAAGCACAATTCTCATCAATGTGAGTCAGAGTGAACAGAGAGAAGACAGATTATGTGTAATCTACTTGCAAAATAGTCCCCCTCCACCTTTATTCTATGTTTTAGATTTTTAATTGTGGTAAAATACACATAACAAAAGATACTATCCTAATCATTCTTACGCATACATTCTTTTCTTTTTTTAAGGAGGGCGCAGCTCACCGTTGCCCATGCGGGGATCAAAGCGGCAACCTTGGTGTTATTAGCACCGCGTTCTAACCAACTGAGCTAACCGGCCGCCCCTACACATAACATTCTTAAGTGTATAGTTAGTAATACTGTTAAGTATATCACTGTTTTGCAATCCATCTCCAGAGCTTTTTCATCTTGTAAAACTTAAACTCTATAGCCATTAAACAACTCTCCATTTCTCCTCCCCACAGCCCCTGGCAGTCACCATTCTATGTTCTGTCTCTATAAATTTGACTGCTCTAGGTACCTCATAGGAATGGAATCATACAGCATTTGTCCTTTTGTGACTGACAAATTGATTGCGAATAATGCTATGAACATACCTCTCCCCACTTTTGAGGCTCAGTCTGATTTCCTTTATGACTTGGGGACGTGAACTGGTCACTGTTTTCTTTCCTTGCTCCTTATCCAAGCACTCAAGGCCTTCTGGAAGTGGACCTGCCAGTGATTCTTTCCACGCTCAGCAAAGATGCTCATCGTTGGCTGTTTCCTTCTGTCTGACAATGTGGCCATTCTGTCTTGTGAAGAAGGTCTTAATTCAGGCAAGGAAGAGAGTGGGCTGGGAGCCAGAAGCGCTGGCCCAGCTGACGCTGGGGATGTAGGCAGGCTGACAAGATGCAGCCTCTCAGAGGCACAAGACTCTCTAGCACGTTCTGGCAGGTCTTGGAAGCCCAGTGGTAACTGGACTCCCATTAGGTAGGGGAGTGCACAGTGAAAAAGTAGGGTGTGTGACCTTTGGGAATACAACGAGGGGGCATTTGGCATTTTAGGTTCTGTCCAATCATAGCTTGGAGTTTAAGGATATGTACCCAGGACCTAGAAAGGGGAGAGGGGAATGGCCTGGTTACTAGATTGGTAGCCTGTGGTGGGAGCCAAAGTAGAGCTTTGGACAATTCACGTACAAGGTCTTGGCTGTGGGACTGTGGCATAAACACCTGTTGTTACGAGTATATGGGGACAGCTCTGGAGATGGCCTGAGGCTCAGGGAACCAAGGGGATTTTCAGAGGTCTGGGCTAGGAGGGCATCCTGGGGAAACTTAGGGGTTGGCTTTGGGACCCCTAAGAGGGCAGCCACACGAGGTATGTCTCAATTTTAAATTCTTTCACCATGGAGGGAAGGGAAGGACTGAGACTGCAGGGGTACCTCAAGTCAGCTTTGTCTGGGAACTGGGTTACCTGAGTCTGCAGAAGGGCCAAACTGGAGCCTGCAGAGAGCAGGGTCTGGGAAGCCAGAGGAGGGGGATGTGGTTGGCAGAGGGAGACCTTAGGTCACAGGATCTAGAACCCGAACTTGGAAGAGTTTAGACGCCCTGGGGGCCATGTCAGTCAGCCAGTCTGGGCATGTAACCACAGGGCTAAACAGAGCAATCATCCTGGCATTTTAAGTTTTACTTAACAATTTTTTGGGTGGGGGGACGGGCGGTTAAGTGATTAAAACAGTTTTGCCTGCTGCATTGATATAGCAGTTAATGGAGTACATTTGGGGACCAGGCTGGGTTCCTAATCCCAACTCTGTCGTTTGCAAGATATGTAATCTTGGGCATGTTGCTTAACCTTTCTGTCTCAGTTTCTTTATCTGTAACACGAAGGTACTAACAAGACTGATCCCATGGTCTTGTTATAATAAATGAAGCAATATATGTAAATAAATATAAATGTAAACATATATATACACATATATATGTTTATATATATGTGTATATATATATGTATATATATACAGAGAGAGAGAGAGACAGAGCGCGGGCTTAGAACAGCGCCTGAAACAAGGCAAGTTCTCAATATATATTAGTTGCCATTATTATCATGACTGTTGGTAAAACTGAAAATGGGACATTAAGGAGGATGCAAAATGGACTAGAATGTTTAAGATAAGAGACCATGGAAGTTCTGTGCTTGGGGTGGCTGTCCTCTGCCTTTAGGGTACTTTGGTGGAGCTGATTTAGAAATGGTACGGGCTCCAGAGGGCAGAACAGGCATCTGTTGTTCATAGGGGGTCTCCAGTGCCTGGCTCATAGTCGGGTCACCATAAATGCTTGTTCCATGTGGTGAATTCATGGTTGGCCTGTGCCTGGCACGACTGGCAGAGGCATGGCCTGCGTGCCCAGAATGCTGCCTCTCACCCCTCCTGCCCGGTGCAGGGCTGGGTGGGCATGGCCTGAAGAGAGGCCTTGTTTGCATTTTCCTGTCCACCAGAGGCAGGCAGGGTCCAGGCGGAATTTGTTTGAATTAGCTGCTTGAATGGACCTGTTTGTGACGAGAGTGTGTGTGTGGGGAGAGATGTTGGCAGAGTTTGAAAAGGGTATTAGGAGGCGCCTCCTGGGCCCTGGATGGACAGCTGCACAGAAAGTGAAAGGCTGTTTCTGGCTGAGCGGCCCTTTGGGGCAGGAGGAAGTGGCTTGCTTTGGTGCTGACCAATGGGGAAGGTCACAATGATCAAGGATGTCCTCACTCGGGCTGTTTAAGCTGCAGTCCTCCCCTGTCAGAATCTGTCCCCGTCAGGGTCTGCTTGGGCTCTGCAGACTTCTCAGCATCCTGGCCACCCACAGTTTGATGACCAAGACTGAGTTTGTCCATGACACTGAGGTCCCATCTACTCAGGGGACTTGGCCTCCTTGGGGGGTCCAGACCACAGGGCATGTTCCCTGAGCAAATCTAGGTAAGAAGGAAGGAAGAATGTCCTTAGACATCCAGACTCTGACAGAATGGCCGCGACACCACCATCACCACCAATCATAATAGCAGGTGCCGATGTGGTGTTTCCATCGGCCCCACGTTGCCCTAACGCTTGCCATATATGAACTCACTTAATTTTCCCCATCACTTCCCTAAGTAAGTGCAGTTATTCTTATTTTACAGGTAAGGAAACCGAGGCACAGAGAGGCGAAGTAACTTGCCCAAGGTCATGCAGTTAAAAAGTAGAAGAGCCAGGATTTGAACCCAGGCAATCTGGCTCCAGAGTTTGCCCTCTTTACTGCTACATTACGCTTTCTCTCGATTTCTTTCATCTTCTTAATACTTTTGCAGAGCTGAATACGTTTGTAGATCATTATTCCCAGTTTTTCTAATGGGAACATGCAGCCCACAGAGTAACTGATCGGTGAGGTCACCCCACATGGGCTCTTTTTGCAGGACATTTTGAACCCTCTTTGCATCAGACCCCCTGGTGGCACCCATGCCCCAGCACCCACACCCCTGCTCAGTGAATGATCTGCGGTCTCCCCTTGTTTCCTGGTCTCTCCCATCAGCAGCCAGAGACACAGGTGTCTTGGCTACAGCCACTCAAGGGGATGTGGAACTTGGGGATGTGGGACTCTGTGAGCTTTATTCAAAGGATGTTCCCTGGAAGTTTCCATTTCACAAGTGACAACTCATCTTCTCAAGTTTTCTGTGCTGCTCCAACATTCTGTTATTTTCGTCTTTTCAAGGAGGGTACTAAGCGTGCAGCTAAATGTGGTTATGTTGGAAACCTTTGTCAGGTTTTTTTGTGTGTGTGTGAGGTAAAATATATATATACATATATATCATAAAATTTACCGTTTTAACCATTTTAAGTGTACAGTTCAGTGGCATTAAGTACACTCACATTATTGTGAAACCATCGCCTCCATCCATCTCTAGAACTTTTTCATCTTTCCAAGTAGAAGCTCTGTATCCATTAAATAAGAGCTCCCATTCCCCCTAGTCCCCTAGCTCCTGCCAACCATTCCCTCTTCTGTCCCCACGAATTTGACTTCCTCTTATAAGTGGAATCCAACAGTATTTGTCTTTCATGTCTGGCTTGTTTCACTCAGCATGATGTCCTCAAGGTTCATCAGAGTTGCAGAATGTGACAAGATTTCCTTCCTTTTTAAAGCTGAATAATATTCCTTTGTATGTATAAACCACATTTTGTTTATCTCTTTATGTCGTTGGACACTTGGGTTGTTTCCAGCTTTTGGCTATTGTGAACATGGGTGTACAAATATCTGTTTGAGTCCCTGCTTTCAGTTCTTCTGTATATACACCCAGAAGTGGAATTGCTAGATCAAATGGTAATTCTGTTTGATATTTTGAGAAATCACCATACTGCTCCTGACTTTTTACATAATAAATCCACGCCTCGGAGCACATGCCTGATCCAGGATTTAGAAGCTTTGCTCATCTGCCCACTTGGGGTGCTGTCCAAAACCTCTCCCTCTTCCCCATGTCCTCTTCCCCAGGCCTGCCTCCTGCCTTACTGGGAGAGTTTCTTTTCCCTCTTTTTATTATCTTCACCAGGCCAGGGCCAGGCAAGATGTGTGGATTGGCCACAGGGCCTGGGTGAGGAGAAGAGATTCTGAGGTTTTGAGGAGAGAGGTGGCCTTAGTCCTGGCCAAGGATCTAGCTGGGGGTTGGGGGGCTGAGTCAGCCTCTGGCTGTGGAGGGACGTGTATGGGCTTTATCAGTAGCCAGCTTGGGGGTGGGGAGCAGGGCTGTGTCCTCTTATTTTTGTACCATGCCCCAGGGCCTGATGCAGTGCCAGCCTGTCAGGACCTGTGTGCTGGATGAGGTAATGAAGAGAGCAGAGCGCCTGAGGTGACAGTGGCTCAGGGTTACCTTCTTGGCAGGCTGGAGAGATGGGCTGATGCGGAGGGGAGAGAAAGAATGGTAGAGTGGCATGGGAATGACCCTCTCTTTCCTCTCCTAATTTGAGTCAACCATAGGACTCCTGGTTTTGACAATTCTCCAGCTTAGATTCTTCATCTTAGAATAAGGAGCCCTGGGCAATCTAGCTCTGACAACACATGTTTAGTAAAAGTGATCACTTGGGCGTCGTAAATGAGAACCATGCAGTGTGCTAAGTACTTTATATGGGTTACTGGACTGAATCCTCATAACACCCTGTGAGGAGCTTATATTGGCTCCATTTTACTTAAGTGAAAACTGAGGCACAGATGGGTTAAGTGATTTGCCTGAAGACACACAGCAGTTAGCAGAGAAGCTAGAATTGAATGGAGACTGTCTGGGCCCATAGATTGGACTTGAATTGCTCCTCTACAACACTCACCTTACAAAATAGAATGGCTAACTTTTATTCTCTCTGAGGATTTTTTTTTTTGTGTGGCTTATTTTCTCAGGACATAAAGGTATTCAAGGAATAAGGAAAAAATGGGGCTTATAGCATTTCTGCTGCCAGAAGGCTGGAATCATCATTGGGTACAATCCTAAGTGAGATCTTCCTCTGTCCTGCAGGATCTGGTGGAGGCTGGAATTCATCACAGCAAATTCGTCCTCTCCTTCCCTCTTCATCTTGCTCTTGCACAAACAAGAAACCTCAGTCACGATTCCAGCTGGGCATCCTCTGTCTCTTAGCAACCACCATCAGTCCTGGGCTTTGGGCTTTGGGCTCCAGGCGTGCCTTTCTTTGCTGCAATACTTTCTGTGGATCCTACACACACAATGCAGGTTGCAGGCATCGGGAGGAGGGGACGTGCTAACCTCGAGCTCCCTGAGTCAGAGGAAGGAGGAGAGGGCCCATTCTAGGAAGTTAGGAGGAAGAGCTTTAGGTGAGGTGAGCTGGTGGACGCACTCTCTTTGCCGAAGGGGAGCAGGATTTGGGGAGGGCTCGTGTGTGTGTGTGTGTGTGTGTGTGTGTGTGTGTGTGTGTGTGTGTGTGTAGCCATAGTGGGCCTGAGCTGCCTGTGGCAGGCATTCTGCCAGGTGAGAGATGAATACTCCTGGTTATCCTGCTGGGCCCATCTTTACAATTACACGTTTGTTCAAAAGGCTTGTTTCTCAAATGCAATGAAGAGCCCCCTGGGACTTTGGCTCAGGCTTTGCGTGAAAAGGGAAAGACGGACCTTGAGATTGTAGAGATCTACTGAGAGAGGGCAACGTTGATTGAGGATTGAAAGATGGGACAGGGCTGAGGCCGGCTTTCCTGATGAGAGGTGGTGGGGCAGAGGGCCTGACCCCATGCAGGGTGGGAAGAAGGTGTCAACGGACAGCTGGGTGGTCCAGGGCAAACTGCTCTCCCTGGCACTGCCTGGTGGGTTTCCAGGGGCTCCTTTGTTTCTCCTTTGAGGCCCCTGTTGGAGCTGGTCTGTCCAGGGCTTTTGCTTGTCAGTTCATTGAAAATCCTTCCCTTTGGGGTCCACCTCTAATCCTTGAGGAATCACTGCTTTTGTCTTATGAGTTAGAAAGAACCTGAGAGAGGTTCTAAGACACATTCTGACTTTATAGATCAGGAAACTGAGGCCCAGAGAGGTGGCAGGACTTACCCAGCATCTTCCAGCTGTGTGGCGGCAAAGTGGGGGGAGCCACACCCTGGATCCCTGATTTCTACTGCAAGGCCTGGTTGTTTGCAAAATGGAACTTTCATACACAGAAGTGAGCTGACAGAGCCTGCTGCGCTCATCTTTGTCCCCAGAGGACACGGTTTCGGAGGAGGCCCTTGCAGGGCTGTCTCTGCATATTTGGAGTGATCTGACCTCATTGGGGAGTCCATTTCCTCAGCACACAGTGAACTGTACCCTCCTGGCAGCTGGTCAGGACTGGACAGACATGGCAGCAACAAGCCTTTACTTTCATGTCCTTTTTTAAATTACAAGGCTGGGTTGAAGGCTCTGGTGGGTCTGGATGCTTTACAAAAATGTCAGACTGTAGAACAACTTAAAAAACCTTTAAAGCCTGAGAATGGTGGTGATGGAAGGAGTGTTTGACAGTGGGCTGGATCTGGAACATGTGTCTTCTGTGTGTACTCAGGGAGTCAGCAGGGCAGGAAGCATGAAGTGAGGGTCACAGGCCTTGGGTTGGAGTCTTGCTGCTGTTCGTTCTTGCTGTGGGCCTGGAGCAAGTCACATCTGTATATAGGGCTCAGGGGCTTCCAGAAAGTCCTTCCAGATCTGCGAGCTCCTAGGCAGGTTGCCCATTCAGGGCCAGTCGTTCAGCCATTCCACAGATGTTGGCTGAGTGGGTCCTGAGTGGGGTATTAGAGAGACTGGGAAGAGTGCCCACTTCAGCTGTAAACTGGTGCTCACAGACAGCCTGGTGTGGGCATCTGTCAGTCGGCAAGACAAAACCCTGAGGCATCCCTTAGCCCTGCTCTGTGAGAGCCAGCCTCTGGCCTTGAAGTGGGCTCATGAGATGAAATATCCATGCAAAGGTGTTGGTTCCCCACCCCCCTACCCTGGACCTCTTGGGTAAAGGCCTATTTGGACCCTGCCACTTTCAATGGCTCCTGAAACACCTAAGGATGAATGTGATATGGACGCCAGGAAGCTGGGAGTACTACAGCCCAATTCATTGTTTGCTCAGACCGTCAAGTGGTTTTCTTCTTCTCTGAGAAACACCCACATTGCAGGTGGGAATTTGTACTTGTGTGCAAACTAATAGCAGTTTGCACGTGCGTGATCCTTTACAGTTTACAAAACGCTCTCACATCGACTGCATTTAATTTTCACATAGGCAGGATGTTCCCCATCTAAGCAAAAGAAAACCCTAGTGTCTTAAAGTTATTGAAATTTTCATACTTGGTTTCAAAAATTAATTAGGACAAAAGCATATAAAATGAAATGAAATCTCTGTCCCACTCCAGACCTCCTGGTCCCCTTTCCAGATGCAACTTCTAAAACAGCTTCATGTGGAGACTTCCAGAAATATTCTCCGCGTACAAAATCATAGATACACTCCTCTCCACTTCTCTCTCCTGCAGAATGGGCTCCTGTCCTGTTCTTTCCACTCCATCTCAGCACATTTAGAGTAGTTTTGTAGCACCTCAGGGTTTCATTACATGTGTTATTGGGACGGTCATTCAATTGTTTTCAGTCATTTTGCTTTTAAAAACATTGTTACAAAGAAATATCCCTGTACGTCTCACTCTTACATGCATATTGATAAATCTATGACAAACTCCTAGAAGTGGAAGTGCTAAGTCAAATGCATTTTATTTTATGATGGCTGTTGCCAAATTGCTATCCAGAAAGGCTGGACCATCTTCACAATATATGAAAATTTCTGGCTTTCTACATCTTTTTCAGTATTGGGCATTATTAACATTTTTCACTTTTTCCAATTTGATGGGGTAAAAAAACCCATCTTGTTTTAATTTGTATTTCTTTAATTATGAGTGTGGTTGAGGATGCCTCTTTAATGTTTTTAAGGCTGTTTGTGTTCCTTTTTTGTTAACGTGCCTATTTGAGTCTTTTGCCCATTTTTCTATTCCATCTCCATTTTATATAGGAGTATGCTAGAGCTCAGAGACGTTAAACTGCTTATCTTAGGTCACACAGCGGGCACATGATCAAGCTGAGACTAGAACCCACTCTTCTGATTTCTGGTCTAGTGGTCCTTCTAGTGCCTATGCTGCCTCCATGTGCAGGGCTAGACGGGCCATACCTAGTGCTCTTGGGGGTAAATGGACCTCATATTGGATATTCCTGGGAATCCCCTTGGCCCTGAGAGGAAGGTGGGGGCCTTTGAGAATGTTTCCAAAGCTAAGCCCTCTCAGGCCGGAGCTTGATTCTTAAAGTGCTTCGAGGTCTTGTCTTTCCCTGGTAGGCTGGGTAGACACATGGGTGGACATCTTGCTTTTAGGTGATTAGATATTTATGCTGCCAGCCTCCTCAGAGGCCCTTCCCCCACCCACAGAGGACATCCAGCTGGCATTATTGTTTGTACCCGTGAATTATTGATAAGGCATGAAATGGCCTCAGCCTTGGAATAGCAGGCCTCCCGGGAGGGCAGCACCATGCTGAAGGGGGAGCACGGGGCTGAAAGACCCTCGCCTTCCCAAGGCCAGGGGTCCCTTTCGAATGTCAGAAGACTTTATCGACCTCCCCTCCACTGCCCTGCCAGGTCATGATTGGACTTTTGAGCATGTATCATTTCAGAAAACATGCAGGGACAAAGCTACCATGAATTTAATACCATTTTATGTAGATTATTAAAAAATTTATGAAGGTTATACATATTCATCATTAAAATTCAAGTTTCCCGGAACTGTATTATGTAGAAAGTGAAAGCCTGTGTGGTCTCACCCTGAGGCTTCCATTTCATGCTTTTAAGTGAGTTTGTTTTTTACTCATTCCCCCAGAGTCTGTATACATGTGAGAAGCACACTGTTTATTCAGGGAACAATGTTTGACGGAGGGATTCTGAGGACTGCTTGGAAGATATCCTACACTGCCCGAGGGTTGTTGAACCTCTGGTTGAGAACCAAGGCTTTAGGGCTTTTTTTGGCATTTAAGTATTTCTTGTGTTTCCGTTGCTAGCTGTTAACTCCTGGTGAACATGTACCCTGCACTAAGTTTCTTCTCCGTCTCCACACCGGCCTGGAGCTGGGCTTGGCACAGAATATGTGCCTTTTCTGGATTGTCTGGGGATAGTTCAAACATTCTGGAGAAATCTAATTGTCCAGTCTCCCTCCTTGTTACATTCTTTGACAAAAAGGACGGTCACTTCACTTTACCTCTGCTGGGTGGCTCATACCTTTACATTCCACTGAACTTTTGAAGGAGTCTCTTTGTTTTGCTGAAATGTGGCTGTGCTGATAAAAGATAGTCAGGTTTTTAGAGAGAGGTTGCTCCATGTTGGTGACTGCCGGCTCCCTGCAGGGAGGACAGGAGTTGACTTCTGAGGCTCATTTCTTTAGGAAAGAGGGAGCAGGGAATGCTAGGAAGAGCATGACCATCTCTGTGATGAGGGATAATGTTACGCGGTTCCCTGAGCCTCAGTGTTTTCATCTGTAAAACTGTGGGTAGTAACAGAACTTACAGGGACGGTTTTTCTGTTCATTGAAGGGTGTTTGAAGGCCCCTGGTGCAGGGCTGGCTTCACAAACAGTAGCTCCATTCTGTTCCTGGAGTCAATGGCTATTGCATCTGTCCACAAAGACCAGAGCTGAAGTGCTAGGAGGTGCTGGACAGATGAAGTAGACTTCAGGGAGAGGTGGTGTACGTGAGGAACAGACTCGGAGATTGGCCAAGGAACCCAGACAATGAGGCAGTTCCAGGGCTGACTTCCAAAGCCCGACCAAATTTGCTGGCCTAGCAAAGAAATCCCAGGAAGCATCCTTGGCACTTGGCAAACATTTGTTGAATGAAAGAATGGGCTCCCCTGCTGCTTTCCAGGTGGTACCATTCTCTCTGAGTTCCTCAGATGTGCCATCCTCATGCTCAGCTCTAGGCTTGCACCCGCTGTTCTCTCAGCCTGGAACAGACAGCCTGGAATACGGCACGTGTGTGTGCCTGCGTTTGCACTTACACACATACACATCATCAGGACAATTTCTGTCATCCTCTGGGTCTCAGCCGAGAAGTTGCTTCCTCAGCGAAGTTGTCTCTCATCACCTCATGGGCTGGATGGGGCTCCTCTCCTACTGTATTTCCCTGAAAATAAGACCTAGCCGGACCATCAGCTCTAACGCATCTTTTGGAGCAAAAATTAACATAAGACCTGGTATTATATTATATTATATTATATTATATTATATTATATTATATTATATTATATTATACTGGGTCTTATATTATAGTAAAATAAGGCCAGGTCTTATATTAATTTTTGCTCCAAAAGACACATTAGCGCTGATGGTCCGGCTAGGTCTTATTTTTGGGGAAACAGAGTATGTGCTCCCTTGACACCCTTGACTTTATCTCTTTGTAACGTACATCAGGTCTTGGGCCCTTGTAATTATCTGTCCAGAGTCTGTAGCCCCTGGAGGACTGGGGTGCACATCTATTGTGTTCTCAGACTCCCCAACACCTGGCATGGCCCTTGCTATCTAGTAGGTGTTCAGTTAATGTTTGTTGAATGAATGTTCTAAGAATCATCTTCCCGACCAATTATTTTCACTTGAAAACAGGGGTTCACTTGCCTAAATGGAATCGTGGGCGTCTGTCTGCACTCAGCTTATGATATGCGAGACCCGTCTTCCTTATGGTCAGTATCCTTATGTGTGGAGCAGCCTCTCTGAAACGTATTTGGCTCTTTCCTCATGCAGGAGGATAACGTAACAGACTCTGGAGTCAGAGCCTGGCTTCAAATCTTGGTTCTGTAAGTTACTAACTGGGTGACCAAAGGCAGTGGCTCAATTTCTCTGTGACTCGGTCTCCCTTATGAAAAGTGGGTATGATCATTCCCGTAGTTACTGGCCTTGTTGTAACACCTATAGAGTGTTGTGTGGGTTAAATGAGATACTCCAGGCATTTAGCAATTACCACGTAGTAAGTACTCAATATTATTATATTTTATGTAACGTAATCTCTTCCTATTGTTTAATGTGTGTTTTCCCTGTCAAGTATCTGGCATCTGTAAAGCAAGGGAGATGAGCTGGGCTGTAGTTGGTCAGGCAGGAATGGGAGGATGAATTGGAACTCAGGTAAGGACTACATGGCTGAGAGGTCCTATAGTGGGCAGTAGGAGGGAAATTGGGTTTAGCAAAAAGCAGGGGAGTGGGCTTGCAGGATCTGTAACACTCAGCCTGAGGCTTTTCTGGTGTGGACTTAGGACCTGAGTCTAACTCTTGGTCCCACTTGAAAATTAAGAATTATTTTGGACACGTTGCTTCACATCTCTGAGCCTCAGTTTCCTCATTTGCAAGTGGGTTCATGATAGTAGCCTCATAGGATTACTACAGGCATACGTACGAGAATGTACAAACAGCACCTACACTAGATATCGCACATAGTATGGGTTTAGTAAATGTTTAAGAAGAGAAAGATGGTGGCAGCTCTGCACATGTTTGAAGGGATGGCAGCTCCAAGATCAAGGCGGACAAATCCGCTCTCCTGGTGAGAGACCGTGTGAGTCTGAAGAAAGGAGGGGTGAGCTGAGTGCGTTGAGCATGGCTTTGCAGGGTGACACCGTTTATTGTGTAATTATGGAACAACTCGCATGAAAACGAAAATGCAGGTCCAGATGGCAGGCCTTCCATGCTGTTGAGAGGCAGAGCTAATGAACTTAACAAATCACTGGTAATTAATTTTCAAAAGCCAAGGGAAACCGGGGAGCGATGAATAGGTCTACAGAAGGAGAGAATGCAGAGTGGTGCCAACTGTCAGCCGCGAGAGAGGTGTGACATACTGGCACTTCCAGGCCAGTGACGCGGACCTCGATGTCTCCTAGTCAAGGGAGAGAAGGCTTACAGGTGATGTGATAGTCTTGACAATGTCGGTCAATCTTGAGTGAGCTCGTCTGTGTGCCAGGGGCTGTGTCAAGCATTTTGTTTGGATCCACTCTCATTTCGGATAAGCAGCTTCCCCCATTGAGTGGGGATGGGAGGTGGGGGGTAACCAGAGTCCAGGGGCTGAGGGGGGCCTTAACCTTAGCGCCGTGGAGCAATGGGGTCACCAGTGATAACAGTTACCATTTACGGAGCACTTGCGGGGTGCCTTGCACTCTGCAAAGCACGTTTATAGGTGTTGTCCACATAGATCACAAACATCCTAGGCAGGATGTGTTTGCCCTGTGCGCTTAGCAGGAGGCAAAGCCCGTGACGACGCACAGCCAGGTAAGGACTGCACCTCTCTTCACAGCAGCCCACTGGACACAGCGTGAAGCATGCAGGGTTGAGGTCAGGAAATGTGGATTTCAACACCTACCCAGATTTTGGGTTCTTTAACTGTAAAAGGTGAGTGGTAGATTTGAATCAGCAGGGCATAGGTTTTACAGGCTACAGCCTATCTATTCAAAATCAATATCACAGGGGCCCCTCGATATGAAACAGGTATGGAGGAGAAAGGTGCAGGGACCCGGTCTAATCGCTCACTGTCCCTTGGCCTCAGGCCTGCCTCCAAGCCATGTGGGATACACTTGGTCGACCTGCCGATGAGCTCTAGGGCTTCCTCAGCGCTAATCATCAGAGATTCTGTTACTCCAGCACTCCCTCCCCACAACAGCCACATTGAAATGGTTGTGGGGAGGGGCAGGAGGTAGGGGAGGTATGGAGTGTGCTAACGGGGCCTGTACACCCTCCTCATTTGTCTACCTCTAAGTTGGAGTCTGGCTCTGCCCTGGCTAGTTGTGCAATCCTAGGCAACCAGCTTAACTTCTCTGGGCCTTGTTTTGCTCAACTGTAAAATGGAGGTAAAACTTCATTGGGTTGGTGTGAGGATTAAATGCCATAATGTATCTAAAGCTCTTAGCTTCAGCATGCTGACTAGTAAGAGACCTACTGGTGAATAAAGGTGACCTACTGGTAAATGATTGTTAAAGGGAGAAGTATTTTTGTGTATATATATATATATATATATATTTAATTTTTTTTAATTTTCAGGGCTATGTGAGGCAGATTCAAAGCCAGGAAGTTGTAACAATGTGCCAGCACTGGGCCAGGTGGGAATGAAACAAACAATCTGGCTGATGGGGCTGAAATGTTTGGGTCCCTTTGTTTTCCTAGCTGGCTGCCAACACAGAATGGGCATCAGCCATGCCCCTCCCAGCTGCTGCTGGGTCACCTCCTGTCTATCCTCTGGGGGTGAGATGACAAAGCGGGGGAGGATGGGTGAACTCAAGGCGCCATCTCTGCGTCCTCCGGACACTCCCGGGGACCTCCATGCACCGCCCGCCACACACCACCTTCTGTTCACGGCCCGTCAGCCGGCTTTCTCCCTGACTGCGCTCGGATTTGAGCCTTTGTCAATTCATGTTTCCAGATTAATTAGCGAGGCCCCATGTCAGATGCTAACTGAAACCCAGATGTCGGCTTGGTTCCTCTCATCAAGTCATTTTGTACCAATAATTGAAGAACACAGAGGCAGTAGTTAGGTTGGCCAGGAAGAGCTCACTTCCCCCTCCCGTTTCCATTAACAGATAAATAGACATGGCCCCCACCACAGCCCCCCCAGAGGATCATGGAAAGAGGACTTGCCTGCTGTCTTGTGTTGTAATAAAGATGGTGATGAGCTGACCCCTGACCTTCACGTTGAAGGTGGGGGTTCCCAGAGAAGTTTCCTGTGGGTTCAAAAGAAGGTGGGAGGGGCTGTGGGAAGGGGGAACTCTTTTTAATTTTAACTTTCGCCAGAAACCCTTCCCCCCCCCCCCCTAGAACCTGGCCCTCTAGCAAAACAGATGGGAGCCTAGCACCGGTGCCTGGCCATAAGGGTTCTCTGTGAGCATTACTGTTGAGTGTAGGGTACCTTCCAGTTTCTGGGCGATCCTGTGGGTATCTGGGTAAAATGGACAGGTCAGAGCAGGAATGTATTTCCATTTCTCTCTAAGCCATAGGTGGTGAATATGTGCAAATGCTTTTTTTTTTTTTTTTTAATTAGTTTCAGGTGGCAAATGCTTTTTAAAAAGCTACAATTTGTTGTGCACTTACTATATCCCAGCCGTCAAGGTTAATACTTTACATATATTATCTCATTTAATCCTCACAGCAACGCTTTGAGGTGAGGATTTTTTTTAATCCCCATTTTTCCAAGGAGGAGACTCTAGCTCAGAGAGGTTAAGTAACGTGCCCAAGCTTACACAGCTGGCTTGTGACAGAGCTGGGGTTGGAATCATTAAGCGTTTTGCTTCTGTCTGTGAAGTGGAAGTAGCAGCTGCAGGAAAGGCTGGCCACCTTTTCTTCCTCCTGAAGAAATGGGTGCTCTCCTGAGCCAATGTGATGAGCGCAGCTTTTGGTTATACCCTCACCTTTCTTGGTTGAATGTCAAAACCCACAACGGTCATTTTGGAGTGAGAGGAGTGCTTTGATGGATGATACAGGATGACACAAATGCTTGTCTTCTGTTAGCTTGGGCTGGAGTTTGAAGTACGTCCCAAGGCTAAAGAAAGCCCTCGAGAGCTGGGAGCGAGCCTTGCACTCCATTGCTTGGTGGGAGCCTCAGCCCCACTGCACTGGGAAGTGGAGGATAGAGTCAAGAAGGCTCTGAGTTCCTTGGGAAGTGGAGGGTCATTCCAGAGATGAGGGTTCAGACCCAGCTCCAGACCACTCAGCCTGTGACCTTGGGCTGTTCATGAGGTGTCTTTGAGCCTTCGTTTCTCCATCAGCAAAATGGGCCGGAAACCTTCTTACCCCATGGTTTCCTTGTGAAGCTGCGTTGGGTATGGTGTGGTTTTTCAGGCCCTCAGGAAACGTTAGGGTCTATGATGGACCCAGACTTCTCAAACTGTCTAGATTTAATAAGGGAGCATCTTAAATATTACACATAAGGACTTAGAATAGCAATTCTCAACCATTAGAGAGATAAGAACCTGCTTGTTAAAAAAGTGGGTTTTAGAACCCTATCCTAGACATTCTAATTTAGAATCTGAGGCTGGAACCAGAAATCTGCATTTTGACAGTCTCCCCTGGGGGTTCTGAAATACATTCATAGAACTTTCAAACGGTCGGAACCAGGATCGACCTCAGAGACCTTTTAGGTTGCATCCATTCATTTCATAGAGAAGGAACTGAGGCTTAGCTTGCAACTCAGAAATGAGATGCTCTCAAGGAGAGCTGGGAATGGACCTTAGTTCACTGATTTTTCAAAACAGTTGCTGGTAACTGAGGAGTGACCTATGGCCTTTTTTAAGATTCAGCTACCCACGAAATGTATATACTTCTCAAATTCTATCCTTCCAATTTAGGTACACTGTCACCAGGTAAGAGTAGAGCTACGAGGGTTACATTCCTGAAAATCCATACTCTCATGGATTTATGCACTGAATAACCACATGCTTTTCTTTTTTTATACAAAGATAAATAGCTTTCTTAAACTAGCTGAATAATTATATTGAAATGGAGAGTTTGTTTAGAGCAAATTTTATAAGCAAATAAATGATTAGAGCCAAGAAGCGATCTTTCCTTATTATTTTGTAATAGATACTATTGCAAGTCCCTCTCCCTGTATTTGGTTCCATGTTTTTCCCTATGTAACTTTTTGCACAGCCCCTTCATGTGCTTTCTTCTCACACCTTCCAGGGTAGGGTTCCTCGAACTTTTCTCCATGTCAACTGTTTTTCTTTCAAGTCTGTCTGTCTCTCAGAAGCACAGAGATAAAATTGGATTTTTTCTATATGTAGTTTTGATTCTATCTTCTTCTCTCTCCATAAAGCAAGGCGTTGACACGTTTCTGCAATCCACTCAAATAGTGATGGGTGGGGGAGAGAGAAAAGCAGCCCATTATTGGGTCCTGTCTGTGCTCCAAGTTCCAAGCCACGTGCTTTCTTTCATATTACCTAGTGACAATGCGGGGCAGAGTGTGTTGTCATTTTACAGACAGGTAATAAGCTGGGGCCAGCAGTGATTGCCAGGTGTTTCTAGTTCCAGACCTCACCGATCCTCTCGTCTCCATGGTGTGCAGGTCACAGAGGGGACATGGGCTGCCAGATGCTTCCCCACCTCTATAGAGGAAGCCCAGAGGCCCGGGGGTGGGGTCTAGGCCTGGTGGCAGGCGCTCTGCAGGTACCCTACCTCCCCCACTCCTTTGCAGCACCCGGGCCCTCCGCAGCCTGCACCAGAGAAGAGGCGGGAAGACCTGGGCCCTTCTCCCTGGGGAGTCTGACTGCCACCACAGCTGAGCCACTGACATTCTTGAGAGTGTTAATTGGGCAGGGCACCCAGCGCCTGGGCCCACTGTCTCCAGAAATGAACTAGGCCAGGGACAGAAACCTCATTGCCGGCCATGCATAAGGGAGCTAGGGTAGGCTTTTGGTTAGCAGTACTGGGGAGAGGGTCCAGGGCCGACCTGTGGGCAGTGGCCTCCGCTCTCACAGCCTCTGAAGGGTGGTGACCTGAGGCATCAGGACAGCTCACAGGGAGGAGGAACCTAGAATGCTTGCAGTGGGTTTCCAGCAATTCAGGAGCAGTCCTCTGCAGGCCGGGGGAGGAGGTGGCGTGGTGTGGTGATGAACTACTATTCCTTTCCCTTTTCTTCCTCCTCCTCCTCCTTCATCATTATGGGTCTCATCATTGAAGACTATTATTCAGTACCTGTCCTGACCCAGGCCAGCTAACCACTCTCCATACATTGTTTCATTGTATTCTTACAACAGCCCTGTGAGGTATGTTTTGTTGATTCTCCTTTCACATTAAAGCTCAGAGGAGTCAGGGAACTTGCCCAATGCCACGCAGTAGACACAGCCAAGGCTTGAAAGGAGGTTGACTCCAGAGCTCGTACTCATCCGCTCAGCCCGTGCCCCCTGCACTCTGCCTGACAAGGACAGAGCCCTCTGACCTTATGGGAGGCTTCTCTTTTCTCCAGCTGCCCCTAAGTCCTTGTGGGAGAAGTATATGTTTCCTTAGTTTTCAAAAGACTCGACACAGGATTCCTCTCTGAGCACTGGCTCCTTGGAGGGAAGGGCCGAAAAGGACTGTTTCCATAGCACCATGAGAGGTCGGGGTGCTTCATAGGTGGGGGCGAGATTTCTAGGGGAGAGGAACCCAGAACACCCAGGTGCCTGTGATGGGGCTCACTTATTGGCCCCCTGCTCGGCAATGACCCGAGGGACAGAAGACCCCACACTCACAGAAGGATGGGAGAGACTCAGGGGTCAGGATTCCCAAGGGTCTTCCAGGCCTGGGACTGGGGCTCAGGGAGGACCAGCAGGGGAACTGAGTGAGGGCTGCCGAGGCCACTTCTCTGGAACGTGTTGCCGGCTCCACACTCCTTGACTAGAGAGAAAGTTTGCCAAACCCACAAGCACCCAGAATTAGCCCCCAGACCTGTGAGGGGTCAAAGAAGAAACTGAAGAGGTTTCAGCCAATACAGAGAAGGCTAAGGGGTGTTCCCAGCGCTGCTGAGAACGTGTGAAGACATGGATGGCAGGCATGGGACAGAGAGGCTTACTCCATGTTTTCCAGTAGGATCCGTGCTGGCAGGGGGGCTGTAGGTCAAGTCTAAGGAAGAGCATCCTGACCGGATGCTGGACCTCCTGCCATAGTTAGTGCTCTGGCCTTGGCCGGGTACAAGCAGAGCCTGGAGGTGCAGTCCCTAAACCAACCTTTCAGGGAAGCCAGGAGGGGGCTCCTGAGCTGGGCCGGCCCCCACACTCCGTGATCCATGCATGTCTCAGCCCAAATGGTCTCTGACGTCCTGATGGTTCAGTCAACTGCTGTTTGCTAAGTACCGACGCTGTGACCAGCCATAGGTGGTGACAGGATAGACATGGTCCCTGTTCTCATGCAACATGCACCTGAGACTCTTGCATATAAACTGTAGAACCACTGAGCAGTAGGAGATGCTGTTTATCAGGTGCCTTCTCTGTGCTAACGGGTTTATATGCCTGTTGTTCTGAATTCTCTCAATGGCTTTATGAGATTGGAATTATTATGATCTCCATTCGATAGAAGAGGAAACTGAGACTCAGAGTAGCCAAGTGTTTGCTTAAGATCCCACAGCTGATGAGGTTCCGAGGAGGCTGGGAAGATGAGCCTCTTTGAGACTCTTGCTGAGCGGAGGCCTGACTCCAGTGTCTGCATATAGTGCTCCCAGGGCCTTCGGTGTCCTTATGGGAAAGATGTGGGAGCATGCGGTAATGATGGGCTCGCTCGGGCTGCCTTTAGGCTGAGTGGCTCCCCTTGGGCAGGCTCCAGAGTTGGTGCCTCTGAAACCCTCCCCCCTCCCGCCTCCTTGGCCCTAATGCACCCTGTGCTCAGCCCCATTTATTCTGTAGGGGACTTGGGGCTGCCTGGGCTACCCCCACGTGGGCCCTGAGGGTTGGGGTGCATTATTATTCTTACCCATCCTGTTAGTCCCCTGGCTTATATTGTTTCTACCATGGACAGTCTACTGTGGAAAAGTACTCAGGGCCTGGGTAGATCGTGCTCCTTTGCACGGTCACTTGTCCACACCTCCCCAAGTGTCATGAACGCCTGGAAGAGGTGAGAGTGGCCTCGGGTAGCACTGAGGGCCTAGCAGGCTGGGTGGCGTGGGCGCCGTATTCCCCCTCCCTGCCTCTCTCCCGCTCCTCTGCCTGGGGGGTGTTAGTGAGACTCGTCATATGTGTGTGGGCAGGTCTTTGTACCGGGTCAGGCCACCCTTGGGACAACCCATAAAGTCTACCTTAAAAGTCCTCAAAGGAAAATGTCCAGAAAACCTGATTTAGATGGAAAAATCCTGTGAAATCACAAAGTGCTGTACAAAATCTAAGGTGTTGTCATTAGTGCATCTTTGTAGATGATTTAAAAAAACAACAACAACCTCTCAGGGCCACAAAAACTACCACAAAAGTTATCGCTTCCTTCCCAGGATGCTTTTCAGGTCTAACATCCTCTGATTTCCAGATTCTGAGAGCATTCAATTGTTTATTCAAAAGACTTAATCAAAGATCATAGGCTTTGGAGTCTGACAGGCCTGGGTGACAGGCTACGTGGTTTTGTTCCTGTCACTGGGCTTTCCTAAAGCTCAGTTTCCTCATCTGTGAAATGGGGGTAGTAGTGCCTCCTGGGATGGTTGTGAGGATTAAGTCAGATGATACTGTTAAGGCTCAGTGGAGGCTGGCGCACGCACATTAACGTGGACTGTCTGGCCCAGCCCACCCTTGTCTAGTGTGGCCCTGGGACATGAGGCTCAGGTGATAACATGCATTTATTCATAGCAACGGTCTAGCCAGCCTACAGGCTGGGGATGCAGAAAGAGGAGCTTAGGGTCTGGGCGGCGGATACACAGGATAATGCAGAGCTGGTGTGGTGGGATGAGGAACAGGGGCAGTTTGTGCGGGAGTTACCGGAGCCCAGCAGTGAGGCTTCGGGACCTCTTTGGAGGAGGCAGTACCACTGAGGGTGCAGTAGGCATGAGCCAGGCCAGGAGAGAGGTGAAGAGGGGAAAGGCAGAAGGAACAGCCCGTGCAAGGGCAGGCGGCGGGAGGGAGCACGATGTGTCTGAGAACCTCCCGGTGAAGGCAAGCCTTTTGGTCAGGGTGGGGGTGTGAGCAGTGAGTGGGAAGATGTGAGCTCCGAGAATTCAGCCAGGACGTGTCATTCTGCTGAGGTGTTTGGATTTCATCCCGAAAGTGGTGGGGAGCCTATGGCAGATTTTAGGCAGCAGAAAAGCACAAATTCCCTCACAAACATAGCACCCTGAGGTCCCTGAGTGCCCAGTCTTATTTTCATGGTGTGTTAAGTTGATGACGATGAGTAATGGGGCGATGGGCCATCTGCATCCAGATGTGAGTGCAGACATAAGTGTGTGCTGATGGAAACGAGCGAACATTCCCAGGTGAGCGGCAGTCTGCTCCCACAGAAAAGGCCCTGTTTGTCTGACGCCAGGCACTTCGGAGAATAGGCCTTATCAAAGCAAAACATTTGGTTATAAATATTTATAAATATGCATTGGATTGAATTGCGCTTTGGTTCATTCACCATGTATGTCTATAAATATTTGAGAGGCTGCTTGGCATCGTGGAAAGATGCCGTCTTTGCCGGTGGACAGACGGGGTGCATTTGGTTTCTCACTCAGCGGCAGGACCAGCATGATGACTGGCCTTGTCACTTCCCCTCTCGGAGCCGTGTTGTCTATGACGATAGTGACACCCACCTTGCACAGATTAAGAATTAGAGTAATCTATGTAAAGAATCTAGTGTGTGTTGATGACATGATGGGCACTTAGGAAATTCAACTTTTATTATTGTTCATTTGTCTCTGTGGTTTTTAATAATCTGAACTCTCAGCTGGCAGGGCATTAGTGGCTGTCCAGGTTGGCTTCAGCATTTCCCAGAGTTCCAGCCTCTTTTTGCCTTCCGATATCCCTGCCAATATGATTGTCAACCCTCTTTTGGAACACAGGTTTTTAAAGTGAATTTTTGATAATACAAAAGAATATTTAAAAGGTATTATAAATGATGTCTATGCTAGTGGCACAGCATGATAATAAAGTGAGTATCCATGAATTCACCACCTAATTTAAGCAAAAGAGCATTACAGTGCTGTTGGAAGGCCCCCCTATCCCTCCCTGGTGCCATTCACCGACGCCCCCACCTCAGCAACAGAGGGAACCACTGCACTGATTTGTGCTTGTAATTTCCTTGATTTTCTTTGTAGTATTACTACATGTATAGGTATATGTAAATGTTAATTGAAGTTTTTGCTTATTCTCTAACTTTTTATAAAAGGAACCAAACTGTGTACATTCTTCTGCAATATGGTTTTTTCTTTTTTTTTCAACTCAGCATTCTGTTTCTGAAATTTGTCCATGATGATGTGGGTGGCTGTGGCTCACGCATTTTCACCATTGGATGGAATTCCCACAATGTATCCATTTCTTGCTGGTGTATATTTGGATCATGTCCAGGTTTTTCAGCTGCAAACTGTGCTGCTCAGAACCTCCTTACATGTGCTTCTGGGTGTACGTGGGGGAGAGTTTCTTAGGCAAATGCCTAGGAGTGGGATATCTAGGTCATGGGCACGAATGTTGTCAGCTTTGCCTGTAGCAAATTGTTTTACAAAATGGTTACACCAGTCTGATCTTCCACGTCCCTCCTGTACTGTTCTCAAGGCGCTCAGGAGCGTCTCTGTCACCATGACTGTTTGTGCACCGAATGAGGGGCTGGCTGGCACCTGGGTATGGTTGTGGGTGATGGAATTGTCCCCATGCACTCTCTCCAGGTGTGATTCCGATAGGCAGAGAACGAACCAACAAATAATTCACAAGTAAAATCTCATTGCCGTGGTTGTTGGATGAACAGTGGACCCATGAATAAACTACTGATGCGTTTCTGTGCTTCGTTTGGGCCGGCCTGGGAAGTCAGTCCCTGTCTGACCTAATGGCTACTTGGATGGGTATCTGAATCAACTGGGCTGAATACAATGTTCTCTCTTTTCAAATTCTGGCCTGTCCAGTCTGATGGAGGGCTGCGAGAGGAGAAGAGGCCAAAGGTTTCTCCATCCCTTCCTGAGCCGGGTGGACAGGGCTGTGTTTGAACGTTGGCTCAGCCTGGCTGGCACAGGTTTGTTGGCGGTGCTTCTCTTTAATGTGCCACAGAAGGAAAATGAGAGACGACTGAGCAGGCACAAAAGCTGCGCAGATTGCACACGCCAGATCCGCCCTCGGCCCTCCTCTGTGCTGGGGCTCCCGCACATGCCAGTCAGGAAGCTCAAGGCAGCCCTCCTCCAGGATGGACTTTGAAATGTTAATTTCCAAGCTACATGCTTTCATGCCTTCCTCTCTGGGTGACAAGGCTAACAGTGTGAGGCGGGAATACAGCAGCGTTAGAGAGAGAAGAGATGCAGAAAGCAGCAGGGGCTGGGAAGGGTCTCTGCCAGAGTGTTTCTAGAACCTTCTTCTGATGGGAGCCCTGAGGAGGGAAGCACTTCTCCTCCCCCAGCATCTCAGAGGCAGTCCTGTTCTGCTTTCTTCCTTTAAGGTACCTCTTGAGAGAGCAGCTGTGGCTGCAAATGGCCTAGGGTACTCAGTGTTCATTACTGATAGGAATGCCGGCATTATTATTACGGAAAATGGCAGAACCTACTACATTTATGTAGACTTATCATGTGCCAGCTACTGTGCTAAGTTCCTTGCAAATAGCCTCTCATTTACTCCTTACAATAACCCTTTGAGGGTGTCATTTTAATGCCAGGTTTACAGATGAGGAAACACGCTCAGATAAGTAAAGGGACTTGTCCGTAGTCACTGCACCTTGACGCTGGACTCACACTCGAACCCAGGACCGTGGAGTACAGAGCGGGGCGCTTAGCCATCACTTGTATCCAATACTTCATTTCGGAACTTTCATGATGACCCTGTGGGGCGGTTTTTCCATGTTGCCACTGGGAAGGTGGATTTGGGTGTGTGCTGGGTGACATAAACCCTAGGCCCCTGATGCATTCTCCATCCCATGGAGGAAAAGGACAAGTTAAAAATGTGAACACTTACGTTTATTGCATGAACCAGGCCCTGGGCCAGATGCTTTCCATGAACGATCTTTTTTAACCTGCAGCACCATTGTTTTCTCCACTTTATAGGTGAGAAAACTGAGGCAGAGGGAGGTTAAGTGACTTGGTTAAAGTGACAAAGTAAGTGGCACAGCTGGGATGTGAGCCCAGGCAGCCAAGGAGAGCCCACTCTCTTAACCCTCCCTCCTCTGCTTCGTTCTTTCTAGAAGGTGTTTCACATAGGTACCTACAGGGTGCTGATATAGCCTCAGGGAAGGGCACGACCAACTCTGCTTGTGGAGGGGCAGGGGTGGGTGGAGAGAGGAGAAGGGTGGGCGGCACAGAGGGCTTGTCTCCTGGGTAGATGGAGGAGGAGGGCAGTGCCCTGAGGCAGGAAAGACCTGGCTTCAAGTAGGATTCTTGTTGCTCCTAGATCAGAGGCTTACCCTTTGATCTGTCCTCACACAGTGGCCTCATGCTAGTGACCCCTCTTCTGTGTGGGTGAGACGGGCCTGGAGTGTGGATAGGGCGGGAAAGGCCCCCTCTGCAGTGGGCTGTCACCTCCCTGCCCCCAGCCTGGCTCCTGCTTTATCCCAAGTGCTAGCCTTACCACCTGGCTCCCTGCCTCCACCAGCCCACCTCACTCTTAGTTGGCATGGCAGCATACGGGGTGGGGCAGGGTCTTTCAGGCTTTGTGGGGGGCCTTAGCAGGGTGGGGAGCCTGAGCTTTCCTAGCCAGACCTTGGAGGAGGCTACTTACGCGTTTCCTTGCTATTTCCTTTGTTTCCTTTAGTATTTTGTGCTGTGTTAGATTATTCCTCTCTGGGCAGTGAAGAGTGACGGGAACTGGTCCATGACCAAATGGGCTTACCTGTCAAGGGGAATCAGCTGACCTTGGAGGCTGTGTTACAGTTAGGATGTGAGGCACCCAGAGGGAAGGGAGACCAGGGATAGACAACATCCTGGGCAGGCTGCCCTGTCCTTCCTGGGGAGAAACCAGGGCTTCATTTTTAACAGAAGTGATTGAGTCTTCACAAGCTGAGCATAGAGTTAAAATAATACCACTGCTTCACATTTTACAGCATTAGTGTCGTCAAAACACATGGCCATTGGCATTTCTTTCACCCTCACGGTGTGAGCCCACGGGCAGGTAAGCACATCTCCAGAAGCAGCAGGTACTTTCTCCCCAGTGTGACATGCTTTGTCTTTTCTTTCTGACACCTTCTTGATGTTGTCAGCCCTTGTGCCTTTTCTGGCTTTGGGCCTGTGTCCTTGGCAATCACCCTGGAGGACTGTCGGGGCTCCTTCTTGCATTATAACTGACGGCTCAGAGTCCCTACTGTTCAAAAAGTGTAGATTGTCTCCCTCTCTGTATGGATTACCCAGGATGACATTTATCAGCTCCTCCTCGGCTGCTTTCTGCAGCTCTGAGACATCTTTCTGAAGCGTGTCCCAGCAGACGTGGCATTTCTCTCCCAAAGAGCATTATGCCTGTTAGTCCCTTGAGCAGATGTTTCACTGGCAGCCCTCCTCCGGCTCAGTTATCAAAATGTGAACTCCTTTGGGGCACAGCCCTTTCTGGAGCTCTGGCCTATTTGCCCTGAGTTGGAGGGGCTCAACACAAAGATCAGAGCCTTGGGGGGACCCTTGGCTGTGGTTTCACCACTTGTGAATGGGCTGACCTGGGCCAGTTACAAAACGTCTTCAACTTCAGTTTCCTTATTTATAAATAAAGATAAGGGGGGAATAAAGCCTACCTCACAGGGTTATTGTAGGGATTAAACGTAGTAACATTTGTACTATGTCCAGCAATAAACACTCAATACCTGTTAACTTCCTTCCCTCCTTTGGGGTCAGACAGACCTGAGTTTCAATCAGATGAAACCTGATCTCAGAGGCTCAATTGATGATACCAACGCCCAGATCCATCCATCCATCCATCCATCCATCCATCCATCCATCCATCCATCCATCCATCCATCCATCCTCTCTTTGTCTCCCTCTCTCCCTTCCTCCCTCCCTCCCCTAATCTCTTCCACATCGGCCCAGTTTTCAGCACTTTCTCTATTCATGTTTCTAGGTGGCTCCAGCAGCTCCAGCCAATATCCGCTGAGCTCCAAGTCCACCAGATTCTGTCCCAAAGTCTCACACCAACATGTTGGCTTTGATGAGATTCTGTGCTCATCTTGAATCGACCAAGGCCAGAGAAATGATGGTGCAGCCCTGGAGCTGGGAGTGGAGTCATCTCCATCTGGTCACGAGAGCTGAGGGGGCGAGGGATAGATCCCCAAACAAAAACTTAGGGTTATAACTGGGATCTAGGATCCCACCAGGAGGCTGAGCCTCCCTGAGAGACCCAGGAAACGACAGTTCACGGGGCCTGGCCCCACTTTCAGCTTGAGTTCCTTAATTCGGACCTTGCAGAGGCTTCTCTGTGGTCTGATTTATCTGCATCTAGTTAGGCAGTCATCTAGAAGATTCTGACTCCTGTTTGAGCTGGCATCTATCTCTTCTGCCTCCTTCGGAAAACCGTATGGGAGTTCAGCACTCTTTAATATATTTTCTGTAAAGACAGGGTTGGTGATTTATGTCCCCTGCCCTCCTTACACCATGGTTGCTGGTAGCCTCTATGACGTGGCTGAAGCGCTCCCCACCACCCACTTGGCAAGGACAGCCTCAGATTCCTTGTCATGGTTCCTGCCTTGTAGCTGTTCCAGGGCCTCCTGGATGTGTGAAAGATGCCCTTTGTCCAGAGCAAGGCTTGAATGTGGCCATGCAACCATGCTAGGGCTTTTATTTATTTAGTTAGTTATTTTTGGTGGTGTTGGGCAGGGTTTTTGAACCGCCTCCTCTTTATCATGGCCTTGTTTTTATCTTGTGAAATACTCACTTGCATGCATGGTCACAGTGGAGCAAAAAGTCCTGGGCTTAACTGGTGGAGAGAACTGGACAGTCATTCGATTATTTTTGTATGTGAAGTTTTGTATGTTCAGGAACATGCAAAACTTTCCATTTGTAGTTAAGCAGCCCCGTGGATGGGCTGGACCTCCTGAATCACAGGTTGGCTGAGTCTTCAGGTTTCTGTTAAGTAGATGGAGGCAAACAGGGGCTGTGCCTTTATCATGTTTTTCTGCTGAATTTTATACTGGCTTATTCAGTACCTCGGCCTCGGCTAAGCCCTGCAGAGTTGCTCAGTAGGTCACTATTCCGTGGTAGCAGGAGCCGGAGGCAGGGTTCCGTGGGGGCATGAGACTAGCATCAAGAATGAGAAGGTCCGTGAGTGGTGTGATATGCTCGGTTCATGGTGGAGACATGACATATCTGGGGATGCATCAGGGAAGCCATCATAGAGGAGGTGGCCTTTGAGATAAGTGTAACATTAGGTAGAACATGAGGAGATGCGGAGAGGGGTGGGCCTTTAGGAGAACTTGAATTGCACAGGTGAAAGCCAAGAAGAGGGAAGATGTGCATGTTTAGGGAGAGCAAGTCTGTAGCTGGACACATGTGTTGGGGTTGTAGCTGGAAGTGTGCTCTGGGCCTTATTACAGAGGGGCTTGAATTCAGATCAAGGGCCTGGGACACCTCAGTAAGTAGAGAGGTGTTATTGCAAAGCTTTGAGTGGTGTGAGTACTTGTGTGTGTGGGGTGACCAGACAGAAATTCAAGGGTGATGTTCAACAGTAGCTAATGCTAATTGAACACTTACTATGTGCAAGAGAATAGGTTACTAGTGCCTTAAGTGCGTCATCTTCTAAATCTAAGTTGCTCTTCTGTTCAGAACCCTCGGATGGCTTCCCGCTTCCTTCAGAGTGATATCCAAAGCTCGTACCCTCCTCCACACTCCTCCCTTCCCAGCTCCCCTGCTACCCTGACCTCCTTGCTTTTCCTTGAACACCACACAAACTCCTGCCTCAGGACCTTTGCATTGACTGTGCCCTTTCTTCTAGATACGCACATGGCTTCTCCCTCCCTCCCTTTAGCAGCCAGGAACGGCGGGAGCCTGCCTGCCTCTGAGCTGTACACGTAACCTGCACTGTGTACACCCTCCTCATTAGTTGTGACTGGGTGACAAACACTTAGGGGCCTTAGGAGGGTTTTTTCAGCTTTGTTTGTAATGGTGTCTTTGTTAGAAGAACTTCATTCCCAGAGGGTTCATTAATCCCAGGCGTTTGTACTTTGTGAAGAAATCGCTGCCTAACTGGGTTTGGAAATCACACTGTGTTCTATTCAGATGTGCTAAAATGAATGTTTAGAGGAGAAAAAGAAGAATATGATTGTTGTAAAAATTAAGCAGTTTGGGGAGAGAGCTGTGAGCTTGTTAAAATCATTACTGAGTGGCCTTGGAAGTAGTTACTAAGGAGACCAATGGTGCCTTCCTTTTTTGGTTACCTGGTGGGAGTTGCTTGGAGGCTGCTGTCGGCGGAAAGAGTGTTGCGGGCTTTCGGAAGGTTTGTGGCATTCACTCCACTGCAGTTTCATCCTGGTCTGTTTTGCTACAAGGAGAGAGGAAGCAGGAGATACTTGTTTGGATCTTGGGGAAGGCTGGCTCCCTGCCTTAGAGCAGTAGAAGTGAGGAGAGGAAAGGACCTTACTCTTCATCTTAAGGCCCCTCCCGCCAATGCCTTGCTCCCTATTCCTGAGCTCCCACCTTATGCCATGCTTGCACCCGCCCTTGCTGAGCGTTTGCTGTTGGACAGTCACTGCCCATGGTTCTTCCATGCACTAAGCCCAACCTGCTGTCCTGGGACTTGCAGCCACTGGTCACCTGGCCCAGGTTTACCTCCTTCGGATATTTGGAGAAGCCGTCAGTCTCCCCGCAGTTTACAATCATAGCTGTTACTCTTCTAGAGCACTTACCAGGTACCAAGCCAGTGCCAGCTGTTTACATTCAAGATCTCCTCACATCTTTACGTCACAGTGGAGATGTGGATACGAGTCCCCGAGACCTTACTGGACTTGCAGCTGGTCCCAGAGCTGGTGAACAAAGAGCAGGCATGCAGAGCCTGTTCTGTGGGACCCCAGAGCCTGGACTCTCCAGACACTGTGCAGAGCAGGTTTCCTAACTTGGTGGCTGGCTGCATCATGGCGTCTCACACTGGAGCACACTGAGCTTGCCGTCCTCTGAAATTCAGATCCTCTCTAGACCTGAGCTGTTGCCGAGCCTGGCTGCCCCATCCTCCCCTGTGTGAGAGCAGATCGATGGTGGCACCATGTCGCACACACTCTGAGAGGGACAGACTGTGATGGTCTCTGATGGTGTGCAGAGTGTCGGCCTGTCTCCAAAGTTATTACCTTTGAGTGTCCCCATGGTGCCCCAGGCCAGTGATTCCCAAGCTGTAACGTGTGCATCTGAGTGACTTGGGTGGGGTCTTGTGTCAATGCAGACCCTGATTCAGTAGGTCCAGGAGGGGCTTGATTTTCTGCTTTTCTAACAAGCTTCCAGGTGACATGGACCCTGCTGGTCCATGAACCACACTTGGAGAGGCAACATTTGAACCCATAGTAAGTTAGTAGTTGAACCCAATAGAGCACCTTGAGAGCAGGATCACAGCTACACTGGGTGCAGTTACTGTTTTCCAAGACCCTTCATGCTCCTGAATTTAATGATAGTCCAGGCCACTTCCAATGGTCCAGACTGCGTCTCAGAGAGATACTTGGCCTTATTGACTGTGACTGAAGGCGTGTTGTGACTCAAGCACCCCAGAAATACAGTCATATCCACCTCCAAAGCAGGTCTGGTGCTGCTTTAGCCGTCCGTGGTCAGATGAGCTGCCAGTCCAGGCTGCTGTCTGAGATAAGGAAGCATGTGTGATATATCCCACATGGCACAGCTGTAAGAGGAGAGCAAGATCTGAACCCACAACTTACTGATGGCAAAACCCCTGTGATACCAGAATTCTTCCCAGCAGCATGGCAGGTGGGGATGGAAAGAGCACCAGCTAAGCTGCTGGGTGACTCTGGGGAATTCACTTGACCTCTCTGGGCTCTTTACATCTGTCAAAGAGAGAGTTGAATGAGGTCATGTTTAAATTCTCTTGCAGGTCTATTCCTCCAAATGTATACTCCCTGTCTGGGGTTTCATTGGCTCCTTTGGATGGTGAAAGAAACTTCCAGAAGAGGAGATGGAAGTGAAACCTTGTGTTCTCTGGAGGCTGTTCTGGGGATGAGGGAGAAGCCGTGTTGGGTCGTAGGAGAGCTCCAACCAAACAGTGGGGGTGCCCGGGAAGCCTCCCCTGTTATTTTCTCCAGATGCTCCATCTGTGTCCCAAATTGGAATGTCCATGACTCCCTCCCACCTGCATCTGCTCTCTTTTTGGATGCTTCTGTGTGTTCCCTTGGGGTTTACCCTCCCCCAAAGCTCTGCATGGCCCACAGAGCTCGCCTGGGGACTGTGGCGACATTACAGGCCCAGCTGCCAGCAGGATGGAGTTTGGCCTCATTGAACCCTGCAGAGGTCACCTCCCTACTGTTTCCTGCTCCTGCAGGCTGGGTAGAGCATACCCATGGGGCCAAACCCAGCCTGTGTCTGTCCCTTTAAATGTGCAGCACACCTGTCTTTCCTTCCTCTAAAGCCGTTTCTCCTCTGTGGCCTCCTCTTTCCTCTGGAACAGGCCAGGGAGCCCTGCGACTTTCAGGCAGCCATGTGGGAAAGCGGTGGCAGCGGGCGCTGCCTTCTTAGCAGGGAGCAGTATTTTATTCTTTAGAATTGTCCGTGCATGAAAAGTAGACTGACTTTTATTATGACTTTTCTTCTTGGTAGTTAATAAATACTTTATTGTTAATTGTATTTTTTATTATTTTAAACATTTTATTCTTGTTCTACAGACACTATACCCCTTTTGGCTTCACTCAGGCAAGCTGCTCCCACTGCCCCTCCCTGTACCCCACTTGGCCGAGGGTCCCTCCACCCCTCCTTGCCTTCCTGGTCCCAGCTCAGTGGCTTGGGAAGGGACATATTCGTGTCAAGCATGTTTCTGAGTCAGAGTCTCTGTGTGTATCAGTCCAAGAGCCGGAAGGAAGCGTCCCACTGACGCAGGAACACTCCCAGCACCAGTCGTATGACATCATGTCACTTATTGTCAATGGGCGAGGCGCCTGGATTCAAATATTGTGTCTGGTAGGGTGATGGAAGTGAGAAAATTGGTGCTCTGGCCACACTCTAAGTATATATTGTCAGAGGAATTTAAATACAGATAAGACATTTAATTATTAAATGGCTTTTCAACGTGAGGCTCAAATGGAGCTTTCTAATTAGCTGTCAGTTCTGTCAGAGCCGTGACGGGGGTGCCCTGGGTTGCTTCTCTCCTGATTTCCATGTATGAATTCCACTTCACGGCAACAGATGCTGCTGCAGGGACACTGCCTGGCTCCCGCCCCCGGCAAGAAGTTCCCAGTTTCCCTTCCTTCTGGAACTGCCTTTCCCTGCCCCTGGGTCAGGGCAGCTGCCCAAGGACCATCAAACTGGGTTGGCTTGAAAAGGAAACATGAAGGAAAACATTAGAAGCGCCCTCTCCCTGTATACGTAACACACATGTCTGTAAGTGTGCAGGCATGGGGCCAGGGCCAGGCCACAGGCAGAGGCAGAAATGGGTAGACTTGTACTGAGCCAGTGGCAAAGGAGACAGACAGATGGACACCAGAACCAGACGCACAGCAGATCCAGAACTTCTAGACTCGTTGCGTTTGTGCGACTTTTGCTTTTGGGAACTGCCAGGCGGCATCGGCCCCACCTAGCCGTCATTGAACCTGCTGTCCTGGGTGGCCCATGTGTGTGATCGCTCCATCAGCTCCATCGGGAGTTCTCAGACCTTCCCGTGAGTTCAGCCTTTCCTTTCCCATGGGGACGCCCAAATCCAGACTGCGCACTGTGACAACTCTCCTTAGCTCTGTGTCACACTCCCAGTTGCCTGATGGAGGTGCAGTCACAGCACCCCCGGGACCTCCCCGCCAGCTTCAGTGTTTCTGTCATTAGTTATAACAGCTGACGACGACGGGGTGGTACTGTGAGCCAGGTGCTGTGCTAAACTCTGGGTCACGTCAGCTTATTCCGTCCTTCAGCAGCCCTCCGTGGCAACCTAGTATTTCCCTGTTTCACTGCTCAGGAAACTGGGGACAAAAGGGGCTAAGTGTCCTGCCCAAGGCCACTCAGGTGGGCGAGCTCCAGAGCTCATGTTCACGGCCCCGTTGATCCTCCTCCCAGATACTTTTCACATCTGGGAGAAGCCAGGTCCTCCCAACTGGGAGCCCCACCTAGTGCTTTAAGGTCTTCTGTGGCTTCCCAAGTGTTTCCACGTCTCCTCCTCTGCCCTTTCCCCTTTCCAGCCATACTTTCCGGGTATCGTGCCTCATCTTCCTAAGGCATTACTCCATCTGGTTGCTCTTCCTCTGCCTGTTTGAATCCTTGCTCTCCCCCTAGAAGCATCACTTCCCGATGCTCTCCCAGGCCACTTCTGCCCATTCTTTTCTCTGAATTGCCCTCCATCGTCCTGTCTCTCTCTCAGGGTCCTGTCTCACTCAGGGTCCGTCTCTCTCAGTGTTGAGGTGGTACTCATGGCATCATTGACATGACTTAGGTTCTGGAGTTGGAATGTCAGAATTGAAAACCTAGCCTCTGCCTCCAAGCTGTGTGGCTTTGTCCAAGTTACCGCCTCCCTAAGCCTCTCTTGCCCCAGCTATGAAGTGAGGATAGTAATGGCAGTGAACTGTAGGGCTTTTACGAAGATGAAATGTGATGGATAACCACCAGGATCCTTACTGTTACTGTTTTCTTGGGGCTAGGCTGTGAGCTTTGCAAGGGCAAGGTTTGTACATGCGTGCATGTTACACCCCTTACACAATCCGGCCACTGTTTTTTATGTGGAAGGGGAATAGTGGTTTCAGCTGTGACAGTTCAAGGCTATCTGGTTTGCCAGACACTTGATAGCTGGCAGTGTATCAGAATTTTGCAAATTGAACTATAAACTGGGCTTCCTGATTCACTTGGAATGGTAGTATCAAAATGATAATATTAACAAAATCATTAGGCTGGTGATTGCAGCTGTGTGTATGTGGGGGGAAGTGGAAGGCAGTGCTTTGAACAAGCCAAACACAGCTTGTCCCCTCTCTTCATGGGGAATGGCAGAGAAGGACTAGGCCAATGGGAACTGGGGAAGGCCTTCCGAAATTTAATGGTTTGCCTGAGATACAGTGGATTGCAGACCAGACTGTAGAAACAAGTGCTGCAAGATTGCCAAGTAATTGTGAATGATCAGAGTGGGGTAAATCAGGGAAGACTTCTTGGAAGGAAGCTCCTTGAGATGGATGGAGCTTTTTATTGTTTTTAAGATCTCAATTATCAAAAACATTAGATTGTTTGCTTTTGTATTAGTATCCATATAGGTGAAACAAGACGCCTTTGATAAACAAACAAACAAACAAGAAATTTAAATGGTGGGTGTCCTTTCTACACTTTTAACAGCAAATTTCTCCTCCTAATAGAAGCACCACCATAATCCTAATTCTCACCTCTAAACCCTCCCCACCCCCACCGTCTTAATGAACTGACATTTTAGTGCGTTGAGTCAGAAATGCCTTCTCTGTAAAAATTATTGTCTCTATGACCCAGAAGTAAATTATGTAGTTGTCTCCAAGTCCTTCTACAACTGGAGTTTCAAAATGAATCAGATACGTTGCTGTGAACCCTGACCTCGCAGAGCAGACATAAAACATGACCATGAACTTCTTCAGAGACAGCGAAGCCTCAAGGCGCGCCTTGTTCTCAAGTCTCTTCTTTCTGAGGCTCAACAGTTCAGTAGCTCAAAGGATGAGATGTGGTTGTAGCATTTGATGTCTGATGTATAGGACGAGGAGGGCCCCCTTGGGGAGAGGAATGGCTGTGGAAGGTGTGGTGCAGGCGTGGAGCCTGGCTACCTCTCCTCATTGCATCCTCCCCGTTACCCTGTGAGGACGAATGACTATCCCACATTTAGAGATGAGAGAACGGGGCTTTGGATATTCCAGAACTCAAGAGAGGGGCAGGAAGGCTGTCAGTTTGGCAGAGCAATGGTTGGGTGGTTTACATTTGCTGAAATGAGGAGAAAGATGCCCAGAAGGGGCTTGTTGGTGGCTCTCATTAAATACACAACTAAATGGGATTTAATTTTTCTGCCTCTATGAGTCTTTTCACATCCATGCATTTCTAAGTCACACCACATGTCCGGATTCCTGGGAGAGAAAATGTGGTCACTGGAACAAGAAATCACTGGCTGCTGGGTGCTAGGTGGGTGGCTGGGTGAGGGGCTGGCTGGGTGGGAGGTAGGGTGTGTCTGCCTCCCCCACGACCAGGTCAAGCTGGGGCAGGTGGGCTGTGCTGCTGGCAGGTGGTGGGACAGTTCCGCAAGAGCCAGGAGTGCAAGCCTCTGGCATTTCATTCCTGGCCCCTCCCACCCTACAAGCCTTTTAGCTTGGCTGCTGGAAGCTTCGAGCTGATAATGATGAGGGAGTGTAAATGTCAGCGGGATCCCAGCTTCAATCTGAGCTGTTAAAAATAAGCCTGGCAAGCCAGCTCTGCCAGAGGTGAGCTTAGAGAGCAGCAGGGAGGGCAGGAGGAGTTGGGGGGACCTTGCCAGAGGAGGGGTGATGGTGTGGGGTCGGGGGAAGATGACAGGAAAATATCAAGGCTAGTTTCTGGCAAGTGGTGAGTGGGGGTGGGAAGCAGAGATGGATATGGAAGAAAGACTTGTTTTCTCAGCTGTTCTATGATATTTTTAAAAATGACATCTCAAATTTGTTTGGAAAGGGAAAAGAAGAAGGCAGCTGGCTGGGTCCCTGGGCTATGTCCGCAGCTGGCTGTTTTGTCTGCTGCGCTGAAATTCTAACAGGCGCCAGGGTAGAGGCAGGAGAGGGGCCAGCTGCCAGCCCCACTCAGGGCGAGGGATTCTTTCTCTGCTTGGCCGCTGGGAATGAGGCAAGGCACCAGACTTGTCAGAAATGCAGACTGTTGGGTCCACCCCAAACACCTAGTAAGAATCGCACAGGGGACTGTGTGTGCATTACAGCCTGAGAAGCATTGCTTTAGAAATGATGGTCAGAGCCCTCGTTTTGCAGGTAAGGGTGATACTGAGACCCAGAGTAGCAGAGGGATTTACCCAAGATCACACAGCGAGTGCAGGAAACAAAGGCCTCTGAATCAGGGTCCAGAGCATTCTTCCCTGTCGGCTTCACGTCCATGGCAGTGTCCAGCACAAATGTGGCTTCAGCAAGAATGGCTGTTACTTCTTTTCCTGCCACGCTGCCCTGGCACGCCTCTGCCCCAGGGCCTAGTTTCAGGAACTGACCGGCGTTGGTAGGTGAACTCCAGTTCTTCTCATTAAGAATCTCTCTGGTACTTGAGTTAGTCTCTCCTCTCCCTTCATCTGGGACATGCTCATTTCTCCTTCCTCGTCCCAGAGTTGGCATCTGTAGGTATGAGATGATGTAAGGGGCAACCGGGGTATGGACGGCCTGGGGAGCCCCAAGAAGAGGGACCTTCCACAGGAAATAGGGGTTGGTTTGCAAGAACAGCATCAATAGTTGGGCCCTGGCTGGAAAACATGGATGCAGTTTAATTAGGTGGGGTTTTTTTTTTTGTTTTTTTTTTGGCAGTTGGGGCATGGGCAGGTAATTAAGGTTAGAATAATTTGATTGAGATACACTCTTTTGAATTTATTTACTTAAAATAATTCCGTAAATTATCAAAGTTCTTCCTTCCCTCCAAGGGAAAAAACAAACCAATAAAATGACATAACTTTAACTAATTATGTTAAAATGTAAAGATTCTCATGCCCCCATTCATTCTGCTGTACATTGATGCAGTCCACAAATTCTTAGTAGGCTGATTTCTGCCTGGGCTCTGTGCTTGGTGCTCTCAGCCTGTGGACAACAGATATGGTAACTTCCAGTCTTGGTGTCGCTGTCCCCTGCTCCACGCAGCTGCATTTTCCTTCTGTATGTCATTTCACCCAGGTGCTCAAACTTGACATTGTATCTTCTTGTAGGGTGGAAATCTGTCTTCTTAATGAGGTTCCACATGGCCTCATGTAATCATCACTCAGTAAGGCTGGGACATCCTTAGGAGCATAGTATCCAGCCCGTTTTGGAGCCACGCAGTCGATGAATGTGTGGTGGGACCAGACAGATATGCAAAGTCACCGTGTACAGTTTTGCAGGCTGTGGACTGTGCAAGGGTATCATCATTAAGGGACACCATTCACATCATAGATGTAAATTTGTATATTTCTTTTGACAATTTCCAAATAAATGAGAGTGTTTTGAAGAAGGGGCACCTTTTTCTAATTCCCACAAAGGTTCCCTAGGGCCTGGCAATGGTCCTGAAGATTCTAGCTCCTGCGCGAGACCTGGAACTTGCTGCCTAGAATTATTCCCACACATCGGCATGCTTTGGGGGCAACGGCCTTTCTTCTAGATGGGATTAAAGAGGATCCTATGGACTGTTGTAACCCAGCTGTCTTTCTGCAAAGTGAATGACAGTCTCAGCACTGGAATAGTCTTCTCCCAAGTGGTTTTTCTTACCTTCTGAAAATCTTCGGCTTTGCAGTTGTCAGCTTCTCTGGCATTCATGTTCATTTTAACGTCACTTTTTGTTTGTGTCCTGCCTTCTTCCCTTGTCACCTGCCCTGAGAGTCTGGGGTGTGAAGGAGGCATGTTCCCCTCATCTCAGGATTTTGCTTCTCCGCTGTGGTCAGGTTCACGGTCAAAGCCCTCAGACCCTCCAGTGTCTTCAACACGTTTCTGCAGATGTAGTGCTGGGGGCTGTGCTGCTCTGTTGGACTCAAAGTTGATTTCTGTGCCAATCGGGAGGATTGGGTTTGGCTCTAAATAACAGAAAACTTTAAAACAAAAAAAAAAGATGCCTTAAACTAGATATAGGAGTTTCTCTCTTACATAAAAGTATGGTAGCTCCAGAGTCACCCAGCTGGTAAGAGACAGAGCCAGGATTCAAGCTTGGACAATGTGTCTCCAGAGTCTCTGCTCTTAATTTACATGTAAAGTATTTGTTGGGTTTGTGGCGTGCAAGAGAGCGCATGAAGCATGCACCCAGCACACCGCTATCCCCCAGTGACCTCCACCCCTTTATGATGACAGCCAGGCCCCACGGGCCTTGTCTCCTAGCCTACAGCTAGCCTACAGGTTCTTCTCTCTTCAAAAGCCTTCCCTCCGTAGCCATGCATGAGGACGGGACCCCCTCTCCGCCCGACACACACAAACACACACAGGATTTGATTCATACAGGAAGAGGCTGCAGTGGCTGGAACTCTAGTCCCACCTCTGCCTAATGACCAGTCCACAGGACGTGTTCTCGCGGGCAGGTCACTGGCAGGCTTCACACTCATCAGCAGAGCCTGACGACACCTCTAGCCATGGGCAAGTTATTCCCTGGCCACCCGTCCTGTCAGAGAGTGGCCTGGGATGGCAGGCCCCAGTGTCCAGAGCGGAGGGCCCCAGCAGGCTCCCACACTGTGTTTTCTTTCATTTGCACCTTTACTGGCTGTCAGGTGTGACACGACATGGATTGCTGCCGCCTCTCACAGCTGCGAAAAGCCACGGTCCCCCCCCCCCCCCGCCCGTCTCCCGCCTCAGAACCCCACCCCCAATCTCGTGGGTGTTGGCCTCGCTCTCTCTCTTTTTGTCTGCCTCTCTTTGTCTTTTTCTCTCATTTAGCTTCTCTTTTCTCGTCATTCCCTTTTGCCTATTTCTCTTCATTGGTCTCTCGTCTCCACTTCTGTCTCTGGGTCCCTTGCCTTTCCACCAGGTGGCTTTGCCAAGTCCCCTGAGCCTGGGAGTTGGCTGCTGCGCCCACAGGGCTACAGCCCATTGCTTTCCTGCAGTTTCTCCCTTCCGGACGCTACCCAAGGGTGCCCTGGCGGGCTCGGAGCATGTTGCCTGGATTCTGTTCGGGCCTGCACTGCTCATTTGATAAACAAGCTGGATCCTGCCTTTACCCTCCCTTGGTCTCCAGAACCTCCCATGGTAACCCGTGAGGATGAGGGGTGTGTATTTGTGCAGGGATGTTGCCATCAGAGTCACTATGAAGGTGTGGCAGAGGTGGCACTTGGTTCTTTTCATGGAGATGGATGCCTCCTGATCCTGCCACCCACAGCTTTGCCCCCCACACACAGCCCCTGCTCCTGGCTTCTAAGTGGTCTCTTATTCGCCCCTTTCCTTCTTTCCCCTTCCTGCCAGAAATGGCCTAGGATAGCCCAACATCAGCAGCATGCTGGGTGTACACACATTGAAATTTGGGCGCGCGCGCACACACACGCACACACACGCACACAGAGGTATCTTTGCTCAAGTGTCTGAATGTAGTAGCAAATTTTCACCCATGCTATAAATAGCTCTTTTCCTGTATAGTAAGTTTGGCTGAATAGAAAAGACTCGTTTCAGGGCAACCAGGAAGGCCTTCTCTGCCCTAAGTGTTTTATTTAAATTCCTCAGACTGATCAGATGCCACCAGGGATGAAGGCTGAGTCAGGAATCCTCCTGTTTTTAAAATGCACATGCTTCATGGAAGTCAGGGCTGTCCGTCATTCACCATCTAGTACGAAGTATCCTTCCCGGCCACTTTCCTTAGTACCGGTTAGCATCAGGCATCCTGGAGATTGGAAATACTGGGAGAAAAAGGGTCGGAGAAGGAAGCAGCACTAGAAAGGGGCACTGGGAGAGGAAGGGCAGGGAGATGGGTCTGAGGGCCAGAGATGCCAGGGGGAAGGCCACCGTGTGGAATAAGCATCCTCCATCCTGGCTGCTCATTGGAACCCTGTGGTGAGCTTTGAAGAATCCCAACTCCGGGCTCCAGCCCTGACCAATGAAATCAGAATCTCTGAGGTGGAGCCCCGGCATCGGGATTTTTTAAAGCTCCCCAGGTGGTACCAATGTGCGGGTAAGTTTAAGAACTACTGCTCTATCCGGTGTTTCGCAACTTCAATGACCATATTGTGATTCCATAGGTCTGGGATGGGGCCTGAGAGTCTGTGTTTCTACAGTGCCACCAAGTGTGTCATCTTCTGGTCATACTTGGTGTAGAAAGGCTGTAGGTTATACAGCTTGTTCTCCAAGCTGACTTTGTTCTCACACAGTGCAAGGTGAGAACTGGGAAATACTGGCCAAGCTGATCGACATACAACCCTCCCAGTGCAGGGCTCTGGTAAACGTGAGCTAGAGCACAGGGTTAAACCAGAGGCTCTGGCTCCCCACACTGGAATCAGGTCTGGATGTTTCCACCCCTGGCTAGATACTCAGTACAGGAATTGAAAGCCGTGACCAGCAAGCTCCAACAGGGGTGTAGGGAGCGAGGAGAGGGGAGCATTGCAGAGGTACATTTGTGTGCCTGCTGTTCCATCATGGCATGGCTGTGCCCACTTGTAGATGTGACCCAGGTGATAGCCTGTCTCCCCACGTTACTGTGCCTTCCTGCAGGAGGCAGGCAGAGCGCAGATGTAACATTCTCGGCAGCTGTGCTGTCATTATTATCAGGAAGTGAGAGATTCACAGACATGCAATGTGACCAGTGCAGGGATGGAGAGAGTGGAGGGTACTGTGAGACACGGGGAAGTGGGTAGGTGGAGCAGTGCGGTGAGCCAGGGGCATGCAGAAGGGAGGGTGGAGAGGACATCCAGCTTTCCTTCCTAGGGGCTGTGCCCTTCCTGCCCTGCACTGTCATAGAGGCGGTCTACACCCAGGTCAGAGCTTTTGCCCTTGGCTGGAGAACAGGCCCCTTGGAGGAGCAGTTGTATGTGGAGGGGGGGTATCGCAGGCAGGGGGTCTCGTACCCCTATCCCATCATTCCCAAGGGGGACCTGTTTTTTAATGTCAAAATGTCACAGACTCGCTCCCAAATGCTAGTTTGACCTTTTGAGTAGCCAAAATAGTCATCAAATATTTAACCTCTTTGCTTGGTGGGCAGTAAACACACATGGCCATTGCCTTGTGGAATGCATGACTTAATCCAGGAGATAAACATTAATTAAGTAATTCCATGAAAAATCGATTGATTAAAACCACAGTAAGTGGTAAGAAGAAAAAAGCATGGGTACAGTTATGAGTTCATTGAGAAAACACATGTTTTTGAAGATCTTATAAATCCAACAGCGCTTTTAATTGACTCTGTATCTTATTTATCACAATAGCATCTACGTCCATGGGGGAGGAATAAAGAAGAGCAGCAGCAATAGCTCCCATTTATTGGGCTTTAAGCTGCCCACCCACCTATTTAATCCACATGGAACCTCTCTGAGATAATGATTCTTACTGTACCCATTTTACAGATATGGAAAATAAGGCTCAAAGAGGTAAAGCCCAAGGTCCTAACTGACTCATTCAGTCTGCAGACACTGCTAGGGATTCATGAGAATGCCCAGGTATTGCAACAACTCTATGGCCCTCGAGGCTCTTCAGCCCACAGGTGGGGACCCCTGGTCCGGGGTGTGGAGGGGATAAGGCGAGACAGCAGGGTGTCTGGCAGCACCGGCCATTTCCTGGGGGAGTGCGGGTCTATTGGAGCTGGCCTCCCAGAAGCTGGAGAGTGTTTCCATCCCTCCTAGACAATCAAGAAGGGGGCCATTCCTGCTGCTCAGATGAAGCTTCTGAGCCTGAACATTGATTTCTGGTGTTCACACTGGTGGTCAGAACCCCCCTCCCTCTGCCTGTCTCCCCCAGAAACTGACCACAGCCATCACACCAGGAGGTCTGGAGCCCTCTGTGCTCCAGGTTTTGCAGAGTTAGCCTCATTTCCACACCTAGGTGGAAGCTGGGAGCAGGCGTCCTGGTGGTCGTTCATTCTGCTGGGGGCTCTTGCGTGGTATTCCAGAGACTCTGTGAGAAGCCAGCGGCTGGTGGCCTTGGATCCTCCCTGCAGGCTGCCCGCACCAGGACCCCTTCATTCTCAGAGGCCCAGAGGATCTATCTGTCTGGAATGACTTGTGATCGAAGCCCCTCACCACAGGATTTCAAAGCTCACTTCTTTGTCTTTCAAACCTACGGGAGGCTGGAAGGAATGACAGTTCCTGAGATACTTGTAGGAAGCCAGATGTAAGGAGAAATCCCCAGACAATACTTATCTCAGGCAGGAGCTGGCATTCCTCCCTCCCCACGGCATGGCTGCTCAGGGAAAATGTGAAACTCATGCCATTTTTGATGAGACTATGTCTAAAATTTATTATACAATTATCTAAGTTCTTAAACAGAAGGTCCTGAACATAATTCAACTTTTCCTTGATGACTCAACGTCAACATTATGAATGTTCATTATCATACTGTGCTTTTTTTAGGTTTTCACCTCCTCCCTCCAAGTTCATCTATCAAATGTCAGTACTGACATGTGTATGCTTCTAGATGCCTCCCCCCCCACCTGCCCATCACTTTGGTGATTCTAATGTGCTGAGCCAGTATGCCATAGTGGGTGAGCTGTGGTCTCTGCAGTCAGACAGCCTGGGAAAGGTACTGTGCCTCAATTACATTATCTCGAAAATGGGTACAGTCAACGTTTTTCTTTTCAAATTGATTTTGTTTTTTAGAGAAGTTTTAGGTTTATAGCAAAATTGAGTGGAAAGCATGAAGAATTCCCATGTGCTTCTGGCCCCCACACATACCTAACCTCTCCCACTGTCACTGTCCACATCAGAGTGGTGGGAGTATTTATCTAAGAAGGTTGTTTTAAGGATTAAATGAAATTATGTATATAAAGCATAAAAAATACCTAGCACAGTATCAGGCACATAATAAATCTCAATATATGTGGCTATCACCACCATCACCACCATCATCACCACCACCATCATCACCTCCTCATCACCATCATCATCACCATCACCACCACCATCATCACCATCATCATCATCAATAATAATGGCAATTGTGCTATACAGGATTAATGATGTATCATTAAAGTGATAAGGATTAAAGTGAGCAGCTTTTGTGCGAGGATCTGGGGAAAGTTATTTGGGGCAAGGCCAGACGACTTCTCAGCACTTTCTCTGTGCGTGGGTCTGTGCCCCGACAGTGGGAGGTCTGACTTCTGGAGAAGTGGGGCCAGATCAAGCTTCACCCGTACCTAGAAGTAGCTTAGAGATGTGGATTGTGCTCAGTACCTGACTCTCTTAAGAGTCAGAGGTAGGTAACTTGAGGCTCATAATGGCGCTCTCCTGACCGTCTGTGTGTTTGCTATAAGCTGGACTCCTTAAACCCAAACTGAAGAGACAGGGTGTGCTGTGTGGGCCCGATGGGTAAGGTCGAAGGTGGCTAGGATCCAAGGTGTGCCTGTAGCCCTGACCAGAGGAAGAGCTGCTGGAGGGTTCAGCACCACGGACAGTTCCTCAGAGCCGCTTCCCTTGCTGTGGCCTTCTGCAGATCCCACTCAGCAGACTGGAAACCTTCCTTGACCTGTAAAGTGGCAGGGCTCTGTCTTTCTGCCTGCCTGGGAAGTAGTGAAGGGTCTTATGCCCTTTGGGCATATGTGCGTATGTGGAAGGGACATGAGGTGCGGCAGACATGCTCTTGCCATTACAATCTTTTTAAGCTCCACTTTTCTTCTGAGAAACTCTGAAGACCAAGACATAGACAGGGTCTGGACTGGTCTGCAGGTGATGGGGAGAGAATGGGAGCGGTCTTTGGTAAGAGAAAGGGGCCCCATTTTCTCTTTGGAGGTCAGGAAAGACAGGACTGGGGATGCCCCAGGAGCTCGTGATATGCTGTTAGTCTCTATGGTGGACTGCTCTCACCACAGGCTCAGTCAAATGTCTGTTCTGGTATTAGCTGCCCGGTGCATTAGCCAGGGTCCGCAACTTCTCCCTGGGAAAACTCAGACTGGCACCTGAGTCACTTGCCCTGAGCGGAGCCCCTTCCCCCAGCACAGCCTGGATTCTATTTGCCCAGCCCTATTGCCTCCTTCTTGGGTCTCTCTCCCCTCAAATTCCATTGAATCCTGCCCATTTCACTCTTGGTTTTTAATCAGGGAAACCCCAAAGAGTCTGCCCTCAGGGTCTAGATGAGTTTAATTGAGAAAAACAATGTGTATGAAGGATGGCCTCGATGTTGTGCCGTGCATGCATCCCTCAAAATATTCTAAAATCCATCCTGTCTTAAGGCAGTCCAGTGTAGCACAGTGTACTCCGTGTGGAGTTGGCCCGTCTGCACAATGGCTTCTCCTGAGCTTGGGTACCAGGCCATGAGTGTGTAAATAATTGCCCTATGAAACACATGGCTATGTCAGAAGCAGACCCATTTACCAAATGTCATTTTAGTAAAAGCCATTTTGCTAAAAATCAATTCACTGAATTGCCTATTTGTCAAATGACCAATTCATCAAATTGACTTAGTTCCTTTAACTATTTGGTGTGAGTCGACTGGTTTGCATTTTGTCTTTATTACAGCCTTTTAAAGACTGTTCCATTTGTCTTTGCCTCTGCTCCTACTGTTTGAACTATGGTAAACCCAGCCCAGTCTCTTCCTGCAACTGCAGGGAGCTGGAGCTGGGACAACCCAACCAACCCTAAAAGGCTGTTGTGAATTCACATGGGAAACCACCCAACTAAAACCAAACTGGTAAAGAAAATAAAGAAATTTAGCAAAATAAAGAAATTTAGCAAAGCCTTTGGAGAACTGGCTGATCTATGACGTGGCTGCTGGGGAAGTTGACCAGGGTCCTTTGGCTTCCTTTGGGGATGCTTGTGAGGCTCTTATTTTCCCATCCTATGGCCGTCTCTTTATGGGGACCTGTGGGAGGCCATATGCTTGGTTTTATTTTATTTTTAAATTTATTTTTGAATTCATTTTATTTTTCAATTACAGTTGACATTTAATATTATTTTATACTAGTTTCAGGTGTGTGGCATAGTGGTTAGATGTTTACATCATTTACAAAGTGATTCCCTCAGTTCAGTCTAGCACCCACCTGGCACTGCACATTGTTATTATACGATTGACTGTATTCCCAATGCTTCTCTTTACATCCCTATGACTATTTTATAACTACTAATTGTACTTCTTAATCCCTTCACCTTTTTTTTTTTTAAAGAAGGGTGCAGCTCACAGGGGCCCATGCATGGGATTGAACTGGCAACCTTCTGCCATCCCACGCTCTAACCAGCTGAGCTAACCGGCCACCTGCTTGGTTGGTTTTAGAACCAAGAAAGTTGACTCCTCTCCCAAGCTTGTTCTCATCTACAGACTTTGTAAATTGTAGCCCATCAGTTTCCACATCTCCAGAGCCCAGGACTCATTTGTAGCAGATGCAAAAAAGGCTTTCATAGGGTGTGCAGCTGTTTCTACCCATTTTTGTCTATTTTTATTTTACTCTTCCTCTGGTTCCTGTTATCTTATTCTATTTTATAATATAGCCTTAAACCTGCTTTAGTTCTTTCCTGAAACAAGGCAGAAAAAGAATCCAGATCTGCTCCGAAGGCTGTTCCGTTGGCCCATTTCCCCCACTCCTGCCTTGGGAAGGTCCTTGCCCTTCCAGCACCAGCATCTCAGTTCATCCCCTTGACCCCGAGGTCTCATCCTGAAGCAGGGCACTGCACCCACTCTTCAGGGAGACGTGGAACCCAGCCATGCACTGCTGCGTTAGAGAACACTCCATCCTACCTGGGAGATGCAGCATTTCGCTGGCATAGTCCAAATGCCCACGAGCTCGCAGTGCCTGCTTTCCCACCTCTGAAGCTGTTTGTAGTTGGTCCCCAGTCCCTCACCACTTTGGGGTGGGCATGGTTTCAACCACGCTGTCCTCTGAGCAGGTCCCCCTCAGCCTGGGTTTCCTCACTGCTTGGATTTGTGAGCCCCAATTCTTCTGTTATTTGTCACCTCGGGAGATTCCCCTCCCCCCATCTGTTTCCTTCAGTGCGGGGATCAGGGAGGGAGGGCACTGGCATTTGTTGCTTCCCTGCAAAGTACCACACACTGAAATCATTGCTTTACATGTTATTTTTAAAACTTTTCATTGCAGTGTAACATAATACCAAACAGCGCAACTTTTCTGTATGCTTGTGAGTGTTACGCATTTTCACATATAGAACATGCTGTATTTTCACAAAGTGAACACACCCGTGGAACCAGTATCAGATCAAGAAGTAAAATATCCTGAGCACCCAGAACCCCGTGTACCTCCTTCCGGTCATTAACCACCCCTCTCGGGGTAATCATGATCCTGACGTCTAACAGCGCAGATTAGTTTTGCCTGATTTTGTGCTTTATATAAATGGCACCACAACCCAGCAAGGGACAGCTGTGATTAGCCTTCCTTTACACATGAGCAACCAGACTCAGAGAGGTTGAGTAACTTGCCCAAGGTCACACAGGTGGAGCTTGGGGTCAAACCAAGCGTTGTCTGGCTCCAAAGCTCATGTTTTTTCTTCTATATCTTGATTTATTTTCCCCTGCTGCAGTCCAATTCTTTTTTATTTGTTACCTTGGAAGATTTTTTTCCTCCCCATTTGTCTCCTTTGGTGAGGTATTGGGGAGGGAGGCCTACACCATTGTGTGTCTGGGCTGGGAATTTCTGAAGTTATTGACCCTCACAACTCATGCGTGCCCAGGACAAGCGCCTGGACTCCCCCAGTGCCTCCCTGCTCAGGGCCCAGCAGACTGCCTGGGGCTTCCTGGGGACTCAGTGCATGGTGGTGGGACACAGTGAAGGTCTTGTCTGGCACACGTCAATTAAGGGGCCTGCACACCCCCTGCCTTCTGCTTCCACCCTATTGTCATTACTGTGTTCTTGCTGTGGTGGCTGGGACCTGTGCCCGCTGGTTGCGTTTCCTGTTTGTCCCTGAGCCACTCATTCCTGCCTCTGAGCAGCTTTTCCTTGGCAGCGCTCTGTGATTGCTTTGTGGGGGTGTGTGCAGCTCATCTGATATCTCTATCATGGGAATTGATTGCAGTAATGCTCAGTAGCTGCGTAAGACACAGCCTGGTTTGAGGAAATGTTACCCAGGGTGATTTTATGGCGCTGCAGTCCAGGACTGTTTGATGTCTCTTCCTAATGAGGTTTCTGCAACATTAACTCCGTGGGGCTGGAGGGAGGGGCAGCCACAGGAGGATGCATGGCTTTGGGCAGTATGGCGAGCAGGGGAGGGAGGGCATCTCTCCACCCGACAGTGCCTGGCACTCACTGGCAAAGCTCAAACCCCGCCACCCATGGTGTCAACCTCCAGAACCACCTACAGGAGTTTGCATGTCAGGAGTTCTCTGGGAAAAGGTTGGATGTTCAACATTTAAAAAAAAAAATCTCAAGGCCTCACAGAGCCATGTGTGAGCTTTAATTCCATGAATTTTGAAGGAGAGGGGACAGAGACGGACCACTCAGCAGTTAAGGGTAGTTTGAAGCTTTGCCAGCAATACAACTGATTGTTACCTATTGTGTGCCAGATAGTCTTCTGGATACTTTCACACACCTTCATTTATTTAGTCCTCTTATAAGCTTATGTTACAAATGGGGAAACTGAGGCTCAAAGAGGCAGCCAGTTGAGCTGAGCTTGCTTTTAAACCCAGGTCACTTGGCTCCCTGCCCAGTCCAGCTGCCGCCTGGCCAGCACCTCGTCCTCACTGAGGCTCCCTTTGAGGACTCGGGCTTATCCGAAGGCCTCACCATGTACTCTAGCTCTCCTGACTCTGGCTGTCAGGCGAGCAGGGGAGATGGGGGTCAGGCGGGCATGCAAAGATTAGCAAGGGGCATTAGCCCCTTAAGAGAGCAGCCAGACTCTAGGAGGAGGTGGCAAAGGCAACTCCCGGGTCTTTCCTTTGTTGTGACAAGAGCAGGGGGCAGAGACCAAGACCAAAGGAAAGTAGGCCTGTGGCTGGTGAGACCAGAGCCCCTTCACTCACCAATATTTCCCTTTGTCACTACACCGTGGTCTCTTCCGCACCCTCCCCATTCTCCCGATCCAAACTTGACTTCTGGGGATGATGAAACAAACTCATTCACATGAGAATCAATCGCTATAAGCTGTCAGTTTGCATCTCCTGGGAACACCTCAGCTTTACGAGTGGACAAAACCCTGGTCCCTGCATTGGGGTTGGAGCTCCCGGTGGCACAGTTCACGTCCTCATCACCAAATGCCTCTCAAGCACCGGCCTTGAAGGTCACCTGGAGACAGGTGTACACACATGCAATTCGCCTACACAAGGTAGAGCTGAGGCACCCGAAAGTCATCCCATGGGCTCAGGAGAGCAGGGCAGGGCAGGGTTGATGCAGAATTAATTTCCCTCCTAGGTGGGAGAGGTAGGATTTGAGGGGAGGCTTGAAGGACAGGCCTAGATGAGGAAGGGAGGGTCCCGCCAGACCCCGGGAGCACCTCAGAGGGTATGCACCCTGGCATCCCCACCAGGGAGCACTGCCAACCTCTCCCCTGAGAGTGCATCCTAAAGCGGGGTGCAGAGTGGTCCCGGAGGCTCTGTCTCCCAGCCCCTGGCCTGCAGCAGTCCTCCTCCAAGGAGCTGATTAGCACGGCCCGGTTCTTAGCAACACCCGGTCAGGCAGTGTCCCACTGCCCTCAGCCCCAGCGGGAGCGGGGGGAGCCATGCACTGGCCACCACTGCTCCCCCTCCTGGGAATGCACTTCTGTTTTCTGGGAAGGTGGGCAGTGGCACACCGCAGGCTGCTCTTCCCTTTCTCTACCCAGGAGGGGTCTGTGTCCAAATCTCCCCTACCCTACCCCCCAAAGAATAGGAGTTGGGGCCTCTGCTCCTTCCTTTGAAATGCTGACCAGGTACAGGGGCTATAACCCAGTTTGCTTTGTCCTAGCTCAGATCATGAAAACACTTGTAAACTTCCCTCTGTTTGCTGCCGCACGTCTCAAACCTTAATATGCCTATGAATCACTGGAGAGTCTTGCTAAAATGCAGACTCTGATTCAGTAGTGGGGCCAGAAAGTCCGTATTTCTGACAAACTCCCAGGTGACTCCGCTGCTGCTGGTCCGTGTGCCGGAGACGGGGGTGCTGAGTCACGTGCTGTGGGATCCCGGGCAGCGCTCCCTCGCAGCAGCAGTGCCCGGTGCTGGGCACCCCAGTGTGTGACTGCACCCCGTGTGTAATTTAATCCCCCCACCTCCCTGGGATGTCAGTTTTGTTGGAAGGGGAGACTCAGGTGCCAGGAAATCACTGCGGGTCGTGTCCAACGTCACACAGCGGGCTGCTGGCAGAGCCAGCCCGAGCCACACTCACCTGATTCACGGGCCTGGGTTTTTCAGTCCTGACAGCCCACCCCCACCTCAGAGCCCCATAAAAACAATTATAAAGTATGAGCAATGGCAGCTGACTCTGGCAGCCCTGCCAAGAGGGCCACACACAGCCTCAGTTAAGCCCCACAACCCCACACCCCACAATTATTTCCACTTTACAGAAGAAACTGAGGCACCAGGGGTCAGGAAACTTGCATGAGGCCCCTCGGTGGGTACACAGCGGGCTTTGTCTCCTCCAGGGCCCAAGTCCTTAATCTGACAATCTCAGGACAAGGAAGTCCCAGGTGAGGTGGCCTGGAATACTCAGGCTGCTGTGGTTCCCTCCTAGCCGGGCCCTATATTGGGTTCAGGGTGACCAGTCAGGCTGGGGGGGGGGGCAAGAGGACAGGCCAGGCTGCCCAGAGCCTCCATGTGGCTTGAGAGGCAGCCAGAGCAGGCCCTGAGCTCTACAGTGGGGCGGCTGAGCAGGCGGCAGGAACCCAGGGCTAAGTCTGGCCTTGGCTAGTGCCCAGCGCCCCGGTTAGGTCCCCTGCTGATCCCCTTAGATGCTGGTCTGCCAGCAGGGCCCAATCTGGTTAGAGCATGAAGAGGGATTAGCAGTGAGAACATGGGGTCCCGACCTCAGCTTCCAAGCCCCTGCCTCCCCCAGCCCTGGCAGAGGCTGCAGGGATTGGCAGAGTGTGGACGGAGGGGCAGCAGGAGCAGGGGTGTGTGGGACGGTGCCCAAGCTGGGGTGTGGGCCTGGCTTCCCCTTCTTTTCAGAGGAAGGGGCCTTGCTGGGGTCTCCGGGATATTCCCAGACCCGGGGGGCTGCTATTAGCAGCACGTTGCCTCTGGAGGCCCCTGATCTTGGGTGGTGGGATTCAGGCTGGCGATCTTTGCCTGCAGGATACTTACCCCGAGCCCCCCAGAGTGGACTCTCAGGATCTCCAGCTCCCTCTCTTACCAGGAGAGTCGCTCACCTTCCTCAGAGACTGCCCACACGTCCCTGCCAATGCTGCTGGTGCCACCTTGGGACCACTAAAGGATTTTTTTTTTTTACAGGACTTTATTGGGGAACAGTGTGTACTTCCAGGACTTTTTTCCAAGTCAAGTTGTTGTCCTTTCAATCTTAGTTGTGGAGGGCGCAGCTCAGCTCCAGGTCCAGTTGCCATTGCTAGTTGCAGGGGGCGCAGCCCACCATCCCTTGCGGGAGTCGAACCGGCAACCTTGTGGTTGAGAGGATGCACTCCAACCAACTGAGCCATCCGGGAGCAGCTCGGCTCAAGGTGCCGTGTTCAATCTTAGTTGCAGGGGGCGGAACCCACCATCCCTTGCGGGACTCAAGGAGTTGAACCAGCAACCTTGTGGTTGAGAGCCTACTGGCCCATGTGGGAATCGAACCAGCAGCCTTCGGAGTTAGCAGCAGTGAGTTCCAACTGCCTGAGCCACTGGGCCTGCCCCCACTAACAGATGTTTGATTATTAATGTCCTGTAAGGACATATGAAGGGCAGGGTTGATTATAACGTTGGCAACAACACATGTTTTTCCAGTACTTCCCTTCCCTTTCAGAGCCCTCATGTCTTAGGTCTGCTGCTGCTTAGACAGGGCAGGTACACGTGTCCCCAGTGCACAGGTGAGGAGGTTTGGTCTCTCACAGTGATGACACAGAGCAAGCCTATCCAGCTTCAAGCCCCCACCTTCCACTCTCAGCCACTCCTTGTTTTCCTCAGGAAAATGCAAAGGGATTGGAGCAAGAGAATCATGTAAGGATCCACTTTAGTTCAATTCAACTAAAAATTACGGAGCCCCTGCAATGTGCCAGGTCCAGGGAGACAACGGGAAGGAAAAGAGACAATGGGATATTATGGTCTGGAAGGGAAGATGGATGTTTACCAAACATCAGGATTTCATTACATTTAATACATCAATATTTCATTACAGCTCTGACCTCTGGATTAGTGCTGAGAAAGAGAAGTCCTGGGATCCCGTAGCAGAGGAGAGTGGTCAGGGGAGGTATCTGTAGACTGAGGTATGAAGGATGACTAAGGAGTTCACTGGGTGAAGAATGGTGGAAAAATATTTCAGGCAGAGGGTACAGCAAGTGCAAAAGTCCGGTGGCAGTAAGATTTGAGGAACTGAAGGGACATCATCATAAGAGGAGGAGCAGGCAGGGGTGAGAGCACAAAACACTGCTTACATCAGATCCTGAAAGGTAGGTGCCACTTCTCACCCCCATTTGGCAGACAAGAAAACTGAGGCCAGAGAGGTTAAGTGATTTGCTAAGACTACATGACCTAAGTGGATGAGTCAGGGCTTGTTGAACCCCATCTCTTTTGTGACACTCAGCCGTGGGCTTTCTCCTCTACATCCTGGCTCTCAGTGTGTGCTTCTTGGACCAGCCCCGTCAGCATCCCCTGGGAACCTTTCAGCAATCCAGGACCTTGTCCTCACCCTATACAATCTGTCCCCAGGCATGTGTTTCTCTCCCCAGTCCTGTCCCTTGTCTGGCGGCTAGGTCCTTGCTCTGGGAATCTGCTTTTCACTCTCCTGCCTGGAACTTCTTCTGAGCTCCTCTCTGCCCCATGGCCTGTGCCTTCCTCTTGCTCCTGGCTAGCACCAGGCCACCAGCCGCTGTCTTTACAGCTCCCTGTAAGATGCCTCAAAGCCTTTCTGGCCTCCTCCAGGATGGCCTCTGTTAGTGTATCTCATTCTGCCCTGACACACCCCTGGCCATGCTCCTCACTTTAAGACCTGTGATAAGGTGACCATGGGAGGATAGTGAGGCAAATATGACTTAAGTTTGAGGGAGATACAGGAGGATTCAGGGACTGAGAAAATGTGATGGGGAAAGATGTAAGTGGTGCCTTTGGGTTTCCACGTCAATAGGGTGAAAATGGAGATGAGAAACTTTATTTTAAATGGTTGGGGAAACACAAGACAGTTGTCGACCGGGTAGGACGTCAACCAGGGCAAAATAGTAAAAAATAAAAAAGAATAGCTTTGTTTCTGGTTGCGATGTGGTTGAGAGGGCAGCTAAGTCCAGGGATGTCTTCTTGCGCCACCTAGAGGGAAAGCTGGAAACAACAGACAGAACCGTCGGAAAGCGTTGGGCGGACTGTATTTAGGGAAGAACAAAAGCCAGCTTTTCTTAAATTTTGCTAAATGGAGGTACTAGGACAGAAGCTTAAATATAGGAACTCAACCTTCTTCAAAGCCCTGTGTGGAAGGTATTTTTATCCCCATTTTACAAATAGGGAAACTGAAGCTCTCAGGTACCTAACTTCCCAGGGCCATGGCTAGTCAATGGTAGAAGCGGGAATTGAACCTAGATTCTTCTCATTGCAGAATTCAGGCTCTTTCCACCACCCCCTCTGCTGCCAGCATGCTGCATTTTCCTCAGACTTGCAAGACTCACCCGTTTTCCTCTGGTCGAGAGACTGGCCTTTTCCAGGCTCTCAAATTCAGGTTCCTTCACTCATTTAAACAATGTGAGCTGCTGACTGCTCTGGGCTGGCCAGGGACTGGGCCTGAAGTTCCCAGGTCAGCTCAGCTCCACCCCACCCCTGGACCCTCACCTCTTGAACTGGCTCATGGTAGCCTATCGCCTGTCTGCCTGTGGACAGTCTCTTTCTTCTGTAAGCTTTGGTGCCCCAGAGCAATGTCTAAAAGACCATCACATCGATCACACCCCTCTCTGGGCTAACCTGTCACCTTCTCTGGTCTGCAAGACTTTGTCTTGCCAACACCCCCTCCCCAGCACCTTGTGCTCCAGGCAAACCCAAATACTTCTGGATCCTGCCAGGCTCTACAATGCCTCCAGCCTTTGCACACTGCCTGCCCCTCCTTCCCCACTTAGCGCCTGGTGTGAGTCCTTATAAAATTGCTTTTCCTGAACTGTGCTTTGATGTGATGCTATTATAAGAAGCAGGTACTTGAAACCCATTTATTATGAGGATCTAGTGTTATTGATTAGGCCACACTGTCATTTTTTATAAGGACCCCTGGGGATATTCTTGTCTTGTCTTAGTGCCCCAAATAGCTATACTCCAAAAAAACTGGTCCTTTTAAGTTTATACATACCGTGTTTCCCTGAAAATAAGACCTAGCTGGACCATCAGCTCTAATGCGTCTTTTGGAGGAAAAATTAATATAAGACCCGGTCTTATTGTACTACAATATAAGACCGGGTCTCATATAATTTATAATATAATATAGTATAATATAATACCAGGTCTTATATTATTTTTTGCTCCAAAAGATGCATTAGAGCTGATTGTCTGGCTAGGTCTTATTTTCGGGGAAACACAGTATATTGGGGATCCTATTAACTGACCAGTTTCCCCTTTTCACATTGGCTCTCATAAAACCCAGAGCCCATGCTCTGCCCAGACCTGGCTGGTGTATGAGTCACCAGATGCTGCATTCTTGGCATCTGCCATTGATTTTTCTTCTCTTTGTCCCACTTTTCACTCTTGCTCTCTTGCTGTTTTATAAATCCCTGTAAGATGCCTCAAAGCCTTCCTAGAATGAGGTTGGCCTAAATCAATAAACCCATCAATACAAACAGAAAACCTCCCTTGCAGGGTTGTGGTGAGGATTAAGCAGAATAATGGATGTGAATTCCTGCCCAGCGTTCCCCCGCAGGCTTGGCCAAAGGGAGAACTGCCAGCTGGGGCCAAGACTGGCTCCTGTTGGAGGGCCCCACTCCCTGTGCGGCCTCTGTCTTCCTGACTCTGTAGAAGTCTTCAGGCCACTACCCTTCCCTGCTTGTCTTGCCCTCACCACACATACTCTGTTCTCCCTGAATGTTTGTGGGTAGGAGCAGGTGGGTGGCTGTGCCTGTCCCTTTTCCTCCCGCTCCTCTCAGAAGTCATACTATCAGCAACGTGTTCCCCTTTCCCTCGCCTGGTCCCTGAGATCTCAAAGGCCCTAAGTGCCAAGCACCTCACTTGCTATGTCTTGGAGTAGTCGGCGTGTGGTGGATGCACTTTGGTAGAGAAACTAAAGAGAGCACCTGGTTCAGCCTATGTATTTGATAAATGAGGAAACTAAGGCTCAAAAAGGAAAGTGTTAGAGCCAAGTCCCTAACATATTTCAGCTCATTCATGTCAAGTCTAAGCGTGGCCCTGCCTCATGCCCTAAGACCATGCTCTGTCGCACTGCTTCCAAAACGCTCCTCTCTTGGACCATTCCCACAAAGCACCCCTGTTTTAGTCACTGATTGTTGTGTAGCCAATTACCTCTAAACATAGTGGCCTAAAAGAGCAATAAACATGTATTCTCTCAGTTTCTGCAGGTGGCTGGGTGATTCTGGCCTGGGGTCTTTCACGAGATTGCGATCAAGATGTCTTAGTCTGTTTGGGCTACTATAACAAAATGCCATAAATTGGGTAGCTTATGAACAACAAATACTCATTGCTCACCATTCTGGAAGCTGGGAAGTCCGGGATCCAGATGCTGGCAGATTCATTGTTTGGTGACGACGGTCTGCTTCCTGGCTCATCGCTGTGCTTCACATGGCAGAAGGGGCAGCAGTGCTCTCAGAACCCTTTCCTAAGAGCGTTAACTCCATTCACAAGGGCTCTACTTTCATGACCTAAGCATCTCCCAAAGCCCCACTTCCTAATACCATCACCCTGGGCATTAGATCTCAGCACCTGAATTTGGGGGGCCCACAAACACTGACACCCTAGCAGCCTGCCTCATCTGAAAGCTTGACTGGGGCTGGAGACGTGACTTCCATGACGACTGCCTCACGTTGCTGGCAGGAGGCTGCAGTTCCTCTCCCTGTGGGCCTCCCCAGAGAGCTGCTCGAGTGTCCTTATGACATGGCACTGGCTTCTCCCAGAGAGAGTGAACTGAGAGAGAGTAAGGAGGAAGGTGCAGTGTCTTTTATGATCTGGTCTCAGAAGTTATCCACCATTACTTCTGCCATACTCTATTCTTTAGAAGTGAGTTACTAAACCCCACCCACTCTCAAGAGGACAATTAAGCTCTATCTTTTGAAGGCAGAAATGTCAAAGAATTTGTGGGCATATTTTAAAACCAGGGGTGGCCGGTTAGCTCAGTTGGCTAGAGCATGGTGCTACTAATAACACCAAGGTTGCCGGTTCGATCCCTGCATGGGCCACTGTGAGCTGCGCCCTCCTTAAAAAATAAAAAATTTAAAAAAATTAAAAATTAAAATAAATAAATAAATAAATAAAACCACCACAAGCTCCATGGACACACTCCAGTGACACCACACTGCTTGGTATTCCCCCAGACGGCCTGCCTTGCTTCTTCCTGCCTCTGAGCTTTTGTACATGCTATTCCCACTGCTTAGAATGTGCTTCCCTCATTTTCCTTTTCTGATTGGTAAGCTCTGACTTACTTTTCAGGATCCACTTCAGAGTTCATGTCCTCCCCGTCAGGTAGAGTCAGTCACTCACTTCTCTGAGCTATTGCATCTCCTGGGAAATACTGCTCTTCCAGCGATTATTGTAAGCTGGAGTGTAGGTCTTTGTGGTATCCCCAGCGGGTAGTCAGCTCTCAGCACACACTTGCTGAATGAAGGAATGGAGGTTTTGTTCGCTGGTTTCCCATGTGTCCTCCTTGGGCTCTGAGTGTGAGTGTTCTAGGGTGTTCTGTGTATCTATGGTTACTTCTACATGTGCGAGCCCAGCTGTCACTGGTGTGTGTAGACTCTCCATCAAGACAGACTTGGTTCCATGTGGGGCTCCCATGTCTGCCTTGGCTCCTAGTTACTCAGGAACTCGTGTGACCCTGAGCCCCTGAGTGCAAGCCCTCTCTTGTTTACCTGTGCGGCCTGCACGGCTCTTGCTCCCAATCCAGTCATTTACCTGTCAGCTGACCCTGCCCAGTGCTCACATCCTATTTAAGAAGAGGGAGAGAACAAGTCCACAGACCAAAGAAACAACAGAGCCAATGCGGGCTATATGGCCATGGGAGCAATTACTTGCACAGAGAAACTGGGCTGGCCTACAGACGCACCGCCAGGAGGTCGGGAGCCAGGACTCAGACCGGCCTTTCTGAGCATGGGGCCCGTGCACTCTGCTCTCGTGCTTCTGTTTCGTTGTCTCAGCAGAAAAACCCAGACAGAGGGATGGGATCTCTCATAGCTCAGGGGACTGTGCATGGGCGGCCCTGTGGGCTGTGTTTTCAGGGCTCACTGTGAATTCTGAGGCCTGTGGGGTGAACGGCTGACAGGAGGGAGATGGTCAAGCCCCAAGGGCCTGACCCAAGAGAAGTGACGGCCCGACGCTGGGTTCCACACCAAGGCAGTCAGCCCCAGGCTGTCTGAGTTGTCTGATGCAGGACTCTCTGGGTCCCCACCCTGGTCCAACTTTGGGTAAGGTACTTAACATCGTGGAGCTCGGTTCCCTCCTCTGCAAAATGGGCGAGGTAACAGTTCCCACTCCCAAGGACGCTGTGCAAGGGGAGGCTCTGGGACCTGACTGCCTGGGTTCAAATTCTGGAGCCACCACTTGCCAGCTGTGTTCCCTTGAAGAAGCTACTTAACTGCTCTGAGCCCCCTTTCCTTCTTGTGAAATAGGGATGGTAATAACATTTGCGCTGCAGTCAGTGTGAGGGTCAGGCGCAGTCACACATGTGAAGTGCTGGGCAGCGTGGCTGAGTGGACATGCTCAGAACATGGAGGCAATTGGTACCACTGCTGTGGGAAGGAAAAGCTACCCTGAAAAGGACATTTGTAAGAGTCTGTAGAGAAGAGGGAGAGAAAGGGAGAGAGGCATGTGGACAGGTGCCAGAGGCCCAGTCTTGCCCAAGGAGGTGGAGGAAGTGTCCAGAAGCTGGCCTGGGGCAATACCTCCTTCCTCACATTAGGACATTATTAATGGGGAGGTGATGAAGCCCTCTGTGATCCCTGCCTTCCAAGCCACAGGGCAGGGACACAGCACTGCAGCCCCTAAGCCAGCGTGTTCCAGTGTGGACCCAGGTTCTCAGTGGCTCTGCTTCCTGCAGTCCTGAGAGCGTGGCATCTGGAGTCAGACCCAGCCTGGAGTTCAGCCTGGGTTGGCCACCTACTGGCTGGTTACCTGGGAACTAATGGCACCTTCCTCCAGAGAGTGAGCCGTGATGTACTTACCACAGGTCACACAGGGAGGCTATGGGTGCCGTTGAGAAGCCCCTTCCACCTTTGTTTGCTCCTTTGCAGCCCTGGATGATGCTGGGGGGGGCCAGGGGCTGAGCTGACCTCTGTGGGTCTGGTGGGCAGGGTGGGGTCTGGTTGAGCTGGTCACCGCTGCACCAGGCTTCTCCCTCCAGCTGCAATCCTTCTGCCCAGAGAATGGGAAATGACTGGGCACTGAGCTCCAGCTCATTTGTTCATTCATTCATTCATTCATTCATTCATTCATTCATTCATTCATTCAACCAGTGCTGACTTCGGGCCTTTAATGTGCCAGGCACTGTCCCCGGGGCTGGGCTGCAGCAGTGACTGGTCTGGGCACTGTCTGGCCTGCCTGACCTCCTTGACTCATCAGGGCCTCTGACGAAATCTCTTCTGACCAGTGTTTTTCTCCCTCTGGCTTGATCCTCGCAGGGACCTGAGTGAGAACACCATCCAGGCCATCCCCAGAAAGGCTTTTCGTGGAGCTACAGACCTCAAAAATTTGTGAGTACAGGCCTGGGACAGAGAGGGGCTGAGGTCTGCAGGGCCAACCCTGGCAGTGTCCTCTTAGGTCTCCCTGAGCCCTGTGGTCCAGGCAGCCAAGCAGCTGGACCGGGCTCTGAGGTGGTTGGTGCCAGCATGGTCTTCTGGAAAAATCTGGGGTCAGAGGAAACAGGCAGCCTTTGGGGACTGGGTTGAAGGGCATCTCATGAGCTGTGAGGTGCTTGGAGGATGTTGTTGGTCCATTGGAATGGACAGTCTCCGTGCCCTTGCCCTCCAGTGGGTTGGGAGAGTTGGGTTTGAATCTAAGTCAGTGAACTTCCCTGAGCTTCAGTATATTGTTCTGCAAAATGAGGACATCACATTTACCTCACAGGCTTGTTCTGAGGTTTAAATGAGATATGGAAATAAACACACTTTGTCAAATGCTATTTAAATGTAATGGTTTAGTCCTATTTTTCAAATGTATTCTGGTCCAGGCTTACCACCTCCTGAGGTCTGACCGCAGCAGGGATGGCAATTGCCTGTCAGTCACTCCCCGACCCCCTTTGCCTGCAGTAGACATGGATAATTGATCACTGCATTCTTCCCAAGTCACCCAAATCACAGCTTCAGTGTATTCTGAGAGCAGCGCTCCAGGTAGCCACCGCTAGTCAGTCTCACTTGGCACTGACGCTGAAGTCTGTCTGCCAGCTCTGGCTGCCACTGCATCTGCGATAGACTCATTCTTAAGCTGCCAACACCCTGTAGGTGGTCTCCAACATGAGGGCAGAGGTACCGATTCCCCAGGAGATATGCAAGGTTAGGTAGAGGAATATAAATGTTATGTATAGTTATTGTTTTAATAAAAAATAAATGATTTAAGCTTATTATTTACTAGCTGGATTGACACATTTGTGCTGAATACATGATTGGTGTCAGGCCTCTTTTTTAAAACAAAAAATGGATTTCCTGATTAAAAACGTTTGGACACTTCTGCTCTTTGTAACGTGACCGCCTCTCTACAACCTTCCTTTGCTTCACAGACAGCTGGACAAGAACCAGATCAGCTGCATCGAGGAAGGGGCCTTCCGAGCTCTGCGGGGGCTGGAGGTGCTGTAAGTGAGACATGGGAAGGGAAGCAGAGGTGTGGAAAAGCCTGGCTAATGCAGATGCTGTGGCCCAGGCAGCTGGAGGCGGGGCCTGGGAGCAGCGCAGGAGGCAGGAGACCTGGGAGGCTGTTCCAGGCCCAGGGCAGAGGCCATGCTCTCTGCTCTCCTGGACTTGCTACTGAGGATGGGAGGGCACACACTCATAGAGTCATACCTGCAGCAGCGTGACCCAGGCTTACCCGCTTATAAGATACAGCCACTTGCCCCAGGTTGGCACCCAGGGTGAGGGGCTGTATCTCCTAGGAGTTTCTGACACATGCAGCAGAAATACATTTTCCTTCTCCCTCTGGGTGTCTAAACCCCACTTTCTTCCAGGCCAGCCCAAGTCTGCATGCCTCCTCTCCCTTTCCTCGCCTCTTCTCCCCTGTTCTACCAGACTCGGACACAGCTGCCTCTTAATCACTGTCCCAGCTCAGGGCTTTCCCGGAGGGTGGCTTTGTCTCATGCTCTTCAGTGTAACCCTCCCCCAGGTCCAGCCCACTGCTGGTCCAGCTCGAGCGGGGACCATGGAGACCAGCATGAGAGTCTGCCTGTTTGTCATCGAGAAACCCTCTGGACAGATGCTAACTGATTCTGGTTTCCCATCAGGACCCTGAACAATAACAACATCACCACCATTCCCGTGTCCAGCTTCAACCACATGCCCAAGCTTCGGACCTTGTGAGTTAGCCCCGGGTGTCTGGAAGCACAGCTCCAAGTGTGGCCGGTGCCAGGGCAGTGGGGAAAGGGGACAAAGGCTTCCGCAGGCAGGGGCGGGAGCTCCTTCCCCTCTGTACCTCCAGTGGCCCGCCAGGGTGGGTGGACTGGAGCTGGAGTCAGAGGAGGTGATCTAAAAGGGGAGGATGTCGGATGTCATTTATGTTTGAATTTTCCTCAGAAAATTAATGATATTTGTGTGTGTGTCTGAAAATGCATTACGTGATTTGGGGCAGTGGGTCTGTGTGAGCTCAGGGAGGTGAATGGATATTTGCTGGGCAAAATCCAGCCAAAGGGGTTCCCCTGAGTGTGCTGTGCGGGAAGGAGCAGCCTCTGGGAAGTTTCCCACTGCTGTGCGTGAGCCCCAGGTGGAGCTGCGGGCTGCCTGCAGTGTAGCCTGTGCTTGTGCCGAGAGCAGCATGGGGGCTCCGCTCCTCCCAGGGGGAGGGGTTCCCATTCTTTGGCCAGGGTCTGGGCGCAAAGGTGGGTTGTAAGCGGCCCTGTCCCCTTGCAGCCGCCTGCACTCCAACCACCTGTTCTGTGACTGCCACCTGGCCTGGCTGTCACAGTGGCTGAGGCAGCGGCCAACCATCGGGCTCTTCACCCAGTGCTCCGGGCCCGCCGGCCTACGCGGCCTCAACGTGGCCGAGGTCCAGAAGAGTGAGTTCAGCTGCTCAGGTGGGTGCAGGCCTGCCTGGGGCTCTCCACTGACTGTCCATCACCTGCCTCCTGCTGCACCCTGCGTCTTGTTCCCTCCCATTACCTCCTGTCAGCACACATTAACATCTGGCCCGCCCATCACCTCCTGTTCTCACCTGTCATCTCCTTTCTCTACTCAGCACCTCCTGCCTTATCCATCACCTTCTAGACCACCGACCATCTCTTGTGCTTACCCATTATCTCCTGTCCCGATCCATCACCTGTGTCTGCCCATCCCGCCTCCTGCCCATCCATTATCTCCTGTTCTTATCCGTTGCCTTTGTCTCCACATGTCACCTCTTGCCTCTACTCCTTTGTTCCTCCTGCCCCCACCCGTCCTCTCTTCCCGTCCCCCCCATAGCTTCCTCCCCCATTTACTCTTTTTGCTTCTATCCAACGCCTCCTCCCATTTACTCCCGCCCCTCCCCCTCCCCTCCTATCCCCACCCTTTGTCCATTCCTATTACTACCTCTTCCCTCCTGCCATTGCCTTACCCCTGCCACCTTGAAAAGTCATTGAATTGGCCCAGTTAGCCTCAGCTCAAGGTGAGGTGGACTCCAGAGTCCGTGCCCTCCATCTTCCACCTGGGGTCCTTTGAGAGTCTTCTGACTGCCCAGCCCACTTCCTTTCTGGCCTCTTCAATCTCCATACTGCAGCCAGAAAGATCTAAAAGGATCCACAAGTCTGGGCTGGTCATTGCTGCTTTGTACTAACCGGCCCCTGGTGCTCCTGGGAGAGTCCAAGCTGCCCTTAAGCCTGCAAGGCTGGGGCAGGGTCATCTCGGCCTCCCCACACCCGGCAGCCTCCCCCAGCCCAGTGGCCTCCTCACTAACTGCGTCCCATCCCGGTTGGCCTCTGCCCCCTCCTGGAGCAGGTGCCTCCCACCCTGGCCTTCTCACAGGCTGTTCCCGTTGTCACACCCTTCCCAGCCTTGTGATTGCCAACACTTCCTCACTGCGCAGAGCCCAGCAAGCCTTGTCTGACCCCAGGGGAGGTCTGTGATGGACTGTAAGCTCCACGAGCACATGGAATCAGTGTGTGGTGGTTTCTGGCCATATCCCCATGACTTTGCCTGTGCTTGGCACAGAGAGGTGCTCAAGAAATGTTTGCTGAGTGAATGAATGGTTTTCATACTCACAACAGAGGTTTCTCTTATACCTGTGGACTCTGAGGCCACCAGCCACATAGAACTCCGAGGGAAAAGGGTCTACTGGGCTCGGCTTCTTCTCCTCAATGTGAGGCTCTGGGGGCCGGGGGTGGCTGTCACCTCCTCCACAGCACTGGCAGCTCCGGAGACTGCTCTTGAACACCACTGTGCTCAGGGCTGCTGTGTGTGTGCGTGTGTGTGAGAGTGTGAATGTGACTATATGAGCATCTATGAGGGTGTGTGAGAGTGTGTGAGTGTGTGAATGTGACTGAGCATCTCTGAGGGGGTGTGTGTGCGTGCATGTGTGTGAGTGTGTGAATGTGATTATGGGAGCATCTATGAGGGTGTGTGCGAGAGTGTGAGGATATATGTGGCGAGAGTAAGTATGTGAATGTGTATGTGTAAGAGTGTGTGTGAGAATGAGTGTGTGAGTGTGTGTGTGTGAGCGTGTGTGCGTGCATGGGTATCTGCTTGTGTGTGAGGAGAGCCAAGGCTGAGGCTGCTTCTCTGAGTAATTGCAGCTGCCCTCAGGTTTTAGGAAGAGGAACGGATAATTCTTATTTTGAAATGAAACATTTTTCTTTGCATTTAAAATACCTTGGTTTCTGTATTCAGGCATTTTTTTTTTTCCTCTTCTGGAGTCTGTTCACCCTGACAACCCCTTTCCTGAGAAGGGCACTTTCCCAATTTGTCAGAAGTCCTCATAGCTTTATTTCCTTTGATCTTTGGGAGGGCCAAGGAAAGGATTAGAGGTTAAAACGCTAGTGAGAGTGTGAATTTCTCAGCCACTTCTCAGAACTGTATAGCAGAATCTACTAAAGCCCAACTCCACTGCTAGGTGTGTGCATATGCTCTGCCAAACACATGTCCAAGAATATCCAAGGCAGCTTTCTTTGTAATAGCCCAGAGTTGGAGACAACCCAGATGTCCACCAACAAGACAGTAGATTCACTAATTACGACATATCCATTCAATAGAATAATAGTCAGTGATAAAAAAGAACAGCCTACTGATATACACACAGCACGGGTGAATCTCAAAGATTTTTGTATTGAATAAAAGAAGCCAGACACAAGAGAACATGCTGTCTGATTTCGTTTATGTGAAGTCTGTAAACAAGCAGAATCTTTGGTGCTAGATCTCAGAATAGTGGTTACCTTGGGGAACGGGCATGAGGGAGCCTTCTTGGGTGATAGAAGTGTTCCATATGTGGGAGATGGTTCTGTGGGTGTATCCATAAGTAGAAATCAGCCAGCCATACTCTTAAGACTGTGCACTTTATGTGTTATACTTCAATTAAAATAATTTATCACACACTGGGCTTCATCCTGGTTTTAGCACCTTATTAGCTGGGTGATTTCCCACAAATTAATACCAAGGACTCTGTTTTCTCACCTGTAAAATGGCCACAATAATATCATGCTCCCCCTAGGCTGAGCAATAGCATTAAAGGAGATACTGCATATACAACACTTATCACAGCACATGGCACAGAGTGAGTGCTCAGCAAATATTGTCCTTGTCATCCTCAGGTTCCAGACAAGGAGACTCAGTCTCAAAAATGCTGAGTAACTTGGATGAGAACCCGGAACTTCAGAATTTAGGCTGGGATTTCCAAGCACATGAATCACACTTTCGTGTAGCACAGTTACGTTCAGATTCAAGTTCAGCAAACATCTAAGTCCCTGCTACATGCCAGGGCCCACACAATTACATCGGAGTCCTTGGTGACCTCTGGTTCATCCTCATCCAGAGAAACACCCTGTGCCCCATCCCCACACATCAGTCTTGGGAGGGAGGTGCTGACATGGGACACCTGAGGTCACAGCCTACTGTTTCCGCAGGCCAGGGGGAGGCGGGGCGCGTGCCCTCTTGTACCCTCTCCTCCGGCTCCTGCCCGGCCATGTGCACCTGCAGCAATGGCATTGTGGACTGTCGTGGCAAAGGTCTCACCGCCATCCCTGCCAACCTGCCCGAGACCATGACGGAGATGTGAGTACCGGGCAGGGCAAGTGCGGGGAGGCAGGCCCTGGGGCCGGGCCAGGCTCCGGTGACCCAGCGGAGAGCGACCCCAGGGCTTGCCCCAAGGCCCATCAGTGCAGATGGAGAAGACAGTTTGCCTTGGTTGGCTGAACGCTGCCCAAGGCTGGGCAACTCTGGAGGGCTGGGAAGGGAGTGTTCCTTTGTGGTCCATCTGTCCAGCCCAGCTGGGTGGGTCTGTTAGAATTGTTTTTTTTAGTATTCGCATCCTTCTTGGGCCCCTTTCAGCCGTGGCAGCCTGGGATAATGGCACTCACATCACAGCAGCCCCTTTGCTCTGCCTGTGTCAGCCCACCTATTCCGTAGTGGATGGGAGCAGGGCAGGAGGGGCAAACGGTCTGGGTGGTGGGTGAGCCCAGCAGGCAACAGCCTGGACGGGGTGACCCGGCCTGAGGCTCCTGTGTTCTGTCTCTGCAGTCGCCTGGAGCTCAACGGGATCAAGTCCATCCCCCCAGGAGCCTTCTCTCCGTACAGAAAGCTTCGGAGGATGTAAGTGCTCCTGCGTCCTGAGAGTCAGCAAGGGGCAGGAGGGAGAGCCTGGATCAGGCGTGCCACCGCCCTGGGCAGGTCCTGACTGCCTCCAATGGCTGAGAGGACCCGGGGCAAGCTGCTGCCCGGCCTTCCTGCCCCTCCCGTGGTTCATTTGTGATGTCGGGATGGCAGTGGTGTGACCTCCTCACAAGGTTGTCCTGAGGCCTAAGTGCTGAGCCCGAGTCTGGCGTATGACCAGAGCTGACTGTTATCCTCCATTTCAGCTTGGGCACCATAGGAGCCATTGTGGACGTGAGAAAGGGTGTAAGGGACAGCTGGGGAGTGGGGGAAAGCTTTGCCAAGAAGAGACCAAGGCTGGAGTGTCCCATCTGTGTGTGACTTTGGACTGCACAGGGCGGTAGTGGTCGTAGGTTTTTCGGATGGATGGGAGAACTAGCCCCTTGCTTTTCTAATTTCAAAGAAGTCCCTGCCCTCCCATGCGCCTGGGAGGTAGAGAGGATCAGGCAGGGCTTGGTGGCCTCTGAGGAATTCAGCCACCCTCTCTTCTGCTCACCTTGCAGAGACCTGAGCAACAACCAGATAGCAGAGATCGCGCCTGATGCTTTCCAGGGCCTCCGCTCCCTGAACTCGCTGTGAGTAGCAGCACCAAGGCTCCTGTGGGAGTCCAGAGTATCCCCCAAGGAGGCCAAGAGGGTCCAAGGTCCCTCCAGTGGGTGCTGGAGGGAGAGCATAGATCCTGCCCACCTGGGCATTCATGAGTCTCCCTTTGGCTGCAAAGTCCACAGTTGCTGTGCCCATTACTCCCTTCCTCCCTGGTGGACCCTCTGCTCCTGGGAGGGAGAGGAAGGAATCAAGGACTGAGTGCATGGAAAATCTAGACAGAACTGTTGCCCCTGGCGACTGATGCTCTCCCTGCCATGGTGGGGATTTTCCCAGCATTCTTTGTGGCAGTCATCTGACTTGGCCCAGCTTTCATGTTGGCCCTGCCTCCCCACAGAGGCCCAGCACGCCGTGCTCCTGAGCCTTCCCCAGGTCACCTACAAGGGCTGCAAACACCAGCTCCAGTTGTGACATCTGTCACACCAGTACCTTTCATCCAAAGCATGCTCTGATTCCAAGTTGTGGTGGGTAATGCAAAGGCATTGTTTTCTTCCACTTTTTCCCAGTATTTCCCTTTCCTCAAGGGTTTACTTAGAGTGGGTGGGCTGTCAATCTACAAAATGTTATGCAGCATCAAAAATTCATCTCAGAAATGTCCTTCATCTCTCTTTTTCCAAGAACCCTTGCTCACACTCCCATGTTCACCAAGCTCCTTACTTTCTGAGGTCCCACGGCACTTTCTCTATACAAAGGGTACACTCAGGGTGCCATGTTGTCAGAGGAGCTCCCTGTTGGTAGGGGCCTCGCTACTCTCAGGAATAGTGTTTTCACCTGTCCCTCTGCAGCACTGGACATGCCTCACATAGACTAGGGACTTGAGAAGCAGAACGGAATGAACTCTTCCTTGGTGAGTGCAGGAGGCAGCCAGATCATGCCTTTTGTGTGCACCCTCTTCTCTTGGAGTAGAGTCCGAGGTAGTGAACTCTTGTGAATGGCACTGCTTAGGTTGTGTAGTGCACAACCTACACAGCTGTACCTTTTGGCCTGGTGATGGATTGCTGTCATTGGCTGAGGAGATCAGATCCTAGAGGTGGCCTGCCAAAATGCATAGCTCTTCCTCTGAGAAGTGAATGAATCTCCTAAATTGGATATGACAGTAACCCATCGAAGTGGGTTTGTGGTGGGTGCTCATGGGTACCTGGTCGCAGCCACCTCCCCACCATGTGAGAGTTTTTGTGCTAAGGTCATGCAAATAGATCTCATTGACAGTGTCCATAGGCAGTGTCTGCCTTGTCCGGCCCTGACCACGTCTCCTTGCGTCAACCCCTGCCCTCTCCATTCCATTCTGCACACAACAGATTGAGAGGTCGTCCCGAATGCTCATCATTTTTCAGAGGCTTCCTGGTGCTGGCTGGGTGAAATCCAAGCTCCTGTACCATTTATTTCCTCCACTCAAGCCACACCGGGGCTCTCCCCGCTGCCAACACAGGTCCCACTGCAGGGACTTTGCTCCCGTGTGACCTCCACCAGGAATGATCTGGAAGCCATGTCTGAAGAGATAGCACACACTGTTTTTGCTCATATTGAATGTGTCGGGGTAGGGGTGCTTTGAGGGGCTGCTTGTGACATTAGGACTAAAATACACCCTGCTCCTCCAACCCGCTCTACTCTGTCATTGTTCTCTGAACCCATTCCTGCCTGCATGTCTCTTTTGAACTTCTGCTTTTTTTCTTATTACCCGGAATTCATGCTCAATGTAGAAGACAGAAAATACGAAAGTATAAAAAACCCACTTGCAATCCTACCACCCAGATCTCAGCATGGCTAGCACGTTGGTCTGTTTCTTTCTGGTGTTTTATCTCCGCCGGGCAGACGTACTTGACGTGCTGGAGCTCATACCACATGTGTTGTCTGGCTTGAGTGTTTTCCTGTAATTCTCTGAAAAGATGTTAACTCTTCTTGCTTATGGAATTTCCTCTTCTTTGAACCATCTCCTTTTGGATCCCAGACCAGGGTAATTTCCCATGAGGTTCCCCAAATGGTCCCTTTGCAGACTTCTGTGGGATCCATGTGTGAGGGCAGGGAGTGGGTGGGGGCTGCCCCTGCAGTGATGAGGATCACGGCTGCCTGCAGCCCATGGGGGACCTTGGTGCAAACCAGAAACAAGCGACCCTTTTAAAATACACTTTACTGCCATCTGCTGGCAATTTGTTACAGCAAACCTGCATGGCTACGAACGGCGGCTTGGTGGTGGTGCCGTTGTGAAGTGTCTGACTTGCAGAGCAATGCCTGGCCTGGTGGGCTGCCCTCTAACTCGACCTTTCTGCTGCCTTTTCTCCAGGGTCCTCTATGGGAACAAGATCACAGACCTGCCCCGGGGTGTGTTTGGAGGCCTGTACACCCTACAGCTCCTGTAAGGACCCAGCCGAGGGTGTTCTTGGGTGGGGTCTTGGGAGGGGGCCAGTATGCCTCTGGCCTCTCAGACTGGCCTTCTTGGCCTCTTTGGGGGTGGGGCTCACTTGAGGCAAGGAGCTTGGAGGATGGCAGACCTGGTAGTGCTGTGAGAGGCTATGGGGCTCTGCAGAGGCCAGAGAGGGAGGGAGAGGTGACTCCGAGCTCATAACAGAACACCTGAGCCGAGAAGCTCCTGAGAGGCGGCCTGTGTTCCTGAGGAGCTCAGCATGGCTGGGGAGAGAGTGGTCTCCTGCAGGGGACACCCAGGCCCAGCTCACCCTCCTTGAACCATGAGCATTCAAGCAAGGGTTCTTAGGATCCAAGAGGCACGGAGCCCAAATGCTCCATCGCAGCCACCTGAGGAACCCAGCAGAACTCTGTGAAGGAGGAGGAGTCCCCAGATGCCTTAGGGAGGTGGCTTTGCCACCGCACTCTCGGCTTTCTGAGAATCCCATGGGGCACCTCTAACGGTTCCCTGAAAGAGAGAAGAGTGGGGCTAAGGTGGTCCCAGTGCATGGAGAGGGCAGTCAGAGGTCTCAGCTCTTCTGCATGGAGTGGATACCCGAGGGCCAGATGCGCTGATGCCCTGTGCCTGCTGAGTGCCTGGGAAGGTGCCCAGGACCTGTGGATGAGTCTGATGCTGTGCCTTTCTCCTTACCACCTGGCCCTGGCTCTGCCCACAGGCTCTTGAATGCCAACAAGATCAACTGCATCCGGCCCGATGCCTTCCAGGACCTACAGAACCTCTCACTTCTCTCCCTGTATGACAACAAGATCCAGAGTCTCGCCAAGGGCACCTTCACCTCCCTGCGGGCCATCCAGACCCTGTAAGTGCCCTCTGTCCCCCTGCGCTCCACCCCAGCAGGTGGACCTAGGGGGAGGTAACAGCCTCCAGGTACAGGTGTCTGTCTTGCCCTGTGCCTTTTACTCACTGGAATTGGCCTCTTATGGAGGAAAGAGCACAGCTCTGGGTTAGACAATCCTGGGTTCATATCCCAGCTATGCCTCTTATTGGCTGTGTGACCCTGGGCAAATTAATTTGCTTCTCTGGGTCTCATTACTTATTCATCAAATAAGGATGGATATCATCTCCTTCATAAGGTTGTTATGAAATTAAAGAGGATGTTTGTACAGAGCTTAGCTCATTGGAAATGCTTCTTAAGTGCTGGCCACAGTTAATATTATTATTATTATTATTGACCATTGATTCTAAGACACATGTTCTTTCCATGTTAACAGCTCTGAAATTGGGATGTATATTACAAATGATGGCCTATCATTTAATTGGCAGCATTTTGTTTTTTCTTGACAATGCATAAAATGATAGTGCATCTTGCAATTGATAACGTCTTATATCAGATGAAATCTGCAATGATTCATGAGTAATAGCAATGATAATTATAAATTAAAAATTCGAGAGCAACGGCTCTAGGAATTTGTTTTAATCTTTTATTATAGAACATTACAAGCATATTAAAAGTAGTACAATGACCCTCCCAGCACTCATCACCCAGCTTTAACTCATGGCCAGTCCTGTTTCATCTATACTTCCCCCTCTTCCATGCCTCCCAGATTATTTTTAGGTAAATCCCGGCCATCACTTATCATCTATGCAGACTTCATACACATTTATAAAAGGCAAGGATTCTTTAAGAACAACACTATTATTCTATCTAAAAATTTAACAATTAATTCATCAATATCATCAAATATCTAATTATTGTTTGAATTTCCAAGTGTCTCATACATATCATACAATTTTTAAAATAATTTGTTTGAATCAGGATTTAAATTAGGCCTCTGCAATTCAATTGGTTGGTATTGGTTGATGTATCACGTAAGTCGTTTATTCATCTAAAGGTGACCTCTCCATCTCCTTTTTCCTTGCAATTTATTTGTTGAAGACACTGTATTATTGGTTTCTCCTAGTCTAGACTTTCCTGCTTGCATTCAGGAAATGTGGTGTAGTTTCACACACTCTGTCCTAGCTATGTCCTGCCAATAGACATTTTCACCTGGGAGTTTGGTCAGGTTCCAATTTCTTTTTTTCTTTGTTTGGAAAGATGACTTCATAGGTAGGATGGTGTACTTCCATCCGGAGGCACAGGATGTCTGGTTGTCTCTCTTTCATTCATTTGAGGTCCTGCAATGGCAATGTTTGAATTCTGACATTCCTTCTTCATTTGAAAGTGCTTTTGTGGTTATGCTTTATGCTGAAAGAGTCCTTAGCTTTTAGCTGGAATGCTTCTGTTTAAGGAAATGCCATCTACTACCTGGTTAAACTCAGGCATTTGTGTGGTGTCCTTCAGTCAACATTTTTAGTTCTGGGACTTGTTGTGCGACTCAATGTGCTGACCCGTGGGTCCTGTGAAGTATGCTTAATGGACATTTATTATTAATATTGTTGTGACTTTGTGGTTGTTGCCACACTGTTTATCTGTTGGGCAGTTGTCTCTGTCTGATAATGTCTGCACAGAGAACTGGGGTAGGTGCAGAGCCGGCTGAATAGAAGGCACAGCTCCTGCTCCCTGGGGACCCTGCATGTCAGCAAGGGTGTCAGCCACGAAGACAAACTCATTATAAGCCTGTGAACCTGCCTGCGGCCCATGCCTGCTAATTAATTTACGTATAGCCAGGGAGAGGAAGATGGAGCACCATGGGGAAATCTTGCCAAGTATGTGAAATGAGAGGTTACAGGCAGACATGGGCAAGGTGGATTACTTTATAAAATTGGTAGAACATCTGAGAAAAACTCACTAAGGAGATTCCAAGTCTAGGGACCCACATACAGGAAAGTCTGGGGGTGGGGGATGGCACTGAGGGTCTCATGTGAAGAACGTCTCCCTCTCAAGGTGGAAAGAGAGTGAATAAATCAAACGGGTATGCTTGCTGCGGATGGCCTCTGTCTGTGTCCATTTACCTGGCTGGAATGGATTGCATAGAGTGCTTCTGCCCTCCAGACACCATCCCTGAGATCTTGGCCACTGCGACGAGGGCAGTAGTGGGACACAAAGCTGGAGCAAAATGCTAGAATAGGAAGGCTTCCCATACGTGAGATATAATATATATACTATATAATATACATTAAATATACAGAGGGTGCAAGAAAATGTATACATGTATACATATTTTAAGAAAGGAAAAAACTATTAAAATTATAATACTCAATATATACTAATATACCAATAACAAAAGATGAATACAAGTCACCTTTGACTTCTGCAACTATAAGAGGTGCTCAAAGTGGTTACCATCAGCGTCCAGTCACTTCTGATGACGGCGAACTACTGCTTGAGCAACGCTGACCAAAGTGTCCACTTGTGTACATTTTTCTGGCACCCCCGGTATATAATAACCAATAGTAGTAATACTGATAACAACAGCAGTCACATCTGTTTATTGAGCCCTTGCTGAATGCCAGGCCACTGTTTTTTACATGTATTGTCTTACTTAGTATTTAATTAACCTATGGAGGTAGGTTCTATCATACCTGACTTTACTTATAAGGAGACCGAGGCAAAGGGAGGTTACGTGACCACTCACCTAAAGTCACACAACATCTAGTAAAGCAGGGATTTGGTCCGAGGCATCTCTTGAGCATCACTGAGAAAACAGTCAGCTTTCCCCTCAACTATGAGCATAGACCTCATTATTTCAGGCTGTAAAACAAAACTTTCATGAACAATTATTACCTATTAACAACTGAAGTACAGTTTGGAACAAGAATAAAAGAAATGCAAATCCAAGTGCAATTACATATGCTTATTTCTGCTTTGGATGGTCTAACCCCGAGACTGAGTCCTGAGTCAGACCTGAGCAGATTCAAACTCACCAGATCTTGCTTGATTTGTCCATAGTTCCAAGATTGAGTGCCTTGTGTCACAGTATTGATTTTGCTGCAGTTTTACTTGTCCCAAGAAATTGAAAATAATTTTTTTTGGTGGACTAAGATAAAGGGGGTCCAAAAAAACTTTTTAAACAGCTTTAATGAGGTATAACTTACATACCATAAAATTTACATGTTCTAAGTGTACAATTCAATGATTTTCAGTCAATTTGTAATTATTCAACTATTACCACAATTCCAATTTTAGAATATTTTCATCACCCCCAAAATCCCTTGTGCCCATTTACAATCAATCTCTATTTCCAGCCCACCCCCAGGCAACCACTAATCTAATTTCTGTCTCTATAGATTTGCCTTTTCTGGACATTTCATTAAACTGGAATCATACAATATGTCATCTTTTGTGACTGATTTCTTTTGCTTAGCATGATGTTTTTCAGGTTTATCCATATTGCAGTATGTATCACTACGTTGTTTCTTTTTACTGCCAAATGATTTTCAGTGGTACAGATAGACCACATTTTGTGTATCCATTCTCGTTGATGGACATTTGGGTTTCCACTATGGGACCATTACGAATTATGCTGCTATGAGTATTCGCTTACAAATCTTTGTGTGGACAAATGTTTTCATTTCTCTTGGAATTTCTGGGTCACATGGGAAATCTATGTTTTAACTTTTGAAGAAGCTGCCACTGTTTTCCAAAGTGGCTGTACTGTTTTATATTTCCAGCAGCGATATATTATGGTAGATACTCCAGAGATATATATTCCAGTTTCTCTACATTCTTTCCAACTTGTTTGTCTTTTTGATTGTAGGGGGTATGAAATGGTATCTCATTGTGGGTTGAATGTGACAAATGATGTTGAGATGTGCCCCCAAAGATTTTCAGTTGTGACTTCTTAATGCATATTCCAAGAAAGACACTGAGAGCCTGTCTTCCCTTCCACCTTCCACTGTCAGAAATGTTCACGGAGAGAACCCCATGGCCACATGTGTAGGGTGTTTCTGGGTGTGCCTTTAATATGATTAGCTTTTCCCAAGCAGATGTTTTTATCTTCCTTCTAAATATTTTCCCTCCCTAGCTCCCTGCATGTTGCAAATTTTGAATTTCGTTAGAAATTCCAATTTGTGTCAGTCAAATACTTAAGTTTGTCCAGAGGCCACTTGCCTCTGGGGGTGGTTCACATTTTATAGTTGGTTTTGACACAAATAGCCTATTCTTAAAAGGGATGTATTCTACTCCTCACCACTTGAACAATTTAATACATGCCTAAACAACATAATTGAATTGATTGTAAACAGAGTTTTCTGCTAAGATTGGGATAAAGGGAAGCAATTAGTTCAGGCAAAGGCTCGGCACGAAGGCACAGATAGAGGTGGGTGGGCGGCCGGGAGTGGCCTGCAACAGTCCCTGAATCCTAGTGTGTTTTAAAGTAGCTGCGAACTCTGCCATGGGGAGTCAGCAAACGTGTCTTCTCTGTTCAAATTGACAGTTTAAATTGGGAAACAAATGTCAAACTGGATGCAGAAGGGGTGAGAAGGGCCTGGCCTACATGGGGGATCTGTCAGGAGCCGGACTCAGGCAGGAAAGTGAGGGGCTCTGCATAGGGGAGCGACAGGGACAGCTGGGCAGGGATGGCTCTAACCCGAGGCCACAGGGCAGAGCCCAGAGACAGAGCAGTCAGGGTCTCAGCTGAGCACAGACCATGGACAGGGCTCCTGCCTCTCTTTGGAGAGCTCTGCAGCCCCAGCACGTGATGAGACTGAGACCAGTAAGCAGATGCCTAACCTGTTGGCAATTGATGGGGGAAGGTAGCCATGCCATGGTAAGTTCTCAGAGCTGGCCCCTGCTCTGTCTCCCTGTACGTCCATGCAGAAACATTGGGTCTCAGGTACAGAGCCAGGACTGCTGGAATTTTCTGCCCTGGCTATCTGGGTTTGGAAAGCAGGGCACACCCAGAGCGTGGTGGCCCCGACACAGGTGAGCCAGCCGGCTGGCTGCTAGGGTAGTTCAGGTGTGACTGCTCTGAGCCTGCTGGGGTGGTCAGGAAAAATGGCAAAGGCAGCCATGTGGTCACTCACAGCAACCGGGCTCCCTCGGTTGTCATCATCTATCAGCTGTCCCCTCCCCACATATGAGGTTGGACAATTAAGTTTGCAAACTCATCCTAGAAAAAGTGCTACATATCTCACTGTTGAATATCACTGCAGTCACCTTTGAAGTACTCCCCTTTGGAAGCTATGCACCAACACCAGCGCCTAGTCCACCCTTCAAAGCAATTTCGGAACTCTTTCTGGAATGGCCATCAGAACTGCCGTTGTATTACCCTTGATGTCCTGAATGTCATCAAAATGTCTTCCTTTCAATATTTCCTTCATCTTTGGGTAAAGAAACAAGTCATTGGGGGCCAGATCAGGTGAGTAGGGAGGTGTTCCAATACAGTTATTTGTTTACTGGCTAAAAACTCCCTCACAGACAGTGCCGTGTGAGCTGGTGCCTTGTCGTGATGCAAGAGCCATGAATTGTTGGCGAAAAGTTCAGGTCGTCTAACTTTTTCACACAGCCTTTTCAGCACTTCCAAATAGTAAACTTGCTTAACTGTTTGTCCAGTTGGTACAAATTCATAATGAATAATCCCTCTTGCATCAAAAAAGTTTAGCATCATCATTGCAACAAGTTCGCGAACTTCATTGTCAGACCTCGTGTACCCTGCTGGTGACACAGGCAGCTCAGCAGAATAGGAGTGGTTCCCCAACAAGTAGCTACTCATTGGTGTTTTCTGAGTTTCACTGTGTCGAAAGAGGGCCTATAAAATGGCCAAGGGGAGGCAACCCCTGTGGCCTGCCATGGGAACGGAGATTCCGTGTGGAGCTGAGAGGCTGCTGCAGGCACCTTGAGGTCCTCCCACCCCAGCTGCAGGCCCAGCCTTGCCACCCCTGGCCCAGCCCCTTCCTGACAGAAGGCTGTGAGACAAAGACTGCTGCTGCCTGAGCCACAGAAAGGGGACAACCCATGACTCACAGTGCAGAGAGGTCCCAAGGCCTCTGGGCACTGACAATCCTGGGTTCTAGTGCCTGTTATGTCCCCTCATCTGTGGGGAGTCTCCAGGTTGTTCCTACCTCTACTCATGTTTGTGAAATGTCCCAGGGCAAAGGGGGAGATGGGTGAGTAGAAGAAGATGGGGCAGAGTGAAGCTTGAAGGGGGGTATATGACAGGGACAACCGGAAGTTCCAACAATTGCAGAGACAGTTCCCCACGGTGGTGCTGTGGCAAGGCTTCTCTGAAGATGATGCGTATACCCAGGTGGTGCCCCCAGGTGGTGCATTTTCCCCAGGGCCAGCCCCAGGCTGTAGGCCGTGAGCCAGCAGCAAGGCCCCAGTAAGGTGGAGGTGAGGGCAGGTTTGCAGCCCTTGCACTGACCCCGATCTGCCCCATTTGGACAGGCATCTGGCCCAGAACCCTTTCATCTGTGACTGTAACCTCAAGTGGCTGGCAGACTTCCTGCGCACCAACCCCATTGAGACGAGCGGGGCCCGCTGTGCTAGCCCCCGGCGCCTCGCCAACAAGCGCATCGGCCAGATCAAGAGCAAGAAGTTCCGGTGTTCAGGTAGCTGCCTGCCCACCTGATTGTCTGCAGCCTGTTCAGGGACCCCGTGCTGTTTCCTGTGTGGCTCCAGCAAGGGTGCCCAAGGCCATAGGACCCATGTTAGAGGGTGTTGGCCCCAACTTCTAGGCTTGGATATGAATGGTGTTCAGTCCCACCCCTCATGTCACTGGCCTGGGGACGGGGAGCTTGCTAAAGGTCCCGAGGGAGGACCCAGACAAAGACCCAGGTCCTCTACTCCCAGGCCAGTTCTCTTTTATGCTACTGCTTTCAGCCTTTAAAGACACTCTGAAGGCCTGGGACCCGTCCTCAGAGAGACAGTTGCCTTCTCCAGGCTCTGGGGCAGCAGAAGCAGCGTCTGGCCAGGGGCAGTGTGGGTCAGCTTCTGAGCCTGGATCCTGGTCAGGGCCTGATGTCTCCTTGCCCTACCCTACCTAGTACCATTGCACAGGAGTGTTCCCATGGCTTTGGGGCTCCCTGAGAGGTTTAACTGGGTGTGGAGCTGCCCCCAGCGTCAGCCTGGGCAAGGGGTAGCTATGCTTCATACAAGGCCTTCTCTACACAGGGGCTGGGCGGATGGGCTCTGGGCCCCTGTTCTGGGACCCCAGCCTCCTTCTTGGGGTGCTTCAGCTGGGCAGTTGGGCTGGGGCCTGGGTTCTTCCTGCAAGTCCTGGATGATCCCACCAGCATCATGGTATTTCTGCTTTTCTCCCCAGCCAAAGAGCAGTACTTCATTCCAGGTAGGAGAGTGGGGGAAGCAAAGCTGGCCTGGGTGGGGTGATGACAGTGGGGAGGCAGGGGTTTCGGGTGGCAGGCTGAGAGGCCTGGGAGATGGGCTGGTCAAAGCTGCTTGGAGCCTGCCCTGGGCCTCTCAGCCCCCTGCCCCTGCCTTCTCGCCACAGGCACAGAGGATTACCAGCTGAACAGCGAATGCAACAGTGATGTTGTCTGTCCCCACAAGTGCCGCTGTGAGGCCAGCGTGGTGGAGTGCTCCAGCCTGAAGCTCACCAAGATCCCTGATCGCATCCCACAGTCCACTGCCGAGCTGTGAGGACCCAGACCCACCCCACCCTCACCTGCCCCTGCTCCCTCTAAGCTCCCTGAGTCCCCCAGGTTTACCTCTGTCTAGCTCTGGGGACCACTGAGGATACCGGCATGGCACCTGCTGGCTTTGCAGGAAGCAGCTCCCACCCCTCTACTTCTGACTCACAGCCTTACACGCCCTGGAAGCAATCTCTGGTACCCAGGGCAGGTCACCAGCCTGAACCACGGGTGGCTTTTCTCAATCATGTTTTTGGCATTTGGTGGGGAACGTGATTTGATTAGCTCAAGTTGGGGCTTAAACTATCCTTTACCTATTTTTTTCTCTATCTAAAAATATAAATTTGTGCACATATACATGCATGTGATTGAATACCTACACATATCTGTCACTTATATATGTAAATTTCTGTGGCATTTTGTATGTTAAAAATATCCCCATTCACAACTCCCCCTCCTCCTAGGTTCAGTTCTTGGCCCAGCCTTCCTTTTGCCTTGCCGGATAAATTCTGTTGGGAGTCCCCTTTGTTTGAGTCCCAAATAATCTCCGTTTGGAAGATACTTCAATGTCTGTCATTTATGGATGTATAACTTCCCTTCATTGCCTCTTACAGACGATTAAACAACAATGAGATTTCCATCCTGGAGGCCACTGGGATGTTTAAAAAACTCACCCATCTGAAGAAAATGTGAGTTACCCATTGGCGGGAAGGTTGTAGTCAGGACACTGGCCCAGGATGGAGGAGGAAGATACAGGGTGTGGGGCACTCCCACGGCGGGCAGGGCTCCTGTGCCTGGGAGTTGGGTGCAGGAAGAGGGGTCCTGAGCTCCGTGGTCCTCCTGCCACCTCCTCTCCCAGCAACCTGAGCAACAACAAGGTGTCAGAAATCGAAGACGGGGCCTTCGAGGGCGCAGCCTCTGTGAGTGAGCTGCACCTGACCGCCAATCAGCTGGACTCCATCCGGAGTGGCATGTTCCGGGGCCTGGATGGCCTGAGGACCCTGTGAGTGTACAGGCGGGGGAGCAGGATGGGCAGCTGCACTGCAGTAGGCAAAAGCCAGAGTGTGGGTGTCTGCTTAAAGGGGAAGGAAGAGAGGGTAGGAGGCCCCCTCTCCCTGGCCCCAGCTTGCAGGAGGAGGTGAGAGCAGAGGACCCTGACTGCAGGGGGCCAAGTAATCAGATGTTGGTAACTATGGTGAGGCCTGCTTTCTGGTTCCCTGGGGTATGGGCTTGGTGCCTGGGGAAGGGATGGAGGGAGGTGGGCCCTTCTGGAGGTCCCCTCTCATTGCCCTGTAGTCAGGCTGCAAGAGCACAGCACGTGTGCTCAGTTCAGTGGGTGACACTACTGTAGCCAGGAAGGGTCAGATGGCTCCATGAAGGGGACATCACAGAGTGGCTCAAGTAGGCAAAGATGGGGGAGCAGAATCCCATTTCTGGGATTCTGGGGTCCTGTGATGCAGAACCCAGCAGAGCTAAGCAGACATCAGGACCCAGTAGGATCCTGGGGTCATTGAACCTTCATGTATGCCGCTGTGAGCCACTCTGCCCAGGCAGCATTAGCTCCTCCAATGGTCACGTAGACTTTTAGCTTGTCCAATAGACAGTGCTGTGCACTTGACCTTCGTACGGTGATGGAAATGTCCCATGTCTGCCCTGTCCAACACAGGTGGCTAGAGAGTACTTGACCTGTGGCCAGGGCTACTGAGGCACTACATTTTGAATTTCATTTCATTTTAATTCACTTAAATCTAAATAACTACATGTGACTATTAGCAACTGTGTTGAGCAACACGACTCTAGGAGCCACCCACTTGGGTTTAAAGCCCAGTCCTGCGGAAGGGCTATGGGTTGGTTTCTGAGCACGTACCTCGGAATTCGTGTAAGGTAAATGAATGTATGAATTCTCTGTGGATTTTTGTTCATTGTACAAAAAGGGGATGTTATTGTTTGCTGTGTTCTGCAGCTTGCTTTTTCCCTTGTGAACACAGCATGGCCATCTTTCCAGGCTGTTCACATAGGGCTGCCTCATTCTTCTTTACACTTGCCTAGAATTTCTTGAATGAGGGTGCCATGTGCCATGCAAGCAGTCATTTGTGTTCTTTCTGAGGAAGACTTGGATAGGGACAGAGGAGAGGAGAAGGGCTGGTGCTGGGACAGAGCCAGCAAGAGCACACGAGTGATGGTGCAGGCACAGAAAAAGCAATGCCCGTAAACCCTCCACTGTGCAGAAATGTTATCTCTATGTCTATCACCTATCTATATATAAATATATAGAGACAGTATATATATATATAGTGTATATACACACACACACACACACTTGCATACACGTACATATATGCACCCACATACAGGCATACATACACAGATATTTTTAATGGATCCTATAGTACATTTGATTTTGTAACCTGCTTTTTCCTTAAATACAATGTGAACACGTTCATGAAACTTAAAAAGTTCTTTTATAACATCATTTAGAATGAGTATAAATTATGTAATTACTGGAAATTGAGGCTATTTCCGATTTTTAAATAATAAGCAATGTTGTCATTACTATCTTTAGCATGCAAGTCTGTGGCCATCCAGGTCTGTTCCTTTATGATACATTCCTAAAACTAGGTGTGCTGGGTGACAGCATGAAGCGCCCTGCACGGATTTTGGTGCATCTCCCCAGGGCACTTGCACGGAGCTCACAGGTTGTGCTCGTAACAGCCGGCTGTGAAAGTGCCCACGGGCCCACACGCTTGCCCACGCTGGCAGCGTTACCATTACTATTGTTACTATTATTGTATTGTTCATAATTTTCCTGTTCGGCAGGCAAAGATTCAGTATCGCTTAAATGTCCTTGATTATTAGTAAGTTTGAACATTTTCTGTGAACGTTCATCAACTATTTTCATTTCTTTCATGAATTGCTTATTCTGTGTCAGGCTTGGTGTTGGCTTTGGTTGGGGAGGGGAATTGAGCTAGGTTTGTGAGGTGAACAGAGACGTTTGCAGATATGAATGAGGAAGAAGGTTGTTCTAGAAGGAAATCGTGGCCGGGAAAGGTGAGGGGTGCTGGCCCAGCAGCGTGCCTGAAGGACAAAGGAGTCGAGGGTGTGTCGCTGTCCAGGGAGGTGGGCAGGTGCTGGTCTGGGGCTGGGTTGGACAGGCTGCCGAGAGGCGTAGCGAAGAGTTTAAACATGATTCTGTGGGCAGTTTGGAAGCCACTGTGGGCTTTTTAGGCCGAAGAGGGACATGACTGGGTTTAGGTTTTAGGAAAGTCTCTGGGGAAAGTCTTTTTTAGGAAAGTCTGTTGACATGGAGCGAGGCCGGGCGGTGGGGGAAGGCACTGGACATCTAGGGTGTGAAGGTGATGGCTGGTAGGGCAGGGCTGTGAGGGCAGGAGGCAGAGGAGGCATCGCAGAGGCAGGGAAGGTGTGGAGGGGAGCTCAGGTGTGAAGGGTTGTGGTGTGGGGATTGCCCTCCTGTGGCTCAGTGCCCCTGGAGGAGCGCTGTGAGCTGGTGGGTGGTGGCCAAAGCACAGTGCAGGCAGGTGGCCGGCGGGCACAGCGTGGGTGCTCCCCTCCTCTCCGCCCTCCCTCCCAGGATGCTGAGGAACAACCGCATCAGCTGCATCCACAACGACAGCTTCACGGGCCTGCGCAACGTCCGTCTCCTCTCGCTGTACGACAACCAGATCGCCACCATCTCCCCCGGGGCCTTTGACACCCTGCAGGCCCTCTCCACACTGTAAGTCTGGCCCTCGGAGGACAGGCAGGCCGGGGGCTGTGGCGTCAGCCATCTGCCCTCCAGGAGCCCCATCCACCCACCATCCCCAGAGCATGGTCTTCCCAGTGGTTACTTTAAAGAACATGCTCAGGGGATGTTTGGGTCCCCACGGTTTGTTGAAATATGGGCCCTGCCATGTAGGAACAGTGCCTGTCGGCAATGGTTGGTTGTCGTCTGGGAGAGTGTAGGTGGCTGTGTGGACAGTACATGGCGGGCGGGAGAGGGCTTTGCGGGGACAGCTGAGACTGGGTGTCTTCATGGTCACACAACCTGCCTCTTCCAGAAACCTCCTGGCCAACCCTTTCAACTGCAACTGCCAGCTGGCCTGGCTGGGCGACTGGCTGCGGAAAAGGAAGATAGTCACGGGGAACCCTCGATGCCAGAACCCAGACTTCTTGCGGCAGATTCCCCTGCAGGACGTGGCCTTCCCTGACTTCAGGTGTGAGGAAGGTAACTCATGGGCCCCCTGGGCGGCAGGGGAGAGAGTGACCTGAGCCAGGCCGGGGGCATGCGGGGTGGGTGGGCATTGCCCTGTGACATGCCCCTGAGAGGAAGGGCCGTGGGGAGAGAGGCTCTGTTGATGGGGAGGGGCAAGGAGCGGGGAGCCCCACCTGGTGGCGTCTTTGTGTGATTGTAAGAGCACTAATCGGCTTATTGTTTATTTTTTAAAACTGGGAAAATATAGATAAGAGAAGAAAATAAATTTTACCTCTTCTCCCTACTCAGAGAAAATCACAGATAACATTTTAGTGTATTTTCTTTATATGAGTACGTTGAACCCAGAGACCTACTTCTGGCTGTTCCTAAGAGCTGCAGACTTATGGGTTCTCCCTGTCTAGAATATGCAGTGGGTACAGACCCCACATTGCCTCTGACCAGTCTTCTAACCTGAGCAAGTTACTTAACCTCTCCAGCACTCCGGTAAAATAGAAATTCATTCATTCAACTGATATAGTTTGAGGGCTACTGTGTGCCAGGCCCTTTCCTGGGCTCCTTCAGTGAACAAAGAAGAGACGCAAGTCTCTGTCCTCATGGTGCTTGCATTCTAGAGGTGAGAGTGGTACCCCTTCCTGCACTGTTAAGGAGATTGTTTTCAATACAGTGTCCAGCACATAGTAGGTACTCAATAAATGACGTGGCTGCCATCCTCCTCTTCTGTGCCCGGGTCCACCTTGGGTCTGAGGCAGAAGAGATTGACCCAAGATCTATATTAACCTCAAAACAGGTCCAAGGGACTTTGTCCCTGGTGGGGGAGGGGTACAACCAAGAGGAGACATACTGAGGCGCCCTGTGGCAGGGTGCTGGCTGCAGAAGGCCCTAAGAAGGTCTGTCCGGTCACTGATGTGGCTTTGTGCCTTCCTCCCCAGGCCAGGAGGAGGGGGGCTGCCTGCCCCGCCCACAGTGCCCCCAGGAATGCGCCTGCCTGGACACCGTGGTCCGATGCAGCAACAAGCACCTCCAGGCCCTGCCCAAGGGTATCCCCAAGAATGTCACAGAACTGTGAGTAGCCTGAGGCCTGGCCTCAGGAGGAGAAGGTGACTAAGAGCAGATGTTAGCTGACTAGCAGCTTGGAGATCGGGCTTTGCAGGAGACACTGGTTTCCAAGAAGGCTTTGAGCTTCCCTTAGGTCCCCCTCTGCAATCTCCTAGACGCATGATTCATCCATGGCAAGTGCTTCATACCTTTAAACTAAGTTCTTCTGCCTTTAAAACAAGAAGTCACATTACTTTTTCCACTATACATCATCTCATGAGCATTCCTCTCTGCAATGAAGACTCACAAAAGTTATTTTTATTGGCCGTATAATATTCCGTCACATGAATCTGCTATGATCTATATAACAAATCCCCCTTTGTTGGATATTTAAGTTATGTCCAATTTTTCACTATCACAAATAGCGCTGAGGTGAACGTCCCTTCAGTGGAACTGCTAGTGAAAGAGTGGTGTGTTGTTAGGACTCTTGCTGCCTTTTGATGGATGGCCTTCCAGAAAAGTTGCTTCCTTTGCACTCCCACTAGCTATATGTGGAAATGACCTGCCTGCCCTCCTATCAGCACTGGGTGTTGTGGTCTAAAATCTTTGTTGATCTGGATTTGGTATCTGAACTCATGTGGAGGCATGGATGTAAATGTGTATGACAGAGGGATGGAGAGCTGGTCTTCTTCAACAGACACCTCCAAATGAAAGGCTTTGGTCAGTCCCTGACTCTTCCTGTCCCCTGAGATTGGCCCCTTTTGGTCTCTGTAGCTGACTGAGTTTTTCTTTTCCCCCTGGAGAGTGCATAAGGTTTTCATTTTATTTCTTTCATTACCAGCAAGGCTGGCTATTTCTTCACAAGCACATGAACTACTGCAGTCTGTCCTGTGACTCGCCCATCCTGTCACCCGCCCAGTTTTCTATCACAGTGTTAGAGTCCCCGTTTTCTCTTTGGTGTCTCATAACAATCCTGAGAATGATGGGACAGGTGGGATAGCTTGCCTTTTTGACTAAAGATGCTGGAAAAATCATTTGACTTCTCTAAGCCTCAGTTTCCTCAGCTGTAAATTGGGGCTACTCGGGTATATTAAAGGGCTGCTGAGAGGATCAAATGAGGTAGATGGGAAGTCGCTTTATATGACGCAGAGTGATGGGTCAGGGGGAGTACCGCCCTGATGCTGCTGTCTGGATTTTTGGAGGGTGGGGAGGCCATCCTGATGGCTGCTGTTGGTGGGAGTCCTGTGCAGGGAACCCAGCCAGGGCTTCAGCTCCCGGTGCCTGGATCACTGCTTAGCTTAGCCAGGCTGGCTGGTGGCAGTGGGGGACGGAGAGGGCAGGTTCACAGCATCCTGAATCCCAAGCTCTACCCTGTAGACATGGGGAACCTGGGGAGGTTTTAGGAGAATTTTGATAGGCTTGGCTTTAAGAACAATGGCTTAGGTGGTTGAGAGAGGTTGAGAGAACAAAGAGGCTGTGTGGGAGCCCAGGCATGGGTGACGGTATATCGTGAAGGGTGATGTGAGAACGGAACACAAGCAAATGATGAGAGACCAGTGGGTGGGAGAAGCCAGCAGTTATGGGACTGGCTGCAGGGGGAGTTGGAGAATCACCATCACGGGCCTGAGCCTGGGTGGTTAGGAACGTGGAGTGTGATGCTGATGGAGTCAGGGGAAGCCAGTTTGGGTATGAAAATGCCGAGCTCAAGTTTGGGCTTGTTCGGGTCTGGAGCTTCTGTGGGGCTGACCTCATGTATCTTGCCAGCAGGCAGAGAGGGGGCCCCGGTGGGGGGCCTGGCCAGTGGGCCTGAGGTTCTTAACGTGCAGATCAGATCTATTTGGCCGGGAAAATTACAGAGCAGAGAAGGAAGGGCAGCCGGCCCAAGATTGAGCCCTGGGTAGTGCCCACCAACAGGGAGGAGGCTGAGAGGGCGAGGCAAGGGAGCAGGAAGGGAGCCAAAGGAGGCTTCATGTCTCAGTGGCTTTTACCAAGGGTTTTGGGTGGCACCTACCCAAACAGCAAAAGACACTAATGTATTTTGTCCTCTGATTAGCAATTCTGGGCTGTTGTGTGGTCTCCGGGTTGGAGGGAAATGAATGAGAAGGGCCTGGCTGCCAGGAGAGGTTCTCCCCACATGGCACTGCCAGAGGTGGCGATGGTGCACTAACTGCTGTGTTCTCTCCTGTAGCTACCTGGACGGGAACCAGTTCACCCTGGTTCCGGGACAGCTGTCCACCTTCAAATACCTACAACTTGTGTGAGTATCCAGGTGGCTTGAGGATCCCAGGCCAGCCTCAGAGGACAGGAGTGCAATCAGCATCTGACCCTTGTGACTCTAGCTTTCCTGGAATTCTCTGTAGACCCCACCTGTGGCTGATCCAGTTTTTTAAATTTCGCCCCTTCCGTCTGGGACCATCTGTGCCTAGAGCTGGTTTGCCACCTAGTGGCCATGCTTGGGAATTGCATCGTTTCAGGCTCCCTTGGGTTGGACCCTGCTTCTTCCCACACCAACTCTCCAAGCCTCCCTCTAGGCTGGTAGTTATGGTTAACGTGGGTCAGCCCTTGCAAAGGTAGCAAACAGGGTAGAAGTAGAAGGTGATGGAAAACTTTTCAGTCCAACCTTGGTCCTCAAACCAAATATGAATTATGGCAGCTACAAATATGTATCTGTAGCTGTTTTTCTTCAGGCTAACATCTGCTTTTTTGTTATTTCCACCTTTGCTTTGACAATTTCCACTCCTTGAACGTATACAAAATAAGCCTCAGAATGAGTTTGACTCCTCTTATCCCTCCAGCCTAATGAACAAATCACTTCAACTGTCTTTATCTGCTCATTGCCCAAATTCTGCCAAAAAGAAGTCCAGAAATGTTCCATCTTAGTGTGGCTTGGAGCAGCACTACTCTAAGTGTGGTCTGTGGATCAATGGCAGCCCGGGAACTGTTTGTAATGAGTCCACAATTAGATAAGGAACTTATACCGGAATGTACATCAATATACTGCTTGCGTCACTGAGAAAGTCTTGCTATGAAAAAAAAAAAAGTTAGCCGCAGTAGGTTGTGTGTTTAGTGTCCTAGGCGATTGCATTTTGGCACAAGTTCCTTGTTGTGACATGTCCAGTTCAAGGACTGGCTACTCTGAGTAGCACTGCACTGGCTTCAGGATTTGGAAGCTCCAGTTTATCTGTCTTTGCCAATAATCTAGTAAATGTGTTTGATTGTTCCATTGGTTGTGGGTGGTGGTGGTGGTGGAGTGATTTGGTGGCTGGTGAGAAAGGGCCAAAGAGAGAGACAACTTTTCTTTGGTCTGATGTGAGGCAGCTCCCCTGGTGGCTCAGAAACACTTGAGAAAGAAAGGCGGGAAAGAGGACTCATGGTGGGCCAGTTCTTATGAAACCATTTGTCCGGGGCTTTTGTCTTTTCCAGGGACCTAAGTAACAACAAGATCAGTTCTTTAAGCAACTCCTCCTTCACCAACATGAGCCAGCTGACCACTCTGTGAGTCCCAGCGGCGGAAAGTTGGGGGAGGGCGTGTGGTGTGGCGAATGAGACTTTCCCCAAGCCCCAGTCACTCACAGGTATGGCGTGCTCACTCCCTCACCTGACCGGGGGTGCGCCAGGGCCTGCCCCCCGAAAAGACTTCTAAAAATCGTTTTTTAGTTTGAAATATAGTATATATATATATATATATATATATATATATATATATATATATAAAAGTGCAAAAATATAAATGTACAGTTTAACAAACAATCATAAAGCTAGCACACATGTGTAGATGCCTAAGGCAAAACATGAGAATACAGCTAGTACCCCAAAAGTCCCCCTGTCCCTTCTGTATCATTATTCCTCCCTCTCCCAGCCCTGACTTTTATGATGATCACTTCTTTGGTCTTTATAAGATTGCTATCTACAAATACAATCCTACACAATGTTTAATTTTGCCCATTTTTAACATTATATAAATTGCATCATACAGGATATATATTTTTATATCCAGTTTACTTACCATGATGTTTATGAGATCCACTTGTGTTGTGTGAAGCTGTGGCCTGTTCCTTTTTCACTGCTGTGTAGTATTCCTTGTGGGACTATGCCATGCTTGCCTCATTCTACTGTTGATGGATATTTGGGTTGTTTCCAGTTTGGACTATTGTGAACAGTGACCCTCTGAACATTTTTGTGCCCATATTTTAAGATATTTTAATGATTGCTTTAATTATATTCGAAGAAAGGATTAACAAGCATTCCTTATATTTGCTTGGAGCCTAGGAGTGTATCTCATTCACCTCCCCAATGCCTCATTTTATAGATAATGTGCCAAGAACTTCAGAACTCTCCCTTAGGTTCTCCTATGGTCAAACAGTAGACGCAGGGTGGCATCCTGACGCAGCCAGCCCCCAGGAGCAGAATGTGGGCCTGAGGCCGTGATGCACAGGCTCCACCCACCTGCACTGACGGGCCCCAGCGTCTACTAGTCCCCAGTTCCCCTTTCAAGGTTTTCGTGAGCCTGTGTGTGAAGCTGCCATGGTCTAGGGCAGTGGTTCTCAACCAGGGGCGCTGCTGCCGTCCAGGGGACACTTGGCAAAGTTTGGTACATTTTTGGTTGTCACAGCTGAGGAGGGCAGGGGGAGCTACTGGCATCTTGTGAGTAGAGGCCAGGATGCTGCTAAACATCCTACAGCACTCAGGACAGCCCCTCAACAAAGAATTGTCTACAGTGCAGAGGCTGAGAAATCCTGCTCCAAGTGATCCTGGCAGCTGCAAGGGAAACAGAGCCCTTTCCTGGGATAGGAGCAGCTCCTTTCTCCTGTTATTATTTTAAAAATAGCTTTGTTGAGGTACAATTGATACATTCTACACTGCACATACTTAGCATGTACAATTGAATATGTTTTGACTTATGTTCATACCCATGGACCCATCACCGCAATCCTTTCTGCGACCACTTCTGTCTCCCCCAGAAGCTTCCTCGTGCCCCTTGATATCGGCCCCACCCCTTCCAGCTCCGCAGCCCCCGGCAAACACCAATCTGCTTCCTCCCTCCCTTCCTTCCTGCAGGATCCTCAGCTACAATGCCCTCCAGTGCATCCCTCCTCTGGTCTTCCAGGGGCTGCGTTCCCTACGCCTGCTGTAAGTCTCCAGGGAAATCCGCCCCACTGAGGGCCCTGCCACCCACCTGGTGGGCTGCAATGTCCCCACGTCTGGGGCCCCAGCAGGGCCAACTGTGTCCAAAGGTGGGAGGCCAGTCCACTCTCATTCAAGCCCCTAACAGAGGAGGCTGAGGAATGAATGGGAAACTAGCTGAGAAATAGGGTTTGCTGTCTGCCCCAAATTGTGTTTGCAGTGTGTGTGTGGGGGGTGGTGGAGGTGGGGGTGATCGGAGCATCCAAGATGAGATAGCCCCTCATTTGCATGTGTTTCCTAGTCAGATGGAGAGTGTTGTACGAGATTCATGAAACTTTTCTAAGGATTCCCACTGCGAGCTTTTTGCCCTGTGATCAAAGCCATCTGTCATGCCTGTTATGATGACCCCTCGTGCATCCATGCACATGAATTCTCTGGTAGACCCCCTGGGGCGAGGTGACATTCTTCACCCCCAAACTATGGCTCGTGCATTAACTTCCTTCCCTCCCTCCAGGCTCCTGGCTGCACGTGTTCCATATGTTACTTAAACAGAAATGGCGCTTGAGTTATTTATTATGATGGCAAAAACAGAGTCCTCCAAGAGGGCTGAGGGACAGGGTAGTCTACTTGGATCATTAGGGGTCCCTGTCCCCTGCCTGTGGCCAGCAGGGCAGGGTCCATCTCTGAGCTGGGAGCCATGTCCCTCACAGCACCGACGGGCCATCTGATGGATAAGCATGACGATCCTCTCTGCAGAGGGCGGCACCCTTCCCTCCATCAGTTCTCACGTCTCTGTCTCTGAATGAGACACCGACAGCCTCTTCTGTCCTTAGGTCCCTTCATGGCAATGACATCTCCACCCTACCAGAAGGCATCTTTGCAGACGTGACATCCTTGTCTCACCTGTAAGTAACTCTGGGCCCATTTTTTGGGTTTAAGCAGAATTTGGATTCCAATAAAGACCTCACCTCCCGATACTATCAGAGTTTGTTGCTTTTACCCTGAAACTAATGTAGCTTGTGAACTTCAAATGCTCCCCATCTCAGACCCTTACACATTCAGGGTTTTATCGGTCACAACAATGGAATTTGAGAACAATTCTTCACAAGCAGTAATAAAAGAAGTGATGACCATTTATTGGTTGCCAAGCACTTTACCTGCATGAGCTAATTTAATTCTCACAGCAAACCTACAGCAGAGCAACTATTATTCCCATTTTACACGTGAGGAAACACCCTGGAAACCTGAGAAACTCACCCAAAGTTGCATAGCTGGTAGGAACCAGCTTCTGTCTTGTAAGTCTGTGCTCTTAAGGACAACACTAGTATTGTGCCTCTGACTTCACATGGGAGGGGATAAGCTCCAGAAATTTACTGCCCTCAAGAAGTGTATAAATTGGTGTAGAATTGCTTTCAAAATCATTTAGCTGGCAGAGCCATGAAGATTCTTAAAAGGCACTCGATTCCTCAAATGGCTAAAAAGAGAAGTACCATATGATCCATCAATTCTGTTCCTAAGTATATACCGCAAAGAGCTGAAAGCAGGGACTCAAACATATACCGGTGCTATTCCTTATATACCCACGTTCATAGCAGCACTATTTGCACAATAGCCGAAAAGCAAAAACAACCCAAGTGTCCATCAACAGACAAGTGGATAAACAAACTATGGTATATACTTACAATGGGATATTATTCAGCCATAAAAAGGAATGAAGTTCTGACATATGCTACGACATGGATGAACCTAGAAGACATGGGAAGGACATACAAGGACAAATATTGCATGATTCCACTGACATGAGGTACCCAGAATAGTTCAGTTCGTAGCGACAGAAGGGAGAATGGTGGTTTCTAGGTGCTGGGAGCAGGGGGAAATGGGGAAGTTTTGTTTAATGGTACAGAGTTTCTGTTTGGGGTGATAAAAAATTTTGGGGGAACAGATAGTGGTGATAGTGCACAGCATTGTGAATGTAAGCGATGCCACTGAATTATACACTAAAAATGGTCCAAATGGCAAATTTCATGTTACATGTATTTTGCCACAATAAAAAAAAGTGAATACATGGAAAAGCAGTGGGCTAGTTCTGGAGATGGGACCGGGCACAACGCATTCGCTTCTGGAGTCTCAGCTCCAGGCCAAGGAAGCATTCGGGTTAGCTGGACTGTGGCAGGGACCCTGGGTGTCACCTCATCCTCTTGCTCTCTACCCCACACCCAAGTGCCCAGGACCTGCGTGGACAGGCACACCCAGGTCAGAGAGCCTTTTGGGATCCCCAGCTTCTCTATTTGAAATTCATTCCCTCAACAATCTCACTGGATTTTCTCAGTTCTAAGATTCACCTTTCCCATAGTTTAATCTCTGAAATCAGAGTGTATCTTGCAAATGATCTGTCTATTTAATACGGTAATATTTCTCCACCCCTCCCAAAGCATGGTAAATCAGTAGAGCATCTAATCATTTTAGAGTTGAGGAAATAAAATCATAATAAGTGTCATTCATTGAGGATCTGCTTGGGATAAATACTTTCCTGCGTGTGAACACTTTATCTGTGGTGTCTTGTTTACTCCATGACCGAAATAAGAAGTAGGATTTGTACTATGTGTCAGTTTCACAGATTTGACAGGGACCGCCTTGAGCCCACACTGACGATTCAAGGCCCAGTGTGGACTCAATGGGGAGAGTGTGGTGATTGATTAGCGATGTCTGCCACAGAAGTGTAAGGGGTGAGTGGCTCTGTCCTAGGTTGTAGGATTAATTATTTCCATTTTGCAGTCCCAATTTCTGAAAAGTTAAGCAGCTTCCCTAGGTTATAAAGGCAGGAAATGACAGAGACAAGATTTGTACTTAGGTGTGTCTGATTCCAAAGCTCTTTATTTAGTCTTTATTGCCTCAATAAATGTGTCCTCAGTAACCACAGTGAGTCAAGTGCTGAAGAATTTACTAACACAAGGTTTCTGCTCTGTTACCATCTGGGATATTATAAAGCAAATTCAAAGGCAGCAGTTACTAACTCTGGGGAACTCTGAGGAGCGTCACAGGAGGGGCCATTTGAAAGGGATTAGGTTTTTGCCATTTGGAGAAGATGGGGAAGGACATTCTAGGAAGAGGGAACAGCATGTGCAAAGGTGTGGAGGCAAGAGAGTAAATGACAGTCAGTAAATGCTATGTTGTCCAGCATAGGATATAGAGGGCTTGTTTGGGTGAGGAGTATGAGGTGGTAAGAGATCAATCTGGAAAGGGACATTGGAATTCTGTTGTGAAGGGCCTTTGTGCCATGCTGGGGAGTTTGGACTTTATTATATAGATAGAAGGGAACTGTAGAAGAATTAAATTATAGAAAACTGGAAAGCATGGTGACATGTGGAGGCTAGATTGGATGGGACGAGGCAGGAGGGAGTCTGGCTGGAGATGGTGGCTCTGGACAAAGGCCAGGCAGGGCCAGTGTTGTTCATTGTTCCTGATGACTCCCATTCATGGGGCTTCTTTCCATCTGTGTTTGGTCATTTTGGTTATGAGCTCATTTTTTGCTGATGTTAGGAATTCTGAGGACCCAAATTGGGGATGCTTCTTTCCAGAGAGCATCCGTAGTCGTCTATGCTGGGTGCCGAGGTCTGCTGCTGCTCTGGGCCCATGCAGCCTCCTTTGCTTACCCCTTGAGCTATGCCAAGTGTCTGCTTCAGCTCTCCACCTTGCCAGGCAAGGCCTTTCAAGTATCTGGTGGGGTTCCCTGTTCACCTTTCCCACCTTTGGATTCCCCTTTTGTGTATGTCTTATGCTTGGGTTTAAATATACAGTTAACTACCTTTCCTCTTTCCCTGTAAAAACTGAACAATACCCAAGTATATTCTGATCTTGTCTCCAGCTCAAAATCTAGAAGCTTTGTTTTTACAAATGGGAGGCAGAAAAACAACATACATTTTGTACAAACTAAAAACCAAAGCTGCAAAAACAAATTTGAGCCCATACCTATCGATAAATTCAGACTTTCTTAGACAAACAGTGACATCAGGCCAGAAGCCAGATCAACTTTGTAAGAAACAAACCAATAAGTAAAGATTAAGCAATAATTATAGAACAGGGCATTAGCATTACTGATTAGATGTGTTTGTTAATTGCATCTAAGCCCTGTTTGTCCACAAGACAACATCTATGTGAAAGAAAGCTGCCATTATTACGAAGCAACCTTGTGAATAAACTCTGCCCTTTATACCCAGAGTTTTAAATGGAACTCGGCAGTAGCCTGGGAAATGTACATGTGCTTGTATTCAGGTGTGTGCACATGCAATACTGACAAAATATATGTGCACACATGTATTCCGGAAGGAGTTTTTGAGCACTTACAAGGAGTCGAGGAATGGTAAAAGGATGGTATAGACTCACCGTATTCACTCTGGGCTTCACAAAGGCCACGTGTGCTCTGAAGGGAGGTATGCGCTCATGGCTCTATAACACGTCAGGTTTGCCCAAGAGTTAGTATCCAGTGTGCCTGTTTTGTTTCCTGGAGGTGCCCTCTGTTCCTGCTGTGACTCTGGCTCTGCTCTTCACCAGCAGTGTGAAGGAGGGGTGGGTGGGCCAAGGGTGTAGTGGAGGGTGAGGGCTGCCATTTTTAAGTCCTTGAACTCTAGAAAAGGAATCAGGTCCTTGTTCTGCCTTCAACTTGCAGTGGGATCTCAGACGATTCATTCATCTCTTTAGGCCTTTTTCCTCGCCCGTCTGAAGGTATTTCTAGTGCCCGCTGTGGTTTTAAAATGCCGTAACGATTGTGAGTACTCGCCACTGCGCTGGGCTTCAGTACTCTGCACACAGCTCTGCCGCTGTTTGCCTTTATGCTTACTTGGCAGTTAGCTCATCTTTCGCCCATTTGTCCATCCATCCATCAGGAAATCTTTACTATGCACCAGATCCTGTGCCAGCGTTCCCCAACATTGTTCCTCATGTCTGTAGGCTGGCATTTTTGTTGCCTCTAATCTGCTACATGCTGGAAAGCTAGACTTCTAAGTTCATTAAGAATTCGGTGTGAAAATAAACATGGAATGAGTAAGTAAACCATGCCCATATGACAGAATAGCAGTAGTTAATTATAATTATGACACTATGATTTATTACTGATGAAAATACAGAATAAGGACGATGGCACACTCTGCTTTCAAAGATGTACATATATGAACACGAGAACTGGAAGAGAATATAAGAAAATTACATTAGTTACATTTGTGGGGTGATAGATGATTCTTTCCTTTTTGAATTTGCTTTGCTTTCATACTGAGGTTTGTGATTACTTTTGCTTTTAGACAGGCGTTCATTCAGCTATCATTTATGGATGCCTGTCAGTGTCAGGAGCTGTCAGGAGCGGAATGAGGGTTTATGGTTCCTGCTCTCCAGAAGCTTTGGTCCAGTACAAGGAGATAGTGATGCATACAAATAGATTGCCTGGGAGGAGGATGGGCAGAGGAGGTGTAGCTCAGGTGAAGGAGATTTTGAAGTGTTAGTCTATGTGCACCTCTATAATTGGCACCTCTGTGAAGCAGCCCCAGGAAAGCTATTTCAGTCCCAGTTGCATTAGTAGAAGGCTGGCATGGGGTCTTGGCATAAACACACCTAATATCTACTGTTTCAACTATTTACAAGTTACACCAAAATCAACAACACAGGGTTATTTATGCTTTTTGGGGACTGAATCCACAGTCCTTTTGGATTGAAGAGCAGCCTGGCTGCCGTCCCCACCGCTGTGTCTCAGCTGGGCCTGTGGCTCTCCACTCCACACTCAGTTTTTTTTTTAGAGAAATGGTTCCCAGGTGAAAGTGTACTAACTGAAATAGCCACAAGAACTTGGCATTTGGATAAATTAAAGCTTGAAATACTGGATTCAGATATGGCTCAGCGTCTGCTTTATACAGAAACAAGGAAAGCATGTGTTGGTGAGTCCAGAATTTAAGAGTCTTGAATAGCTTCATATTGACTTTGGTAGTTTTTATTATTCTTTATTATTTTTTATAGTAAGAGTCAGAGAGGAACACTTACATTTGAGGTGCAACTTTGCTGCCATATATGGAGGGAATGTATGTGGGAATTGGGAAGATCCTACGACATGTCAAGGGCCTCCACATTCACACCAGCATCAGAGTTAATCTTTTTGGCATTTTCTGTAAATAAGCTACAGGACTGAAAGAAGCAGCCATTCATAATAAACTTTAAATTCGTGGCTCATTACCAGACCACACCCCCGTAGTGTACTACCCAAAATATTTTTAAATAAATTCTGTATTTGTCCTATGACTAACATAATTACATTACCTTGCACTTGTTATGTTTAACATATTACCCCGTTTCCCTGAAAATAAGACCTAGCCAGACAATCAGCTCTAATGTGTCTTTTGGAGCAAAAATTAATATAAGACCCAGTATTATATTATTATATTATATTATACCCGGTTAATATTATATAAGACCCAGTCTTATAGTAGAATAAGACTGGGTCTTATATTAATTTTTGCTCCAAAAGACGCATTAGAGCTGATTGTCCGGCTAGGTCTTATTTCCGGGGAAACACAGTATTAATTCGGTAAATGTAATCATTTAAAATATACCACAGTTTTTCTACTCCTGTTAATTTAAAAAGTCTTTGTTTTTTTAACACGCTGGAGCTTCCAAGATTCAAAGCGTCTGTCTGAGCTTCCTCGACCTCTGGGAAGCCGTGGTTCTGTTCCGTGGAAAGAAGAAAGTGTCTTCTGTCCCATTAGCCAGGATGGATGCTGTCAGCAAATCAGGACATAAAAAAATTAAATACATGTCGAGGTTGCACTGGCTTTCTTTTCCAAGCTGAATTATTCCCTCAGTGCCCATTTTAGGTTATATGTGCTTGTCTCTCCCCCACCTCCAGATTGCGGGCCTTTTATCCAATCATTAAGTGAGCCCCAGAGATGTAAAGTGAGCCGCTCAAGGTCACCCGGGCAGTGAGCAGCTGCGTGGGGGCCAGAGTCCAAGTCTTGTTCAGCCGCCTTTATAAGATCGCAGTCATCAGCTGTACTATTTTGGGGAATTCCTGCTCAGAGTCGCTGCTGCTTTCATCAGACCGCACACATCTCAAGGGGACCACTTCCTCTGTGTTACCCAGAAACAGGTGGAAAATGGCAGTGTATCCATTGGGTACTCAATGAATGTGCTTATTCTCATGAACCTTATACAGCCTTATATTTTCAAAATAATGTTGATATAAAAGAACATGAGGCAAAAAGCTCTGATTTTTCTATTTGCTGAATCACCAAACTCTGGCTCCTTCATGCCCTGAAATCCATGTCTTGTTTGTCTCCAAGTCTCTCACTGTTGTTTGGTGAGAAGACTAAGAGCTTGCCCACCAGATGGGCAAAACATTAAGAGGTTGGCTGTACGCAGTGCTGGGGTGGGGATGTGAGGCAGCTGGCATGGCCTTACACGGCCGGTGCGTGTAAGTCCATACAACCTTTTTTGGAGAGCAGCTGTTAACATTTTTTTTACACGTACTTCCTCTGCAACCTGAACCCTACTTCTAGGCATCTGTTCTAGAAAAATGCTCACACCTCACAGAGAAGCACGTCCAAGAGTGTTGACTGCCATTGGAAATGTCCGGAATGTCTGGCAACAGAGAAATTGCTCAGTAAGCTATGAGGCATCTCTTCTTTGCGATACCGTGAAGCAGTTTGACAAAATGGTGGGTGAATCCATGTGTGCAGCCCTGGAAAGATCTCCAAGGTGTGCTGTTTAGGGACAAAAAGCAAGCTGCTCAGTAATCATATGTCGTGGATAGATCTGATTTGTAAGGAAGAGCCATGTGTGTACATTTGGGGAAGGGCTGGAAGGCCACATACCTAAGCACGGTGACCATGCATCCTGAGTCTGGCAACGACAGTGGGTATAGATTTTTTTTTGTAATGTGAATGTATCATAGTTTACTTAACCACTCCCCCATTGACTACCCCCTGGTTCCAGTGTTCCGATGAAAAGAAATGCTGCAATCAGTCCATTGCACAGAAGTGTTTTTGTGCTTGTCCAGGTATATCTGTGAGATAAACTCCCAGAAACAGAATTGGGGGGTCAAAAAGCAACTGCACTGGGAATTTGATAGCTATCACAAAATTCCCCTGCATTGGAGTTATTTCAATTTGCACTACCATCAATCACAAAGGAATGCGCCTTTTTAAAAAAATTGAAGTAAAATTCACATAATGTAAAATTAACCATTTTAATGTGTATAATTCAGCGGCATTTAGTACCTTCACAATGTTGTGTGAGGTGGAGACTTTGGTGTGAAATGCTTGAAAGTAGTTTATGATGAGAATGTATTTGTATGCTCCTTGTTTAATTAAAAATGAAAAGAAAAAGAGTGTGGGCTTCAGAGTCATAAAACTCTGGGTCTGGATCCAGCGGTGGCCCTTCACTAGTTGTGTGACCTCAGGGAAATGACTTATTCCACAAGAGGCTCAGTTCCCACATCTCTAAGATGGAGAAAAAACTTACACTGCGGGGCTAAGGAGTGGGTTAGATGCACTACCGTGGGAAAAGCAGCTGGTTCAGGACAGAGGTGTGTGCTGGTTTCTTTCTCCCCTGTGCACTCTGCAGGCAGTGCATTCCTAGGCTCTGCCCTAACAGCATCATGAATTCAAAGCCCACTTCCCCACTTTCTCTTTGCAATCCTAGGCAAGTGCCTTCATCTTTTTTTTCTTTTATAAAGATTTTATTGGGGAAGGGGAACAGGACTTTATTGGGGAACAGTGTGTATTTCCAGGACTCTTTAAAAAAATTTTTTATTGGGGAACAGTGGTGTGTTTTTCTCCAGACTCTCATCAGTGCCATCCAAGTCAAGTTGTTGTCCTTTCAATCTTAGTTGTGGAGGGCACAGCTCAGCTCCAGGTCCAGTCGCCGTTGTTAGTTGCAGGGGGCGCAGCCCAACATCCCTTACGGGAGTCGAACCGGCAACCTTGTGGTTGAGAGCCCGCGCTCCAAACAACTGAGCCATCTGGGAGCTCAGCGGCAGCTCATTGACTTCATTCTAGTTGCGGAGGGCACAGCTCGCTGGCCCATGTGGAAATCGAACTGGCAGCCCTGTTGCCCAGAGCCCGCGTTCTAACCAACTGAGCCACCGTCCGTCATGCCTTCATCTTTTTGAGCCTCAGTTTCAACATGTAAAATGGGGATAATAGGGTGTATTGAAGACTAAGTAAGGTAACACATATGAAGGGCTCAAAACCGTGCTTGAAACCACAGTGCATGCTTGTGAAATGGGGCTGTTAGGATTTTTGCCAGCCCCTGGCATAGTGCCCTGTACCCTAGGTGCGTAGTGGTGAAGGACCCCATAAAGCTATAATGCCTGCTTCTCTCTGCTCTTTGACCCAGGGCCATTGGTGCCAACCCCCTGTACTGTGACTGCCACCTCCGCTGGCTATCCGGCTGGGTGAAGACAGGCTATAAGGAACCGGGCATTGCCCGTTGTGCTGGGCCCCCAGACATGGAGGGCAAGCTGCTCCTTACCACGCCTGCCAAGAAGTTTGAATGCCAAGGTGAGCCCAGGAGCACGAGAGAGGGGTGGCAGGTACTGGGTTGTGTCCCTTCCTTCCACTGCTGCTGGCTCACAGGACCTGCACAACCCTGGCTGTGCCGTCCAGATACTCCTGCATCCCTGTGGTGACTGGCTGCGGGGGGGGCGGGGAGGTCAGGTGGCAGGAATGAGGTACCTGCGGCTTATTAGCATGGCTGCCTTCTAGTCTTGACATAACAATGAACGAAAAAAGCCAGGCAGAAAATCTCAGGCTTTAATCCCTCCCTGGGGTTATGTAAGGAAAATAAAAATAGCAGCAGCGTTTGTGGAAGCTCCAAGCCTCTCATCAGTGCGAGCACTCAGGCCTCCCTTTGGTGGAATTGTGCTCAGCAATTAGCTTAAACCCCTGAGCCACTGGACCCAGCTGCCATTGTCCTGACATTTGCAGAAATACCGGGCCAGAGTGTGTGATTGGAGGCTTGTCTGGCTTTGCTCTGAAGGCACCTCACCCTGGGCATCTATAAATGCTTGTTCAGATTGACTGATTGACTGACAGCGCAAGCCCTGGGAGCTGTGCTGAGCAGAGGGAGGTGGCTGCCCCAGGCCCAGCTTTGTGTGCTGGGGGACAACTGGGGGAGCTCACTGGAGGCTGTGGGGCATGGCCCCTGCCCTCTGCACGCTCATAGACCACCAACGGAAATGAAACTGACAGCTATAGGTTAATGAGGAGGCCCCAGGCCACCCTGTGTGCAGGATGCTGTCACGGGAGTAACAGTTCAAAGGGGTCCGATCTGTAGTTTGGCTGTCGGCTGTTGGGAGCCAGCCAATTTATGTTGAAACATTTCCTCGGGATTTATTTAATCAGGTGGGGTTGGTACTGGTGAGAAGTTTTTTTGGTTGTTGTTGTTTTTACTTTTTATTGAAATATAACACACATGACAGAAAAGTACGCAGCTCGTAAGTGAATGGCTTGCTGAATTTTCACAAACTGAATGCACACAAGTAACGAGAAGCAGAATCCCACCTGCACTCAGGAAGCCCCCTCACACTTCATTCCAGTTATTACTGAAAAGTGTTTCTGTGTCTATTCATACTCACGCCCCTTCAGCAAAACCAGTATTTCTCCACATCTAGAAGGAGCCTTAAGTGGAAAACGAAGTGAGCTGGCCGCTCTTATTGTGTATCCTTGTGAGGTCCTAATGCCCCTCGTAGGAGGTGCCCAGGGAGCCCGGCTGCTAGCTCCTTGTCCACCTCCAAGTTCAGGGAAAGATGACAGGTGAGTCCTGGAGAAGGTCCTGCCTGTAGCCAGAGAGGTGACAGGAAAGGGTCCGTCCCTGTTCAGCTTTGGAGAGAAACAACTTTAAGGCAAGTGGACCTCTTCCTCCTACGTGTGGCCTCCTCGCAGAGCTGTGTCTCCTCTCTGCCAAGGTGGATACCCTTGTTATCCTGGTCAGTGGGTGACAGGACTGGGGGTAGTGGCCTCAGAAGGGTGTGAGGGGATTGAGAAAAGGTGAGCTGCCTTTAGTAATAGCGACTATGGTGCCCTCACACTGAAGGCGCTGCCCTGGCCACCATGCAGGGGTTGCTGAGGTGCCCGGTGCCAGCCCGTTAAGCACTTTTTGTGGATTAGCAAATTTAATCCTATGGCCCTGTGAGGCGGAGGCTGTTCCCACCTCCTTTGATAGAGGAGGGTCCGGAGGCTGGAGAGAAGGACCAGGAAAGGAAGGTGAACACAACCAGGAGGAAATACAGGGAGTGGCAAACATCCCCTTGGGGAAAAAGCTTCTGACCACCCATTTCTAAAGAGCTGGATGCTGGAGTTGGGGAGGTAAGGGCTCTGTGCGCAGTCCCCTCCTCCCTGTACTAACCCCCTCCCCCTTGCCTCAGGTCCTCCCACCCTGGCTGTCCAGGCCAAGTGTGATCCCTGCTTGTCCAGCCCGTGCCAGAACCAGGGCACCTGCCATAACGACCCCCTTGAGGTATACAAGTGTGCCTGCCCCAGTGGCTATAAGGTGAGTGGAGACTGAAGGGGGAGGAGGGGGGCTGCTCAAGTGTGCGGAGGGCAGAGCTGGGTCTGTCTTGTTCCCCACTCTGCCCCCAGTGCCCTGAGAGCAGTACCTGGTCCAGAGCAGGTGCTTGAGTGAACATTTAATCAGTGACTCAACATATGAATGAATGAATGAATGAATGAATGAATGAATGAATGAATGAATCAACAAGTAACACCCGGGGCAGGCCGGCCAAGGGGCTGAGGGGCTGGCTGTCTCTGTTGGCTCACACTACCCCGATTCTCCCTGGGATCCCCCTCACTGACTTCTTCCCTAGGGCCGAGACTGTGAGGTATCCCTGGACAGCTGTTCCAGTAGCCCCTGTGGAAATGGCGGAAGCTGCCAGGCACAGGAAGGCAAGGAGGCCGACTTCACGTGAGTTGCTTGGAGGGGCCAGACCGGGTGGGCAGGGTGCTGATGGGGGCCGGCACCCAAGCCTCGGTGCCCTGCTCCTCCAAATGGATGGCCAGGCCCCCACCCCTTTGCTTTGGGAGGAGATGGAGATGGGCTCAGAGGGAACAGACACTCACTAGAAGCCTCTCCACACCCACCCAGCCAAAGCCCCTGTTGCCCAGAGACAATGAAAGCGCCCAGCGATGAGGGGCTGCTGGAGTCACACAATAGGCAGCGTGGGGCTGGGCTTGGAGCTGAGCTGCCCACTGCTGCTCCAGGCCTCTTTCTGAGCTTCCCATGTGCCAGGGAGGTCTTTTGATGGCACTGAGAATCCATGGCCAAGGGCATACGCAGTGGCAGTGCCAAGGGGCAGCTTGGGGGCCATTTTAAACCCCTATAATCTCCACTAACCTGAGCCTCTAATCGAAGTCAAACATCTGCTTGTTGTGCCAATGTTGCCTGAAGGCAGGGCCCTTTGCCAGCTCCGTCCTATCAAGTCACCCCCTGAAGCCCCTAGACAGGGGTGGGGAGGCCTGCCCAGAGGTGGCAGCAAGTCCTGGTCACATCCTCCGGGGCCTCACTCCCCACCCCTGTCATCTCATGGTCCCCCTGCTCCCTCAAGAGCAGCCAGTTTCCCACCGCGCAGTGAAGGCCCGGCCCTCAGGACTCCCCTCTCAGGTCCTCCCAGTGCTGACATCATCATGCACATCCCCTCACTGACCCTGCTCCCCCAGGACACCTCGGGGAGCCCCCCAGTTCCTAGTGCTCTCCTGGACCCAGAGCTTTTCTGAGGAATACTGGATATTTAGTTGAAAATAAACTGCCAGTCGAACAAACTGGCTCTTCAGAAAATGATGTTGTATCTGCTGGCAGAAAGGCCAAACCTATCTTTGCAAAGCCAAACTACCAGATACAAAAAAAGAAAACACTAAATGGCTACCCCCCCATCCCTCCCGCCCCCATTTGTCACCTTGGAAATGGTGTCTTTACAATAGGCTTTGTCTTCCTGTGGGCTTGGGCAGCAGTTCCATCAAAGACCCCTCCTCAGTCCCTGGATTGGGGTGGTGGGGTGGCCGGGGATGGTGTCTGGAGAGTGACAGGCTGAGAGGACACCTCCCAAAACTCCCCCTGCTGGGCAGAGAGGGGGTGCAGCTCTGGGTAGCCCCCTTCTCACCTAGCAGCCCTACAGATTAGGGGCTGTCAGGTGGGCTCTCCAGGTAGAAGGGAGGTCCCTCCCTGAGTTACCCCTCAACCCTGAGGCTTACAAGGGCTTCCTCTATTTTCCCCAATCCACGGGGACTTTCTGAAATGCAAGCTAATCCCTCAGCTTAAAACCTCTCTGTTGCTGCACCCCCCTCCCAGTCTTACTGGGGAAAAATTAAATTCCAGGACATGCCACACAACAGTGGGCTTCAAACGTTTTTGCTCACATAGCCCCCCAAAACAGAAATTTAAAACTACACACCCACTTACACATTCTTAGAGTGACAGCTGAAATTTTTCATCGTAAGTTTAATTTTTTGTTGCAAAGGACGTAATTTTCAGGGTATTATAAATATTAACATTTTAAAATAAAATTATCACTCTGTAAATCACTCTTTTATCATTCTCCAATGTACTCTGAATTGCACAGCAGTTTGATACCATTTAAAAATTACAGAATCTCCTTTTACAGTTTAAACGTCTACCTCATTCTTTTTTTTCTTCTTGAATGAGTATTTCCATTTTCCTCCCCATGCCACTCCCCCATCTTTCCATCTAGTGCAATCTGTTTTTTTGCTAGAGTCTTTTCTTGAGCACACTGCCATACTTCTCTGGCACCAACGTGGGTATGTATGTTTAAATTTAAAGTTTTTTCTTATTTTTGTGACCATAAGCCTCTGATTAAAAGTCTCTTTTACATTGGGTTACCATTACAATGATCAATAATATACAGTTGATCAAAACAACATTACTGTGTACAAAATTTGATTGATAATTAGTACACATAAAAGTAAAATTTTATTAGATGTATCTCTTAATGAGATAGATGGAGTTTTTTGTTTTTGTTTTTTTTTGTGTGTGTTCTTTTCTTATCTTAGTTGGTTTATGTGTCCGTGGGTGAATCTTACAGAAGGAGAGAGGGCTCAGCAGCTAATCTATTCCATATTTATATGAGTATATACCTATAAATGCTGAGAAAGTTGGTTCACATAAATAAACCCACAGGATTAGGAGTTTTATTATAGCCATGCCACTCAAGTCTTTGAAACGCTTCTGAGTTTAAATGCCAAAACCCCAGAGTGATCTGTCATCAAAAATTATTTTTAATGCTCTATCAGCTGACAATTCTGTGAGGTCTTCCTTCAATTATTTTTAACACAGGGAACTGGAAACCTCTGGACTTGCAAAAACCATTTGTTCATTCACCTTCAAAACATCAATATTCCTAATTGTCCCTTTATTTGGGTGTGAGGATTTTAGGGCCCGGATATGTCCCACCTTGGACTTGGGCTGGGACAGGTGTGTACACCTTTTTGGAGCTCTGGGGCAGGTCAGTCTAGAGAAGAGTTCATGTAGAACTTGAAGACCTGGAAATTAATTTCTCAGACCTCTTTGACCCACATGTCCCTTGGAAAACCCCGGTGTCCCAGGGGAAGGAATACCTGGTTTGAAGATGCTCTTGAGTAGCTCCTGGCCCCGTTCTTACCCGATCCCCAACGTCTGTGCTCCCGAAGGCCTGAACTATTGGGATGAGCAGGACCCCTCCCAGAGAACTGACTGTAGGGTGTCCTCCAGGCTTTTGCACACGCCTCTGTCCCCCCGCCCCCTGCAGTCTTCCCTTTCCTTCCTGCTCTCCCCTGTGAGGGTCCTTGGCTAACTCAAGCCTGCCCTCAGCATTCCTCCCCAAGGAGGACCGAGGTGTTCTCTGCCTGCTTGTCTGCCCTTTCCAGCCTCAGGGCTGCGCCATCCTGATACTAACCGCCTCTCTCCTGGCCACCTGTCTCCACATCGTCTCCCCCACTTGACTTGAGTCCCTTGAGTACAGGGCAGGTCTTGTTCACCTCTAACTCCAGCACCTAGCAAGGGCCTGGTCCAGAACAGCGACCAAAACTCTGGGACGATGATGCTGACTGGTAGCCACAGGCCACCAGTGTCTCAGGAAGCCTGTCACCCTGGCCGTGGGCCCACCCCTTGTCCCTCTTCCCCTGCTTCCATAGGTGCTCCTGTCCCACCGGCTTTGAAGGACCTACCTGTTGGGTGAACACAGACGACTGTGTGGAGCATGCATGTGCCAATGGGGGCACCTGTGTGGATGGTGTGGGCAACTACAGCTGTCAGTGCCCCCTGCAGTATGCAGGTACGTGGGATTTGAGTGTCTGTGGGGTGGTGAGCACTGGCGCACATGCCCTGAGCCCAATTCCCGTGGGCAGAAGGGCTGGGGCCCTACCTCAGTGTCTACAGGAGCTTTCTCCTGGGCCGGCTGGCTGTCAGGGCACGATGGGGGCAGCTTCTCTCCTGTCTCTCCCTCATTTTTTTTACCCAGGAAGGGCCTGTGAGCAGCTGGTGGACTTCTGTTCTCCAGATTTGAACCCGTGTCAGCACAAGGCCCAGTGTGTGGGTACCCCGGATGGGCCCAGGTCAGTGTTGCCCATTTCCAGGGCCAGGGAAGGGCATAGGCTGCCAAGTCACCTCCCCTCCACCCCCTCCCCTTCCATAGCTTATTTCACCTGTCAAGTGGGTTTGGTCTCAGCTGTACAGGGTTCCTGTGAGTCAGTGTGGGGGGTGGATATGAGGACAGTTTTGCGGTCAGACAGACCTGGGGTCACAGTAGGACCCTGAATGGATGGCTTGACCACTCTGAGCCTCAGTTTTCTCATCTGCAAACTGGACACGCCGAAAGCTTCCTCCTGGGGTGGTTGTAAGGATCGGATGAGCCAACGCATAGAAAGCACTTAGTTCCGTGTCTGACATCTGATAAACGTTGCATAAATAGCTATTATCATTTCAGATTTACAATTTCTCATCCCCAGTTACAAAATCCCCCAAATTCTGAAAACCAAAAGCCAGTTTGATAGCATGATTGGATCTGTCCTCAACGTGTTTGGTAATAAAAGCTGATCTGCAGAGATACGGGATTATTTACAGTCACTATTCATCCATGTGTATGAATAAATGGAATTTTGCTGTGGAAATGGGAACATGTTTGATTTAGGGGCTGCCCCAGATATCCCTGGCCTGTTATAGAACATACAGTTATAGGCACTATATTACCTTTCCAAAATCCAAAACACTCTGAGTTCGGAAAACTGTCTGGTCCTAGGAAGTTTGGATAAGATGTTCTTGACTATTGTCACCATTGTTGCTACTGGCACATATGGAGGCACTTTGTCACCTGAAGACTGTGATATGAAGGTCATGGGCTTTTAAGAGTTTACTCTCATCTGCCGTTTTGCAAACATAGTGTCATTTCTGGGATTCCTGTTCCACGGGTGATCGGGGCAGGGCTCCTTGAGGTCTGTGGCTGAGGGACCCCAGCCACTCAGGCCAGGTGGGAGGTGGGGTCACCAGGGAACCCTTGGTCCAGCAGGAGCCACTTGAGGCCCATGGGCCCCAGGAGAGTCAAGGATTATGGAGGCCCAGATTCGAGATCGAGGTACCACATGGGAGCCTCCACCCAAGTGGTGGACAGAAGGGGCCCTCCTGGGTGAGCTGCTGGGTGGGGCTGGCAGATCAAATGGCATGCCTACCCCTCAGCGAGGCTGGACCTCAGAAAGGGGAATAAAGCAGGGCTGCACATCGTCCCGCACACTGTGCTGGGGTCATCCTGCACACAGGGGGCGTAGGGTGCATGTTCTCTCCACTTCCTGTCTTGGAAAGATGGAATTAACAGACACTCAGCTGTGCCTGGTACTGTACCTGGAACCCAGCAAGTATTCAGCACATTCAACGAATGAATGAATGAAATGAAGGGGTAGGTGGTGGCTTAGCTACTAAAACATTTTTCAGACTGCTGCTCAAGCTCCAATACTGTCTTTGTGATCAGTTGGGTGGGTCAAGATTACATAAAATATCAGAGGACATCATTGCCATTCTATATAGTGTGATGGCATGAAACTGGATTTAGGTGTGTGTGTGTGTGTGTGTGTGTGCGCGCGCGCGCACACACTGGATAAAAAGGGATTTCTTACAGTTTGAAAAACACTGGTAATGAGTAAAAAATCCAGGCAGGAGCACCCGCCTGCCAGGTTGTGGAGTTTGCAATTTGCAGTTTGCAGTATGGAAGGGTTTCCTGCAAGGGTTTCTGAGTGATGGCTGGGGTGTTTGCTGGAGGCTTCCCGGAGGCAGTGAGGTCTTGGCCTGGCTGGACCAAGGCAGGGAGAGAGGAGAGGGGAATCCAGAATCAACAGGTGTGAAAGCTGTGAAGTGCCAGTGGGATAGGGGTTGCGCCAGTGAGATAGGTCGGAGCACAGCGTGGGCCTGATGTGGGAGGAGCGGGACCACGAGCATCTTGCAAGGCTGTGACTGAAAAGGGGGTGGAGGACTGTGCCCTTTATTTGATAGGCAAATGGTTGGTTGAAATGGATTTTCACGGAAGCAGTGAAGCACAGTATGAGCTGAGAAGATGGGGGCTCACAGAGAGGCAGGCACGAGCCCTGCTGGGGCCTGGAGGCTGGGCTGGTGGAGCTGAGAAGGCTGGGGAAGAGGGATGAATGAGCCCCATGACGCAGGGCTGTGTGCTGGAGAGCAGCTGGGCGGGTCAAGAAGGGGCTGATGTTTGGCCCTCGACGTGCTGGTGGTGGTGAGACTGGGTCCTCCCTGGCAAATTCCCATATCGTCCTGCCCCTGCGTGTCCACCCTCCCAGCCCAGAGCCCACTTGAGCCCACACAAGCTCTTTTTGTCCTAGAAAAGGGTCCCAGGATGGGCTAGGGGCATCTTTATATTCAGGGCTCTCTTTGACCTCCTGGGGTCCCCATCGACCCACAGGACCTTGCGAGTGTCTGTCACACACACAGCCCCTGGGCCCCACCGGCCCCTGGCTGATCACCCCCCAACCCCTGCCCATCCCCAGGTGTGAGTGTGCACCAGGTTATACAGGAGACAACTGCAGTGAGGAGCAGGATGACTGCAGAGATCACCACTGCCAGAATGGGGCCCAGTGCGTGGATGAAGTCAACAGCTACTCCTGCCTCTGTGCGGAGGGCTACAGGTGAGCCGCCCTGGATGCACCTCGAGGGACTGACTCCTCCTAGCTGTCAGCCCCTGGGCTGGCAGGAGCCCCCAGGCATAACTAGTGGGAAGAAGTAAGGGTTATAGCCTGGGAGTTTTGTCTTGGGGTTTGAACTATGGCTATGCCAGTCCCAGCTGTGTGGCTTTGGGAAAGTTTCTTAACCACTCAGAGCATAGGCAGAGGGTCCATTACCTGTTTGGTGGAGGGAGTAGAAGGTGGGTACAGATTTGTAAGTAGTGCCCCATTTCTTACCTGCCCTGGAACTTCTGAAGACACATCCTGCCATAAAGGTCATTTCTTTGCCTTTGTATCCGGCCTCTTTTGGGAGGTTGGAAGGGGAAGGCACCTGCCCTCCTTCTGGCCACCCACCTCCCATGCTGTGCTTGGGTCTTTTTTTTTCTTCCATTTTTTACAGTTTTATTGATATATAATTTATAGACCATACAAGTCCCCCAGTTAAAGGGTACGATTTAATGGCTTTTATTATATTTCCAGACTTGTACATCGATTACTGCAATTTTAGAACATTTTCATTACTCCAGAAAGAAAGTCCACACTTCTTATCTGTCATCCCAACCCCCCTCCATCCCAGCCCCAGGCAACCGCTCATCTACTAATATCTGTATCTATAGATTTGCTTATTCTGGATACATCATACAAATGGAAGCATATACTCTGTGGTCCTTTGTGACTGGCTTTCACTTAGCCTCATGTTTTCAAGGCTCATCCATGTGGTTCATGTATCAGAACATCATTCATTTCTTTTTCTGGCTGAACATTAGTCCGCGTATGGATGTGCCACATTTGTTTATCCATTCATCAGTCGATGGGTTGTTGCCACTTTTTGGCTCATGTGCATGCTGATGCCGCAGGCTGTCACAGCATGTATCAGAACTACCTGTTGGTTGTACTGTCCCCGCTTGAATTTCTTTACTTTAGTAATGTGAGTCCTTTCTCTTTTGCTTGTGTCTTAAATCTCAGTTGTTTTTTGTGTGTGTGTGTGTTGTTGTTTTTTTCCCGATAAAATGGGACATGAGCAGTGACTGATTCTTCAATTTTAATGTGCACACGAGTCACCTGGTACCTTGTTAAAAAACAGATTCAGTAGGTCTCCCACTTCTGACAAGTGCCCAAGTGACATCGCTGGTGCTGGTCCAGGGACCACACTTGTTTCTAACCTTGTTCCTCAGTATCCTTCTGGTTCTTAGTTCTCTGGGGAAAAGTATTCGTTAGGAGCATCTTCTGTCCCCTTAAGGATCCAGTTTCCCAAGATGTTTAGTGATATTTTTTTCTACAGGACCTGGGGGGAGGAAGATGATGCCCCTTCACCTGCCCTGTCTGACCTGTGTCCTTTCCCTCCCAGTGGGCAGCTCTGTGAGACCCCCGTCCACCCGCCTACCCCCAGGAGCCCTTGTGAGGGGACCGAGTGCCAGAACGGGGCCAACTGTGTGGACCAGGGCAGCCGGCCTGTGTGCCAGTGCCTCCCGGGCTTCGGTGGCCCCGAGTGTGAGAAGTTGCTCAGTGTCAACTTTGTGGACCGGGACACTTACCTGCAGTTCACTGACCTGCAGAACTGGCCAAGGGCCAACATCACACTGCAGGTGCGTGCCTAGGGCACTGGGCACAGAGTAGAGTCAGACCAGGGGGACCTTGGTCTCAGGTCAGAACACCAAGACTCATCCTTGCCCAGGACAATGGGGAGGCCCCTGTGTTGGTCAAAACTCTCTGGATGTACATGTCAGCATCTCAGCTTGAACTAGTTTAAACACAATTGGAAAGGTTATTGGGTCACAAAACAAATCGCAGAGAAGGGTGGTCTCGTGGGTGACTGGATCCAGAAAACCAACTTACCAGGGTCCTCTCCCACCATCTCTGTCTCATCCACTCCTCAGCTTCCTCCTCCAATGCTGGAGACAGGCTTTCTCCGTGTGGCTAGAGCAGGGCCAGGGTTAGGCCTGGGCTTATATCTTTAACTAAAAGTCCCTGTGGTCCCTTATTTTGCTATTTCATGTCTAGAATTCCATCTCAGAACATCATGTTGAGGGAAAAAAAGCAAGCCCCACTTCAATAGCATTGATGGATAGTACAGAGGATTTGCTAAATATTTCTTGGGGAGGAAGAAGAGAGTAGATTATGTTGCAGGGCACGTGATAAAATATGTAAAACACCTCTTTAGTCATCTCTCTCTTTTCCCCAAATTCCATCCCCTACCCCAAATGCCACATCGTTCTCTCTTTCTTTTGCCCTCTTCTCCTTTTTCTCAGAACCCTTCAGCCTCTCAAACATGCTCACTCTGCTCTTCTCCCCATCATCACCTCTCCCAAATCCTGTCCATTTACATGGTCCACATAGCAAGACAACAGCTAGCCTAACTGCTCCGCCTAAAAAAATTCACCCAAGCCTTACCCAGCCAGTGCCTCAGGGATATCCTTAGAGAGGCTCAGTTTTTCCCACTATCCCTGTGATTGGCTCTCTCTTGCCAGCCCTAGTTGGACAACAATTAACAATCTCAGGGAAGACCTCTGATTGGCCTGCCTTCAGTCACATGCCCATCCCTGGACCAACCACCGAGTCCAAGGAGATGGGCTGCTGTGATTGGCCCAGCCTGGGCCATATGCCAGCTCTACAGACAAGAGGGGCAAGGTCTTTATCAGGAGAGGAAGAGGAATTGGCAGGAAAAAAAAGATCATAGCTCCAACAGCATCATAGAGAGATCTCCCGCCCAAAGCACAACTCCAGCTACCTGTGCGGTCCCAGCAAGGGGCCCTACCTCCTGAGTGGCTCCTTGTAGGTTTTGGTGGCACTGGTTATTAGAGAGCCTTCCTGATCTTGTCCTCTCTGTAGGTCCTACTCTGGCTCCAAGGCAGCTCGCTGAGGATAACGTTCCTCTTAGGGCAGGTGGTCCAAAGGGCTCTTACCTGCTCCTACTGGCACGTAGTTTCCAGGCCTCTGCTGCCCAGCCCTGGCCACACTATCAATGGAGAGAATTTGAATGGGGGCTGGTAGGGCATGAGGAGAAACAGCTTTTGTCAGGCCATGCCCCTTTTTGCCAGGGCATGTCACCTGGGCAGGCAGTAGAGGACAGTTCTGCACACAGCATCTCTTCCTTGTGAGTTCCCCGTCTGCCCCACCTACGAGCCTGTGCTGCCACATTGGACGGGGTGGGAGAGAAAACCCATTGCCCATTAGGTCTCCACGGCAGAGGACAATGGGATCCTGCTGTACAACGGGGACAATGACCACATCGCAGTGGAGCTGTACCAGGGCCACGTGCGTGTCAGCTACGATCCGGGCAGTTACCCCAGCTCTGCCATCTACAGGTAGGGCTTCCTCATGCCCACCAGCCACTCTCAGGGGTCTCCTGGGCCAAGAGCAGGTCATTCCTGGGACCGCCAGAACCTGGGCTGCCCAAGTGGAAAGGGCGTTTGAACCAGTGAGTGCAGCCCAGCTTGGGTCTGAGGCTCTCTGAGGCCTGGACAGTGGTCCCATCCTTCCCATCCCACCACTATCTCACAGGGGGCTCCTGAGGGGGAGGGGGAGACTGATTAAGTTGGAAACCCCTGCCCCAAACTTAGCTTTCTCCAGGGCATCCCGAGAAGGAGAGCAGGAGGGACTAGGCTATAGACCACCAAGTCCCCATAGACTCCTCCCTAAGAGATGTGGTCCCTTGGGAATCAGCTGCTGGACCAGTGACCTTTCAGGGGATGGTAGGGATGGGCCAAACTGAAGCCCATTCCTTGTGTGGGGACCCCATCTTCTTCCAGTGCTGAGACGATCAATGACGGGCAGTTCCACACTGTTGAGCTGGTCACCTTTGACCAGATGGTGAATCTTTCCATCGATGGCGGCAGTCCCATGACCATGGACAACTTCGGCAAACACTACACACTAAACAGCGAGGCCCCCCTCTATGTGGGAGGTGAGGATCTGCCCTGCCCCCGGCCTCTCCATCAGGTGATGGTGATAGCCATTCCAGGTGGGGCATCTGTTGCTCTCTGGCCTGAGGCTTGCCAGGAGAGCTGGTGCTCAGGGCACGAGTGTGTGTGTGTGTGTGTGTGGGGGTAGTCCAGGTGGTGGGGGAGATTCCTAGTGAATGGCCAAGATGCTGGTGGATTGTTCTCCCCTCCCTGGAGCCAGGCTGTTGTCCGCCCAGCCCAGACTAATCAAGGAGGATGAGTCCTGAGGTGGGCTTGAGGCCTGGCCTGAAGGGGTGGATGTGGGGTGGGGCTGGGAGTTTCCCAGCTGTCTTCTGCCCTGTGGGCATCTTTCCTTTTGTCTTTAGGCCAGAAGGGGATTCTCATTTGTTCAGCGTCTGTTCCCACTCTTGGAATCCTCGTAGGCCCGCTGCGTGAGGCCCAGTCACGGAGTCCCTGCATTAGCTGGGGACTGCACAGCTGGCCTTATAGGCTTTGCGGCTAAATAGCCCTGTCCACCACCTGTGCACATTTCTCAGCGCTGTGGAGGGTGATGCCTAGACGTAGGGCAGGTGTGAGGGATGGAGAACTTGGGTTCTAATCCCAGCTCTGCTATTTACTAGTTATGCAGTTTGGGGCAAGTCACTGAGCATCCAATGGAGTTTAGCAACTCCTACCTCAGAGAGTTGCTGTGAAGCGGTAACCACAAACGTGGGTGGCAAAGTAACATACACTTGAGTTCTAGGCCCCAGTCCTTTGCTGCTTCTGGAGTCTCCAGGAGGTAAAAGCTGGTGTCTCAGAGGGAAAGAAGGAGACCTGGGCGAGGGCATCTAGACGCAGGCACCCAGAGCCTCACTTATCGGCTGGCTGCTGCCAGGCCTGGCACCCTGGGCTCTGATCACAGAGGAAAGAGCTTTTCCATTTCTTCTGGGAAAGAAGTCTGGGCTCTCTAAGGTGGTGGAGGACCTTGGCTCAGGTTGCAGAGACAGAAGGACAGAGGCTGAGGGCAAGAGGGAAGTCTATGGAGATGCCCAGTGGACCTCAGAGGTGGGTGCCTGACTCAGCCCAGCTCTGCTCCCCTCCCTGCTGCCCCAGGGATGCCAGTGGATGTGAACTCGGCTGCCTTCCGCCTATGGCAGATCCTCAATGGCACCAGCTTTCACGGTTGCATCCGAAACCTGTACATCAATAATGAACTGCAGGACTTCACTAAGACGAGGATGAAGCCAGGCGTGGTGCCAGGCTGCGAGCCCTGCCGGAAGCTCTACTGCCTGCATGGCATCTGCCAGCCCAACGCCACCCCGGGGCCCGTGTGCCATTGTGAGGCCGGCTGGGGGGGCCTGCACTGCGACCAGCCAGCGGATGGCCCCTGCCATGGCCACAAGTGAGCCTGGGCTGGGCTCAAGGAGCCCTCACCCTCTACCCACCTGCAGGTTCCCTTCCTTTCCTTGCAAGTTCCCCTTCCCTGTGGTAAAGACACACTGTACTTTTAAAACCCCAAATCGGAATATGCGGCCTAACACAGGGTTGTTGTTTTTTTCCCTGGCTTTCAGTTTTTATTAAGAGGAAAGGTCCTTAGGGAAAAACAGACTCACATTTTGCTCCCAGTGTTTCAATCGTGGGAATAGGCTATCCCATGATACCATGGCTAGGGGTGTGGGGTACCCTTGGGTGGGCCTTGGATTGGCTCTGGCCTATCCTCATAGTGCTTTTTCTCTGTCTCCTACAGGTGTGTCCACGGGAAATGTGTGCCCCTTGATGCTCTTTCCTACAGCTGCCAGTGCCAGGATGGGTACTCGGGGGCCCTGTGCAACCAGGCCGGGGTACCTGCAGACCCGTGTGTGGGCCTGCAGTGCCTGCATGGCCACTGCCAGGCCTTGGCCACCAAGGGGGCACACTGTGTGTGTGATCCTGGCTTTTCGGGCGAGCTATGTGAGCAAGGTCAGGGAACGCCCTCCTGACATGCCCTCTCCAGGGCCCCTCCCCACAGTTGGTTCTAGCAACTTGTTTATTTCTTCCTCCCAACCTCAGCAACCCCTCTGTGCCCCTGCCCTGCTCCTGCACCTTAGGCTGCTATCTGGCTTTAGTGCCCCCCACTCTCTGGGCTCTGAGTCCCACCCCCAGATAGGGCCCCCCTTTATCCCTGGCCTACCTTTTCCTGCAGCCCCCTATGGTGGTAAGTGCCCCTGTTGGCTGGGGTCTCCTTATAAAAGAGATCATCTGGGTAACAGCTCCTGTTCAAACCTCTGCATGTTGGCCCATCACCTCCGGACCAGGGAGCAGCAGGAAGTCTAAAGGGTGGGGACTCCTTCCCAGGCCCTCCCTGGTCCAATAACCAAGATTCTTCTGCTGGAATGGAGACTGCTGAGGGGGGCAGGGGACGCCTTGAGAAATCCAGATCTCAGGCACTTTAGGGTCCGAGGCCACACCCTCCAGCACCAATTCCTCCCTCTAACATTACTGCCTCCCAGCCTCCAGCCTCTTCCTGTACCCCTCTAGCAATGGGGAGCACACCTTGCCCTGGAGGGCGCTGGCAGCTAGAAAGTTCTACCTTCCCACTGACTGCACTGTGGGCCCAGGAGGAAGCGTGTGCATGTGCATGCTGGGCAGGGGGCATGGGACAAAGTGGGGTCTGGGAGCTAGAGGACCCCGTCCAAGTATGCTGCCCTCCTCCTCTCCCCTCTCCCCTCTCCGCCCCCTGCCCTCTCCCTGCTCCACCTCCTTCTGCCTCCCCGGGGCAGCCGGCCCATGGGTGTGCCCTGAGGCTTTCTCTTGGTGTCTGTCCCATCCAGAGTCCGAGTGCCGGGGGGACCCTGTCCGGGACTTTCACCAGGTCCAGAGGGGCTATGCCATCTGCCAGACCACGCGACCACTGTCGTGGGTGGAGTGCCGGGGCTCGTGCCCGGGCCAGGGCTGCTGCCAGGGCCTGCGGCTGAAGCGGAGGAAGCTCGCCTTTGAGTGCAGCGACGGGACCTCCTTTGCGGAGGAGGTGGAGAAGCCCACCAAGTGCGGCTGTGCCCTCTGCGCGTAGCGCCCAGCGCCGGCGGGAGGGGGGAGGGCCAGTGGGGGGCACGGCCACGGGGAGACCTGGGCTGGGGTCGAGCCATCACCAGGGTGGCTACTGGGTGGCTGGACCCTCTCTGGTGGGCCGGGCCGACCTCCCAGGAGCTGGGCAGCCTTTCTTGAGCCAACCGCTGGCAGCTGGGGGCTGAGCAGGTGGGCGAGGCCTGGCTGCAGACCGCCCTCTCCGGAAGTGCCTTGCACAAATAGGCGCTTAATAAATATTTGTTGAATGAATGTGTGCGTGAGGTCAGGCCACGAAGTGCAGCATGGTGACACACTCCCTCCTTGCCTGCTACCTGGGTCTGAAGAAGGGACTGGCCCCTTCCCAAACCAGCCTTTCCCTCTTGTCTGAGGCCCTTGCTGGCGCCAGAGCCCCTTCCCCCTGCAGATAACCTTGAAGGACTCTCAGCCTGCCCAGGGGCAGCCAGCCTGGCTCTTAGCTCCAGCTGCACAGCGTCTTCAGGCAGTAGGCCAGGCTGCAGAGGGGAAGGACTCCCTCCTGCTGGCCAGGAAGGGACTGACCCTTGCCCCGGGGCCAATTGGCTGTGCAGCCACTGCTCCCTCAGGAACAATGCAGGGGATGGAGGTGGGTCTTAGGATCAGACAGACCTCTGAGTCCTAAAGTTATAGGATGACGACCATTGTAACTTCAAGGAAAGGGATCATGTGGAGGAAATGGTCACTGGGACTGCTTGGGGTGGGGGGATCCCACCAAAGATGACAGGGGCGTTCTTGGTTCTAGGTGAACAACAACATCACTTCCGGACACTAGCCAATGAATGGGCATTGGTCCTGGGTTTCCCCAGCCACCAGTGGCTGGAAAGCCATTGGCAGAGGGACAGGGTGTAGGGAGCTTGGGCTAGGCTTCAGGGAGGGATCCCTTCTGGAGGAGATGGGGTTCAGATCCCCTCACACTACAGACCGGTAGGGAGCAGTGGTCCAGGCATCAGGAAACCTGCCGGCTCTGTCACTCTGGGCAAACTTCTTCCTCGTGGGCCTTCGCCTCCCCGGGGTAGGGAGGTGGGATGGCTGAAGCAATGGAGACCCTCCCACTGTGGCTCCAGGAGGGAGGCTGCAGGAGTAACAAGATCCGTTTTCATTCATCACATCAACAAGTGTTTATGTGCCTGACTAGGGCTGGGTACTGTGGCTGTTCTGCTTTCCTGGACAGATGCCAACTAATCACAGCACATCACAGGAGCCACCGGGATGCCTGGGAAGAGAGTGGAGTCAAATGGGGGCTCCAACCACAGACACGGCCCGGGCTGGAGCTGCTGACCCGAGGTGTTTGCAAGGAAGGACTCAGTGTTTGAGAAGTCACTGAACACATGACCATGGGGCTATACATGCTTCTCTTCCATGCAGCATCAAAAAGCAGAAAGATTACCTTTGAGCCTAAATAGCGAGCTGGTTGTAAAACAGGTCACATTCTCTTGCCCCAGATGTCTTCCCGAGGGTGCCCCGGGGATCCTGGTAGGTAGGGGGGTGAGCACACCCTTTTCTTGGCTCCTTCCATCTGCAGACAGAAGGCAGCGTTGGGGGCGCGTGGGGGATGGGGTTGGGTGGCATTGTGCTTGTGTTCTCAGCCACTGTGGCAGCGAGGGGACCCTTTGACAGTCGAGGGCTTGAGCCTCCTGTGACTCGGACCCTGGCATGTTCCACTACACCGGGACTCAGGCCAGTGAGTTAGAGTCCTGGGCCCCTGTAATGGGATGAGGACCCTGCCCTGCCCGATTGGGGAGGTGCTCTCATGGCTGGATCGCCCCTCACCAGGGACTGGGCTCTATTTTCTTGTGACTCTGAGCAAGGCCACAGTGCCCCTCCCTCGTGGACAGCAGCCTGGGCTCTTACCTGTAGTTTCTGGGCCACTGAGGGACCCTGGAGAACAGCTAGCACCAGGCTGGACACACAGGAACGCTCAAGTGCAGCCAGTTTGTCCATTCCATGGGAGAGAGGTGTTCTGGGACCCACCAACCCTGAGAAATGTACCTTCCCCCTAGCCACTCCCATTCCCACTGCCCTGAAGCAGCAGCTCCCTGGGCATGAGGGGCCCTGACTGGCAGGGGCCTCTTCACAGGAAGTGGGAAGGGCACCTGCAGACAGGTGATGACAGCCAGGAGTCCTGCAGCCCCCCAGCCATGGGGTGGGGAGGGTAGGCAGAGGATGGCCTGTCTACAGGGGGCACCCTGAGAGTTTGCCACTGGCCCCCCTGCCCCTCCACAACGCCCCATGTCTCAACCCAGCTCCATACCCACCCTCGGTGGAGCCGGAAAATTGAGAGCCACAAGGGTGTGAGGGCATCAAGGGGCCAAGAGAACCATGTGCCCCAGGACCAACTTTCCCTCAACTTAGCCACCACCCTGCAAGTGGCTAAGGACCTGGATCACACCTCACAGTGGGGCCCGTGGAGTCCCAAAAGGCTACCATGAAATCATCTGTCAAGTCATCGCCATACCTTGCCACCCCTTTGGTGAAGACCTTTAGTTCACTTTGATGTTGCCATTGGCTGTTTCCATTAAACATGCACTGAAAGAGACACAAGCAGGAGAGTCCTGAGGTTGCTGCTGCTCCGGCAGCACTGCAGGCGACAGTGGCCTGGGCTCCCTGTGAAGATGTCAGGAGATGGAAAAGGCCGGACTTTGTCTCCTCTTTGCCTGCTGTTAGCCTAACCATGAAAGTATCTCTTTATACAGAATACTTAACAGATTCTAATATATATTTGTATTTCATTTTGTTATAGTATTTTTATATGTTAAAGTCAACATCCAGTGTCTTGTTTGATTTTCAGATGCTCTGTGGTTGTGATATTGTTTGGGGGTTTCTGTAGCCTTGTTTGGGTCACTCTTTAGAGAGACTGGTTTAGAACAGGCCTGTGAGGGAGCCACACTTGCCCTTTGCCTAGAAGTGTTGTTTTAGAACATGTTGGATATTGTCTGTTGTCTTCCATGTGAACATGACATTGATTCACTCAGGTTGTGCCTTGTTGGTCTCTTTTTCTGCACTGATGGTGAGCCAGGGCTGCTGACATGCACCCTTTCTGGTTCGAGGGTTTCGGGGCTGCCCACACACCAGCCACAACTGATGGCTCCCAGATGCAGCACATGTAGGACGTCTGCCCTTGGGACTCTCTTGTCTTCCTTAAGTGGCAAAGGCGGTCCGTTCCTCCTGCAGAAGGGAGCGGGGGGCTGGGGGGTTATCGCTCCCTGGAAATGTCAGTGAGGGCAGAGCCTGGCACTGCACAGCACACGGAGGTAGATCCGGGAGCCTGCGCGTCCTCATTTCCCAAGTGTCTGCTGCTCCACTCGCCTTTTGTTTGTACAGAGCCACACCCATGTTTAACCAGGCTCTGAAGATTCAGAGCATCAGGGCAACAGATTAGAAAGCAGTGTGGCTTCTCAGCGGGTCCTGGAAGGTTAACTTGCCTGTCGCCTGGACAGTGGTTCTCAGGGACCAGTGGAGAAGGCAGGCAAACAGACTTCTGAGGGGGTTCTGCTACAATTTCAGGAGTTCTGTAGGATGAGCAGTTAAGGGAAGCCAGGCCGTGGCAGTTAGGCTGGCAAGGCCCCTGACACTATGGGGACCCCACTGGCCTTCCTCTGATGCCAGGACCACAGACTGACTTCCCCCTAGAAGATGGGGTGGAGGTGACAGTGGCCTAAACTTACATGGTCACCTTGCAAGTGGGCAGGCATAGTAACTGCAGTGCTTTTAAAGCAATTAGGGATTTTGGAGGAAATATAGTGAACGAGGTACATGAGAGAAAATGGGTTAAAACAGGGTTGTAAACTTGTGTGGAGTGAGTGGCCAGTAGGTTGCCTAAGTAAGAGGGCACACACCCTTCTGGCCCAGCCTTTGTACGGCCACTTCTGACAAAGCAGAAGGTACAGAGACCTAGTTCCTTACTGTAAAACAAAAAGGGGGGACAAATGGCAACTGACAATTAGGGACATTTTCTAACCTACTGAGCTACTGAGCTGCAGCTGATTCTTACCATGCATGAATTGAGTCAGATCTTCATTTTTTTTTTTTTTAAGAGCCAGAAATCAATCTCTATGCAAACATCAGTTTTTAAATATCTTTAAAAAGCACAAACAAGGGGTTAAAAATAAAACACATCTGTAAGCCACCGGTTTGTAACCTCTGAATGAAAAGTAAAAAGTGGCAAATTTCATTAACAGTTAAAAGGAAATCTCCAGCCAAGGTAAGAGGCAGCGCAGGGGCTTGGTTGAGGGGACGGAGGCAGTAGGAACGCCCAGGCTTCCGACGAGTTGCCCAAGTTTTCCTGAGATTGGTGATAATGCATCTCTATCATCCCTACACCCTGAGCCCTCAGAGTTAATTTTAGAGGTTATCCCTCACTCCTAGCCGGTCTGCACCTCTCAGGTCATATTCTAGTTATTCTACCACAGGATGAATATTGGAGGAAAAGAAGTCTATTTTAACAATGAAAAATCCTCATCTGGAACAAGCTAATACTCCAAATTCAAATTGAGAAGAGGTGACCCAATGGCCAGCTAAGGGTGCTACCCATTTTCCCTGGGTGTAGTTCTGCATATCGATGGCCACTGCCAGATAAACTTGTTCATGAAATCACTGCTGATTCCACAGGCCCCCTGGGTCCTTAAACAGAGCCATCTCAAGTAGAGTTGGGAGGATACAATGAAACAGGTCGTGAAGCAAGTACCTGGAAGGACTGCTCCTTCAGCCACACCCCAACATGGGCTCCAGAGAGCCGGGTGGCCCTCCCTGGTGGCTGTGCACACCACCTCCTTCCTTGAACAGGGGCTCACCTGAAGTCAGAAGCGTGAAGAATTCAATTGCCCCCTGACCCTCAGGATGACGCGCTGCCACTTTTCCAACTCTGCCGCTTCCAACTCTGCCGTGAGAATTCCCAAGGATTCACCCACTGTGTTGTCTCTTCCCTGACTTTGAGGTGTAACTCACAAAATGGCCATTAATCCAGCAAACCGTGTTCCTTTAAGTCCTGCTACCGGGGATGAGGCAGGAGTACGAGTAAGGATTACTTTTTGGTTCCTTCTGGCAACCTATCAACTTTGCTATAGGCTACGAATTGAATGCTGGGCTTTGATGCATTCGGTCCCCTCTCCAGTGACTACACAAACACACGTTAATATCAAAGAAGTTTAATACGCTGCAATAAAATAAGCGCCTAGAAAAAGCTCATGGAATAGATGTCAATGTTAGAGAAATCCCTCCCACACATCCTCTAGCTCCATCCCCCCATCCCTCAAAACCAAACAAGAAAATCTGAAACAACAAAGGAAATCCTTCAAGCTTGGATTTCAGCGAGGCCCCTTTACCAATAACAAGAACACAGTTTCCTACATGGCCTAATAGGAAAGGAAAACACAGAAGCACAAAAAAGTCCACAAGATTTCAATAGGTAAGAGACTTGGTACATATTCAAAGTTAAAATAACTCCAACTTTTATAGCTGTACATATTGTTTTAAAGCAACTTAATATATTTTTTAAATTTCATATATACACTCTCAAAGGTTCTTCAGGTGAGGTATGTAAACATTGTCTAATGAAAAATTTTCAATGTTTCAAACCAACAAATTCACAGCATACATTACATTTTCATCCATTAACGACACAGTATTTTCCTACACTCACTAACATAGCGGAAATCCAGGCCCAAGAAATACATGCTGTTCATCTGATAACCATTTGCAGAATTTCTCATTTCGCTGCTTTTGGAAAGACCACCTTCGCACAGGTCAGGGGCACACACTTCGTGCCAGGAAGGGGCTGGGCCCTCCAGAGACTCTCTCCTTGGGCACCTGGATCACGGGCTAAGACTCACAAGACGGCAAAAAGGAGCACACCTGAACAACTACGAGATTGACCTTGGCTATGACACACTGGGAGGAACCAGAAGGGCCTGTAAAGGAACGGTAGAGATTCATCTTAGAGCTCCCTGGATCCACAGCCAGATCAGCAGCCCTTGCCCTAAACTCATTCTGAAGGGTCGTGGCCTAAAAATAAAAACCCAACATGGCACCTGAGCTTCAGTTAAATTGCATGGGCCTCCTAGGACCCCTGGGTGCCCCAAAGGCATTAACTCTGGCCTAAAGGAGGACCCTGGGCTGTGCTTTTCATACAGGTGGGGGATGAATTTCTTAATATCATAATGCATCTGGGAAAATAATGCCATGAGTTCACAAAGACAACAATGCCTGCACACAGGCACTGGCCAATGACCTTGGAGGAGCTCGATTTTGAAAACTACTTGTTCCCTGAGGGTAAACAGCAGGCTTCTATCAAGTGAGGCAAATAAAGGGATTATTATTACAAGGTAATAAGACTTGGGGCGCCTCAGGCCAGAATTCTATTTTACCCCCACATAATTTACAATGCCCCCTCCCCGCCCTCCCACAAGAAGTAGTCACCTTCCCAATGATACAACATAGGTCAGTTTCTTTCCTCTTGCTTGCTTTCAGGCTCAGCAATGGAAAGTTTTACCCTAATGCACCCACTTCAATCTAAAAAAACACTAGTGAAAAATCTCCAAACACCATCATAAATACAAAAGAGAAGACATATTCCAAAAGCCTAAAAAACTACATTATTCTATTCATGGTTATTTGGGTGTGGGGTATTTTTCGTAAAGTTTAGGACGGGGACAAGGAGAGGCTGCTCAACAGCTTAGAAACCTGCTGAACTGGACACGCTGGGCGACCTGGAGTGACTGCAGTCCTTGCACGGACCTAAACGTTTCCGCCCCAGACACGAAGAGGGCTTCAGAGATGTCACGCCCAGGTGCAGAGGAGGATTCCAGGAAAGGGGCTAGCTTTCAAAGGTAGGTCAGATATAGTCAAAGGACTTCAAATTGGTCATTTACATTTCTAACGTAAAACGTTCTTCCATTTACTCTCTAGTCAAATGAGCTTTGCCTCAAGTAGATTCTGGAAGCCTTACAAATTCCTGGAAAATTGGTGATTTTTTTCAATCTCTAGGCCCAATTCTTGATGTGTCTGGTGCTGGCAGAGTTCACATCCATTGCTAGAGCTGTATGACTGGAAGGAGCGTGCAGACAAACAGAAGCAAAAATTCAAGTACAGCAACCTCTCTGGCAAAGGCAAGAGGTCTTAGCAAGAGCTGTTCTACCCCCACCCTATCCTCTGAGACAAGGACCCACGTGGAGCCCGGAATAAATGTTATTACCTAGGATCTTATTGCTTATGGGCAACACATCAGAAAGAACACCTGGAAATCTGCTCTGCAGATCTGGGGACTGACCACTGACCAATTTATCATACACACGCATATATACTATATATATATAATATATATATAACATAACCAGATGAGACGAGGGGGCAATTAAAGCTTGGATTTGATGTAATATTACAGATCAAATGCCCCAAACAGCTCTCAACCTGCTGGTTTTTGTTCTTTCTCCATGTGTGTTATGAAAGGAAGTCCACTGCTCAAAATATAATCTTCTACAATACTACAATGCAAACCAACATCACTCAAACATGAATCTGTATACAGCACATATAATAAATATTTTTAAAAAACTATTTACAACATTACTTCTTGTGAACACTTAATGTGAGCAAAATTTCTTTCTTTCTGCAAAGGTTAAAAAAGTTTGACTGTCTAGTTCAGTGCTAAATTCCCTGGCACCTGATTACCCATTCACATTTCATCTTAAAATCAGATTTGCTTACAAATAGTATCTTAGAAAAAAAACATTCTCCAGCATTACTGTTCAAGTGTACTCATTTCTTTAGAAAAGACAAAGGGAAGCCGTAAGTAAATATGCGGGTATGATGCAAATGGATGACAAAAACCCCTTGTGTCGGGTCCCAAGCTCTCTGCAATCCTCAGGCTAGCCAACCCGGCAGAATGAGACGCACGACTCAGGCAGGGGTGCCCAGGAATGAGGCACAGAGAAGAGGAACACGATTGGAAAGCATAGGGGTGCTCTGAATTGCAGACCAGAACTCCTGAGAAGCTGCAGACATCTTAGAACAGATGGTCTTGTCCTGTAACCATTGGTTACAGGTAGGGCTGGCCCACATCTGCACAGATGTTGCTGAGATGGGGAGGAGGACGAGGAGGAAGAGGAGGAGGAGGGGAGTGAGATGCTCATGAGAACTGTCAAGGTGTGGAAGGAATCGTGCTTTCATGTTTCTCCCATGCTTAACGCGAGCGGGAATAGGTGTCTTTTACAAACATGAGAAAGACTATAAAATACAACTTAATGCTTTCTTGAGGCAACCAGTGGTTTCTCCGTATCTCACAAGTATGGGTTTGGATTTCCTTGGGGTTACAACTAAGGCTCACTTCCCTGCACAGGCTGCTGAAGCGCACAGGTGAATGTACCAACTGGTATGCGAACAGTGGGCTGCTTGAGGCCAGCCCTGACGCCACGGCTGGCACAGCCGTACCGGTGGTGGGAGACCCATTCTGTTCTGGGCTGGGGTGACAGTGGGGGGATGCACCTAGGTTCCCGATCCACGTTCCATCTGCCCCAGAACAGTGAGGGTTTCAAGGCCCCACCCTTCTGCCTTCACTCTGCTGTTTGGGGGTTCAATGGCTGAGCATGGTAGCTGGGAAGGATGGGTGATAGAACACTTTTTTGGAAAGCCCTTTTGACAGTTAATTTGTTAAAATAAATACTTTCTATAGAAGCATTTAAACAGAAAAATACCACTATTTACAGTGAAATAAATTCCCCAGTGGTGTGTATAAATATGTATTATATATATGTATTTGAAACCGTAGGCTCTAACAGTCTCCTGGAACTATTAAGAATGCAGAAACCACTGGTGAAACTAATAACCTTAAGCTACAGTGGCTCTAAAACTAATCCTTACCTGTGGTATATACAAAATTATGCAGATGTTAAGTATAGCATTTTTTTCCACAAATTAGCTCCCAAATACTATAGCTTCAGCTATGAGAGGTGTAGATTACAGAAAACAATGGGGGGTGGAAAAGTTGATAAATTGAATAGCTTTTGGACCCAATGTCTAAATATTAGAAGGAAAATGTTTGTAATATGACATACATGTGTTTAGTGAAGCACTTAGGAGGTGGGAGACTTCCCAGAAAAGATGCCTCCTGGAAGGGGCTGGCGACATAAGCAGAAGAGTGAAGAGGCAAATGTGGGGAGGTGACTCCTCAAAATGAGGTGAGTTAAGCCTGGCCGAGTGCGGCTTCACTGGCCATCCAGAGAGCTCTGAACTTCAGTCTAACTAAAGCTGCTGGTGTTCCAACAAGGTGCCATGGACATGCTGGTATTTTTAAGAGCTGAGAATGGTGGTCTAGATTTGAGGTTCCAATAGGCGAAGACCAGCCATTTAGGTCCACTGACCAAAGCTTGGGGAGTGATAAATTTGCAAATACACTACATCTGAGAAAGAAAAGAGGGACTCCAGGGGGTAAAGCTAACTTGTTGTGTCTGGCCCTGAGGCACTATTCTAGGCTCTAAGTTCATTAGTAATTCTGTTTGTGTTGAGCAAGGCCATAGAGGAATGTTTCTCCAAGAGTCAAGTTCACTCTGATTCATAAACATGCAGAAGACTGTATTTTCAGTGTAAAGGACTTTGTACTTTGACTTTTAACTACTTAGTAGATAAGATTTCATGACCATGATTCAATGAATATTTGATCAACACAGGAGGGGTTGCTTGTTCTTTAATGCACAAGCATTACTCAGGGATAACATGAAACAGCCGTGTGCTGAGATGCACGCACAAGATACCCTGAAATCGAAAAGGAAAGAAATGTTGCAATGCTGGATGTGAAAAATGTTTGTGCCCAACTGTCCACACAATTTGATCTTGAATGACATATTACAAGGGTCAATACACGTTTTCTGTAAAGGCCAGGTAGTAAATATTTTATATTTAGGCTGTGTAGGCCACACATCTCTGTTACTTTTTAACGTAACCCTTTGGAAAAATGGTAAAATGCATTCCTTCAACCTCTGGCATATTATGAAAACCATGAGCACCTGGGGTTTTTTTGGGGGAGAGGCAGGCTATACTTTCAGGTGGTTTGCCTACCAAGGACCTCGCATTAAATGGAATGGTCCCAGGTAGGAGAAAGCCTGTGTCACTGTGCTCACCAGGTGACCATAACTGCACAACGGCCCCTTTGAAGGACGGAGCAAAAGATGGCTCCTGAGCATCAACCACCAGCTCTGAGAAGAGGAAGCTCAGCCAGAGGGAGGTAATGGAAGGAACTGCCCAGCACTGGCTCAATTCCAAGGGCCAAAGCACGAGCAGGGATGTCCTCCAGCAAGTGCCCTGGACCCCCGCCCGCAGAGCACGGCAAAGCCCTGAGCCGGGGGCAGCACCAGAGCTCTGGGTTGTTGCAGCCTGAGTACGGTTTATTTTAAAGAGGTGAGACCTTCAAGTCTTCCAATCCAGCCACTGTAGAATAGAATAGTTTGTTCTGGGGTTTTCAGGGATGAATTCTATTGAAGGCTGCCTCAAAGGCTTCCCATAATTCTACATGCTTTAAATACAGTAATATTTTTCTTTTCTTTTCCCCTTGAAGACAGTTTGGGAGCAAGCGCAAAGCAGAGCATACCGCTGGGATGTGAGGATGGCCTTGCGGATACCATATACATACAGCGGGTCTCAGTATTGTAGTGGGCAGCAAGCCGTAAGATGACAAAAATGTACAGCTAAGAATGCAAAATGGTAACAGTCTATCTGTTTCAAAACAATTGAAAGTCACGTTTGGGGGCCACTAACAAAAAGCTTTTCACCAACATGACATTCAACTTTGAAAATTCAATTTTGAAAAACAGCATAGAAACTCATCCTTAATTTTTGGGGGGAGGAGGAAGACTTAACACCTTGAAGTTGACTGGATTTGATCTAAAGATGTAAACCCTAATTTCTCAGCCAGACTCAGACTACAATAGGCTTCAGTTTCTATTCTTCTTTTCTAAAGCACTTCAAGCCTCTATTTTTTGTTGGCTTGCCTTTAATAAAATTATTTTGAAAGAGGAGTATGGGACTGAGAAAAGAACAGCCAAGAGAGTTTTACTTTCCTAGGAGCTGGCCAAAAATATTACATAATAAACAATGCTTTCGGTTTGTGGTGGGACTTTGTTTCCCCTCTGTGAAGCCTTTTGCCGTATCTAAAAGTGAGGTTCAGAAAACTGAACATCCAACTAAAGTAGTCTCAACTAATTTTGAAAGAAAATCTTGGCTTAGTTTAGAAATAAACAGGAAGTGAAGCTGGAGTCAGGTCTATGATGAAAACAACGAGAGGCTCAGGCCACGTAATTTTGGAACTCTCCATTCCTATTAGCTCACGGGTTCTGACTCTATCACTAAAGAGGGGCTCATTCTGGCTACTGTGATGGGTGATTCTGAGAAGGAAGATGTGAAGCGAAGGTAGCTCAAGTTGCAGGAGATAGTACTTGGATGTGCTGTAGCAATATGGCTCTTTTGTAGCAAGAATAAAGAAACATAAAAGAACAAAACTGAGGTAAGATAAAGAGGAAGGAGCAGAAAAGGACAGAGAGGAAAAGAGGCAGAAGAAAAACAGATACCCCAGGGAAGATTTCTGTTCCTGAAAATAGATTATTTTCTCAAGCAAGGGCCAGCAAACTTTGTCTTAAAGGTCCAGACAGTAAAGTCGTTAGGCTTTGTGGGCCACCCGTCCCCTGTCGCAGCTACTCAACTCTGCTGAAAAGCAGCCAGATAATCCATAAACCAATGGACGTAACTTTGTTCCAACAAACTTTTATTTATAAAAGAGCGACCAGCCCACAGTCTGCAGACGGTTGATGGATCACTTCCCAGCTCAAAGAGAGCCTGCATGAGCTGACCTAAAACCACGGGGACTGGGGGTGGCTGCCTGGCCCAGCACTTCGGGACATTCCAGCCCAGTCCTAGATGCAATGACAAGACACCAGACTTGTTGATGGGGACACAACAGTCTCTCCAGCTTGTATCACATAGCATGTTGTCCTTTCCTACGTGGCTCTTAAAGTCCACTGATATACAGAAATGTTGCCCATCACTGAGAGTGATAGCTTCTGCCCTCAACACAGAATCCATCCCAAGGCAGGAAAGACACCAAATTTTAATTCAAAGTAACTGCCTGAAAGTTTCACTGATGACCTATCTAAGCAGTGAGAAATTCACCTGGGCACGTGATGCAGGAAGGATCCCATCAGGAGCACCACAGACCGGAAGGTATGACTAATTGCCCTCGTCTGTCCATACTGCTACGGGAACGAGGCACGAAACCCACAGCCTGACGTTATTGTTAGATAAGGCTTGTGTAGAAGTCCTTCATGCAACACACACAATGGAACTGGCCCCCCTAAGGGACCCAAGGGACTAGCAATTGCAGATTCACAGACGCCAATAACATTCCTACATAGGAAGCCTCAAGAGCAGCACAAAGGTTTTTGGCGTTCCTGCTGTGCTGCAAGACTGCTACATGTGTGAGGAAGTGCCGGGGGGAGGCTCCATGCTGTCCTCCCAAACCCAGGGAGCTTTGTGGGAGAGAAAATGGGTCTCTTGAAGAGGGCCCAGCTCTGGGGAGCTCTCGTAGAGCTTCAGCGACTGCTTCCCAGGCATCTGCCAGCAACTCCAGAAGCTCAGAGGTAATACCAGTGCTCTCTGGTCATCAACTTCTGCTCCAACATTGGGACAGTCACTTCACTGAGCATGGGCCCCAAAGCAGAGTTCCTTGCTGATTTAGAGTCCAGAACGTGGGACAGACTGTCTTTGCATCCGGTGGCAAGCCACACTGTGAATATGGCTACAGAAGGGAGGTCTTTGCAAGGGAGGGAAAACTAGGGGAGACTCGAGCCAATACCAGGCCTGGGCTTAGAGGTATCTGGGCGACAGCATCAGCTATAAGTGGAAAAAGGCCTTCCAGAGTGGGGCCTCAAGTGTTGTTTTTCTCTTTTTCCTATTAGCAAAATTAATTGAATCAGCAAACATAAGATTAAACAAATACAAAAATAATTCTAAACTTTTAATCTCCTAATTATGTAGAATCCCCAGTCTATTGAAATGTAGTCTCTCCTATAAAGTGTAAGTTGATTTTAAAGATGATCCATTGCATTGTTAGGTATATAAAATAAATGCATACACATTGATAACTTTTCTCAAATACTTTCTAGAATGGGAGAGAAGGCTATCATCTTGACATAAGCTTTTACAAATGAAAAAGAACTGAGAAAAGTAATGGAATGAATTATAAACCCGGAACTGGAAAAGTTCCCTCCACGTACTGCCTCACACCTCTCCCAATGCAAGCACCCTTCCAAGGTAGTCGATATGCAGCTAAGGGGGCACCTTGAACGTATGTACAGGAATCAGCACACCTGACATCAGCAAACCTCAGCTGTTTAAGTCACCACAAAAACAATATCCAGTGACAACTATATGAAAAGATTTTTTTTTAAACCTAAAAACCACTTTTTAAAGATTAAATGAACCTACTTAAAACATATTAATGCTTCTGTGCAACTTAATGCTGAGAAAGGGCTGCCAACATACACACTCAGCAGTTTCATTGACATAGGTAGCTCTTGAATGGGCACAAAGATATTACAAAGAAGAACAAGAGACTCGGAGGATAGAGGAGACCTTAGGGGGGAAATCAGCATCACTGAAGATAGGAAGCTTCACTATCTATGAAATTCAACACAATTCTGAATTTCCCGTGAATCAAACGCTTTTCTCCAGTCCTACCCAATCATCAGAAGCTTTCATTGTACATAAACAGCAAACCTTTTAACAGAATGGGTAGAAGGCCTATTTTATCATAATCTAAATGAACTAATGCATGAAAAAAAGTCCCCCTGGGTTTATCTAAACTGATCTGAAACAATCTAAATGGAAAAATTTTTAATAGGAAGGACAGAGTGGCAGCTGTCCATACAAGCCTGTTTTGGTGACAGGGCATGTTAATAACCCTGGCTATTGAGGCTTTCATAACCAAGCCTTTTTTGAAGAGTGGCCCAACGAAAATGTCAAGTACACACTGTGTTATAATGGAGCAATGTTATAGGCACCAAGGTAAAGCCAATGCACCCATCTCAGGCTTTACTCGGGAAAGGCAAACATTAGTTACAAATACAGCAGCTCTCACTTTTGAGCCATGGAACAGAGCCTGACATGGCAGAGGCAGGAGTGAGGCTACCAGCATGAACTGGGAGTATGGTGACAAGCAATCAGAAGGGACACTCACTCTAAACACGTACATCCGCATGAACATCAGTTCCGGTGTAGGGCGTGGGGACCCCCAAGAGACGCGAGAGCTGCTTCTTCCAACTGCAAGCTTGCTGTGACCTTTACATAACTGTGCTGCTTTGACCTTTCTGAGTCTGATGCCCAAGTAGTTTGCAGGATGCTCACAGAGACCCTGGGCCACATTGAAACCACCTGGTCTGTGCTGATTACCCAGCTCATGACCCCCCGAGCACAATGACGGGGAAACAGAATTTCACTGTAGAACTGGGGGTGGGAGACATTTGTGGCTGACAGCCATAGGCAAATGCCCCCAAACGCACATGCACACACACACTCTTAAACGTTTCTACTACTGGAAATAACATTTTGGCTTTCTTGAATATGGACGTATTCAGGATAAGAAAGAAAATTAGAACAGTCACTCTCGTCCTAATTGACAAATCACAGTTACAGACAGAAAAAAAAAAAGAATCCTAGATTTTTTCCCCCAAAGTAGGATGAAAACCTTGTTAGAGTGCTAGCAAGCTTACAAGGCCAAAAAACGAAAAGGATGGTAAGAATCAATAATGCAAATAATTTTCAGAGGTCATAAACCAATTCTTAACATCTGGTGACCTACCGTTTGTCCCTTGGGCACATAAATTAGAATCCATTTTTTTTTCCAAATGACAAAAGATCAAAGGTAGGAGGAGTGACCAACAATTACTGTGATTTTTGAAAAAGGGGTAACAGAAATATTAATCTTTTACAATAATTATAAACTCCCTCTGCATTTTCCACATGCCATAAAAATGATTTGGTTTAGCTTTCAAATATCATTTAAACAAACAAACAAGACAGAGGGACGTTTACTGCTGGGGTTTGCAAAGCGGAGCATCTGCTCATGGACAGACTGCAGGACGCGGCTGGGAAGCTGCTGGTATGTGCACGGCGGTGGTCTTCTCGGCTACAGTACAAGTGCTTGTGCATCAAGTATAAAATACAAGCCTTTATCACATAGATCAGCTTTTTAGCTTTTGTAAATTTAAAAAACAAAAAGGATAAATAAGGCACTGTACTTTTAGAAACTAAAACTGCTTGGTTCCAAGTTTAAAACCCAAGGAACAACCAGAATATAATATATAACTTCCCTTACTCAGCCTCAGAGAAAGACTCGGCAAGTTCCCTTCTCCATCTGAGACACATGTTCTGACATCTTAGATTGTGGTGTTCTCCATGAACTGCAGATTTGAAAGGCTTGATAAGCTTATAAAAGCAGGTTTAGTTAATGCAAAATAAAGGGTTACTTCTACAGAACAGTTTTCTTCGTGGCTACAACCCTTCCAATCACTTTGTATCCAGCCGCCTCCGTTTGCTATGGGAAGAGTCCAGCTTTGCCTTCAGCTTTCGCTTTCTCTGGGCTGCACTGTTCTCTGGGGTTTTTGTCAAGGGTCTGGCCCGAGCCTTTCCACTGCTCTGCTTCCTGTTTGCGGCTTTCTGTGGCCTGGAAGAGGATCCACTTGCCCCTTTTTGCTTTGCAGGTTTCCTCACTGTTTCCGAGGCTGCAGGCTGGGCAGGTCTTTTGTTTGTGTTCTCTTTTTCTTTCCTGGAGGGAGGGCAGCTCTTCCCAGAGGACTTTTTAGGGATCTTCACTTTATTCTCTTTCAAACATGCCTTTCTGGGCAGTTGGCTGACTCTGTCCCTGGCAGCTGGCTTCCTCGCAGCAGGGGTTTTGGTGGATCCATCAATATGCTTTTCTTTGCTGGCTTTTATCGCAGGTCCCTTGTCCTTCCTGTCCTGAGTGCTGCCACCTTCGGTTCTCTTGCGTTTATTCTTAACTTCTGCTCTGGGCAAGATGTCAGAGGTGGGCTTCCCCTTCCTTCCCTTCACGCCATCAGTACTCTTGGGCTTAATGGGAAACCCATCGGCACCCACTTGCAGGGCATGCTTGGGGGACATCAGAGGGTTGATGCATACACTCTTACAACCCTGTTTACTTTCTACAGCCAGGCCAAGTGCGCTTTCCATTTTCTCGTTCTTGATCAAGCGTTGCTGGGCTCTGAGCTTTCCTCGAATATTGGAATATTTTCTAAGGATCCGGGTACTGGCTGGAGTAGGTGAGTTTGTGGGAGGATGGCTATTTCTACCTTCTTTGACTTCCTCTACGCTCTCTTCAGAACTGGGGCCGAGGCTGACGTCGCTGCCATCCTCTGGCTCCACTTGGTCAGGATTCTCTCGAAATTTAGCCCAGAGCTTCTGCATTTTCAAGTTGTTCCTAGCGGGAGTAGCTCCAGGAAATTTCTTCAAGTGTTTTTTCAAGCGTTCAGCCTGTAGTGAACTGGGGTACAGGCTGGAAGGAGAGTACTTCTGAAGAGGATGCTTGACAGGGGGGATGTCTCCTGGAAGACGAGTATTGAGCTTCTTTACGATGACCAGAGACCGGGTTTCAGTTGTCTCTAAGAACCATTTACAAACATTAGATAATTTAAAGTTTGTCATAAACAGCATCTGAACAGGAGAAAGCTTCTGAGCTTCCAATGAACCCCTACACTTCCGTGACCTTTTCTTGCTTTTCCAAATCTCCTTCAGTTTATCTGACTTGTTCCTGGCTCTTGGTGTGGGCTGCGCTTCCTTCTCCAACTGGATCCAGCCCTTCTGAACTTTCATGTAGTGGGCATTGAAGTTGGCGATGAGCTCTTGGTTCTCCTCCTCAGCACACCATTCCACAAACTTTGGCTGGTCGTCAACCACGGCGTCCGCATCGTCCTCGTCGAAGGGCTCTCCACTCTCGGAAGCTTCACTGTCCTTTGGTGTTGGGTTTCCTTGTGCCGCTTCCTTTTCTGAAGTCACTTTTGTAGTAGCCAAGGAGTCCAGAGAATGAGCACGTCTTAGGTTGTAGGTAGAAGAGGTCAGTCTCGTGAGCCTTGGTACCCACTTTGGGGGTCTGGCAGCATCACCACTTCCACTATGTGACAACCTAAGTGCACTGGAGGGCCCGTCACTGTCGTCGTCTTTCTGCTGGGTGTTTGCATTGTCTAGCTCGCTGACAGCCTCCTCCACAGCTTGTGCAGGAACAGGTCCTGGCTTCTCTTCCAATTGTTCTGGGAAAGTACACGGAACACTTTCTAAGGGGTCATGCGCATCTTTCTCACCTAACTTAGACTGGACATAGATTTCCAGTCTCTCTCCAGGTAGGGGCTGGCCAACTGTGGTTATAGGATCACTGCTGGGAAAAACATCTCCTTCTTCCCCTTTGACCTCTTTTGCCAGCATGTTTTTAAACGTCTGCTTGGTGATGATCCCACCTGCGCTGCCCTCCTGTTCTGCATCCGTCTCAGATGGATTTTCATTGACATTTGAGTTTTCAGTGTCCTCTGGAGCTTTTGTATGAAGACCATCATCGGTCAGAAAGCCTTCAGGTGTTGTCCTACCAGAGTACCCTTCCTTTTTAGGGCGTTTTGCAACAGGAGTTTTAGAAACCTTGATCTCAGGACAAGCAGACGAAGAATCTGAACTTTGACTTCTTAGGCACCTCTCGGCAAAGGAAGAATCTGAAAGTTGACTTCTTAGGCACCTATCAGAGGCCTCAGGGAATTTTTTACCTTTTTTCTTCTTGTCTGAGTTCTCTTCAGGTGAATCAATGTTTTGTTCGCACATGTCTTTTTCTGAAGGATGTTTTGCATCACTGCCTTCTCCTTCTGATTTTCTTGTATCACCTGCTGTTCCACTTTCCTCAATTTCACTGGGGTTTTCCTTAGTAAAAGTGCTGCTTTCCTTCAAGAGTGGGTCTGTGTCTAGCTCCCGAGTGTCTTCCGTCTCGGCCTCAGTACTGATGCTTTGATCGTCCTCAGCCTTCCCCAGGCTCATGGGAGGCTCCACGCTCACTGCAGGACTTTCATTTTCTGAGCACAGAGGACTTTCCACTCTACTGACTGTTTCAGGAGAAGAATGAGGCCTAGAAACATCTTCACGGTCTTCCTCAGAAATGCTCTCAGCAGAGGGAACCAGGTGACAGTCTTGGGGTTCACTCACCTCCTTTGTATCCAGCAGTTCAACTGGCTGTTGGTCTCGTTCAGGAGAAGATATCCCACTTGCTGGAGGAGGTGAGGCCACAGAGCTGCCTTCTGGCTTATCCTCTTCAGGAAGGTGAGCAGGGAGAGGCCACACCAGGTTGGAAGCTGTGGTTTCCTCTGACGTAGGGGAGCTGCTTGGATTCAGTTTACTCATCGTGGGGCAAACCTCAGGCTCTTGAGATTCATTTTCAGATGAAGCATCTTTGTCTCCTTCCTTGAGGGCAGTTACTTCTTTACTAGGCTCTTCAGAGTTGTCTTCTCTGGGAAGCTCCGCATCTGCCGTAGGTTTTGGGGCTGAAATTGTAAGGGTCTGCTTGGGAGTGACCACTGCCTCTGACGCCAGTGTTGAGCAGCTTGCTTTTTCTTGGGAGTATAAATTTCTGGCCAGTGTGCGAACAGTTGGCAGCTCACAACAATCACCATTGAAAAAGTAACCTCGAGTGCTCTTTCTGGCTGTTTTCCGAGAAGATAATATTGATCTTTGATTCTCAAAGTGGCATTCTGTTATTGGCTGACTGATATAAACGACATCACACTGGTTATCATAGTCATTTATCCTCAGTCCTGATGCCCTTTTACTTTTCCGAGCTGTCTTAATGGAGGTTGATAACATCTTGGTTCGTGAATGTCCATTAGGTGCTTTGTGTACAGCAGGCATGGGGCTGGGGGCTAACCAACCGTCTTTGGAATGATCAAACTGGCCCTTATCACTGGGATGTAAATGGTAACCCACCTTATTTCTTCCTAGTGAGTGAAGATGGTTCTCTTGCTTTGGCCTTGAATCTTGTTCACTTGCCTCTAAATCCTGGCACAAAGGTGTTTTGGAGCTACACTGTAATGTATTCTCTTTGTCAGCAGTTCTAGGTGAATTCCCCACAAATCCTGAGTCCCAAGCCTCTTCTGATAAGGCTTTGAATGAATTTCTTTGAGAAACAATACAGTTGTTGCTCTCCTCACTATTCTCAGCTGCCACTTTTACTGCAATTAGACTTTCTACTAAAGCTGAACTCTGCATGTGGTCTTTACCATCCTCACATATTTTCACATTTGCGTCTTGCTCCTGTCCAGTGGTTTGCCCCTCCAAGCTCTTAGAAATGTGGTGGAAGTTGAACGAGGAAGAATTAGATGCAGTGAGGTATCCCAGAGTGGAACTGTCCATTGAACTCCCAGAATTAGGTTTAGTGGTTGGAAGTTCAGAGGAATCTTTCTGGACAATAGTCAAGGCATTCTCTCTTCCGTCTACAAAGTTTGTCTCCGGAGGAGGCTCCTTCAGGGCCTTTTCTGCAAAGCGTAGAGGGCTGTGAGAGCCCGATGAGTCTAGTAACAAATCTACAGAAGAAGGAGACTTTGTATCGAGACACATAGCATCGTTTTCCTTATGTTTGGTGCCTAGCTGGGCACAGCCAGCATTGCAAGAGGATGAATCCATTGCTCCAGAATCCGAAGGTCGCAGGTCCTCGGTGTCTGGCTGAGACTCAGTGTACAGATCGTTCAGAACACGAATGAACTGCTTCTGATGATGAGTGCACAGTTTGACCATAAACTTCTCCAGGGGGGACTTCGACTGATTGTTAGAATCTACTGCTATTGCCTCTGCTGCGTTCTCACTAGACAGACAAAGAGAAAGAAGGAATTAGTATGGTCATTTTCCAAAGAACCAATTTTATATTATGAAATTCACCAGATGTTACTCGTACTGTAAAGAGAGCGGACTCTGTGGCCAAGACTGCTGCGAAATGCCCGTAGACTTTTAAGTCAATGAATATTTACCTGATTAAAATGTAAGGCTGTTATAGTCTTAACTTTCAGTGACAAACAACATCCTTCACACTTTTAAAGTGATCATTTACAAATAATTTTTATCTTATAGAGAAGAAATACTGAAAAGAAATTTTTTTCAACAACTAAAATTTTGGCCACATTATTAACTCAAGTTGGTCAACATGTACTTTGTTTTAGGCCTAGGTATTCCTGTTAAATAATTATTGGTTTGTAAGTCCACAAAACTGACAAAAATTCAGACACTATATGACAAATCTTGGGTTTATAAATACTTAGAGAAAGTATAGTTTTAACATGGGTTCTCAGCATGACTAATTGGCTGGACTGTATAATCCTGCAAACAGGGCTACAGGAATTCTACCTCTTTCCTGGGGCACGGAGGAATAGAGATCAATCATTTCACATTTCAGACATATTGAAAAATGGAACGACAAGCAATTTCTGATTCCTAGCCTCTAGGTAAGGAAACAGTTATGAAATGGCATTGCAAACTGTAAGGCTCTGTTAGTGTAAGGTGGTAGGTAGCGTTATGTCTTCAGTCATGCCCCACTTGTTACATTCTCTTAGACCTTCAATAAACATTTTACAACAACCCACAGGAAGTCATTCCACATTGAAGAACCCTCTCCAACCATTTCCATAAATTATCCAGGACAACTCTTAGGGTTTCACCTGGACAGTAGGGGTGATGGGAAAGGATGATACTAGATTCACAACAGGATAAAGGGAATTCCTGCTTAGACAGTCAAATGTTTTAAGAGCTGTTGTGCGTTTCTGGATGTCTGGGTTTTACTAAGCCCACACAGTTGGAGTGTTTCAATTTTCTGGACTTCTTAATCTTTCTCTCTCTGGATTGTAATTCCTCAGGAGACTATTATCTGACTCTGTATGTAACAAGGCAGAGCATTGAGGGCAGTTTAGTACATGTGTGTTGAACAGATATTGTTTGATAATATCTTCCAGCTAATTCTTCTTTTCGTCAATGTGTGACTTTATCTCCTAGCCATGAAGTGCCTTACAGGAAGGCTCACCCTAGACAGCCTACGCCAGCCTCCTACCTCTCCACACTCCTCTGGTTTCTGAAGCAGTGTGTTTCAGTGGAAAGAGCACAGGTTGTGGAATATGAAAAACCTACATTCTACTTCTTGCTCTGACATTTACTATCTACAGGATCTAAGGCAAATTACTTAACCTCTCTGAACCTTGGTTTCATCACCTGTAAGTTGGAACTAAATATCAATATTTCAAAGGACTGTTGTTAAGATATTAGATAATGTGCATAAAGCACAAAACAGCAGGTGCTCAATTTTAGTTTCTCTGTTCCTGACTCAGGGAGATTTTTAAGACCAACTGGTGAACGAAGCTGCTGAAACATGTCTAAATACAAAATAAAATAAAACCAAGAAATTATTAGTGAAGTCTGTTGTTAAACTGCTTTACAAATAAACCGTTTTTATTTCCCCCGCCAGCAAGAGAGTAGTTTTAATCAGTGATGCCAGGAATATCTGAAAGGGTCTACATTGGGCTACGGATTAGACAGACTTGTCTTAGAAAATGCCTATCTCAAACTTGAAACTGATCACTGCACTGTGAATAATCCAAGAAAAAGGATTATTACAGAAATATCGTAACAGGTGTAGGGGATGGTGAACTTTCAAGTATGCTGGCAATGGGGCAAAAACATAATAAAAAGGAAAAACCAAAGCAACTAGAAAAAAGCTCATTGAACAGTACACTTATGATACGTGTATTTTTCTGTCTGTATACTGTCCTTCAGGAAAAAGGTTTAAAAAGGCAACATATGGAAGGGCAACAGGAAAAAGTCACTCCTGCTGTGTGAGAACAGGAAATGTTACTGTCCTCCTTCAGAAGAGGGGAGACCCCAGTGACACCCTTAGGTAAGGGACTGTTAAGTCATTTCCAATTCTAGGACTCAGCGAGGTGTGCACAGTGAACTTCATGCCGCTGCAGACTTTGCAGCCCAAGGAGCACTCAGGAGGCCCTGCTGAAGGACCTCCCCCAGGAGGAACTGGTGGCTCTATCCATCGGCATATTACAGGCATACCTCGGAGATACTGCGGACTCAGACCACCACAATAAAGAGAGGGTCACAGCAGAGCAAATCCTAGTCTTTTTGTTGGTGGAGGGTCTTGCCTTCAATTCGTAAAAAGAATGCCACATCTGTGAAGCACAACAAAGCAGAGCGCAGTAACACGAGGTACGCCTGTTCGTGTTCCCCGGCCTGTGCTGGGAAGCAGTGGAGAGTAAGTAGTCTGTCACTTACTAGTTGTGACTTTGACCAAAACACTTATCCATTTTGGGTCTTAGTAGAGCACCTGCCCCTTTACCACACAGAATTGATGCAAAGGAAAACCGACCACGTTTATACAAATATCAGTTACCATCACTGTCAGCCAATCACATTAAATATGATTCAATAAAAATAACTCAGAGATCAGGAATGTACATTAATATTTTCTTACAAGCTAAAAAAACAAGTGTTCTAGATAACTAAAGTTTTCCCTCCAAGTACCAAACATTTTAAAATTTTAAAATAGTTTTGATGGAAGTCTTTTAAAAACTATATCCTTCTCTGAACTCATTTATTCTATCTTACTGACTCAGGGTCATTACCATGTGCACTATTATTGAAGTTAGGCATGATTTTTATTATACTAAACTGAAACAGAATGATAGTTTTCGGGGCTATTCAATTAAGTAGATTTGTCTGCCTAAATACAAAAAAGCCAGCGGCAGTCTGCATTTTATGAAAATCTTTCTTCTTATTGGCTTCCAAATATAAGCTGTGTTTAGGAGTTCCCCTTTTACCTTTAGCAGAGAACTTCCGTTCACTTTAAGTAAAAATAAACAGGCTCTGAATGAAGGCTTGGGAATAGTTTGATGAGTACATGAATTTTCTAAAAAAACTTCAATTTCTCAGAGGCCTTTATTCCTCAGTTTTTGGTTCTTGGATATATTTCTGATGTTTCTGAGATATGTGCCAACAAATAAGTGGGACATTACTGCCTATTCGAAGCATCAAAGATTATATTCTAAATGCATTTGAGCAATACACAAACAAAAGCAAAAAGATTGCTTGATAATGGTCTATGAGAGAGATTAAGAAATATCCTGGAATCTGATTGTAAGAAAAAACTGAAGAGCTAAATGGTTCTCCCCAACTCAAGAAGCATAACCATCACTGAAGTCTGTGAAAACTTTTGAGACACTGCTTCCTGCCTGAGGCTGTGCTCTGGAAGTAGGCTTTAATGTTTGGAATTAACAAGTGCCTGGAGATTAATAGAATCAAGGTGTGTGCCCAGTACGACGGCAAAGTGCTCTGAAGGAAACTGAGGAAGCACTTTCTTCTAATGTGATGCTCACATAGAATGAAAAACTGAATAATAACTAATCCACAGGTGATATCTAACTTCCTTTATAGTTGTAAGACTTGGATTTGCTGCTGTCCCACATTTCAGTAATTTAATAGTGCTTCAGTATTTTAGTTATTCGTAACTAATGTAAAGTTTTCCAAAGGTCCATGCAACCAACTCCGAAGCAATGACTGGCAATATGGCTCAGCTAGTCCACAAGGACAGAGCAGACAACCACAGGTAGGTACCGTATTTCCCCGAAAATAAGACCTAGCCGGACAATCCGCTTTAATGTGTCTTTTGGAACAAAAATTAATATAATACCCGGTCTTATTTGACTATAATATAAGACCAGGCCTTATATAAGACCGATTGTCTGTTAATTTTTGTTCTAAAAGATGCATTAGACTGATTGTCCGGCTAGGTCTTATTTTCCGGGAAATAGGGTATGTATCTACTTCACGGCATCATGGTAGGGGTGGTGGTGGTGGTGCTTTCACAACTATGGCACATTAAAGAAACATTGCTAGTATCCACTGAAGCTGGAACAACACAGTACAGCATTTAGATACTGAAAGTCAGCAGCCAGGGTGCAGACAGGCTACACCAGCCTTAAGAGGCATTGATAACAGTGGTCTGGGGAAACTCGGGAGATTAAAAGATTAAAACTGCCAAGGTCAACCTTGCTTGAGAAAAACAGACATCAACGAAGGGTCGCTTGTGTGTGAGTTTTTCCTGGTAAAAAGGACCAGGGACCATGTGCTGTGAACTACAGGTCATCAGAGCAAGAAACAGGGTGCTCCTTATCGGTTACAGCCACCTCAAAATTATCTCCACCGGGAGTGACTGTATGTTTTTCTGAAATCCTAAGCCATAACGCTTGTAAAATTCATTAGCAATTATAAGGGTCTTGTATATTTATTCTATCATGTTTATCTTTTACTGACTTGTCTTAGCTTTCCCAGCAAATATAAGCTTTTGACTGTAGGTAGGGACTACATTTCATATTTTTTTGTTTTCTCTTAGCGAGAAAGAGGGAAGGGAAAAAGGGAGCATCAAGGATGCTTCCTGGGCAGGATTATTTACCGAGCTAGGAACACAGGCGCTGAAGCTGGTGGCTGATGACTGTGGGGGCATGTACATACCTGGTGAGTTCTGTTCTGTACACACAGAGTTGAAGTGTTTTTAGGATTCTGAATCTTTGCTGTCTGGTAGGTAACTGGTCACAGAGGCATGAGCTCACCAGTAGTTTCAGTTGGATCTGAGATCCTTTACATTAATACTAACCTTTGTCCAGGTGTCATTAAATGGCCCTGCTATAATAGCTAACTTTATAACTACAGTAATAAAATCACTTTTGACTGTGTGTCTAAATTATCCAGCTTCTTAACCTTGTTTGATTTTCTCTAGAAATTTTCTCAATTGGACCTAAGTTTTAGATGAATTTTAATTTCCTATCATTTGAGTATTTAATTTTAAAAAGAGCTTTATAAAAACTAATTCATCACATATTTTGGAACTGCCTATTTGATTTCATGCTTATTCTGCTCAACAATAGGACGCTCTGTAACAGCTGAGTGAATCAATTTATCAATCAGAAATATTTCACTGTCACCACTATAGAGCATTAAGATCAAAGAGCATTAAGGACTGGTCAATGGGAGGAAGGGCTGTAGGAGAGGGAAACTTGACTTCCAGCTACCTGGACAAGTTTTGCGTTTCTCTCCTTGGTGAGAAATGGCCTGCACGACCTTGACCGCTTTGTCTTTCTAGCCTCAGTTCAATGCCTAATTCTTAAGGGTGTGGTAAAAGGATAAGATAATATTCATAAAAACTTGGAAAGGCATAGTTTAAGAATGATGTGTTATTTCACAACCCTATCTTTCATGATTTACTCAACATTGGTTTTCTAGAGCAGAGGTTACACACAGAACTCACGTACTTTGTCAATACTGTACTACTTAAATTCCCGAAGGAAAGCATTCCTGTGGTTACTATAAATGGTGACTGGTCAACGCTTATGTTATCTTAGAGTAAAAGACAGATCAAATAAAGATGTGGCAGAGAGCTGAAATGACAATTTTAAGAGTCTAGAATTTGGAATTGCTATTCAGGTAGTCTCTCCAATATATGCTCTCTACCAGTAAAACTGCTTGGTGGCAAATTCAACATCACTGATAACCAAAACATATTCTCGACTTGTTAGTCGAGATCAAGAGAGACAGTGAATGTCTGGACAGGAGCTAATTACTGGCAGAAAAAGGTAGCCCCAGGAAAACCAAACGGGAAAGTCAGAGAACACTTTAGACAGAGTAGACCAAATAGTTAAGAGCTGTAAATTCATGTCTTGATTCTCTTTAAATACGAGAAAACACAAAAATGCATTGTCAGCACCCCTCTTCAAGGTAATAAGAGTTGTTGCTATTGTTTGTCAGACAATATTCTGAAATTATGTTCCCTAATTTCCTCCTTCTGGTCCTTAAAATACCAAACATGTAAGTATATTCTAGGGCCTGGATGAGTCTGCTGACAAGTCCTTGCTCTCTGTACGCTGGGAAATGCATCTACCCTCGGCTAGTTCACATCCGTGTACCTTCCATATCCCTGATAAAAGGCTATTATTATTCAGAGTGGATCTAAATATGATAGAAGCAGTTGAGTATTATAGCTCCTATTTCTCTTCAATTTAACTAGATTGTCAAATTTATTAAATTACAATTAAATATAATTATCAAGGAGAGTCTCATGTTCACTCTTTCCCATATTTGTACCCTGCAGGCAAGTGTATAGAGGAAGCCGAAATATTATCAGACAGTTACTTGGTGAGTGGGAAGTTAGAGCAAAGGGACATAAAGCAACACTTCCACATGCTCTCTAGGAATGTAATGGGATCACAAAACAGACATTTCTGTCAAACTATATACTTCTGAAGTTTTGTTTCCACCAAATTAATTTTTATTTCTATCATTCCACGTTAAGACTATGTGTGCAAGACCAAATACACGACATTTGGTGTTAAACAAAAGGAGGGAGGGTTCAGAGGCTGTAAAAGACATGGGATTTTGGACTGGATGGCAAAAATTTAAAAAACGGTAGTTCCTGAAAGCGGGGGTAGAAATATCCCCAAGTGTTATTAACTAAATACTTATTTGGTGAGAGCACAAATGTAAATTAATCGAATGAGCATGGTAACTAAGAAAAACGTCGAAACAGACTTTAGGAAATGATAGTGATTTTAGATGTGTGCTGGGTTACTTAGTAAAGTATTTCTGGTTCTGGGTTGCAGTCAAAAACAAATGGCTTTGAAAGCCGATATGTAAGCAGTATCTTTCATCCCAGTTTTGTGGTACCTTGGAGAGCACCCTAGCAACCTCCTGTGCTTTCAGTTAGGAGCCCACACTCTTTTTACTGTGTGGCATTCAAAATTTCCTTCTTCCTCTCGCTGCTGTGTTGATTTGAATTCTTTTTAATTGAAAGGTTTTTTTTTTCCTGCTTCTGTGTTGTTTCCTCTTCCCTTTTCAATTCCCTTGAAAAACATCCTAAGAAAATTATTTTCACTATGTAGTAATTTATTGGGTTAGTTTATTCATTACTTATGCTTGAAATGAAGTTTTAGGCAGTGAAGCTACCAAGTTACAAAAGACAACGTCCTGGACATAGAGAAGCTTCACAGTCCAGTGGAGGAGATAGCCAAGTCAAGTGTTACCATGCAGCGTGTTATTTAATAAAAGATAGAAACAAACCATGAGAATAGAGTAAGAATATGTAACATGGCCCCCAGGGAGAAGGTGCTAAGGAGCATGGAGTGTGAGCAGTGGGAAGCTGACAGAAGTTTTATGCAAAAAAAGGTGGTAAGATCAGATTTTATGCTTTAAGGTGGCAGTTCTGGATAATGTGACGCAAACTCTAAAATGATGGGAAACTGGTGGCAGGGAGCTTATACACAGTATTCTCCAAGGGAAGTCGAATCAGTGTGGTTGAACTGGATAGTGTACTGAAAGCAAGAGAAGTCATGGAAGTAGGGATAAGATTGAGGTAGAATAAAGACCGAAGTTGCATGTATATGTGTGTGTGCAGTGTGTATGCATTTGGTTACATTTTGTCTTCCAATATTCCTGAGGAAAAACTTGAATATACAGATGTTTCTGAGTTCACCCCACTCCAGTACATTCACAACAGTATTTCCCGAGAGGTGGGTGGGGATGGTTTTAAAGGACTACCGTGTTTCCCCGAAAATAAGACCGGGTCTTATATTAATTTTTGCTCCAAAAGACGCATCAGGGCTTTTGTTCAGGGAACGTCATCCTGAAAAATCATGCTAGGGCTTATTTTCCAGTTAGGTCTTATTTTCGTGGGAAACACGGTACTAATCCCAAGAGCACCCTAGAGAGAATGGTAAATACAGGAGTACTTTGCTTCTCTCTACTTTAAATTTTTAAATATATATAGCTCCCCCAACATTCATGAGGTGAACAAGTGAGAAACGACATTAAATCTTGTCTAAGCTATCTTAGGAATTCTTTTTTTAATGTTTTACATTTTACAAAGTAGTCTAGGTCCTTTAAATAATTAGTTACATATTTCTTTGGTGTGCCATGATTGTGTTAATTTTAAGTGATTACTATATGACGACAAAAGTAGAATCTGCCGTGTTTAAGGATCGTACGACAGATTTGTATGGTATCAATAATAGAGATGAAGAACCTCAAGAACATGAGAAAAGTTAGGATAGAGAAGATCTCATAAAAATCATGAAAAACTCAGGACACTGTCAGGTATCTGCTTATTTAGATATGTAATATGCCAGTCTCTCTTCTTTTCACCCAAAAAGAAACTAGGAATACTTGTCAAAAACATATCACCTTATTTCATGAGAGAAAACACATTTGTATGGCTGGGATCTGTCATGTGAACTATGAAATGTCTTTTTGTTTGTTTGTGTCAGCTCCCCATGCCTCCTGTAGATCACCCCGCCACATACACACTGCCCTGCAAGGTCGTGGTGGGGGGTTTTGTTTAGTTCATTGTTATTACAAAAGAAGCGTATTCCCATTGTAATGGGAATCTTGTCTGGACTCTTGTCTGGACAAATCTGCTATTCTGGTTTTCTTAACCCATCTCTACCGTGTTTCCCTAAAAATAAGACCTAGCCAGACAGTCAGCTCTAATGTGTCTTTTGGAGCGAAAATTAAAAATTAATATAAGACCCAGTCTTAATTTTTGCTCCAAAAGATGCATTAGAGCTGACTGTCCAGCTAGGTCTTATTTTCGGGGAAACACGGTAGCGAAAGTTACACTGCGAGGCTTTCCTGGCAAAGTGTCTCAAGACAATTTAATAGACATTGGAATGAACACCTCTAAACTGTGCTAACTAGGATATGAATTATCTGTTTGAAATGTGCAGAGTTCCCATTTGTTAAGAGTGTAACTAAAACCACATTAAATAGGCAGAAGATTCCCCCAACTTCTTTCACTGGAAAACTAAAGTTTTGATGATTAACCACTATACATGCACAAATCTCCACACTCCCACATTCAGTTTTTAACATTGTTATTCATACTCTACCACCACATAAAGAGAAAGCTACAGATTCAAATCTTGTAAAATCTCAATCTTGAATATACAAAAATCCCTGTATACAATGGAAATAGAGAAACTCTACGTAACGGTAATTTTTAATCTTAAACATCTACTTTCAAAACAACTTTTATTCCATTTACTTTACAAAGAATAATAGTTTAATAATTCCCCTGAAACAGGACCAAGACATGCAAAAAAGCTGCATTCCAGATTTCAACTGTAGTTCTAACATCTTAATGTCCGACTGACGAGTAAAACAAGATTGGCTGCCCGATGTCCCAGGCTAATATAAACTCATCTGCCTGGCTTTCAAAGTTCTAATCAATATAAAAAGCTTCCTCCACAGCTCCCAATCTGATTTTCTCCCTCCGTCCCTATTCCTCACACTAAAGTAACTCCAATCAGGTGCTTTCACTCCTAGCTTTCGTTTACTGAGCACTCGCAAAGAGCCTGGCAGTGCTAAGTGTTCTACATACAAAATCTCATTTATGCCTCAGAGCAAATCTCTGCGGTAGGTAGTATAAGCCCCCTTTTATAGGTAAGAAAACTTGGGATCAAAAAGGGTCAATAACTTGTTCAAGCTTTAAACCAGGCCCATCAAGTTCTGCCTCTTAAACTTGGGCTATTCTCTCTCTGCGCCTCCCCTACTCTTTAGGACTCACATTCTCCAGCACTGAGTCAACGACGACTTCTATTTCACAATGAAGGTTTACACACTTCAAATGTAATTTTTTTACTGATAATTTCATAATATAATTTCTTTTCCTAAAAAGCAATGATGAGTAAAACTAAATTAACAGCTGGGATTTAATTAAGTCAGAAAGTTTCAACTGAAAAGAAAATTATTAGATAAAACCCCTCATTCATTCTAATTCTAGGTTGAGTCAAGAATAACAAAGTGGTATAGAGGTTAAGTACAATGGTTTGGAATCATGAGGATTAGGACAGCTCATTATATAAGGAGGGCCAAGTCTCTTAAACTCCCCCATTTCCACGTTTTTCATTTTAAAAATGAAAGATTACAATGGGACCAACAGTGTTTAATCAGTGGGTTAATCAAAACCTCCTATGGTCAGTGTGAATGTCCTTAACACTACAGAACTGGACACTTAAAAATGGTTACGATGGTAAATTTTATGTTATGTCTTTTGCCACAATAAAAAAAAAAAAAAAAAAAAAAAAAAAGATTTGAACAAATGAACTTTAAAATGCAAGAAAAATAAAAAAATAAAATTTAAAAACTCCAAGCCAAAAAAACCCTCCTGTGTTACATTTTGAAAATTTGTAGCATGCGCAAGCCTCACTCTTATTAACGGATTCATTCAGGATTTCTGGTGCAGGACCCGGGCATTTGTATTCTTGAAAGGTTGGTTCTGACTGAGACTGATTACATCCAATGAGCCCCAGAACTCTCTGTGTTCTAACTTGTTCATAGTAGAACAAGCCTGCATACAACAGAAATAGATATTATGAATAATGTACTTTGAAATTAGAATAAAAGTAACTGCTCAAGCCCATCTTTGCAAAAGTATCACCACATTCATATGGTTCATAATAAAAATTTAACAAAATGGACTTGTTTTAAATAAAAGGAATTAAAAATGACAACCAGTTCTTTTTCCTTTAGAAAATGCTACAATGCAAAATTGAGACCTAAGGTTTTTAAGGCCTTATTATTCAATAAAGGGTTGTTACTGTATTTCTCAATGTTCAGATATAATTAGTGTATTTGTCTCACATTTAATAAGAAACTTGCATTTTTAATAGACAGGGTTGAAAAGAGGTCTAAAGGGCTTTCAGACCAACATCCTCACTTTACAGATAAAGAGAAAAAAGAATGGTATTTCCAGTATACACCAAGTTGAAAGAAATTTAAAGTGCCAAATAATCCCTTATCACTCCATATTGCTGATCAAATAAAGTTGGCAAGAGTACAATTAACATTGTAAAACCACTAGTCAAAAAACAATAGTATTCTTACATACCTATAAAAAGCTTCAGATTTAAGATTTAATACTAAAAAAAAAAGGATTTTTTCACATATTTCAGCTACAAAGTCTAACATCATATGACTTGGGTTTATGCTTTTACACTTGAATACAAATGTCTGGTGAGAAGAATTCACAGTCCTTGGGGAAAAAATAACTCCACAACTCAGAAAATGGCAGAAAGCTATACCATTTTCCATTTTTCCACTCCATTTCCCTTATGCAATTTCCCTGATTCCCACACCTTGTTAAGACATAGGGTCCCTGAATAAATTCCAAAGAATCCGCAGAATCAAAGAAGAAAATTATGGATTAGAATAACTCCTTTAAAAAAATAGGGTCATAACAACTGAAGGGCTAAATATCAACTTGAAGACAGGATCACTAAAATATATTCAAGACGATAGATTATAATCTTACTACACTGATCTAGCCACCAGTTTAGAATGGATAATGACAAGAAACAAATTACAGCGTTGAAATTTACAAAGAAATAATAATTAGGTTTTCAGAAAAATGTTCTACAAAAATGTGATATAACTAAGGGAACAAATGAAGCCAATGAACAAGCCTTTACCAACAAACATTTCTAATTTTATAAACATCAGCCCAAAAGGCAGAAATAGCTTGACAGCCAAAGAAATAAGAAAAAAATTAAAAGATAATCTAGACCAACTACTAAGAATAACATTTTAAATATAAAATGCCATTAGAAATGATCAGAAATCGTTTCAATCAGCCTACATTAATTACATGTATATGAGTTTAAAAAGGCAGCTGTCTAAAATATATTGCTCATATCATTTCTAACCTGTATCATTATAATCCCGCTGTTCCTCAAACACTTTACAACAGGAATCACTTTATAATACAAAATTTCTTTATACACCTAGTTTCTAGAGACCACAGTATGAATGTTGAGCAACATCTATGCTGTTCTTTCTTTGTCCGGAAAAAGGAAATACCAACATCCTTCCCAGAATCCCAACTACTATAATAACCTTCATTGACTGACAGTGTTGCTTTCACACTTACGTCTCAAGAAAAGAGCAAACAAAAATGACTAAATCATTATTCTTTTTAGGAAGTACTCTCAGCATACAGTTTTACTCTAAAACAATTATGAAAAACTAAGTATAGAAAGCAGGTATTATGAAAATATAAACATATCTTGTTTAGTTGAATATATTTTTTTATAGGTAATAATCCAATGAAGAAAACTTAGGCAGGGGAGTATCAGATTAGTAAAGGCAAAGAGTTACAAGGCAGTACTGCATCCAAAAACTGAAGCACAATTTTGAAGCCACAACTTCTAGTTATCTAAGAGATTTCATCTGGAAAGTATCATAAAAAATAACCGATTTTGATTATCATGTGCATTTATAGTACACCCCAAAATTCTACCCCGTTTGTGGATTTAAAATATTAAAAACTAGATACCAAGCATTTAAAACAGTTTTTCACAACAAAATTTATTAGAAGAATAGTGGTTTTGAAAAGTCTAGCATCCAGTGAGAACTACCATACACAACATTACAGCTGGGAATGTTTCTCCAAAATGTCATGGTCAAATAATACAATGGAACCATTAAATCTTACACATGCACGAAAGAACTAGCGCTTTTGACATACAATGCAAAAAAACAAAAAGGGGGACCACATGGATTAAAGTTTTAAGTACTCATCACATACATTAAGACACAGCTTATTTTAGTCCAGTCAAAAATCAGAACTGCATTAAAAATTTAATGTAGTGCAATCAAACCAAAAAACTTAATTTGTGATCATAAGTGCTCTACTACATAAACATTGATCATAGCAAGGAACAAAAGTTCAAATCACACAGTACAAAAAAAATCTGTAAATAAATATAAACTACAGTACAAGAGAAATATTAAATTATACAATTCCGTTAAACTGTAAACAGTATATTGAAATGAGGTCCATAAGAGTAAAGGGGGTTCCTGTTTTGTCGCATGACACTTGAACTTCTAGAAATCTGAATGATGCCATTTTCCTATCGTCAAAGGCTATGGGTTTTATATATGGAGAATTCCTTTTTAGATGTAAGATATCAAATATTAAAGCAGAGGAATAATCTATTTTGTTAACTACAGATAGTACTGTAGAAAACAAAAGGAATATTAATGAATAAAGACCTCTAGTAGACAAGTATTAACATTAAAGATGCAAAGGGCTAAAATACTCGAATTAGAACTTCGCATCAGAAGAAACTTGTCACCGAGGACTTCAAGGCTACAAAATATACTGACAAAATTGTCTGCTGATATGCAGACCCAGACCTCTGCCAATTTTTTGACATTTACATACTCGTGTTACAACACCAACTTTGGCAGAATCACTACTAATAAACTCAGAGCACTCCTGGCCCAATGGTTCCATCACAGTGGCCAGTGCACAGAATTCGCTAAAGACATTGCATAAACTAGAATGTAGAGGTCAGACACCCAAGGACCAGTGCTTGAATTTAGTAGTAGTATGGTGAAGAAGCAAGAGCCACATCAAAGAGGGACCGCATCTGTATTCTTCAGAAGCAGCAAGGAATGTTGTTTAATTGTGCTGGCTATTAGTGGCATTTAAAAACATAGTTTAAGTGTGTGTGTGGTGCATGTGCTGGCTATACATTTATGCACATTTTGTTTTTTAAATACACTGTTAACAGGAACCCCCATATTATCTGCTCAGTAGTAATAACTGAATATATAGAATGCCACTATAAGAGTGTGAGGCACCGTGTGCTGGAGAGTTATATGCAGCTTTAAAATCTGTTTGGCTGAGTTATACCTGGATACCTGAACTGAGTTTTTAAGTTGACATTCATCAAGGATGTGCTACCAGCACGTCGAAATAAAAGCAAAACAGAAAAATAGAAGTCACTGCTAGGTTTAAGAATAGCATCAAAGTACCTGAATTGAGTGAGAATAGTGTGTAAACTGTCCCTGAGGGTTTTTAAACAGTGTGTACAAGTTGGATTCCTAAGAACATTAGTTTTATTTAACAGTGTGGACTGATAAAATACCAATGTCTGACAGTTTAAAGTGGAGGTTATAACGAATTATATGCAAACACTCCAAATGTATAGTTTATACGTTTCTTCTCAAAGCAGCAGTAAGCTGCTGTAAAGTATACATCCCATCAGAACAAGCAACATGTGGGAGTCAGATAAAGGTTTCTTAGTCTGGTTTTCTGACAGCACAGCATATCAATGACTATATCTTTCCTAGATCAGAATGTAACTAATTTCGACTAGCAATATAGGATTAGACTTTTAATCAAACACTTTGCTATTACATACTAAAATTCCTTAAACTTACTAATGCTGGTATACTAACCTAGTTAATTATCCCCCCCTCATTTTAGAAATATACCCTTCCACAACTTAAAAACATTAAGATCCATTTTCAGTCCTCTGATGTAAAAAGCATGTCAGTGAATTAATATTAAAAATTTACACAGTAAAAAGGCTTGAATTTCAGCCAAAGATTCTAAATACTGCTCATTCCCTGAAGACTTAAAGGGAGAGAGAATCCCTACCCAATTTCCCAGCAATTTACTTTTTCTAAAATGGTCTGACACAATTTTTCATTTTGGGGGATCATCCCCTCACCTCCTCTCAAATTCCAATTCTTAAGCCTGAAATACTTAATGAAATGGGAAAAAAACGAAGCAATCACTTGGAATTGCTTAAAAGGTACAAAATGTTAGTCTTTTTTTAATAAGACAAGATGTATATAAATGTGATTTGACCCCATATTATGTAGTATGTTTTATATTTTTAAGTAATCACCCTAAAACTTACAGTACCTAAGACTCTGAAGATAAATTAAGACTTTAGTGTTGTAACAGAAAAAGTGCTGAATTATCCCTTTTGTAGTACTTAAAACATTTCAAACAAGTGCTTTTCTAGTGACAGTAAAATTTACTATATACCCTTCCACCAAGCAGGAAAAAAAATGTCACCTGGATAAAAGAAAACTTTTAGGAGTGTAGCACCAGGTATTTACCACATAACAGATGTTGTTTCACTCATTCTGAGGGGGTAAAAATAGTCTAGATTGAAAATCTATTTGGCTATTGAATGTTAAAAATCCCTGCTCTACTGTGTCAGTGTCCTGTGTCCAACCCCCCCGCCCCCAGTCCCCTTACACACTATCCACTGAGACTCTAATCTCTGAAGAGATTATTTTAAAATTTGTTTTCAGGACATACCTGAGAAAGGGTGCAATTATGCAGAACAAGGAATCTAAGACTGTACTAATACTGGTTATAGGTTTATAAATTCTTTCCCAAATCTAAAAAGTCTAAGAGGTATGGATCTTCAAATATGTCTTACTGCTTTCAATTTTTTTTGGTATGTGTGTAGGGTCATTTCCAGTGTTGAAAAGATCATCTTGAGTCTGTTCAATGACAGTTCAAGATGGGGTAGAGTTCATTTCCATATTCAAACAATAAAAATTAAATAGTATGATTATAATATCTGCAACATCCAATAAATCTATGATTAACTAAAAGTGCTTGCTTTTCGGCTTTTATTGATATAGCTTTAAATGAACTGGAAACCTTAAAATTACCCCCAATAGTTGCAGAATTAACTCACGTTACTGTTTGTCAAATCAACATTAGCCTTGATTTTCACTTTCAAACAATCTGAAAGACTTTTCTGACTATCACATGAAGATGGCCCAACTTTACTACATTATCTATCCTGCGACTCATTTTTCGCATTGTAGGACAGAATCTTTAGGCTTTTCTCAAGTCTTCATACTTGCCCATCCTACTTTCCACCCCTCTCCCCCAATCTCCTTCATAACACTTAGGGCACACAGCTACAGGGCTAATATCTGCTCCTTTAAAAGGCAACTGTGAGATTATCTGGGAATAAGAGACAGGATATGCAAAGAATTTCCTCTATTTTCTCTTCAGTCACCATGTTCACAAATCCTACTCAAGTCTCAAGGACAGAATGAATCCCCCCACCCAACCCCCCAAAAACAACTGAGACGACTTTGGAGGTCTGCATTCCTTGTACCACAATTATACTTTTTTCCTTTTCAGTAGTTTGAAAGCAATTAGATTTTTAAAAAATCCTCACATAGCTTAATAGTCTCCTAAATGGGCTAAAGCCATTACATTTTTAACAACACTGGCCTGACCATAGTATTAATGAAGACCTAACTGCAATGGAAAGGTAACAAGGAAAACAATCTTTGATATCTTCATGAACATCAAAATTGAACCTATAACGTTCAATGTCTCCTATAAAAGATTAAGTGGAGCAATTCAGTCTATTGCCATATTCTATTACCAATGACAGCAACCTGAATATATAGAAAAGGGTGGTTCATATGAAAACAACCTCTGGAATTTAAAGAGTAATTACAAAAGCAAAAATATGTGGTTTCAAAATTAAATCCACAGGGGTAATAGCTGTTAGAGATGATGACACCGGCTGTCATGTATCTGTCAGAACTACTTAAAATTTCAGGTTCTGACATTGGGCTGACTCATTAATTTGTTTTATAAAAATACCTAACTGAATCCAAACTTCACTATTCTGGGTCAATGAAATGTAAGAGAATCACGAAGGCTTAGAACAGGCCTTGCACCGTGTGCTTACTTGGGGCGGAGGGAGAACACAGCTCACTAGCAGCTCCCAGGCTGCTATGTACTGCCTAACGAGAGAAGGTAGTTATGATATGGGCCTTTGCAGGTAGTTACTTTTAGTCTAATTTAGAGTTCTCTCCAGAAAATTGGGAACTAAACTTCTCATTGTGCCTTACTGTTTTACTATCTGATCCCATACAGCTCATATTACAGCTCAGGTAAAATGTTGGAGAATGGAAATGCCAATTGGTTGAGGTAATGGTTTATATAAGATAACCAGAATTCTAAAAGCACTTCAATATCGTAAAGTAAAAGTGTACCAAATCAAGCTAATACACATTTCACACTTGTTGAGCTTGCGCACCAGAACTGAATAGTAATTACTTTCACATAAGGACCCCTATTACCACACAAAGCCTTACTCATATCCATGATCTGCTGCAGTAAAGGTTCATCAAGCAACACCTAAACTTCAGAACAACAACAAACTTAATAGTAAAAAGTATTACACACAAATATAAATTATTTTTCCTGAAAGAGAGACCTTGTCCTTCATGGTATTTGGGGAACAAAAATAAGTGTACAGCTCATCACATAGTTCAGTGTCACTTGTAAGCCTACTGAACAAAGCAATATAATACATTACTGTCAAGCTTGATGACTCTACTGTCTCAGAAATGAGAAAGCTAATGATAAAAATACCAACTAGGTATCCTTCCACAGAATTAGTGTTTTTTATTTTATAGTGCCATAGCTTATCTACTCTATAATGTCAATGTTCTCTCATAAAAAATGCCAAGAACTGATTTTGAATAATGTCTCCTCAAACACTAGTTTGAGTAATATCATATAGTTTGAGTATGTCATCATCCGCCTACTGAAAAATGAGAGGAGAAAAGGCTTTTGTGACAAAAACAGTTGTGAACTATACTTTCCCATACCATAAAAATGGTCAACTGTTGTTTTGGCCATGCAAAACTCTGATTAGCAGAAATTAAGCATGCGAATAGACCAATCTCTATTACACACTTATGAGGACATCCCCAAACTAGAATATCTACACTGAAAGTGCCAATACAGAATAGTGGCAAATCAAGAGAGAAATCAAATATTAAGGGATCACTGCGGCACCAAGACTGACAGCCAGCCATGTGATGAGCCACCTCCAAGAAATACATGGTATAATGGAACTCTGAACACAAAATTTAACATTAAAAGTGCACCTGAATATTACAAACTAACTTTACAAAACCTACAATAAGGTAAAATATATATCTTTTGAAATATTCAGCAGCTTTCCGTATTTTTTTTAAAGGTTTTTTTTTTTTTTTTTTTTGAGAGGCTCATGGAATTTAAAAGGGACCACTATCTAATTTCAACCATGCTTCACAAAACAATAATGGCTATTTTATATTGCAGTTACCAAAGTAATGCAATTAGTGCTTTAAAATAATCTACACTAAAAAAAAGAAAGAGAGAAAGAAAGAGAGAGAAAGAGAGAGAGAGAGAAAGAGAGAGAGAGAGAGAGACAGAGACAGAGACCTTTGGAGGAAATATGCTTATTCAAAGCTTCTTGGAAAAGAAAATTTACCTGAATATCAAGTCATGACTGATCTCAAGTGTAATGTTTAAAAGCTTCACAGACATGAATATTACAATCTTCAGGTCTCAGGACTTTTAATCTGAGAAAGTTTAGAGTTTGGTTTGTTTTTTAAATTCATTTTCTAACCAAAACAAATAATAGAAGTACTCAAATTTTCACTATTTACAACTCTCAGCCTACAATCTGAAATGACACAATACAAATTCTCTTATTTAAACTGCAGCATTAAAGGGTAGGCACACCATTCTTCTGCTGCTCGATTGTCATCCACTGAAACACACATAGAAAATATTTATGTTAGTAAAATGAGATCACTCCATGTACACTACAATGACAAAATTTACATAACTCAACTCATACGTCACTTTATAGACTACCACACAGGATTAAACCTCTCTGAACAGTAAAACTCTACAAAAGTTGAAATTTTAGGGCCAAATTTTTAAATGGGCCTTTAATGAAACCTTTCTGAGAGGGGATAAAAGCAAGCACAAATTAATTGCTCAAAGGACCTTTCTGTAGCAATCTTGGGCTACTGAGTACCCCAAGCATCATGCAAAAAGGCACCATGACTACAATTAATTGTGTGTGACAAATTATTGAGTGTGGAACAAAGGAGGCATTTCTTCATAAGCTTAGCCCTTTGCTTTCAGCAAACTTTTAACAACTTCCTTCAACTGCAGATGAAAACCATACATTTCATAGAGTATTTTTATTGCAACTTCCAGCTAGGCTAGAAAATACTGCAGAGTCATATACTCCTCTGAAATCAAAACTGCTTTTTCTGTTGAGAAGTCTAGAGAGCTAAGAGAAAACAGGCTCAGTCATCTACTGATTAAACTGCTACACAAAATAACCAAACCAAAAGAGGAACCCAAGCCCAGGCTACATCAAGAATGAGCAGTGCATGTATTTTAATAACAGCAATGGTGTGCCTAACCTTTGAACACGTAAGTTGCTGAGGGAAAACTATCCACAACCTAATTAACTGCTCCAATGTTTCCAGTCAAGAATTTATGCCTTGGGAATATCTGGACCTACTTCTCTTTAAACTGTTGGCATTCACCTGAAATCATCAGCCTTAATTTAATACTCCAAGTTTGATTTCATTTTATACAAAAACTACAATGATTTTTTTGTTTTCGGTTAAGCATTTAGAAGGGCCTGACCATCTTTCTCAGTAGATTAGAATACAGGGTGTATGTTGTATGGATTTTGTTTTGCACAAACAGTTTGGTTATAATGCAAAATTAAATTTCATAGGCTTTATCAGTTCTTTTTGCCAAAAACTGTAGAAAATAAATGTTCCCAACTTAATTACTATGATTTTAAAAGCCCATGTGAAAAAAAAGCTTAGATGTTCTTCAAGGAGTGCTTATATAAACATGATCTGAAAGGTCCTGAACTGTGTGCTACACAACCATAAAAAATAAGCAAATATCAGAAAGTTATAAAGGGGCTGTTATGTAGGATGCCAAAAAGAAAAAAAGACTCAAAGCAATGAATTAAATAAAAACTAAAAAACCATCAACCCCTCCCCTCCTGTACTAGTATCTGGATTAGTTTAAAAAGAAACTAATGATCTTGATTACTGATTGAATTATTAGAATTGAAATGCAACCTAAATCATATTAGGTTACCTTGGGGTTGTGTTTTTTTCTTTCACCATAAACATGGATCCTTCATTCATATGGATACTTGGGCAGACTACTGAGGCTGTAAATTCTAGATACCACGTTCACAATATTATAATTACTTACACACATTTCTTTTCCCATTTCTCCCATTCCCCAATAAACAGATCTTGTATATTTTTTACTAGTTGCTGCAACAACATTCAGTCGTTAGAACATGATCAAATTCGTAAAAGGATTTAAGAATATAAAGAAACTTAGTTTGCTAAAATGAGGCATCCTCTCCTGTTTTATGTAATGTACCCTGACTGCTCCTGAGTAAGAACGGAGCTCGTCCTCTATGAAATAAGGCTATATCCTCACTTGTTGGTGAGACCAAATTCTACCCTTAGAAAATCCCAAATGAAATTACAGCAAAGGTAGTGTTACAAAGTAATTAACCATAGCATTTCTGAAGGTAGTGTGTGCACATTTCCCACCTCCTTCCCCTCTGGGTGAGCACTAAATAGATCGCTAACTTGTTAAGTAAATTTAACAATGAGAAAAAAAATCCTAAAATGTGATTTGACCCAAATAATTCTTTATCATCGAATTACGAAATTCCTTACATTCTAAAGTTCAGTGTTCTTAAAGAGTTTTTTTCTTTAGTTTAATCCTTCAATTAGTTGAATTGTAGAAGAAAATATGAATAATTTTATAAGATGGCTTTCCAATTGCAATGAAAAAGCTCCCAGTATGACAGAGGTGGCTTCTAAAAGGGGGCTTTTTTTTTTTTCCTTTTAAAGAAAGGCAAATATAACTTAAAAAAAAAAAAAAGAAAAGGAAAGGAAAGAAGAGCATGCAGGCTCTACAGGCAAGGAGTCCACTTCCATGTTATCTGTTCTCTGTGAGGTAACTCAATTCTCTTGTAGAGAAACATGCAAAAGGCCAAACAATATCCCGAGCCATACAGCACATGAAAAATTTAAAATATGCAACATTCAGAATGCACTTTTCACCTCTGTACACACAAGTCAATGCAAATTCTGCAAAGAAACAAGTGTCACAGTAAATGAAGTTAGGTGCAAGCAATGACAGCAGTAGTGCTCACCCAGTTTGTACAGTAATTGGCACTCTACAGTATTCCTACTCATTTTTTGATTCATTTGCACTTTGTGCTGCCTCTCCCTGGGGATCTAATTCAATCTTTACAGAAACATCTGGCCCCTCCGACCTCATTAATTTCATCTTTTTCTTTGGAGGGTTTTTCAAAGTGCCCAGCCTCTCCTTCACTTTGTACTCCAGTGTACTGTGGGGAATCCCATAAATACTCTGAGCTTTGGAAACACTCATTTTTCCACTCATAACCACTGAGATTGCTTCCTCCAGTATCTCACTGTTGTACTGTCTGTAACGCCCTCTTTTCTTCCGAGGCTGCTTGGAGCCAGGGTCTCCTTCTTGATCCGAGGTGGGATATGGCTGTCCAGAGGTAGACTGCTCAGCATCTGAGCCCCAAGAATCGGGTCCAGCATCTAACATGCTTTTTCTATTTTGTTTTGGAAGAATAGCCCTCAATTTTTTACTAAGCGCGCTCTCCGTTTGTGAACCCATTACCAAAGAGCTATAGCTGTACTGATCACCAGTGCGAGACTCCCAAGAAAGATCCATTCCTCGAACTTGTGGTATCTTTAAATCTACAGGAGATGAATGGCTCACATCCTTTTTTCCATCTTGTTTTGTTTGAAGTGCCATTTTTGGAAAGGCAGAGTTTTCTGCAAGAAAAGGAAGGTCACTGATGTTGCTGAGTGCACCATTTCCCCTGAACTTCATACGGCTGAGGTTGAACTCATAATGTGGTTTTGCCCAAGAGGCTTCCCTGGATAATATTAAGTGTTGTCCATGATTCTGTAATCCAGATGGCCCAAGGCTGGCAGCTGTGGACAATTGGTTTCTGCTCAGTAGTTCTTCACTAATCTGCAGGGATCGAGCCAATGGAACTTTGAGTGATGTGGAGTGTCCAAAACCTTCCCTGGTTCCATCCTGTAAGCTTCTTGGAGGTACCCCATCACCACTCCGAAGTCCGTCTGGGCGGTACTGGCTGGGTCTCCCAGGTCGCCTAATTGGATGGAAGGAAACTGATGTGAGCAGGACTTGCACAGGTAGGGAGGGATGGGTGAGGGGACCACTCCTTTATTAGAAGGCCTTGCTTGGGTAACATCACTTTGTGTTTGTGTTATTTATTTATTTTTCTCTAAAATTAAAAAAAAAAATGGTCTCAGCAGTTAGTTTTAAAACGTGTTCACAAAAAAACAAAAAGGAAAAAAGAAAAAAAACCAGGAGCTTTTTGGGCAAAGAAAAATTAAACCTGTCAGCTGGTCTCTGGTTGGGTTCACAAATTTTCGGAGAAAAAGTTTCGCGCAACTGTCTGAAAATAGCACCTTAATTATTAATTACAAAGTAATCATCAAGTCTCCATAGATCTACACACAATTGTGTTACCAACGTGACGTTACCACTAAACAAGTACAGTAATAAAAGAGTAAGCCAAATTATTTATTTTAACGCAACACATCCAACATTCATGACAATCAGCTATAAAACTGGAACCATTTACATTGGTGGAACCCAGAGATAACTGCTCATTTATCCCACAAACAAGTTGATGTTCATTATCAAAAATCAGACAACTCCAAATAACATTTCTTATTTTGCTTGGGAAAAAAATATGCTACCAGCCCCAACAGGAAAAAAACAAACTAACAAAAAAAACCCAACCCAAACCAAAATACCCATCGCATTATAACTTACCACACTTCTTCATTTTAAAACACTATTAGTTCCAGATACATGACTACCACAGATTCTCCATTTGAAATAAGCCAAGCTTTAAAGAAACTGCACTTTATTTTCCCCAAACCTTTGTTCCTTAAGTTCTAGTGAAAGTAATTATTGTCACAGGTATATATATAATCAATTTTGTAGCAGTTTTCTTTAAAAAAACTTAAGATACCAAACATTAATTTTTAAATTTCAAGTGAATAACTTTTCACATAATGCTTAAAATGTCTACTACTTACACAAAGTTAATTCATAAGGTTTTCATTTTCACAATAGAGAAAGATCACCAATGATAAAACTGGCAACTGGTAAAGCATGCCCAAGGGGAATAATTACATTAACTAGGCACAAAAGTGGAAATTACAGAAATGATAAACCAGCTATGTTCTCCAAAAGCCTACAGGGACTCTGTACTGTTATTGCTAAAAAACATAATAAGGAAAATAATGAATATTCAACTAAAAGATGGGCAATATTGTCAGTGTTTCTGTATTCCAGAAAACAATACCACATAGAAAACACTTTCTTTCCATTCAGAGGGATAAACACAACTTCAACCATATACTAATACATAGATTTGGTGGCCAAGTTTTAAGTGAACCCTAAGCAAGGGATTCATGCATACAAACCGTACTTATGCTTCTCCTACATGTGTCCTTAATTACACAACTCAAGTGTTTTTAATATATAAATGGAACCGAATGATTTGGGACCATGACGACTTATATATAAAAACTATAGTGAAAAGCAGGGCTTAAGGAAAAAGATTAGTAAGCTATGCAAAATGAATTAAATTATTTCTAGATTGAGTAGAGGACGACAGAAAAGGGAAAATGATGGAATTTTAAAGAAAGTAAAGGGATCATTTTTAGAAGTCAGTCAGTAAAGAAATCCTTCAATTTGAAGGTAATTAAGAGTAAGTCAAAGGGTTAGTCCATTTAGTGTCTACTTATTTCTTTACCATCTAAACAATTTCCCCATGTTGATACTGTAAAAGTCAAATAAACCTAAATATTAACTAATTTAATATACTGAAGTTATTTTTCATATCTAGATGAAATTGATTTTTGGTCACAACACAGTTTTATGGAAATGCCTTCCCAATATGGCACCTAAATATCTAAATCATTAATTCCTGACTTTTCTAAATGATTACTATGTACACATAGAGGAAGAATTAGACAATTCTTATACTGTAAAATTAGGTTCAGAAAATTCACTTTGGTTTGCTAAACATTATCAAAACTAAGCATTAATTACCAAAACTTGGCAGCGTAAGATAGTTATCCATCAATGTTTACAACCAGTCTTATCTACTTAAAAAACAAAAAACACATATATTTTTCCGAACTGTCACAGAGTTAAAAGTGCAGTTCAAATCAATAAACAAAACAGACAAGAAAAAAAGAAACAGCCCCCACACACCCACATACTCCAATAGAGACACCAAGTTAAATACTGGGCCCAATTTTTATTCAACAACTTCAGCACACATAATACTGCCTTTATATCTGAACTCTGGAATTATTTAGGTTGGGGTTCACATTCAACAACAAACAGTCCAAAGCCATATTCCAATTATTTACTATTTGTACGAAACTGGCAAAATTGATCTATACTAGTCAATTATAGATTTCACAGGCTGTGCTTTACTTGACTGATGGATTGAAAGTAATTTTAATAAAGGCCCACCTGTAAGAGTGTTACCCTGAGGGATTAATTTTTAAAATATACAAGGGAGACTGGCATCAATCTTTGACAAACTGTCCCCTATAAAACTGTGAAGGCTACAGATATTTTCCCTTACCCGTTCCCTTGAGTACTGGAGCAGCCTGGAGAATGGCTCAGGGAAGTGCTGCCAGCACATGGACTTTTCTTAGTGGATAGATCAAGTACACCGTCTGTAGAGACACAAAGAAACACCTGAGGGTATTAAAAACTCGAAGTAATGTGAACTGAATAGACTAAAAATGACAAAGCAGTAGGCCTAGTCAACTAAGCCGATACACTACTGGCTATATATTTGAGTTATGAAATCAATTAATTAATAGATTCAGGATATTTTTCCTCCTGAATCAACATAAATTTAGCAAAGTTTATTATATCTAGTATCTCCAAGTGTTAAATATTTTATTAATAGGGCAAAAGAAAAGATAAAGTGTATCACTGCAGATGTTAAGACACAGTGAGATATAAGAAATAGCAGTTTGTACAGCACGAGGTTCACCAACAGAACTATTGGACTTCATTTTCTAAATTTATCTTGATCAAAGCATGTGAGTTTTTAATGCCACAATGTCATACAAATTATAAAACTAAATTTCTTAAGAGCTAGGTCTACCTAAAACACTAAAAATACATAAAAATTTGGTTTAGGAAATTTAAAATATGAAAGTCATTTTAAAATACAAGTTTTGTAGTTAAATTACATTTATACACTATGTAACAAAGTCTATAAAATGAATCAGTTGTTGATTGTTTATAATGTGCATGTATCTTAACTACTCTTTGGACACATCTGTAAAAACTGTGTATTTGTTGTCAATCTTTTGGGAAAAAATCTGTGGAGATTCAAAATTCACTTGCGGACATTTATAAAGGCAAAGTTTTTCAATCAGCGTTATTATAAATTGGTGGGCAAAGTTTATTGAAAGAAAGAAAAAAAAATGAAAGTCTTGATACTGATGAGAGCCTAGAGGTTTAACTTTTTATTTTTAACAGAAACTAGACCCAATCACAAATTCATGTTATTCATGAACATAAAATTAGAATGTTCTTGTCCCATAAAGGGTTTTCCCCCCTCATAGACACGTCTAGAAAAGAAAACTCAAAATCTGGACAACTTTTAAAGATGCCATTCTGTCCAAAATAAAGAGAAGAGTCAGTGCGCCTCTGATTTTCAGCCAGCCAGCAGAGAGGCCTTGCTGTCTAGTTATGTGAAAAACTGCCCCAATACTGAACCCACTTAGGGCTTGTGCCTGAAGATATTGTAACTCCCTGTTTCAGGAAGTTAGAAATAAATATGCTACTGAGTTTATAAACCAAAAAAGCTCACACTCATACAGAATAAGTGTTGTCTTTTAGAGTCACTAATATTTCTAAATATATAATAGTAATCATATAGAAGCAAGTATCCTATTAGACATCTAACCCAATTAGCTATCTAACAAGCAAATACACTGCTTAAAATAGTTCCAACCAAAGACAGTATTATTTAAAGACTTCTAAGTCTATCTAATCCAATAAGCAACATATTTTAAGTCTACAACGAAAAACATTGTGATATAAGCTGAAAACACTGAAATTCATTTAGGAAATATAAAAATTTGTTTCATTTGGAATCTGTACACTATAATCTTACTATCTAGTTCAAATTTCTCTTGGTTAAGAGCATGCTGTCAAAACACACCTCTCAAGTACAACACTAGTTGTAACAAGTTAAATGGTGGTATCTGTATGTGGTAAGCTCCATTATTAGTACTTGCAATACAACATCTATGCTGTCATTCTACTAAACCTGAAGATTTTAATGCAATTATTTTGAGCAAAGAGATTTTAATGAAAGCTACCAATCAAGAAAACAATCCTCAATAAAACAGAAAAATAACAACTGCAAATATGGTAAACAAAGGTATACTGATTAATGTGAATGAACATAGGACAACTAGAAGTTCTAGGAAATCTCTTAGAACTTAAGAGATTCTGATTGCTGCTCACTACACGGAGAGAGAAGAAAAGCAAAGGAAAACTATTAAAAGATTCTTTAATAAGCAACTGAAACCCACCCATTAAGTATATATCATAAATTACTTATAATAAGCAAAAGAAAGTCCTTTAAAAGAGGTTTTTTTAAGAATCAAACTTAATTTGCAAAACAAACATGTATTTCTCACTAATAGATTCACACATTTCATAACCTTTCTGCATACTCTTATGAGATTTCTATAACAATAAAATCTCATTACTACAGACATCACCAATTTACAATTTTCAGTGGTTCCAACAATGGCAGAGTTGAAATGCTCACTTCATCTTTGTGAAATTAAAGGTAAAACGAGATAACGTAACAGGAATATTTAATCTATTTAAAAGAGCAAATTTTTCAGAAACTCAAGAAACATTTGCTAAGAAAAACTGAGGACCCCTTAATCTCTTCACTTAATTAGGATCCTCACCAACAAATTACCTTTTGGAAATACTCTTAAGTTTAGTTCACAATACAGTGCATGTGTGAATGTATGTGTTTTTGTGTGTCTATAAAATACTCAATACACCTAACAACCTGATGTGTGTCTTCTGTGTTCTTGTTATTTCCAATCCTAAGAGTTTCTTTTTTAAAACTGTAAATACATATTTTTGCCTTGTGATCTCATTTGCAGATATAACTTCTTCTGTCTAACAAGTTAAGACAGATTTATTTCTCAGGTGCTAATCCTAGAACATTGATGGGTAAGGGAAAAAACTTAATTTTTCATAAGGGTTTTAAAAACAATGGACATGACAATGTTTTGGAGAGTATAAAATGCTTATATAAATATCAAATAACTTAACAGTAACCCCCTAACTTTCCTTGGTAGTGTGTCAATCACGACTATGAGCTATGAAATACAGTGGGTAAGGCAGCCACTATACTTGTACTTCTTCTCTATCACTGCATGGTGAGCCCTAATTTAAGAATTACACGAATTTTTATCCTATTGTTGCTACTGGTGCCCTCCTTACTCCTTAGCAATCATTTTTTTTCTCCCCAAATTATTCTGATTGGACACCAAACCATACCTTGTTCGCTAGGTTCTGACTGAGACTTTCTGACAGTAAGGTCCAGAGGTGAGTCTTGGTCAGCCATGAGAAGCTTGCTGAGCACAGGGTTCTGAGTAGTTGCAGCCGTGGGAGAGGTGGCGACTGGAGATGCTTTCGGCAGGCTTTGGTTCTTTGTGCTATTGGGCTGGCTGGGGTCCTGAGTAGAGCTATTTTTTGAGGTATATTCAGCAGCAAATTGTTGGATCATTCGCTGCATGATCTCACGGGCCACTAGGGGAATATTGGGGTCGGAGACCCAGGGACTGTCTGTAAACAAAGATTTATTTACTTTTAAAGTGGGACATGTACTTAAAAAAAAAAAAAAAAAGACAGCTTTCAAGCAAACATAAAATTTCATTTTATTTTTCTTAAAATGCAATATAGTAAAAGAGCATTTCCTCAGTTACACTTTTAGTCTCTACTAAGTGTACGAGTTGCAGATTTAAAAAAAAATCCGTAAAATTATTTCTAAACTTCCCCCTCAGCATTATGAAATCAAATAAGGGGATAACAAATAGTATATCTTACGGGCAAGAGTCACTTACCTGATACAGAAATCCCCAAACCCTTTATTATGAAATAATTACTCCCCTATTTACCACCTATAGATCACATCTGGTTTACCCTAGCCATTTCTTCCTAAGAATGGACTGATAACTCAAGTTCAGGAATGCTTAATTTACTTTCTGTTAAAGACTGAACGCAATCCAAGATTAGACCAGAGCAGTAATTCTCACAGTTTAATGTTCATCAGAATCACTTTGAGGGCTTGTAAAAACAGACTGTTGGGTCCTATCCTCAAAGTTACTTATTCAGCAGTTCTAGGGTGAGCTCAAGACATTTCTAACAAGTTGCCAGATTCTGCTGGTCAGAGGACCACAACTTTAGAATCCTTGAGCTACAAGTTTAAATGCCAAATCTCAATACCCTAAGATCATACATATATTTTACATCAGTTCTTTAAATACACTTTGTCAACCACTAAACACTAGCTAGTGAAGTAATGAAATAGACACCTAAGTTTCAATTTCTAATTAATGTTAATTTTAAAGACCATATGAATTCATTACTTCATTAATACTTTGAGCACTGGAAGGAAACTTGGAGGTCAAATGGGGTAAAATAAAAGGGGAAATATTTTGTATAAATATATTATTATCGCATCTCTATCATTACCACATTATCAGGGAGTCTAAGCTTCTCAAGAGTAGCGATTACTCAGCACCTAATCTTGCCTACTGCAAAGTATGCATTCATATTAGCTGAGTAATAAATGGATCAATCAACTCAATTACCATTAGATAGGTGTGTTTTTTTAAACAAATGAAGGAAATGTGATCTAAAGAGTAAGTGGCCTCTTCAAATCTGTACAGATGGTTAGTGATAGACCTTTGATTAAAACTCTCCCCCTGATCTTATTGTTCCACCCGTGATCTTTACTTCCCCACCACACTTCTGAGGCTTTAGAAGACGCTTCTCAAAAAAACCTGACTTCCCTTGATCTTTTAAAGGTTAACTATAGAAGGTAAATCATTTTACTCATATTTTGGAGCTGTAAGGACCATAGGTTGATTTATAAATTTAGAAAATAATTGACTCATTATTAAAACCTGAAATCTTCAACACACACACACACACACACACACACACACACACACACACCTCTCAAAACCTCACAGGACTCGTAAAAATAGTTTTTATTTCCTGAAGGACAATATTCAATACCAAAAGATGGTCATAAAATCAGAATATTTATTTAATTCTCTGAAGTTTAACAAGGTTTGCTCTACCAATAGCAACATTTCTGCTATCAAGAAGTATTTCTAACCCCTAACTTTCCTCTCTAAAGAGAGTATAAATATGCTAGATGGTATAAGGATAACGGTATTCAATTAAATAAGGTTCAGAATACTACAATCACTGACAATGATTCCTTAAATGTTTATTTTTTATTTTTCAATTACAGTTGACATTCAATATATTAGTTTCAAGTGTACAGCACAGTAGTTAGACATTTATATAACCTTAAATGTTTTAATAAACATTTTAGTCACACTGCTTTTAAAATCTCTCTACCCACTGGGTTTTTAAATATTCATTTAACTTTTCACTTAAGATCCATATATATATATATTTTTTTACATAGCATGCAATCCTCCAAATGGAAGACTGTATATAGGTTCAAATTTTCATAAGTTAGTGTATATTTTTCCCCCTGGAAAGTTGGAGAATATATGATATGTAAAGAAGAAAGTTTCCAAATAGGAAGCAATATGAAGTAATTTATCAAATATCTGTGTTTAACTAGATTAATAAATACAATTAGAGATTTAAAAATATTTTAGGATAAAAACCATAAATTGCCACCTTTGAGCTTTAAATGGATGCAGCATTATTTTGCCTCTTCGTTGAATGACTAACATAATTATGAAACACAATTCATGTTTATAAATCGATGACATCACTGCCATTTGAATTTTTACATCTTTTGCAAGGTTCTTGAATGCATTTCATTCCTTCACTTACTTAAAACACAACATCTATAAACCTAGCCATACCTAGAACATGCACAACTGAGTCAAATAACAAATCAGATCAAAATTAAAACTATAGAAAAACATGTAAATGCTACCTCACAGCCACCTGTATGTTTTAAAATGCAAATCTAACTTTTAGAAAAGTGTCACATTTTCTAACAAGTGACAAAACAAGCTAAAAAGAAATATGACAGTTGTAGAAGGTCATATTGGAGTTTATTATAGAGTCTATACCAAAAAAGCCTATTTTTATTGCATGTTTCTACATATATATATATATATATATATATATATATATATATATATATATACACACACATATATGTATGTGTACACACGCACACACACACACACACACACACACACATTATCACTCCTATATATACCTATATATAACTTTTTTATATTCAGTTATTTATAACATACGATTTGCAATACTTGGAAACAAGACAAATCCAAATACCTGAATTATTTATTAAAAACAAAATATTCCCTTCAGACTAAATTGTCTGTCATATCTCTGGATATTGAACATTTTTTGGTATTAATTTGACGAGTATTAACGCTCATCTTTGGACATCTCCAAGAGGATTAATAAAATATCTAAAAATAACAATACTAATACGTAGAACTAGGAGTAACATCCAATTGCAAAGTAATAGCTCTTTTCCTGAGCATCATACGCCAATATAGAAATGCACATTTAACTTTACATACAATTTCAAAGAATTCTCATCTCTTGACGTTTTTCTAAGACTGATTCCAAGGAAAGAATTCTTCTCTTAAAGGTTATGCTCCCAAAGTTTAATGTCTAAATCAAATTATAAGGAGTTTAATGTAAGTTATTCCTAAATGACAAAGGGATGGTACTAGTAGAGAAATAGGCTAGAACACTCTTAGGAATCTGCTTATGATTGATCTTAACTCCCTCTAAGTAGAGAGTGGATGAAAAGTGATTCCTCCATAGAAATTAGAGAGGAGTTCCTCTTTTCAGATAATAACATTTGCTGCAGCCTCAAACCAATAATTCAGTACACATCCTAAAGGAGAGGAGCAGCAGAGGTGTAAAGATATTTTACTTAGTTAATAAACAGGCAGAACTGATCTATCAGTCATTTTTACACTTTAAATGTGAATTGATTGTTTAATCAAGTGTTCATAAAACCAAGAATATTACTATTTTGAAGATAATTTTGGAATTCAGGGTACTTTACTGGGATATGGTGAGCGCGGGAGCTTTGACTGGGAGCTTTAGGTCAGAAGCTGCAAGAGGATATTAAAAGAGAAGTGAAGATGTACTAGAAGATTTAATTTTGTCTAGGGATCTGATGGAAGACATTTTAAAAAAGTGTACTAAAAATAATAATCTTGTGCATTCCTTAATTTTATACACCTCAACTCATACTCCTTTTTGGAAATACTGATTACATTAAGCAGAAGCCCAGCTGGTCTTTAATTGTAACCAAACCATTCAAGTCAGCACGTATCAGCCTGTTAACCAGTGTACAGGCAAACACCAGCTTTCAAATTTCAGAGGGAAGGAGGGAATTTCCAGAGGAATCAGAGGTGTAAACTAGAATATATGAAGAAATATTAAAGAAAATGGAATCACTGAGTCTGCTGAAAATTAAATAAGGATATTCAGGATTATCAGGATGTGTAGGAAACTTTTTTTTGAACCTATCATAGTAGCTTCCATCTTGGAACTAGAGGAAGGGCATAACTAAGATTACAAATCCATTTAGAAAGACTATCTCAAAGGTAAAGACTCTTCACTAGAATGGATTATGAATGGAAGCTTCCAGAAGGTCTTGGCTGACAGCAATTAAACTTTGTGGATAGAGAAATGTAAAACAAACCTACAACAGTTTCAAGGAGAAAGATAAATTGTAAAACACAAGAGGTGGTGGTATTAAATGCTACCTCAAATATATGGAAAACTGGTTTATAATAATGAATCTCAGTTTTAATAATTTAAAAAATTTAGTGAAACAAAACTGTATCAAGGAGAAAAAAAATGCTTGCAAATCTAATTAATACTATACTGAGACCTTACAATTTCCAGGCTTTCTTAATAATTTTACGAACTATTTAACTAAAACTGACATGGCACCATCACTTTTAGAGCAAAAAAGAAAGGGGTTGTACTACCCTATTCCAAATTTAACTGACCAAAGAAATAAAGCATATTATCAATAAAGAAAAATATTTTAAAAAGTAACTCTTTTGAAAAATGACATTGAAATTGAAATTAATATAAGACAAGCAGATGCTAAATGTCATTCTTTATTGGAACCAACCTTTTCTATAAAAGACTGCATTGAGGAACTCTTCTGCTTGTCTCTCGAATCGAATGATTTTTGCTTGCTCTTGTTTAAGCAGAGCTTCTTGCCCAGCTCCCGAAGCTGGTTCATCCAGACCGACTAAGTGTCCCTGCAAAAATATTTGGTGAATATCTTTCCCCATTCAGTATCAAAAGCACAGATGCAAAATCAAAGACAAATGTTAAAGATAAGACAAATCAGTTCAATATAATTAAAACATTTTAAAACTTCAAATCAGGATAAAATTTATCTCCACAAAAGTGTAAAAGCAAAGTGAATATAAATATGTATTTTGGGTAGTTTTTACCCACGTTTTTTTATTATGAGTTCTGTTTAAAATTTACAAGTAAACTCATTAAACTATAATTACTGATTGGAAAATTTCCTTGAGCATTCAAATATATTGGTTCTTACTATAGCAATAGCTCAGATATTGAAGGTATGTTATAATCCACAAAGGATTTCCTTAAAGATTTTAAATACACCCAGTGATATTTGCAACCAGCTATGATTTCCCTATCACCCAAATTGTATCACCAGCACGACCAAAATGTATATTTTGCAAAGACAAATTTAGCATCAATTATATATTGTAAACAAATAGTTTAATACAAAGAACTCTCCTGCATATTCAAACTAAAACAATGTTCTCTTAACAATTCCACATAAAATAATACTGTTTGCCACATAATTTGTTTAAAATTCTTTTAACAAAATATCTTAAGTATTATAAATCATTACAAAAATCTTTATTGTATTTGTATTTGACAACATTCTATGGACTAAATTATTTAAAAAATGAATCAAAAATAAAATAATTTAATTTTGATACAGATTTAGCATCTAAACAGGTACAGGCATACCACGGGGATATTTGGTTCCACAATAAAGTGAGCCATAATCTCAAGTACAATAAACTGAGGTATGCCTGTATTAATTAAATAGTCCAATAAAATCCTCAACTGTATTATATGTTAATGCCATTTCACTGTTTAGTGATTTTTTAAAAAACAGATATTACATGGCATAAACTGTACTTAACTCCTTAGTCCTACATTCAGTCAGTTCAAACTTTGAACAAAATATCTATACTTAAACTATATTTCATGTAGCATTCAAGCTACTTTCTAATCTAAATCAACTCAGAGCAACTAACCTAGCATTTAGTAAGACAGGTGCTACATGTTTTCTTGAATCAAACAATTTTATCAACCTGGACTCTGAAATATGCAGATTACTTTTAGTTGGTTCATATCAATTACAGTCACATCTATTTGTTTTTAAACTATTGTTGCTGAAATATAATACACATACCATACAATGCAACCATTTAAGATATAAAATTAATTTTTTTTAAAGTATATTCAGAGGTATGGGACGATCACCTTGATCTAATTTTAGAACATTTTCTGACACCCTCCAAAAAAAACCCGTACCCATTAACAGTCACTTCCATTCTCCCACTTGCTTCAAAACTATATCACCACTATACTACTTTTTGTCTCTATAGACTTGCTTATTCTGGACATTTCATATAAATGGAATCATACAATATTTGTTTTTTTGGTGACTGACTTCTCCTAGAACAATGTTTTCAAGTTCACCTAAGTTGCAACATGTAGCACTTACTTCCTTTTTATTCCCAAATAATATCCGATTGTAAGAATATGCCATATTTTATCCATTCACCAATTGGTGAACATCTGGGTTGTTTCTACTTTGTGACTACTATGATAGGAACAATTCCACTTTTAATATTTGTGTACAAGTTTTTGTGTGGATATATATTTTCAATTCTCTTAAATACAGAGGGTGCCAAAATAAATGTATACACATTTTAAGAAAGGAGAACACTTTATTAAAATTACGCTGATGGTAACCACTTTGAGCACGTCTTGTAATTGCAGAAGTCAAATGACTTGTATTCATCTTTTGTTATTGGTATATATTGAGTATTACATTTTCCAAAGCAGCTGCACTATTTTATATTCTCCACAGCAATGAGGGTTCCTTCCTCCACATACTCACAAACATTTATCTTTTTTTTTTTAAAGATTTTATTGGGGAAGGGGAACAGGACTTGATTGGGGAACAGTGTGTACTTCCAGGGCTTTTTTTTTTCCAAGTCAAGTTGTTGTCCTTTCAGTCGTAGTTGTGGAGGGCACAGCTCAGCTCCAGGTCCAGTTGCCCGTTGCTAGTGGCAGGCGGCACAGCCCACCATCCCTTGTGGGAGTCGAAAAGGCAATCTTGTGGTTGAAAGGATGCGCTCCAACCAACTGAGCCATGGGGGGGGGGGGGGGGCAGCTCAGCTCAAGGAGCCGTGTTCAATCTTAGTTGCAGGGGGTGCTGCCCACCATCCTTTGCGGGAGTCGAGGAGTTGAACTGGCAACCTTGTGGTTGAGAGCCCACTGGCCCATGTGGGAATTGAACCGGCAACCTTCGGCGTTAGGAGCACAGAGCTCCAACAGCCTGAGCCACCGGGCCGGCCCCAACACTTATCTTTTTTATTACGCCATCTTGGTACACAAGAAGTGGTATCTCAGTTTAGATTTGCATTTCCATACTAATGATGCTGATCATCTTTTCATGTGCTTATTGGTCATTTAAATACCTTCTTTGGAGAATGTCTATTTATATGCTTTGCCCAGTTTTTAATTGGACTATTTACCTTTTTATTGTTGAGTTGTAAGAATTCTCAAAATATTTTGGATACAATTCCATTATCAAATATATGATTTGAAAATATTTTCTCCCATCTGTGAAGTTTCTTATTTCACTGATGCTACTGTTAACAGTACAACAATTTTTAATTTTAATGAATTACAATTTATCTACATTTTCTTTTGCCATTTGTGCCTTTGGAATTGTACCTGAAAAACTAGTGGCTAACCCAAGGTCATGAAGGTTTATTCCTATGTTTTCTTCTAAAAGTTTTATAGTTTTATGACTTATTTTTAGGTTTATGATCCATTGAGTAAATTTCTGTATATGGTAGAAGAAAGGGGTCCAACTTCCTTTGTGAAAAATCACTGGCCATAAATTTTACTTCTGGATATCCAATTCTATTCCACTGATCTATATATCTATCTTTATGCCAGTAACACACTATGTTGATCACTGTAGTTTTGTACTAAATTTTGAAACTGGAAAGTATAAGTCATTTCAAGTTGTTTTTTGATAAGATTGTTTGGATATTCAGGGTCCCTTGAATTTTCATATAAATTTTAGGATCAAGCTTGTCAATTTCTGCAGAGGCCAGCTAGGGCTTGATGGGAAGGCACTGACTCTGCAGATCATTTTGGGGAGTAATGCCATCTTCATAATATTATTTTCTAATCCAGGAACACAGGATATTTTCCCATTTACCTGGATCTTCTTTAATTTCTTTCAACGTTTTATAATTTACAGTGTACAAGTCTTACATTTTTGTTAAATTTATTTCTAAGTACTTTATTATTTTTGGTGCTATTGTAAGTTGAACTGTTTTCTTAATTTTCATATCCAGATTGTTCACTGCTAGTTTACAGAAATAAAACCAATTTTTAAAGAATGTTGTATTCAGCAACCTTGCTCTTGTTGGGTGGTGTGCTCTATCGATGTCTGTTAGGTATAGCTGATTCATAATGTTATTCAAGTCTTCCATCTTTGTTGTTCTTCTGCCTAGATGCTCTATCCATTGTTGAAAGTGGGATGTTGATGTGCCCAACTATTACGGTTGTATTATTTATTTCCCCCTTCAATTCTGTTGTACTTTGCTTCATGCATTTTTGGGCTGTTGAGGATTTAATTATGTTTTCCTGATAGAGCAACCTTTCTATCATTAGAAAGAGTCCCTCTTTATCTCTAGTTCACTGAAATCTATTTACCCAGAAGTGTGCAGTCTCTCTGGTATCGCTTCTCAGAGGATGCTATCTTGAGCATGCAGTCTCTCTGTCCACCAGGAATAACTGGGTTCAGCTGGACTCTCTTTGGTAGTATTTTTCTCGGGTCTCCCCTTTACCAGCTTCTGGTTGATCTGCCAGTAGTGGTTTATCACACACCCAGCTGTTAGCCTCTACTAATAGTTCTGTTTGCCACACCCTGGGGCATAAATTGCACCACAGTCTGATCCAACAAAAGTGGGCCTCTTTGTAGGCGCAGGGCGCTGCCAGTCTTTGAGACTTGCCCCAACCCGGGGGGTGGGGTGTCTCCTTGGCTGCCTTTTTTTTTCTGATTCTGTTAAACTTCTAACGCCATTTCATACTTGTTGAACTAGTATTGTGGAGCTACCAGTCTCCTCTTAATTGTTGACCATAAAGATCTTTATCATTTTCAACATTTTTTTGCAAATTCTGTTCCAAATAAAGTCTGTTCCCTTAGGAGAGTTGTAGAGTTCTTTTCTTAAAGCGTGCCTCTCCCTTCAGAACCATCTTTGTGCACAAGACCACAAGAACTAGGGGTTAGGACAGTGTCTCCCTTATCTGAGTGAGATCTGTGCTCTATGAGTCGGGGTGCTAGATGACTTGCCCCACCTGGCATGGAACTTTTGCCTCATGCATGAGGCGTGGCCCAGGGCAACTGGGACCCAATATTCTCAGCCTGCTGCGCCTGGAGTAGACTTCCACTCTTAGTAAAGGTAGAGTGGGGGAAGGGAGCCCCAAGCCTTTGACCTCACCTGCCTAGAAGAAAGTATTTGCACCAAGAAGCTGGAAGATATGAGAGATGCCCACAGTCGGCCCCTCAAGCTCAATCAAAGTAGAGCTCCCTTCAGGCGGAGCTCAGGGAGAGGGTGGAGAGTAAATCATGGTTCAAATATCACATTCTTGTTGTTCTTACAGAGACTGAGTAGATTTTTTGAATAAATGATTCTCTATTTGCTAAATATGCCCTGAATATTAACTATTTCTAGAGTTTAAATTGTGGTTTTAAAATAATTTCAACCAGTTAAATGGTTCTTTTGTTTGTTTTTATCCAGAATAATAACGAAAGATGAAAAATATAACACAAAATCATGTATTTTTTTTCTACTGCATCTGGTCACCATATTAAAAATTTTTAACAATGATGTATAAACAAAATACAGCTCATCCTCCCTCACTGTACATACATGTGCCAAAATTAAATGACCAAAAAGAACATAATAGTTCATACTACATAGCGCTAATAAAGCTAATAAAATCCCTAGGAGATAGAAAGTTAAAGGAAACAATTCATGTCATTTCCTCTCCCCCACCTCTAAATTCCCAAAGGAGGGGCGGCTGGATGGCTCAGTTGGTTAGAGGGGGAGCTGTCAACAACAAGGTTGCCGGTTCAATTCCTTCATGGGATGGTGGGCTGTGCCCCTGCAACTAAAGATTGAAAATGGCAACTGGACTTGGAGCTGAGCTGCGCCCTGGAGAAACAGTGTTCCCCAATAAAAAATTTTTAAAAATAAAAATAAAACAGAGTTCTTAGTTTTAAAAAATAAAAAATAAATTCCCAAAGGAGTAATTATGTATGGTAATGGCAAAAAATAAAATGATGTGACACACACAAATCTATAAATCAAAAACAATTGTTCTTTTCATTTATTATTTGTACTTATTAAAGAACAAGTTTTTGGCCCAGAACTAAATAAGAATCAAGTTGGAGATTTGAACTGAAATTTTTATCTCCCAGTTGTTTCCTTCAGAATTCAGGAATTGGTCCACCTAGACTGATTGGTTCATAGCCAGAGGTGATTCTGTCATATCAGAATCTACTGTGAGCTTCTTAAAAACACATATACCTAGAACATACTCCCAGAACTTTGATTTTGTAGCTCTGTGGTAGAGAACAGTCTTGTTTTTAAAAAACTCTTTCCTTAATAAAGAACTGAAAAAAGTATTACCAGTATCACACTTTAAAAATCAGTTTATAGGGCCGGCCCGGTGGCTCAGGCTGTTAGAGCTCCATGCTCCTAACTCTGAAGGCTGCCGGTTCGATTCCCACATGGGCCAGGGGGCTCTCAACCACAAGGCTGCCGGTTCAACTCCTCGACTCCCGCAGGGGATGGTGGGCTGTGCCCCCTGCAACTAGAAACGGCAACTAGAAACGGCAACTGGACCTGGAGCTGAGCTGTGCCCTCCACAACTAAGATTGAAAGGACAACAACTTGACTTGGAAAAAAAAGGCCCGGAAGTACACACTGTTCCCCAATCAAGTCCTGTTCCCCTTCCCCAGTTAAAAAAAAGAAAAATTAAAAAAAAAAAAAAAATTAGTTTATAAGCCGGGCCCAGTGGCTCAGGTGGTTGGAGCGCCGTGCTCCAACCACGGCTCCAACCATGCCAAGGTCACCTGTTCGATTCCCACATGAGCCAGTGAGCCGCACCCTCTACAGCTAAGATTGTGAACAACGGCTCTCCCTGGAGCTGGGCTGCTATGAGCAGCCGGAGGTTGGTGTGAGCTGCCATGAGTGGCCGGCGGCCAGCGTGAGCTGCTGTGTGCTGCCATGAGTGGCCAGTGGTCGGCAGCCAGCGAGAGCTGCCGTGAGCGGCCGACCAACGACTGGCGACCAACTGCCTCAGCCTGGGGGAGCGCAAGGCTCATAATACCAGCATGGGCCAGGGAGTGGTGTCCTACACAACTAGACTGAGAAATAACGGCTTGGACTGGAGGGGGGAAGAGGGGGCGCAAGAAAGGGGGAAAAATTAGTTTTATATCTACAATAAGTCTTAGTATTTGAGAAAGGTAATCCCCACCTGTTATTTATATTTTCCAAAATGTCCTGGCCATTCTAGCTTTATTCTTTCAGATTATATTTAAAATCACTTAGTCAATTTTGTTCCTACCACCACTAGCCCCCACCCCACCCCAAACTGTGTTTTTTATTTAAATAGCGTTATACTTAGGAAGTAATTCAGGAGTAAGTAACATCCTTAAAAATATTCAGTCTTCTCTTGTAGGAACTGCTTAATATTTATCCAAGTGGGCTTTAATGGATCTCAATTAAAATTCCGTTGTTTATTTATATAGTTCCCATAAATTTATTATTTTACATTTTTACTGCCATTATGAAAAAGATGTTTCCTTTATTTTCTAATTGCTAGAACTGGCATAAATGGTGTGTGTGTGAAACTTAATTTTGCATACAGCTTTCAGGGAAAAGTGTAGGTCATCTATCTTCAGTTGCTATGTTCTCTGATAGCCTCCCTCACCAGTTGGTGTCAATTTTCAAATATAGGTATATATTTTTTGACCGATGAGGTGCATTTTACTGTTTTTCTTTTTTCAATATTCTTTTAAGTTAATTTCTTCTAAAGGAGCTGTGATGGTGGTAGAGAGGGAGAGGAAAACAAAACTGCAAAAGCCGCCAATACTTTGTGATGTGATGATCCATCATCCAAAGCAGGAACGGAGATATAATACTGAATGGGTTGGGATCGTCTTCAACAGAAAAGACCTTTACTACGTTTTCAGTTATCTCTACCTATATAATTCATGTAATATACTTTTTTTTTTATCATCCTTTATTATTTTTTTGAACAGCAATAAAACAAATATCCAAAAGATGTTTTCAAATGAGTTTACTCAACACTTTTCCCAAAACTTAAAGTAGCTATGTCTCTGTACTAACAGAAATGTTAAAGGAAATTATTCAGGCAGAAGGGAAATGACACTACAAAACACTGCTGAGAGAACTTAAAAACATAAACACGAGATAAACCATGATCATAAATTGGAGGACTCAATTTTGTAGCCATTCTCTCCAAATTGATCTATAGATTCAAGCAATCCTAATCAAAATTCTAAAAATCTTTCTGAAGAATTGATGTTAATTTTTAAAAGTTAATTTATAAAAATTTATATAAAAAAGTCAAGGATCTAGATTAACAAAACAAGTTTGAAAAACAAAGTTGGAGGACTCATACTCCTAGATTTCCAGATATAAAGATACAGTAATCAAGACACTGTGGTATTGGTGTACGTATAGACATACAGTCGAACGGCACATAACAGAGTCCCATGAATATGGTTAACTGACTTAACACAGATGCCAAAGTAATTCAATAGGGGGAAGGAAGGTCTTTTCAAAAAATGATGTTAGTATAACTGGATTATCGTACAGAATAATAAACCTTAACATTTAACCCACACCATATAGAAAAATTAACTAGAAATGAATCAGATATCAAAATATGAGTTAATACTACTAAATTTCTAGAGTATAAAATTTTATTCTGTGTTTGACATTGGATTAGATGAAGATTTCTTAAGCAGAACATAAAAGACATGAATTTTAATAGAAAAAATTGACAAAGGATTTTATACAAAATATATAAAAACTATTATGGCTTAATAATCAGCTTTTTAAAATGGGCAAAAGATTCAAACAAATGTTTCACATAGGATATGTATACTGAAATATGCTCAATATCATTACTCATCAGAGAAATTAAAATTAAAAATCACAATGTAATCCCACTAAAGATCCACCAGAACGGCTAAAGTTAAAAAGACCAACATCAAATGTTGGCAAGATGTGGAACAATGGAACTTCCATACATTGCTGATAGAAATACAAAATGGTTCCGTCACTTTGGTGAACCATATGGTAGTATCTTATAAGGTTAAATATACAATTACGATATTACTCAGTAATTCCAATCCTAGGTATTTATCCCAGAGAAATGAAAATATATGCCCACAGACTTATATGTGAATAAGTCTAACAGCCAACATCCAGAAAAAAATGAATAAATAGTGGCAAATCCATGCTAGGGAACCTAGTCAGCAATAAAAAGGAACAAAAGATTATATACAAAAACAAGAATGAATATCAAAATATTATGCTAAGAGACAGAAATCAAATACAAAAGACTACATACTGAATGATCCCTATTATGCAAAATTCTAGAAAGGTAAAACTACAGTGATTGCCTGGGTCTGGGTGTCTGGGAAAGGGACTGGCTACAAAGGGACATGAGAAAATTTTTTAGGGTGAGGGAACTGTCCCATACCTTGACTGTGCTGGTCATTATAAAGTGTATACATTTACCAAAATTCATTAATCTGTACCCTTAAGTGGATGAATTTTATTGTATATAAATATTGCCTCAATAAAGAAATCATTAAAAACAGTCTCAGGGTATTAAAGATACTAGATACTAAATATATTACTGAATTTCACCTCTTGAACTAATCACTTGGAATCAAAGAAATGATCTTTACTTACATTTTTAAAGTCACAAAGAAATGTGACACTTATGTTCAAAATCTCGTATCTTTTTCCTCAACCAAACATACTTTTAGGTTGAAAAGCAGTGTCTTTTACTTGCCATGCACTTCTTTGCATAGTATTCTGAATAGGTATACTGTTAGTGGCTATAAATCGATGGCATTTCACTATTTCTGCTATATCCTTAGATATAAATCAAGATAAGGAGCTTGACTGTTGCCCAACAGTTAATATCACCTACTAAATTGACACTGTGTGTTTTCATGATGTGATGCACTGCCAAGGATATGACATCATTTATTTAATATTCTTGCTAAAGTATCATGACCTGAATTTAATCATGAAGAAACACCAGAAAACCTAAATTGAGAGGTATTCTACAAAACAAATGGCTTGTACTCTTCCAAAATGTCAATGTTATTAAAAATAAATAAAAAGCTGAGGAACTATTTTAGATTAAAGGAGACTAAAGAGCAGTGAAAATCAAATTCAATGAGTGACCCTAAATTGGATTTTGAACTAAAGTAGGCGGTAAAAAACTATAAAGCCTTTGGGACAACTGGTAAAATTTGAACGAGATTCATAGATTCGATAATACATCAAAGTTAACTTTCCTTATTTTTGGTAACTGTACAGGGTAGTTAAGTAAGTGGACATCCTTATTCTCAGGACATAGGAAAATAAACATGGAAATATTTAAGAGTAAAGAGGTACGAGGAGAATGATGATGTCTGTAACTTATTCTCACATGGTTCAGGAAAATGTGTGTGTACTGTAATATCTATAAGAAAGAATGAGAAAGAATAATAAGGCAAATGTGGCAAAATGTTAACTGGTGAATCTAGGTGAAGGGTATATAGAAGTTTTTGTACTACGTATATAACTTTTCTGTAAATGGGAAATTATTTCAAAGTAAAATGTTTTTTTGTTTGTTTTTTTTAAAAAAGCAGGGTGGACAAATAAATGATGAACCTTACTTTTCTCCCAAAAGCCACATCTCCCTGTCTCTCTCCCCCCTCTCCCTCCGTAATCCCAGTTGCCTTTCCATTAAATTGTATTTGCTTGTGTTATGGATTGCTCTGATACAGTTTGAGGAAGAAGAGCAAAGAGAATAATAAAATAGGATATGGAAGTTAACAACTTTCAAGCTTCTCTCAGTATTTCATCAACCTAATGAAGATATTCAAAACAGTAAGAAATAATAAATATTTTAGGCTTTGCATAGAGGCCACATACAGCCTCTGTTGCATCTCCTCTTTTTTTTTTTTTTTTTTAAAAAAGAACTATAACAAAAGTAGTTCCACTCGTGTCTGACATAGCAAGGAAATTACTGAATAAAGTAACAAAATTATGTCAGCACAGAAGTTAGTTCTTAGAGCAATAAACAGTTAATACTCTTTAAACAAAAAATAAAGATTAGTATTTCTTACAGCCTCTTTTGTAATTCTAATATTTGTCACTATATGAGACTGGCTGTTTTGAGGTATAAGAATGGGGGACACCTACATAGTTGATTATTTTATTTATGAGAGGGGAACACCTCAGGAAAGGAAATGGAAGAAATAAGAAGTTTCACTTAGGAAAAGTAAAATGGCCTAGATTTCAGGAGTGTGACACAAAACTGAAGTGTGATATTTTAGAGCCGTTCCTGTGTAAATTCAAGACCATGGCCTCTCAGTGCCTGGATTAATTTAAATGATGTATTTTTAAAAATTCATACCATATGGTATAGGAAATCTGGGAATCAGAAGCATGTGAATGCATACAGGTTTTGTTAATAACTGTTAGAAAGGTTTACCTGAGTATATCATGGGCCTATAGCTACAGCCAAGTCCGCTACCCATGGCTTACTGACATTTTAAGCAATGAGCTAAAAAGAACTGACAAGATGGAACTCATTGATTTAAATGCCACTCTCTTACGTCTTTTTATTTTAAATGCCAGCAAGTCTTTGGAAAAATGGCTCCACCATTTTAAATCCTCATACTCTTTAAGGTCAGTTATCTAAAAAGAAACCTTACTTCGTGTAAATTATTGCTTTTTACGTTAACAAAATATAAATTGTTGTGCTTAATGCAATTTTTACTGTATGATAATGTTACCTTCAATTTTTTAAGCAGACTATCAATTTTGTTAAGCAGACTATCAAAAAGGGAAAAATAACAGGCTGAAGCCTGAATACAAATCAAGAATTAAATATGGTATTCAAAATGTACAACAAACCTACCATGAATGACTCTTATCTGTATATCTAACTGCTATTATTGTTCATGGAAATTAAGCCTAAAGTGTAAGTGGCAAGTGACTATTACTACCATTATACTCAATTTACCAGTTATCTGTAATTAGCATTTGCTGTTACAGTTTTTCTTCCATTATACATGTACAGTTTATTAAAAACATTAAAAGATAAATGCAAGCCATCCCCACAGTCAACAGCAATGTTTTCTTATATACTCCCACTGGTTGAAAATTAAAAGTTTACGCTATCTCAATTCTCACCCACAACTCAATCTCGATCAGAAGACTTCCTAAATTTCTATCTGGTTTCCATCCAGACTGTGAATGTCCACAGATGCCCAAGACCATTATAAATACAGGGAAGTCCAACTGCATGTTTGAGGTAACAGTATTATAAAGCCTAGCTGAGGGTAATCTTGCCTTTTCCTAAACTCCTACAGCTCTTTACCTATACCACTTACACAGCACTAGGTTTATAACCTGCATTATACATATATAACCTTTCCCACTAGACTATAAATTTCTTGAAAATAGTATCGGTGGCTAAAACTCTTTTTTAATCACTCACAGTACCTTTATTTCAACCACAATGGTTGGCTTTTTGATACACCAACAGTGAAATACACAGTTGTTGATTTTAACTTTAGAAATAAGAAATCAAAGAAATTTTTTAAAGGAAAAAAATATAAGAAATAAAAAGGCATCATTTCTCAACCTTTGGTTAAAATCAAGTGTAGAAACAAAAAATCCAAAGATTTGGGGCTGGCCCAGTGGCTCAGGTGGTTGGAGCGCCCTACTCCTAACACTGAGGTCGCTGGTTTGATCCCCACATGGGACAGTGAGCTGCGCTCTCTACAGCTAAGGTTGTGAATAATAGTTCTCTCTGGAGCTGGGCTGCCGTGAGCAGCCGGAGGTCAGCGTGAGCTGCTCAGTGCTACCATGTGCTTGTGACCAGTGGCCAGTGTGAGTAGCTGGCAGCTATCGCGAGCCGGCAGCCGGCAAGAGCTGCTGAGAGCAGCTGACCGATGACCAGCGACAGACTGCCTCAGCAGAGGGAGCACAATGCTCCTAATACTAGCCTGGGCCAGGGAGCTGTGTCCTACACAACTAGACTTAGAAACAACAGCTTGAACTGAGGTGGGGGGGGAAGGGGAGGAGGTGGAAAGAGGAGGGGAGGGGAGAAGGGGAGGGGAGAGGGAGGGGGAGAGGGAGGGAGAGGGGGAGGGGAGGGAGAGAGAGAGGGGGAGGGGGAGGGGGAGGGGAGGGGGAGGGGGAGGGGGAGGGGGAGGGGGGAAATAAATAGGCAATTATACAGTCTCCTATTAAAAAAAAAAAGGCAAAGATTTAATATTAAGATGTCATTACTACCCCAAAAGTGATCTGCAGATTTAATGTAACTCTTATCAAAATCCCAATGGTGTTTTTTTGCAGAAGTACAAAAATCCATCCTACAATTTATATGGAATTTCAAGGGATCCCAAAGAGCCAAAACAATCTTGAAAAAGAAAAACCAAGTTGGAGGTACCACACTTCCTAATTTCAGAACTTATTACAAAGCTACAGTAATCAAAACAATATGGTACTGGTATAAAGACAGACACAGAATAATGGTATAGAGAGTCCAGAAATAAACCCCCATATATTAGGTTGGTACAAAAGTAATCACAGTTTAAAGGGTTAAAAACTGCAAAAACTGCAATTACTTTTGCACCAACCTAATAAATGATTTGACAGGGGTGCCATGATCATTCAATGGAGGAAAAGACACTCTTTTCAATAAATGGTGTTGGGAAAATTGAATATCCACATGGGTAAGCACGAAGTTGGATCCTTACCCTATACCATATACAAAAATCAACTCAAAATGGATCAACGACCTAAAACTAGAAAACCCTTAGAAGAAAACAGGGTGGGGGTGGGGGAAGATTCAAAACACTTGATTTGGCAATGATTTTTTTGGGTATGACACCAAAAGAACATGCAGCAAATTAAAAATAAATTGGACTACATAAAAATTTTAAAAACTTCTGTGAATCAAAGGACACAATCAGCAGAGTGAAAAGGCAACCTACAAACGGGAACAAATATTTGCAAATCATATCTGATAAGGGGTTAATATCAGAAAGAACACCTACAACTCAACAGCAAAAAAACTTGTTTTAAAAATGTACGATCTGACAGACATTATCTCCAACGAACATATACAAATGGCCAACAAGCACAAGAAAAGATGCTCAGTATCACTAATTAGAAAATGTACATGAAAACCACAATGACATACCTACTAGGATAGCTACTATAAAAACATACAACAGGAAGTAACTAATGTTGGCAAGGATGTGGATAAATTGGAATCCTTATGCACTGTTGGCAGAAATGTAAAATGGTGCAGCCGATGTGAAAAAAAGAGTTTGGTGGTCCCTCAAAAAATTAAAAATAGAACTATTGTATGATTGGGTATACACCCAAAAGAACTGAAAGCATGGTCTTGAAGAAATATTTGTACACTAATGTTCATAGCATTATTTACAAAAGGTAGAAGCAACCCAAGTGTCCATTGTTGGATGGATAAAGAAAATGTGGTATAAGCAATGAAATATTATATTTCCTTAAAAAAAAAAAAAAAAAAAAAAAAAAGAAATTCTGATACATGCTACAAAATGGCTAAACCTTGAGGATATTATGCTGAATGAAATAAGCCAGAGAATGACAAACACTATAATGATTCCACTTATACGGGGAACCCAGAGTAGACAAACTCATAGGGTACAAAAAGTAGAATGGTGGTTGGCAGAGCCTGGAGAAATGAGAAATGGGGAGTTGTTTAATGGGTATAGAGTTTCAATTTTGCAAGATTTTAAAGCGTTCTGGAGATTGGTTGCACAACATTATGAATACACTTAACACTAAGGAACTGTACATTTAATGGTTAAGATAGTAAATTTTATGTTATGTATTATTTTACCACAATATAAAAAAGTAAGGCACACTCTATGGATTAATGCAAACAATCTCAAAAAGGACAGTAACCTAATAAAGATTAAGGGAAGAAACAGAAGCACAACAAATATGCTTTCATAATAGAGAGGAAAGAACAAAGAGTGCGAAACATCAGTTTGTAAGAAACAAAAGAAAAAAGAAGTGAGACCTAGAGCCATGGTCAGGAAGAAATGAAAGACTGACTCAATATGAAACTCAAATGAAAGAAAAACTTAAGGGCTCAACATAATGACTCTAACAAATTTTTGTACAACAAGGCACATTCTAAACTTTTTCAGGGCTTTCATTAATTATAAGAATCTCCTCTTCAATAAAGCAGGGGGAAAAATATCCTCAAGCAAGAGTTCAAAAACAGATTTTTCAGAGAATCATACAATTTTAGAGTTGAAAAGTAGCTCAATGTCTGTCTATTGGAACTGCAAGTACAAAATATTAAAAAACAACAACCAAATCTGTATTTGCAAATACAAAAAAAAAACCACACTGTATTTTACATTGATAAGATATAAATGACATGGACAAAAGTACGATTAAACAAATATCCAGACTTTATTTAGTAATTTTTTCACTAGTTAAAAACGCATTGTTGTGGAAGAACAAAGCTAGAGGCATCATGCCTCCTGATTTCAAACTACCGTGTTTCCCCAAAAATAAGACCTAGCCGGACCATCAGCTCTAACACGTCTTTTGGAGTAAAAATTGGCTCAGTTGGTTAGAGCGTGAGATCTGAACAACAGGTCTTGTATTAAAATAAGACCGGATCTTATATAATACAAGACGGGGTATAATATAATACAATATAATATAATACCTGGTCTTATATAAGACCGGGTCTTATGTAGTATTATATAAGACCAAGTCTTATATTAATTTTTGCTCTAAAAGACGCATTAGAGGCTGATGGTCCAGCTAGACCTTATTTTTGGGGAAACATGGTATATTATAAAGCTATAGTAATCAAAACACTGGAACTGGCATAAAAACAGACACATAGATCAACAGAATAGAATAGAGACCCCAGAAATAGACCCACACATATATGGTCAATTAATTGGACAAAAGAGCCAAGAAAATACAATGGGGAAAAGTATTAGGAAAACTGGACAGCTACATGCAAAAGAATGAAACAGGGCCATTGTCTTACATCACACACAGAAATTAACTAAAAATGGATTAAAGACTTGTGCAAAATACCTGAAGCCATAAAAGTCCTAGAAGAAAACATAGGTGGTAAGGTCCTAGACATAGGTCTTGCCAATGATTTATTGAATCTGACACCAAAAGCAAAAATAAACTAATGAGACTACATTAAATTAAAAGGCTTCTGCACAGCATAAAAAATGACCATCAACAAAAAGAAAAGCAACCTATTGAATGGGAGAAAATATCTGCAAATCTTGATAAGAGGTTAATATCCAAAATATATTAGAAAAACTCATACAACTCAATAGCAGACAAACAATCCAATTTAAAAATGCGCAGTAGTGAGGTGGTCGGATGGTTCAGTTGGTTAGAGCACAAGCTCTGAACAACAGGGTTGCCAGTTCGATTCCCACATGGGCCAGTAAGCTGTGCCCTCCACAACTAGATTGAAAACAACGAGCTGCCAGAGGGACAGCCAGATGGCTCAGCTGGTTAGAGCGCGAGCTCTCAACCGCAAGGTTGCCGGTTCAATTCCCGCATGGGATGGTGGGCTGCGCCCCCTGCAACTAAAGACTGAAAATGGCAACTGGACTTGGAGCTGAGCTGCGCCCTCCGCAACTAGATTGAAGGACAACGACTTGGAGTTGATGGGTCCTGTAGAAACACACTGTCCCCCAATATTCCCCAATAAAATAAAAATAAAAAAAGACAAGAAATAACAAGTGTTGGCTAGGAGGTGGAGAAAAGGGAAGCCTTGTGAACTGTTGATGGGAATGTAAATTTGTGCAGCCATTATGGGAAAGAGTACTGGAGGTTACTCAAAAAAATTAAAAACAGAACTACCAGATGATCCAGCAATTTCACTTCTGGATATTTATCTAAAGGAAACAAAAACATTTAACTTGAAAAAATATATGCACCCCCATGTTCACTGCAGCATTCTTTACAATAGCCAAAATATGTACACAACCTAAGTGTTCTTAGTTGGATGAATGGATAAGGAAAATATGGTTGATTGGTCGGTGGGTTGGTCGGTCTACACACACACACATACACACGAATGTTATTCAGTCATAAAGAAAGAAATCTTGTCATTTGTGACAACATGGATGAACCTTGAAGGCATTATGCTGAGTGAAATAAGTCAGGCAGAGAAAGACATATACTGTACGATCTGACTGACGTGGAATCTAAAAACAAACCTAACTCAAGGTGCAGAAAACAGATTAGTGGTGGCAGGGGGTGCAAAATGGGTGAGGATCAGAAGGTATAAATTTTCAGTTATAAAATGAGTAAGTCCGGGGATGTCATGTACAACATGGTGGCTATAGTTATTAGGTTGATGCAAAAGTAATTGTGGTTTTTACAATTATTTTTAACCTTTTAAACTGCAATTACTTTTGCACCAACCCAATAATACCATATTGTATATTTAAAAGGTGCTAAGAGAATAAATCTTAAAAATTCTCATCACAAGGGAAAAACGTCTGTAACCATGTGTGGTAATAGATATTAACTAGACTTACTGTGGAGATCATTCTGCAATACATACAAATATTGAATTATTACATTGTACACCTGAAAATGTTATATGTCAATTATATCCCAACTTAAAAGAAAAAAATAATAACCAAAAAAATGTACTGCTGGACAAAGCCATCTTATTAATTTTCTTGAAACTATCTTTTTGTTGCTGGTATAACTAGAAAACTCCAGGCACCATTCAACTGACAGGAGTAGTTACTATAGCCTGTTCTCCCTTATTTTTTTAAATACTACCTTCGGATCTAAGAGTTCCTCACTGTTCTTTGCCCTCAGTGTGAGCAAGTTAGCTAGCCAGGGTTCTTACACTTAGGCATTCTTGCCTCATTTAATCCCTGCCAACTGCTGACTCCTGTAATTACCCTGACTGTATTCTAATTATCAGTAGGAATCTCCCACCACTTGTTTAGTAATTTCTGATTGGTTCTTCTATAATCTTGCATTCTTCAACTGTTCCCTCCTTTTAATAACTTTAATTTCTTCTTCTTGTCCAGCTTCTTTTCTTCTAAGAGTATAATTATGTAATTTCCCCCCCTTCTCCACCAAAAATCTTTACTCAAACCAAGTGCCTAATCTTTCTATGGTCCTGTTTTCTTCATCATTCCTTTCATTGACAACTTCCCATCTAGTAGTCTATGTCCATTTCTTAACTCCCACAACACCCCCTTAATTCATTAACCCTGTCAGATTTAGAGTGTGGCTCCCACAACTAGTATCCCTGAGAAGCCATTGTAGCAAAGCCTGCCACTAGTATGTTTGGGTTACTTGCTCAACCCATTTAGGGCCCATTTTGGGAAATGGCACAGGAATCCATATTACTGCAACTAACATGACAACCCATCCCCCTACTCATCACACAGAAGGGGGCCGGGAAGACATCTGATCCAAGATGGGCAATTCATTTATTCTATGATTCGTATCTTTCATCCAATCTAATTCTTCTTCCTACTTCTTAAAAGGAAGGTCTTCTTTAACTCTCAGTATTCTGTGCTTTACCATTCACCAAAGACTTCATCGGCTCAAATATTTCAATCACCATATGTATTCAGAAACCCTCCAAAAATGTATTCAGCTCAGAATTATTTCAACTCAATTTCCACAATCCTGTTTACTGGACACTTCCAATTAAATGTGAACTTTCACCACAAACTGCTTCTAGCTAATAACTTCATTATCCTCACCCTAAAAATTGGCCACTGAACCTTTCCCCTTCTCACTTAATGTCTATTAATTCACCATGCTAAGTCATTTTAGCTTGGAAAACCTAATGTCAGTATCACTTCCCTCTCTGTTATTTATATATTAATGTAATCACTAAGTTTTGATAATTCTTTATTCCACATTCTCTAAGTATATCCCTTACTTATGCATCTTCACAACCATGACCCTAGTTTAGGCTCATTTTTTGGATTATCACAAAAATCTCCTATAATTTTCTCCTATAAATTCCTCTCCTTTACCTCCTAAAAACAAGTACCAAATCAATTTTTCTAAAACACAGATCCTTTTAAGGTTCAGGTTAAGTTCCATTTCCTTGATTAAGCAACTCCTGTGTCATCCACTGTACCTCTCAACTGCTACAGTACTTATATTTTCTTGTATTATCCACTACTTTTTAAAATAATATGTATGAGAATAAGGGAGGGGATTTTACTCTCAATGTTTCCTAACCTACATAGGATTTGGTTCCGGATGTATAGGTTGGATGACTTAAATCTCCCTAATTTAAAGCTCCTTTAATTAGCCACTCACGGTTTCACCAATATTCCATAAGCAAGGAGGGACTGGTTTTTTACTTCTCTGGTATACTCTATCAACCTACCACAGAATCAGACATTTCATAAAGCTGTCAAATGATTTGTCTATGATTTGTCTATGGGTAACTCTGACCACATAAAATTGGAACAGAGTAATCATCAATTAATGGTTTATCCAAGTCTGTTTGTTTTGGGGGAGAATCCACAGATTGGGAGTAATACAAACCAACAAAACAAAACAAACCCCCAAAATTCATATTTAATGGGATCTTGGACTATGCACTCATTTACTGTGTTGTGTCAAGTGGTTTTTCTTAATCTTTTAAAATAATCTATATAAAAAGTCCTCTGGAAGTATAACATTAAGTCTTACAATTTAGATTTGTACAATTAAGTGAGCAATGAATTAAAATTAATCATGGACCAACTTGTGGTATCTGTTTAACTCTGCCTTGTATCTATTTAAATCTCATAAATAACCTTTAAACATCTCATATTTGTTTCTTCTTTCTCATTCCCAATAGACAGAAACTATATTGATGTTTTTTCTTCCACAGTTCCTTTCATATAGTAGGTACTATGCATACTCACTGATTTGTAGTACTCTGAAACAAGATGACAGACAAGTCATATCAAGCAGCATTGAATATGCCCAAACTAATATATTCAACATAAATACATGCTGTAGAATACAATGAGAAAATAGTAACTAGATTTAGCATCTGCTCTTACTATATACTTTTAATGTGCAAAAACAGCAATTAAAATGTTAAAAGGATATTATCTAAACTTCTAACTAATGTATACTCACAAAATAGAAATTATGAAATACTCAGAGTAAACACATGACAGACTAATGATAAACATGAAAAGGATCTAGTTAACATGATTCCTGAGCTAGCTGGGCATTGAAGAATACCTATAATCTGGCTGCCATTTTAATCACTGGCTACTTCCAAAATTAAATGCTCTGCTCCACCCAGAAGGTATCTATCATCTCTACCTACCCACACCTATGTATTCTTCAAAAGTGTACCACAAGTCCTAAGTTTTTAAAACAGTATCCTAATATGCTGGTCAAATACAAAACTTACTAACAGTCTTATAATAAACTTCTTAAGAGCGTAAACATTTTATACTTTGGTATAATATCCTATCTCCCATCATCTTTAATTACTAAAATATCCATGTTCTTTACAACAGCTATCTCTAGCTCAGCCATACAAAAGAACAGCCATACCACAGATCGATTCATCACCAGAATTAGTCCCTTTTAGGGATGTTAAATACTGAAAGTAATTTTTTATTCTTCCCATCTTTCCAACACCCTCTCCCAACTATTGGATCAGCTTTTTACACTATCAGCACAATCCTGGAATTAATAAAAGCCTCACGAGATGGTTTTTAATAGAGATAGAAAGAAATATAGATGTATATGTATTTAAGTAAACATACATACATATTTCCTAGCTCAAGACAACTGAGGAGGCTTAGAAGCAATGACGTTCTAGTACCAATGAATGCACCTAGTGCCCAGACCTTGCTTTCTTATACAATTCTCCAAATAAAGGCACCAGGGGTTGCTTGGAGAAATCCAGGGTTGGGATGGTGAAAGCAAAAAGAAGTCTGGAACATTTTTTGGTGCCAAAAAATAAACAAGTGCTATTTAAAAAAAAAAAAAAAAAAAAAAAAAGACAGAAACGTCAAGATGAGGAGCCAACCTGAAAGGACACTCAATGGCCAAATCTAGGACAATCTGAACTATGAAATAAACAATGATTGTAATGAATTATAGCATATAATGAAAAGAATCCGTGAGTCTATACTGATAGGTAAACAAATAAATACATAAATGGAGAAGGGAAAGCTCTTCCTTACAGCAGAATTCCAACTAATAGAAGAAATAATGGAAACAGAAAATCATCACTTGGTAAACACCACAGTATTACTAATTCATCAATGGATGCTAAAATTAGTGTTTAATGACAAACTGGCATGATAAGAAGATATTTACAAAATCTCCAAGTACCTCTCTACAAGACAGTAAGTACAAAAGGAAAAAAAGAAACCTTACAGCAGAGAAAACTGGCAGACACCTCCTTAACTAAGTGTTCAAAGTAAACATCACCATGTGCTTCCTGAGATGGTGCACAAAGGATGACACAACATCAGTTCTGTGGAATTCTTTCCAAAAACACATAACCTGAATCCAATCACAAGGAACTGTCAAACCTAAATTGAGGGACATTCTACACAAAATTTGCCAGTATTCTTCATCAACATTATGAAAGGCAAAGAAAAACAGAACTATTACAGACTAAATACAAAGTGTGATCTAGACTGGATCCTAGACCAGAAAAAATTACTTTACTGGGATAACTGGCAAATTTTGAAAGGTTTGCATATTAGATAATAGTATTGTATTAATGTTAATTTCCTGATTTTTATAATTATACTGTGGTTTCATAAGATGTTCACATTTGGGGAATCTGGGTAAAAGGAATTATTTTTCTAACTGTTTTATAAGTCTAAAATTATTTTTTAAAAAGCTAATAGAAGCCCCATAAGTGAATAATACCCAGAGAACTGTGTACATATGCTTGGCACATGTAAGCACTCAAAACTGTTAGTTCTTAATATAAGTATCCAGGTTTATTACGCCTCCTGACTTCTTACTCGTAGCTACTCATTTAGTAAATATTTTACACGGTGCCTATTATGTGCCCAACAAACAGAAAAGGAAGGAACGAAGGAAAGAAAGAAGCAACCAAGCCAGCCAGCCAGCCAGGCAGGCAGTCACTCACTAAGAGATTCCTGGCACAGCTGAGATTTCAAATACTCTCACAACCATTTACATTCTGATTCTCTCCCTCTTTCAAACTGATTTCAAGTCCTACTTAATTTCTGCTCTCCACTTTGTGTTCCTGGTTCCTAGTCTTGCTATCAAAATGCATGTAATTCTAAAGACATGGATCAAATCCCAGCTATTTACTTTACCCATAACTTAGTCTCTCTGGCCTTCTCATTTTTTTATTTGTAAAACTGGATGCTTCTAACCAACTTCATAGGGTTGTGAGGATTAAATGGGAATAAACAAAAGTAACTGGCACATAGAAGCTCAAAAAATGTTAGCTGTCTTTCCCTTACAAGTTATACAGTTGATCCTTGAATAACACAGGGGTTAGAGGCGCCAGCCTTCTAGGCAGTCAAAAATCCGCATAACTTTGACTCCCCCAAAACTTAAATTGTCCCCTGGTACCCATGGGGGATTGGTTCTAGCAACCTCTGCAGATACCAAAATCTGGAGGTGCTCAAATCCCCTATAGAAGATGGCATAGATCGAAGCAAATAAGTCGGCAGATTCCCAACCACAGACTGAAAACAGTACAGGTATTCAGTGAAAAAAAAATTCATGTGTAAGTAGACCCTTGAAGTGAAAACCTGTGTTGTTCAAGGGTCAACTGTATTTTCTAACTGCTATAGGATCCTCAAGTGCAAATCAACAAGTGCTTTACTAATCTCTAGGTGAATCCCTGTTTTATCCCTTCCAAAGAGGCTGTTTTATATTTTTCACTTACATATTTTAAAAAGTAAATATAAATAATATATTTTATCCTTTTTATCCGCTTCCATATCCACAGAAAATCCAAATAACTAAAAAATATGCATAACCTCCATCTCTTCCTCAAACATCAAACCAATATTTCTAACAGCTTTTCCAAACATTATCTAGATTTCTCACCACATCGACCTCAAACTCAAGATTCCATCATGCTCTGCTGCCACCTATTGGCTGTTACCATACTCCTTTTTTGGACTCTTAAGCCAGTCTTAGAGTGCCAGCCTCAATCCAGTGGATATATTTAATTTCCAAAGTCTAGTCCTTCTCAGATGAGATGCTTCAAGTGCCTGCAAAGAGTTCCAGCACAATCACTTTAAGTCTAACACGACTAAAAATATATACTTGACAATTTACATTTTCTAGACTCTCTCTTTTTCTATTTTCCATTACAGATGTTATGGGTGTATCTGAAAATAACAAATGCCAAATACAAGTAGTTAAGTGCCTAATGGAGAAAAACAGCTTTCCCAGAGCTGTGTTGTCAATTGGAAATATTCCTTCTTATTAGAAAACCAAATAAAAATTGTAACTACAGTGAGAACAGCTGTTTTAACTGCTACATGATTCCATGCCTTGCTATTTCTGTTATTTTCTTCTAAAAATATTCATACAATATTTTACCGTCATATAGCAATGGAAAACTCAATCATGTTACAAGAATATACTGCATTCAATTATTGAACACAGAAGGACTTTTCTCTAGACCCTACCCTGAAAAAAAGATAATAATAGTCATTCCTTCCATTCTACCAAAACACTTATTAAATGAATTGCTCGATAAATAGGCACAAGATGCTAATGCCAACACAAACACACACACACACACAGTCTAAAATGATGAACTTCAACATCACCAGTTGGTTGCTTAATTTTCTGGTCTCATTTTTTCAAACCACATTAAATTTCAAAACATTTCCCCCATTAATTTGATGGAAACTATGGATAGTCACAGCAATGACTTTTCATGTAGTAAGCAAGGAAAAGATGCCACAAAAGAACATTAAGAAGTTCTTAAACTGGCTTTGAGAATTTAAAGCAACTTGCCACAATGGTAAACAGTGATACAGTGGCTACGTGCAAGGGTACAAAGAAGGATACAACATGGTTCAGTCTTCAGAGGTTGACAATGCAGTTAGGAATACAAGATTCAAATGTAGAAATGGATGAACAAAATAAGGTAGAGTATTAATTGACAAATAATTGGTATAGATAATATTTACCACAAGAGTATGAAGGGTAGAAATGGCAATAAGAGCAGAGGTATACCATTTATAGGAAAGGAGGAGCTTAAGCTAAGAGTGAGAGCAAGGGAATTTCAAGCTATAGAGAATAATGAGTACGCAATGCTGTAGTCCAAGTAATAAAAGCATATTGTTTAATACAAATGATCAGACCAGTTTAGCTGAAAGAAAAGTGTATAGAAGACCAGTGGGACGGCATTAGAAAGTAAAGCGGACTGAAACAGAGAGGGTACTGAGGCACTGAGAATTAGGCTAATGAATCCAGAAGACAATGAAACAGACCAAAGAAAACTGAGAGATCAAATGTGTTATTTTTAGTAGTTCAGAAATAATGCCAATGGTTTGAACTATAGTGGTGACTGTGGAAAGAAAAAAAATGAAATTCAGTATGAGTGAAGGACTGATAGAACCTGGTCAGTGATTTGAAGTTAGACAAGTACAAGGGAGAGGAAAGAATTAAAAACGTTTCCAAAACTTTAAAACAGGGCACAGAAGTACCATGAAAAGAAACTTAAGACAGTAAACCATTATTAATAAATTTTTCCAACAACTGAAATGTTTCTGAACCAATTCTATTTGTTTACTTAACACAAAGCAATAAAACACAAACCTAAAATTATAGCCATTTTTTGCAAGTGAGTATGAACAGCATTCATACTCAAATATTATGAACATCTTATATTAAAGCATAAACCATAGTCCATCATCAATCTACATGAATTAGTAACTACTTGATCCAGATCCATGTTACTGTTCTTTTTGTACAAATGAGTCCCATTACTTGAATTACCATACATTTCATATTTAAAATAAGCAACAGTTTGAAACCTAGTTAATTATTATGCCTAGTGAACATAAAGTTAAGATAAAGATTTCTCAATAGGCTAATCAAGAGAGTAGAAACAGTCTAAACTGCAAAACTGAGTTATCAAATCTTATATAAACAAATACAGACTCATACCATCCTTTTCCTACAACTCTCTAACAAAGTAATCAAATTCTGAAAAAATAAAAAAAACTATAAAATACCACACTAGACAAGTTTCATTGAGTTTCTTGGTTACCTTTACTTTATCTCTTCTCAAACAACAGAATAAACAATTTTCATCAAAAGTCCAATCAGAAATGCCTTCAGGTTCACAGTCTGCAAAAACAGTAGAAATAACAAATTAATCACAAAAGAGAAATTTTCAGGAAACAAATGATAATTTCAAAAGTATTAGTTTAACAAAAATAACCCTCACTAAATAGTAGATAGGTCACTTATTTCTGTTAAAATTCTTAACAATAACTGCTCACTAATTAACATCTTATTCATTCATATATTTCCATTATCAACTAACACAAAAAAATGCTTACATGGATATAGCTTTGACCCACATAAAACTGTAAACAAAAAGGAAGAGACTGGGGCTTAAATCACCAAGGTATCATATGTCACCAGGGTGATTTTGAAATACCAAAAAAAAATTTTGAATACCTTTAAATAAACTGAGATCTTTTAATAATGCAGGTCCAAACAGCCCTTCAAGAATACTTTCAAACCCTGAAAGGATGAAAAAAAATCCATTATTACAATAATATTCCCTTTGGTAACTTAATCAGCTACATGAAACAACGATGATATTTTCTTCTAGTTCTCAGGGATCCCCAGATTATTATTGGAAAGATGCTGAGGAAAGAGTGTCAATGACAAATCTAAAAGGATCATTTGCACTGTTGTCAATGATTAACGTTCAATTTCGGAGCACATTCAAGAACAATACAAAACAGACAATGCTAGAAATAACCAAGAAGGAATGCAAATTCAAGGGTTCTCATACATCTTACAAAATCTCAAATATCTCTTTACATAAACCCTCAAACTCCACTTTAATAGGAAATTTTCCCCAACAAAAGAGGCAAACTGCTTAAAAATTTCCACAACGTTCCGGATTAATCTAAACAGTACGTTTCTGAGTATCAACTGAGACAATAGATTTTTTTTCAAGCTAATAGTTTTTGGAAAAAGGAAAATCCTCACTGAGAGCATCTATATCACTAAATAGCCATAACAATAACAATATTTTAAAAGAAAAACACCTTTGTAATTATTTCACATTGCCACAATAATCCACTAATTATATGTACAAAAAAACAGAGGAAAAAATAGACCTGTACGTAAATGTTTAAATTGTTATCACCTTGTACCAGTATAAAGTTGAAAATGGGGGGGAAGGGGGAAACATGTTTGATTTATTACCTCAAATATTGCTGATCAATGAAATGAAAAACTATCAAAAAATATCTTTGCCATCTTGTTTTCCACGTTATTAAGAGAGTAAGGAGGAAAAAGAGGAAGGGAATCAGACTGTACGTTTATACAACATAACAGAAATAATGTATTAGAGCAGTGATTCCCAAACTATGTGTCATGGTCCTCATTAGAAGCTCAAATAGTTACAAGGGGTCCATGAATCCATATGTACTGTTAAGCATGAATTTTGGAAAGAATATGTCTTCTGCATTCAGTATACATATTACTTTTCAAATGCACAGAAATGTTATTGTAATTAAGGAAATATAAAGTGTTACAGGGGCGGCCCCATGGCTCAGTTGGTTAGAGCACGAGCTCTCAACAAGGTTGCCGGTTCAATTTCCACATGGGATGGTGGGCTGCACCTCCTGCAACTAAAGACTGAAAATGGCGACTAAACTTGGAGCTGAGCTGTGCCCTGGAGAAACACACTGCTCCCCAATATTCCCTAACTAAAAAATAAAAAATAAACAGAAAAAGAAACATTTAAAAATAAAATAGTGTTACAGATTTCCTAGTAGTCTGGGGCACTATATAGTTTGTCACACAATCTACTATCACCTAAGGGTTTATAATTTTTTGTAATTGTTAAAAAAGTACTCTTATTTTCAAAAGGGAGGTAAGCACTAATTTAAAATACTATTGCCAGGGGGCATACATGAGGTCCACACACAGGAAGCATTTCCTTAACACAAATTTAATCACCATAAAAGGTTTGGAAGGTAAGGGATTAGATAAAATGGTCGCTAGAAACAGTATTTTTTCCTGGTTATGAGTAACATTGCAATTTTAAGGATTTCTTTGCCCCTAGTATTAAACCATCATTTTCAACAGACTAATCTCTGGAGTCTGTTTTATCTACACAGTGGAGAGTTGATTTTTCTATGCTATTTGCTAGATTTTCTATTTATTTTTAAGAACTTTTCTCAGTTCTTCCCATCAAAATTATTTCAAAACATTACCAAAATCAAAGTACTCATTCAAGCAAATGGTAAGTATCTATGTTTATTATTTGCCTATTATAATTAAAACGTTTTCCATTCAATTACTATGGTCTTTCTTCCTCACACTAGGGAGGGGGGTTGGGGGTTTTGAGGGTGGGGAGGTAGTGGTTAAGTGAATGAAAAGGAATTGCTAGATACTGAATGCATCTCTGCAAACTAGATATTCTCAACATTAGCCTTAAAAAAAAAAAAATCCCATAGGCTGCCTCCAACTCTAAAGCCCTCCTACCATCCCCAAAAGGAACTGATTTCACAAATATTAATGACAGTATTTCTATATCTTGAAAGTACCAAGTACACACTGCAAATAGCTAAAGGAAGTTACAGGTGGCTCTTATCCTGAAGAGCAAATCCAGTATGCTTTCATCTGGGTTTAAAGACATTATAACAAATTCCAAATTTGCATGCTAAGCATAAATTCCTGAAAAGAAAAAACGTAAATATAGCAAGAAATAATACTGGGAAAGAAAAAAGCAAATACAAGATTGGGGAGATAAAATTTAAAAAATTACACAGGATAATAGAATCTCAAATAAAACAGAGTAAGAACTTAATTAATAACACAGACAACAAAAACCAAATAACAGATCAAAAAGCAGTAAAAGGGAAAAACCAAAAGAAATCAAACAAGAAAAAATCCAGTCATAAATGAATGCAAAGACTTAACCACAACTAATTTTGATCAAAATAATAACTGTAAACGTCACTCCTGTTTTGCTCATATCTGCAATAATATATTAAACCTTACAAATATTATTGATTCGACACTGTAAAGCCGTATTTTGCCACCCTCTGTTAACTGAATTTAATACCACTCAGTTTTATTAATATTAAATATTGAATTTAGCAGTTGCATAGCAACAAGGAATGTCTCGTGCTATGCTTGACATTAACAAAAGGCAAATAAGGGAAGAACAAATGCATTCAAAATTTATACCATGAGCTCATAGAAAAGCCATGAAGATCAATAACAAAATGCCATGGAAAATTAAATAAATACTGAAAAAGACAGTCAGGTCATTATATTCAATCACTAGGGCTTAAAAAGCACTTTTTTATATAATAATATATTACATATAAAGAAACATTAATAATTTTACTATCCTATCCAACATTACAACTGTTCTCAAAGCTTGTCTCCTGACTTCCTCACTGCAACCTGCACTGTCTTCAGACTGTATTCCTAAAACACTGCTTTAAACTAATGCTACCATCTGTTCAGAAAAATTCTTCTTTAAAAAACAAATCCCAAATTCCTAAATCCAGCAATCAACGCTACTTATAATCTGACCCCAACCTACTGTTACCAGCCTTATTTCACAGAACTTTCCTGCTCATTCTCACAGCTCCAGTCAGGTCGGTATTCTAACGGATTCAGTCATCATTGCTACCTCCTAATATTTTTTCAAGCCTTTGCATCTCACCTCTGAACCAAAGAAATTATCTTCTTCAAAACACTCTTCAATTTGTTCAACAAATACATATTCGCTTATTTATCATACATGAACTGAGAGCTTACCACCTACCAGGGACACGTGTGTGTGTGTGGGGGGCAGCAGAGCAGACAGTGGGAACATAGTACCCGCCCTTATGGAGCTTTGGTTTCCTGTTTTCTCATCCTCAGAATTCACATATCATATCACTCCCCTCTTTTAAATAAATGTCAACTTGCCTTATGTTTTCTGTCCAATGCAAAACACTGTAAGTAGTTTATAAAAGTATTCTATAAAATAAAATTTGGTACAGGCTATCTAAATCCTGTTTTTTTTCTTCTTTTTGTACGTTTGTGTCTTCACTCAAGGAAGTGTAAGGCTCCAAGGTTAGGAAGGTCTTCCTGTTTCCTAAAATGTTTCTCTTATACTATGGCTCTACATGCCTGGTTTTTAGCTTGTTATTTAATAACAAAGCTCTCAAAAACAAGAGAAGATTGAAATTTCTCACATATTTCCCTCTTCAATATAAATCAGAATTTCTATTCTATTTCTAACCAAAGGGGAAAAGGCAGGTTACGAAAAGTAACAGGATATGAACATATCAAATACATAGCCAACTAAGATAAGCAATACAGCCTGTAATTTTGAAATAAAGAAAAACATTATGCATGGAAAGAAAAAATGGTTCATGGGTCTTGGGAAACTCTCCTCTGAGATAACCAGTATAAATACTAGCCATCTGAGAGACAAAGAGTTGCTGAAGAAAAACAAGGAGCAGGGCAGGCCCACTGGCTCAAGTGGTTGGAGCACCCTGCTCCTAACGCCAAGGTTTGATTCCCACATGGGCCAGTGAGCTGCGCCCTCTACAGCTAAGATTGTGAACAACGGCTCTCCCTGGAGCTGGGCTGCTGTGAGCTGCCGGTGGGCTACCGTGTGCTGCCGTGGGCCACCGTGTGCTGCCATGAGTGGCCGGCATGAGCGGCCGGCAGCCGGCGAGAGCTGCTGTCAGTGGCCAACCAATGACAGGCGACCGACTGCCTCAGCCGGGGGAGCACAAGGCTCATAATACCAGCATGGGCCAGGGAGCTGTGTCCTACACAACTAGACTGAGAAACAACGTCTTGGGGGGTGGGGGGGCGGGGCGAAAGGGGCAGAGGACAAAAAAATACAAGGAGCATATCATCAGAAAATTAGCAATTTTTAAATCAAGGTCCCTTAGGTATCTTGTAAAACTTGGTGCTCAGTCTAAGAGGGCTCAATCTTCAATCGAGTATTATTATTTTGTACAATATCAGTTCAAAGGTACTTGCTGATAACAAGCATCAGCCAATGTCCTAATAAACAAAGAGGACACAGACAGTTTCTGGAGTTCTTTGCTTAAAACTCAGGGTGTATAACTTGCCAACACCACAATGAAATCCAAGTGAGCCCCAAAATGAAAGTAATTAAAAAGCACCAGATTATGTAATCTTTTATATTCTATCCAACGTAATTTATTGAGGTTCCAGCCATCTCAGTGTGTCATACAACTAAAGAAGTCTGCATGAACTTCAATAAGTAATGAAATAAATACCAGGCTCCTCCTCTTCTCATACTTGAGGCAATCCACCCCACCGCTGGACAACTACACGCATTAAAGAGTTCTTCCTCTCTCCCTGAGCATCCCTTCCTGGCCCATGCATTCTGAGGACCCCATTTATCTCTCCAAATAACACAGCACAAAAACTGATGAAAAGCCTGACCAGATATACTGAAGAGAAACAATAATTTAATTACAACTAATGGCCCAAACTGAAGAATGAATCACGAATACTAGAACTTAAAGAAAAATTATAAATAGTATTTCTACTGATACCAGGGAAGAATAGCATTTTTAAAAAGAGTAAGCTGCCCTGAAGAAAAAACAAAAACAAAAACAAAATGGAGAGTATGAGTTTGGGGGAGGGGAAAAAAGAAAAAACTGTCAAAATAATCAAATGGAAGTATTGAGTAGGAAAATATATAACCAGTTAGTGATTTAGAAAACCAACTTAAGAAATGTCTTCACAATGTACAGTGAAACTGAAGACCCAGAAATCATGAGATTAGAGATGAGAAGGTGGCCAACATATTCAATATCTGTAAAACAGGATTTCCAGAACAAGAAAAAGCAAAGAATATAAATGAAAGAAATTTAAATTAAAAAAAAAAAATGGGTGGGAGATAGAAAAAAGATAACTTTCTAATGTTGATTACTGTCTTGAGTCTTTGTTATCTAATGGGCTCTGACAAGAACTGGGGCAGAATACTCAGGGGGGAAAAAGCACATACATGTAGAACTCTCCTGGTAAAATAACTCAATTTCAAGAATAAAAGTTTAAAAGCGCTAAATAAGGGAAACTTTTATTTATGACAAAACAGATTTAGACTGCCCATCATTTCGCCAGTAAATGTAAATGCCAAAAGCCAATGGAGCTGTTTACAAAATTTTGAGGGTTAAAAAAATCTTTTTGTAGCCAATCCATTATTCACAGATATGGGTAAAAGAAAGAAACTACTACCTAGCTATGGCCTGATTTGGAAAGCAGGACAGCCATTCACTCCGGGGTGAGAGTTAGTACATAAAATAAGTTCAGCTATATAAAAAATGACTCAGAACAAAGACCTCCAAAAAGGGGAAAATATCATTTATATAAAAAATAGTGGTGATATACCGTAAAACTATTAGTTAAATGTAAATAGTTGCTACTAATATAGAGGTTCAGTTTACTATAATGAGTAAGAAAGGATTCTTTAAATAATGAACACAATATAATGTAAAAAAATAGTGATTTAAGAACAACATCCCACATTATTACAAAAAAATCTTGGGTGAAGTAAAGTAAAAAATGCTTAAGAAAAATATGTTAAATTAAGATCAGTGTGTATGTGGGGTGAGGGAGCAATATATAATAGTCATCATTTTTTGATGCTGATAAGGAAATGTAGGCTTAAAATTAATTTGCTTAAAATGTATGGATAAAACTGAAGAATTTCTAAATCACCAAAGGATCTAACAGTAAAAAAGATCAACTGTAAAATTAAATTAAATTAAAAGTTGAACAAAAAGCAAGCATACTAAAAAGGAAACACAAAAAATAATTTCAGAAATAATCCCAAACATATAGGTAGGTATGTGTCATAATACATGTTAACTGATTGAAGTAACTAAGTAAAAGAGAAAAACTTGTCAGATAGGGCAGAACAATGTACTGTTTATAAAACACTCAAAGTGACACAGATATGTTGAGCTTGTAGAAACAGGCAAAGATACGAGAAAAATGTAAAAAAGTAGAAAAGAACAATAAAATAGGTGGCAGTAACAGTATCAAAGAATTCAAAGATAAAAGCATAAAACAAAATAATGAAGAATTTTCCTGTTATTAAAGGGGTAATCTGTTTCATGAGTGGAATGGATTCATAATTTTTTTCTTATAGTGTCTCCATTTGGGTTTGGCATCTGGCCTCGTAGAAAAGAGTTAGGATATATTCCCTCTTTCTCTGTTTTCTGGAAGAGGTGACAGAAAATTAGAAGGCTCTCTTCCTTAAAAGTTGGGATAAATTTACATGTAAAACCACCTGGGGTTATTTTCTTTGAGAGAAGAGTTTTAACCATTACATTTATTTAATACTGTATGATTCTAGTTAATAGTTACAGAACAACTGAAGTTTTTATTTCTTCTTGAGTTGGTTATTTTTCTTGAATTTCCTAATTACTGGCATATGGTTGTTGACAGTATTTTCCTTTATCTTTTTAAATTGTGGTAAAATATACATAATATGAAATTTACCAATTTAGCTATTTTTAAGTGTACCATTAAATATATTTACATTGCACCACCATCCATCTCCAGAACTTTTTTCACCCTGCAAAAGTGAAACTCTATACCCATTAAACAATAACTCTCTATTCCCCCCAGCCCTGCCAACCACCATTCTACTTTATGTCTCTATGAAGGTGACTGCACTAAGTATCTCTTAAGTAGTCATACAGTATTTATCATTTTTGTGACTGGCTTACTTCACTTAGTATAACGTCCTCAAAGCTTATGCATGCTGCAGCATGTGACAGGACTTCCTTCCTTTTTAAGGGTGAATAATATTCCACTGATGCATAAATCTTATTTTGTTTATCCATTCATCCATCATGAACATTTGGGGTTGCTTCTACCTTCTAGCTATTGCAAATAATGCTGCCATAAATCCCTTATCTCTTAAATCTCTTCTTTACCTGTAGTTAGTCTTCATTTTCGTAATATTATTTGTTTTTTTTAATATCTTGGTCAATCTTATCAATATTGCCAGGTTTGTTTTCTTAGATCCATCCCCCTCCTAACCGAAAACTCCACTTTTAACTTTTTTTTAATCTTCTCTATGATATCTTTGTATTTGTTCTGGTTCATTAATTTTTACTCCAAGTTTCATTATCTTTCTATTTTCTTTGTATTTATTCTGTTGTTCTTTCTCTAACTTATGATAGAAGCTCAGTTCATTTATTTCCAGGTTTTCTTCTTTTTTTTAAAACAAAGAATTAAATAAGCATCGGAATGATTTAAGAAAAATATTTAATTGTTCTGCATTAAGAAATAATCTACGATAAATAAAATGTAGTATATCCGTATAATGGAATATTATTTACAATATGAATGAACTTCAAAACATTATGCTATGTGAAAAGGGTCAGAAATAAAAGACCATATACTATGTAATTCCATTTATAAGAAATGTTCACAAAAGACAAAGCTATAGAGATAGAAAGTAGATTAGTGATTTCCCAGGGTTGGGAGTGAAAACAGGAATGACTGCCAATAGATACATTTCTTTTTGAGGTGATGGAAATATTCTAAAATTAGATATGGGTGATGGTTGCACAACTCTGTAAATATAGTAAAAATCAGTGACGTACACTTAAAACAGGTGAATTGTACAGTGTGTAAATTATATTTCAATAAAGCTGTTAACGAAATAATCTACACATATTTTGTAAATATTTGTAATGTAAGAAAACGTGGCTTATTAGTCAGCCTTGAAATTCTAATTTAACATGTAGAATTGAATAGCTGATTTAGACTTATGATTTTAGGTTGAAATCTTAAGCTTGCGCACTATATTAGAATACGAACATTACTTAGGAATAATCACATTTATAAGTATAACTAGAAAGGTTTTGTCTGTTAAATCAGAACTTAAAAACAAAAAATTTTAATCTGTAAGTTATAAAACTGAAAAATCAAGTTTGTTAAAATTAGAGTAAGATTTGTATTTTAGGAAAAATAGGTTTTAAATTTATAAATTTAAATAAACATTAAACATCAAAGTATGCATTATCGTTCTATACACAAGCCACCCTAAATTATATATTTAAAACCTCACATTTACTAACAAGAGCAAATCAAGTGTTTATAGAGTTCAGCAGTGTGGGGATACAGGAGACATGTTTAAAATACGTGACGCCATTAAGATTTACACACATTTCTGCTACCATGCATATACTAATAACTCTCCAATCTCATCTCCTGCCCCAGACCTTATTTCTAATTGCCTACTTCACATCAACACCAACATCCCAAATACTCAAAAAGTCCAAATCAGTGGCGGCTGGATGGCTCAGTTGGTTAAGAGCGCGAGCTCTGAACAACAGGGTTGCTGGTTCAATTCCCACATGGGCCAGTGAGCTGCGCCCTCCACAACTAGATTGAAGACGAGCTGCCGCTGAGCTTCTCTGGAGGGGCGGCTGGATGGTCCAGTTGGTTGGAGCGCAAGCTCTCAGCAACAAGGCTGCCGGTTCAATTCCGGCAGGGGATGGTGGGCTGTGCCCCCTGCAACTAAGATTGAAAACAGCGACTGGACTTGGAGCTGAGCTGCGCCCTCCACAACAAGATTGAAGGACAGAGACTTGGAGATGATGGGTCCTGGAAAAACACTGTACCCCAATACTCCCCGCTCCAAAAAAAAGTCCAAATCAGAATCATTCTACTCCTTTTCCCTCATCTCAACCAGTGACTCTTCCTGTATTCCTTACCAAGAAAAATGGTACAATAATGGTGCCCTTCTCCCCAAGTCATTCAAGTCACAAATCTTAGTCATGATTGCACCCTTTCCCTAAGTCAGTCACCAATCTTCCACTGAGTCCTACTCATTCTATTTCAAAAAGATCCTTCCAAATTTATTCTCCTTTCCATCCCTAAATCCAGGTCTTCACCATTTCCTATCTGCTTAATTACAGTACATGTCACTCATGTTGATAACAACAGCAGTTACCACTAATCAAACCCTTAGTTGGCATCAGGCAAGCACTCCATCAGGTACTTCATACATTATAACAAAACCTTCAGAGGAACAGTGTAAAGCAAGTATTATTACTACCTAGTACAGATAAGAAAACTGAAAATCAAAGCAGCCACAATTTTCATACAACTACAAAGAGGCAGAGCCTACGTTTAAAACCAGGCCTGTGGTTCTAAAGCCCAGACTCTTTTCACTTCATCACATCTTACCTTTTAATTCATCTTATATCCCCGTATACCACCATCTCCACCGAAACGCACCCTTCACACTGCTGCCAAACTTCTTCCATTTTTTTCCCCTTGGTTTTAAAAACTTTTGATGGCTTTCCTGACAATACTGAAGACTTCAAATTCTTGGATGACATGCAAGATCACTGAGGGTGTGTCTAGTCCCAAACTGCCTTTTCAGTCTCCCTACCATAAACTATGCTCTTACATGAACTATGCTCTGGTCAGACTAATTTATCAATCCTTACATAGATGTCAATACTTCCGTGCCTTTAAGCACAGCATGTCCCATGCCTAGAATGTTCTCCTGCAACCCTCTGTCTAGTTAATTCTAAGGCATCCTTTATCTCATCCCACAAGCCCCAGGCAAAGTTAGGAACAGCCCCCTCAGTGCTGAAGTTGTACTACTTATAAACTATAATTTTGGGGCATTTTATCCACTAGATTTTAGCATCTTTTCCTTATCATCAGCCTGTTCCTTGAACTGCAGTCAATATATGTTTGTTGGATGAATACAAACACAACCTTCCTAATTCTTGTTTGAAATTTATAATGACTCCGTTGTGTGTGTCGGGCATGTTGAGGACTCAAAGTAAATAAAACAGAAGGGTAATTTATATCTGATGGGAAAAGGATGGTTTTTTGTTCCAGCTCAACCAAGTTCCCTGTATCTATGAACTAAAATCAAAATATAATTAATGGCCCACGAACACAGACGACAGGACACATTGTTTTGTGTGTGTGCAAAGCTGTAACCACAGTAAAGAAATAAATTGATAAAAATGAAGCCCTGGAAAATAGTGGCATTAATACACTAAGGAGAAAAAAGGAATATGTATTGAGTAGCTGGAACAGTACCAAAATTATTTCATAATTATATTTACATACATAATGCCATAAATGAGATTCTAAGATGTTAAGAAACCAAAATCAGAAAGGTATTAAGTAGTGAGGTTAGATGAATTTAGTTCTTTGGAAATCCAAGGACAGTTTTGGTTCATTTTTTCTGTTACATCAAACTGTCTTGGGTAATTATGTTAAAAAGAATCCATTTAAATGCAAATCTAAAGTTGATAAGAATGAGTCAATTACACCAGGAGTTCACAATCTGTGGGCCACAATTCCTTAGAGGAACTCAGTCATTACAAGGTCAGTAAATCCATATGAGCACTGTTTGTAAATTAAATAAAAATGTGCTTCATACACAGCTACTACTTTTCTGAACTCATTTTGCTGTGAACAAAATACATGTTTCTTTAAAAATCACTACTGAATTCAAAATAGCCTTTTCTCATATATTTTCTCAAGGTACTAAAATATAATACAACGTGAGTGATTAGCAATTTGTCTTTTTTTCAAATTAATAAAGTAAAAAGGTTTTCTATTGTTCCTGAGCCTTTTTCCTTGGTGGACTATAGATATTTATTGAGTGTCTACTATGAGTCAGGCACTAGGGATGCAGCTGTGAACAACACAAATGTGTGATAAGGCTAAGCAGGAGGAATGGTCAAAGAAGAATAAAGCAAAGTAGGGGGATAACTAAGTCCTGATAAACCCTGACTGATAACTGAGAATTGCTGAGGAGGGGCTGAGTAGGGAGAATTTTTAGAGGTCAGACAAGGATACTAGGAGGCAACATTTCTGAGCATTCAATGAAGTGAGGAAGCAAGCCATGCAGGTATCCAGGATAGGAACATTCCAGGCAGAGGGAACAACACTGAACCAGTATATGGTATGAAGTATGGTACTGTTTCCCCGAAAATAAGACCTAGCCAGGCAATCAGCTCTAATGCATCTTTTGGAGCAAAAATTAATATAAGACCCGGTCTTATATAAACCGGGTCTTAGAGTAAATAAGACGCGGTATTTTATATCATATCATATCATATCATATCATATCATATCATATCATATCATATCATACCCGATCTTATATTATAGTAAAATAAGACTGGGTCTTGTATTAATTTTTGCTCCAAAAGAAGCATTAGAGTTGATTGTCTGGCTAGGTCTTATTTTCGGGGAAACATAGTTTGGAAAAACAGCAAGAAAATTGGTTTGGTCTGAGCAAAGTGAGTAAGATGGATAGTAGGAGATGAGATCAGAGCTCTAGAGGCAAGATCATGGTGAAGAGTTTGGATTTTGATTTTAATAGAAATCCACTAGATTTACATTTAAGTAGCAGTGGCGGTAACATGATCAGATTTATATTGTTTAAGACTTCCGGGTGGCTGCACAGATAACTGATTATAAAGAAAGCATTACTGGACAACTATTATATTACAATAGCTTTAGCAAGAAATAATGGTGGCTTGAACTCGAGTGGCAGTAATGGAGGTAGAGAGAAGTGGCTGGATATAGAGTATATTTTGAAGATAAAATCAACTGCTTTGGTGATGCTCTAGATATGAAATGTGAGGGAATGGAGCTGAAAATCATACTTAGGCTTCTGGTCTGAGAACTGGGTAAAGTGGTAATGTAACTTTCTAATACGGAGAAGACTGGAAGAGAAACAGGTTTGGCAGAGAGAAATCTGGTTCACTTGTGAACATATTAAGTCTGTCATGTCTCTTAGAAATCAAAGTGGATGTATGTCGGAAGCAACTGAGTAGGTGAGTTTGAAATTAAAGGGATATACTGGGATCTGTGATATAAAACTACAAATCATCAAGACAGAGATAAAACTTAAAGCCTTAGAACTAGATGAGATCCTATTCAGTTAATGAGAGCAGATAAAAAGGAGAGGAGGACAGGGGACTGAATATTGGAGCATGCCAATATTTACCACATAGGAAGAAAAAAAGACGGAAAATATGAAAATATTATATGCTGGTTATATTTCCAGCATCTGGCAAACAACTTGGTTGTTAAGCACTCAAAAAATACTAGCTGTTCTGAACTACTGTATGTGGTATGTAATTAAATGCATATCATAACTCCAACTCTCATACAAGATGATTTCGAAAGGAAGCATCTCTTTTGATAGAATCAAACACAATTCTTTAACTGTATCTAATTTGCATATTTAGAAATCATTATTTTATAACACTCCGACATACCTTAATATGGCAGTACAAAAGATCAAACTTCAATCTGGCCCCCACTAGAATATAAGCTTCAGCATGTTTTAGAAAATTTTAAATTGCACCAAAGTTTGAGTTAGCCTTCAGATTTATAAACATACTTACACATAAAGTAAATTCTTAGTAGTTTTTCCCTGTTCAAAAACACTCAATTACCTACGGCCTACAGAATAAAATCCAAACTATGAAGGCTGGCTTTTAAATCCTTCCAAAAGTGAACTTTTTCAACACTTTCCACCCCGATTTCCTTCAAGCACACTCAATTCAAACTATTGTTCCTTGAATATAACTGGATTTTGCTAGTCTTAATCCCTCTCCTCACCCTGCTCTTTATGCCTAAATGGTTCTCTCAAATCTCAAGGCTTGATCCTTAGTCTTCAAGGCCAAAGATCAAAAGTTCCTTCCAACTGTGCTTTCCTCCCAATTGACTCCCAATATCCTTCACTTTACTTGTCCTGATATTTCAACATGAATGCATGTTTTATGTATCCAATTGAATTTTATACTCAATGTTGTAAAGTTATAAAAGGAACACTTGTATTCTAAGAAGTAAGAGACTAGTGATTAAGAGCATGGATTCTGGAGCCAGATTACTTGGGTTCAAATTTCTGACTTTGACTTTTAATAATAGTTCTATGGCCTTGAGCAAGTTATTTATCTTCTTTATGCCTCACCTTTCTTGGCTATAAAATTGTTTTGATTTAAAAAAAAAAAAGATTATTAAACAAATATTTGCAAACTGTTTAGACCAGTATCTAAAAGCATAACAGAAGTACTATATTGGGCCGGCCCAGTGGCTCAGGTGGTTGGTTGGAGCACCACGCTCCTAACGCGGAAGTCGCTGGTTCAATGCCCACATGTGTCAGTGAGCTGCGCCCTCTACAGCTAAGATGGTGAACAACGGCTCTCCCTGGAGCTGGGCTGCCGTGAGCAGCCGAAGGTTGGCGTGAGTTGCTGTGGGCTACTGTGTGCTGTCGTGAGTGGCCAGCAACCATCTCGTGAGCTGCCGTGGGCTACCATGTGCGGCCAGTGGCCAGCTGCCAGCGAGAGCTGCCGTGAGCTGCCGACCCAGGACTGGCGACCGACTGCCTCAGCCAGGGGAGCACAAGGCTCATAATACCAGCATGGGCCAGGGAGCTGTGTCCTACACAACTAGACTGAAAAATAATGGCTTGAACCAGAGGGGGGGTAGGTGGAAGGAAAAAAGAGCAAAAAAAAAAGCATTTAGGGAGAAGGTCCAAGATGGTGGAATAAATGCTATGCCTGCCGCTTCCCAAAATCACATTAAAATTACAACAAAATTATTGAACAACCAATCGGGAGAATCATTTGAAGACTAGCTGAATGGAACGCCTACAACTAAGGATATAAAGAGGCCATACTGAGACTGGAAAAAAAAAATTAGCATTCTAATGCTAGGACTTAAACAAATGACAAGTCAACAAACTATTAAGAATGTCATTTTTAAAAGATTTATTGTTATATGCTAAGGTCAAAACACAATGAGTCCAATTCTGAGAGCTTATATAACTATAGAGATATTCAAATAAAAAGTGATACAGTAAATAACTGTAAACCATTATACTTCCTTAAATTAAGTACTAAAACCAAAATAATATTTAAGAAAGTTTTCCCAAACGGCCCATGAAGATTTACAGCAAACTTCTACTTGTTTGGTGATAGGTTTATAGATAGGACCAAACTATTCAGGGAAACATGTAAAGATAACATAAAAAGCTAGATAAAATATATGGCTATTTTATCCATATAATGAATAAAATTTGTGTAAGTGGTACATACACACTCCTCTCTCTCTCTCTCTCTCTCTCTCTCTCTCTCTCTCTCTCAGCATAGCTAGTTAAGTTCAAAAGGCTGGCAGGAAAAGGCCTCAAGTGTTAGAAATGAAGGAGAATCTGGAAGACAGAACTAAGAGTGTGCTAACACGCTGAATAAATGATGATTAGTATGGGTAACCTAGGAACTTGGGTGTAACACTCAGGCAAAGACAAAAAGAGGACTTAAAAAAGCTGAAAGTGAGAGTAATACATAAAAGCTAGGACTCTAGAACAATGCTTGGGTGGTCCATTGACCTGCCACATCAGCATCTGGAAATGTGTTCCCTAGAAATGTAAATTCTTGGACCCCCAACTCAGATCTACTGAATCAGAATTTCTGGGAATGGGCCTCAGGGAGCTTAGTTTTAACAAGCTTTCCAGGTGATTCTTATACCTACTACTGTGTAAAAACGGCTGTACCAGAGAAACTGCACCTCAGGTGCATAAAGGATTGACTAGGAAAAAAATCCATCCATTGATTGGAAAAGAAAGTTTTTCTCTTCCTAGGTAGAAAGAAGGGAATCTCCCGGGAGAAACTAAATCCCTTGCTTGTGCCTTGCTTAGGTTTGGAATCCAAATGTACACTATTTCAGCAGTTTTCAAACATTTTAGTTCTGGGATCACTTTATACTCTAAAAAATTATTGAGGGTCTTAAAGAGCTTTTGTTTATGTGGTTTTACCTACTGATACTTGTATTTGAAACTAAAACAGAAAAAAATTTAAAACTAAGAACACACAAGACTCACATTCCATTAGGAATTGGAGCAGTATCATCATATCCCACAGCCCCTGGAAAACTTCACTAGTGAGAAAATGAAGAGTAAAAGGTCAAGTAACATCTCAGTTTTATTATGAAAGTAGTTTTGACCTCTTGGACCCCCAGCAGTCCCTAAGCCACACTTTGAGAACCAAAGCACTATCGAAATTACAGGACTCTCCAAACTACAAAATTAACAAAATTGGTCCTCTAGGTTACATAGGGGTTGTCCAGAAGAAGCAAACACAAACCTTCTCCAGAGAGCTCTCCTGATCCACCCACACAAGATTCCTACAGGAAAAGAACATACTATGTCAAACACGAGCCCACCCACAATTTAAAAAATCCATAAAATTTACAGAAAACAATTTTTATCAAAAGCAGATGAGCAGACAATAAACAGGATTAAAGCCCGTAGAACTTAAAATAATGCTAACTATAATTCTGTATTTTTATGATTACACGAGATAATTACATATCTAATAAGAATATAGCCCATTTAAACATTCAAAGTGTTATATATATTATAATCACAGTACATATATACTATTTTATACGTGAGCTGTGTATACCACTGTTTAAAAGATGACAGACAGCAATTAATTTTTAAGAAAACTACCACTCAAGAGAACGAGAGGACAAGCACAGACTGGAAACGTCGCATCTAGTAAAGGACTATTACCCAAAATATACAAAGAACTCTTAAAACTCAACAATCAAATGAACAAAACTCGATTTAAAAAAAAAAAAGGGCAAAAACTTGGAACACACACCTCACCAAAGAATAGATGGAAAAGCATATGAAAAAATACAGATGGCAAGTAAACATATAAAAAGATGTTCAATATCATATGTCAACTGCAAAATGAGACACACTACACACATATTATAATAGAATGACCAAAATTCAAAATCCAAAACTCTGAGAACACCAAATGCTGACAAAGACGTGGAGCAAGAGGAACTCTCATTCACTGCTGATAGGAATGCAAAATGGTAGGGCCACTTTGAAAGACAATTTGGCAGTTTTCTAAAAAACTAAACATACTTGCACCATACAATATAGCAATTACAATCCTTGGTATTTACTCAAAGGAACTGAAAACTTATGTCCACACAAAAACCTGCACACAGATGTTTATAACAGCTTTATTCATAACTGCCAAAACTTGGAAGCAGCCAAGATGTCTTTTAGGGGATGAATGGATAAGCTACGGTATATCCAGACCAAACAAACAAACAAACAAACAAACAAACAAAATAAAAAAATAAAAACAACTTTACTACTTACTTGGGCCTTACAAAAACGGACCACAGCCTAGATCAGCTTTTCTCAAGTTTCCGAGACAATTAAGCCCAAATGCCCTAAGGCAGGGGTGTCCAAACTTTTTTCAAAAGTTTTTCATCAAGGGCCATATGCGGTAAAATACACAAACAGCCAGGCCACTCACTTGAGGTGAAGTATGTGTTGCCTCACCTGGTTTATTTAAGTAAACTAAATGTATTTTTGGAACTTGCTGCAGGCCAATTAACAATGGATCATGGGCCACAGCTGGCCCGCGTTGGACACCCCTGCCCTAAGGCATCCTTGTATGTCACGAATTTACTTCTTTCCTATGCATCTGGAGTGGTATTTGTTATATATGATCTCTGGGACAAATGACAGTCATTCAAATAATCATGTGTTCAGTGACTCACCTGCATTCAATAAAAGAAACATACCAACTGCTGCATCTTACCTATCTGCAAAAATAAGAACTGCATGGGTTTTTGCTTTTTTTTTCATTGTTTGGATGGTTCACTAACACCAACAAAGAGAAGCAGAATTAAATCAGTGTGGTTCTACACTTATGCAGTCTTCATTAAGAATACTGATAACCTAAAAAAGATAGCCTGAAAATATATTTTCTCAATGCTTGAAGGCCAGCCACCATCATAATCACCTTGTAGAATCTAATTATACCCTCAAGGAAAAACAAATGCTATAAAACACTTTGCAAAGTTATATAATTTCAAACTGACAGCTGTAAAGGTCACAGATTATTAAAGAGGAATCTGAACTAAAAAGCAACACTGTCTTTTGGGGCAATGACAGTTTAAGCCGAATGGAGCAAAACCAATACCTGAACGCAAAAAGGCCAGCCAAGTCCTTAAGGATTTTCAACATTAACAATCAAGCAACTGAAGCCACATTAAATAGAATATACAGCGCACCTGGAATACTATCAGTCCACAACCCAAACCAATACTTCTTGCAACATGCCAGGCAAGTAAACAGAATCATCAAGATGCAGTATTGATAGATATTTTCCAATTTAGATAACCATTACATTCCAGAAGGTCTCACCTAAAAACTTGCCTAAGTTAAGAACACCTCGAGATATAATTTCTAGGGCTTTTGTACTGCAGCCTCATTGGTTCACTTTATTTTACTCACTTCATTTTATATTAAATATTTTATATTATAATCGTAATTTTTAAAGCTATGAAAATACATTAGCCACAATCTCTATGTGTAGATGACTGGTAATAAGCTTCTGGGACTTTGCTTGAATACTCACTCTCTATTCGTGACACTGTAATAAATCCATGGGGAATATAAGAGAAGGACCATTGCATAACAGGTCAAAACACGGATTTTGGAATAAGTCCTAATTCTACTTTTTCTAGCTATGTGACCTCGGGCAAGTTCCTTAATTTTTCAGTGCTTCATCTGTAAAACATGCATGATAATAATATACTTACTTCATAAAGTTTTTATGAGGATTAAATAAATTAGCATTTAAAAAATTAGAACAGTACCTGGCATAAAGTAGGTACTACATAAACATATCTTTAATAGAAAAAAACAAACAAAAATAAACCACACAGAAACAACATCAAGTTGATGAAGTGAGAACTCACACAATGAACGAAGTGAGGCTGACTACGAAAAGCCTTCTCACAACAGCTATCTCATATCCTTGGTTCTTAACATTCAGCTATAATAGTTACAGTGGGTACCTGCTATGTGGAAGATACTCCAAACTGAATTCTTTATCCTCTCCAAATCTGCTGCACCCAGTGTCTCCCATCTTGGTTAAGGTAAACTAACTCTTCACTTTGAGTTGTTTCAACCAAAAACTATAGAGTCCTCATCTCCTTTCTCTCACTCCCCACATTTATCCATTAGGAAACTATGTTGGATCTACCAATCTTACACAGTCTCCTACCAATCTAATACACTCACGGTCCTAATCACTTTCCCCGTCCTCTACTAGTACTCAGTACAAGCAATCTTCACCTCTCACCTGGACTAATGCAATAGCCTCCAACTTGGTATCTGTGCTTAGGTAACGATACTCCTGCTCTCCCTACTCCCAGACTCTTCTCAACATAGCAGATCATCATGGCATTCTCCTGCTCAAAAGCCTACTATACGATGCTCCTGATTTTACTCATAGTAAAAGCCAAAGTTCCACCTTCCCCTCAACTTTGCTGTGAACCTCAAATTGCTCTTAAAAAATAAAATCTGAATTTTAAAAAGAGGTAGGTTCAGTTTAACTGTCTAAAATGCAGCTGAGCTTTCCTCAAAGGATTAAGTAAACTACTGGGAAAACAGACCATGGGATATATCCCACACCCACACCAAAAAGTCAAAGTCCTTACAATATGTGTATATAGCCTATAATACCTTACATGATCTATCTGTCCTGCTACTTTTTTTTATTAGACTCAGGTTAAATTTTTTTAGGGTAGAACACTTCATGGTAGTGCCATGTTCTTCCTAGTTCATCAAATTAAGAGACATGGGATGTCTGCCTGTTCTATAATACTTTTAGTTATGCTAAGACTGATCAGTGAAGTCAGGACATTAACTTGATCCCACCATTATAAAGTCAATTATCACCTTTCACCTAATAATTTCAGCCTACATTAATAATCTGCCTAGATCCACAAACATTGCATTATGGGTACAAAATGGTGACTTTTCTAGTCCTTTAATTCCTTCATTTATTAACTAGAATTCTTCAATAAAGAGCTTCCATTATCATTCATAAACTACATTTTGCAACAAAAGCCAGCATAAAGTGCTTCATCCACAATATGAACAAATTTTCAGAATGAGTTGACACCCTTGAAATCTCCAAAGGTGGAGTTGTTTTTAAAGTATGATTATGCATTCAAAATTTCTATCTTAGGCCAGTGGGAGCACCACTGAGATGGTCTCTGTGAAGTTTTGACATTTCAACTTAATCTGAGCCAATGTGATAGGCACAAAATATTTTAACTTGCAGTTTAAATTTGCAATTCCTCGATTATAATTAAGACTGAAGAATTTTTACATGTTTATTGATCTCTTTGCGTTCTTTGTGAATTGACTATTCATTTTTTTATCCATTTCTCTAGTGGGCTGTTAATCCTTTTGCTTTCTGAATTTTAAGACTTCATTTTAATATATGGCACAGGTTATATACTAATAAAACTGTTACCTTTTCTATTTGCTTTTTGACTATGACATTTGTCATGCAAAATATTTAATTTTTTAAATTAAACGATCATTTCCTTTATAACTCTCAGTTTAGATTATAATTTAAAGGGCTTTCCCACTTCACTATGATAGAAAAAAATTGCCCATGCTTCTAATTCGTTTATGGTTTCCTTTTTCCTTAATGTTTAAATCTCTAACCCAGTTAGATATAATTAGTTGTTTTTAAGTTTGCCTCTTCCCATGAGAATATTGGATCTTCAATGGCAAGAACTATCTTGCTCATTTTATTACCAGACTAAGTAAGCATCTTGGGCGTGGACCCATGGGTTTCAGAGTTTGAGGAAGGTGGTGGTGATGATGATGAAGTCATAAATCCTATTTTCTCTGCTTTTAAATTAGGGCAACTTTGGCGGCCGGTTGGTTCAGTGGTTAGAGCACAGGGCTCATAATACCAAGGATGCCAGTTCAATTCCCACATGGGCCAGTGAGCTGCGCCCTCTACAACCAAACTGAAAACAACTTGACATGGAGTTGATGGCTTCTGGAAAAACATACTGTTCCCCAATATTCCCCAATAAAAATTAAAAAAAAAAAATAAGGCAACTCAATCTACTGAACTGTACTCACTGCAGGAGACAGTGTGGCCAAAGAGAAACTCTGTTCTGCTTTATGCTAGACATTAAACATGCATAGCCCTGACATCTCACAATTTTAAGAGGTGAGGGGTGAGGGGGTGGGAGGTGGCAGCACGCAGAAAGTGAGTATGGGAATTCAGCTTCTAAGAAGTGATGTCTGAATGGAGTCTCAAAGAATAAGTAGTTATTAAAGAGATTGAGAAACAGTACTCCAGTCGGAGTACAGAATAGGCAAAAGAATGCAAATGGTAGTACATGATCTATTTGCAGAATTACAAGCTGTTTATTATGACCGCCTAAACCAGTCCTCGGCATATGGAGTAAGTACTATACAAATGTTAGCTATTATTATGCTGAATATTGGGACATGGAGATGTTAGGTAAAACCATAAGCAGTAGGCTGAGATGCCCTGGAGCCACTGAAGGACTTTTGTGTGTGTGGAAAACTAAAACACCTTTATTAGGAACTCACAGATAAGCAGAAAAACAACTGAAGGATTTCTGACAGGATAACGGCACGTTTCGGAAAAATTACACTGGCAGTATGGACCAAAGGTCGGATGGAACCAGATGGGCAAGATGCATAAAGAATCGTTAATGATGGAGTATGTGTAAGTCAAAAAACTTCTATAAAGTGAGGGAAATCTGCAAATCTCTTGCAAGACCTAAGATGTCAGCATATTGACATACATCTAGTAAAAGATACCAGGTGTCTAACAGTTTTATATAATGTGATACATATATGCTTCATATTCCTGGACTACTTGTAATGCTTTCTATCACAGCAAAGATCACATCCAGTAAAGTAAATCATTTTCAACAAAATTCCTTCAGGGTCACGAAGTGCCCATGTTCTCTTCTTATCCACAAGGAAGAGAGGTTGGTGCAAGCTCACAAATGTCTCCCTATCAACTGAAAGGCTGGTTTTCTGAAGACTCCATGATGTAACAAACACTAAATTATGGCTGCTGATGCTGATGGTACCCTGGCCCAGCCTCTGAAATTTCTGCAGGTTCAGCAGTACTGCTGACTGATACTGTGGTAATGGTGTGAGCCACAGGTGCCCTACCAGCAGAGTTCACACCTAACTTTAGCTAATAATATGTGGACTATCAGACATGGGACCTGAGTTAGCTACAGGCTGGAGGGCAACTTCTGGAGGGCAAACTACCAAGCTATTTTAGGAGCAGTTCTCGTATCGGGTGTCTTATTGGTCAGGACTGTTCCTGTGTGGCATGAACTACTTGGGTTCATACTCTACCAAAAATGACAAAACTTCCTAGGAAGGAGAAGAGTTGAGGGCCATTCCTGCAGGAAACCATTTCATGGTTCAATAATGAACTAACTACTGCAGCAATCTCCTTAAAAAAGGTAAAAACAAAATGACCTTTTTCTATTCTGATTCTCAAAAGCATATACCAGGAGTGCCAAAAAAAAGTGTACCAATAGACTATGGTCAGTGTTGCTCAAGGAGTAGTTCGCCGTAATCAGAAGTGTCTGGACGCTGATGGTAACCACTCCTCTTATAACTGCAGAAGTCAAACATGACTTCTATTCATCTTTTGTTATTGGTATATATTTATTACAATTTTAATATGGTTTTCCTTTCTTAAAATGTGTGTACGTTTTGGGGGGCACCCTCTATATTTATTTTGGAGACTTAAAAACCCCTTGTTATAGTAGTTCCCCCCACAGGTATCTATTTCTATTTTTACATTTGTTGAAGAATGAATGGGGTTCTGAGACTCAATTTCAATGTGGGGTCCCCAATGTGGTGGTCCCCAATTCTCAAACACCAGCAGGAAGTCCAAGAATTCAACTCAATTCTGACACTATTTACCCAGAAATAGCATCAGATTCCATAGATTAAGCGTTGGGTCCTAAAGGACTGCTCTTCCCTCCACCTCCCACCCCCCAGCCCCCACACACACTTCAGGCGCCAGCTGCAAGCCCTGGCTCATACCTGTGCTTCTGACCAACCCACTACAGACTGGATGGTCCAACAACCCCCTCCAACTCAGAATACCAACTGCAAGTCCAGGTTGTTACTTACACTTTTGACCTACTGGCTAGCAATCACAGATGAAGAGACATACATACACAGGGTGAGGCATACAAAGAAGCTTCTGTCCTCGTGGAGCCTGGGGCCCAGGAAGGTGGCCATGTGGAAGCATTCTGGTTCCCCAACACAGAAGTTCTCCAAAAAAAAAACCAACAAGCTGTCCTCTTGGGTTTTTATGGAGGCTTCATTACATAGTCATGATTGACTAAGTCATTGGCCGCTGGCAATTGAGCTCCACCTCCATACCCTCCCCCTCATCAGAAGCAGAGGTGGAAGGTGGGGGCTGGAAGTCCCAAACCTTTAATCTCCTGACAACTAGCCCCCACCCTTGGGTGGGTCCCAGTTACCTCATTAACATACAAAAGACACTTTGACCATTCCCAATACTTATGAAATTCCAAGGGTTTGGAGCACTGTGAGACAGCAACTGTGGATGAAGACCAAATATCTTGTAAATCACAACACTGCAGCTAATATCAACTACTAATTAAATAATTACGTTATTAAGTAATTATATATGAGATATAAAGAACTCTCAGAAATCAAGAAAAACATAAATTTTTTAAGTGGGCAAGACTTAGATACTTCAAATAAGAACATATATGAAAGCCCAGTAAGCACAAGAAAAGGTATTCAACATCATTAGTTATCAGGGAAATTAACATAAAACAAAATAATGAGATACCACTTCACAACCAATAGAATGGTCAAAATAGAAAAGACTCACAAACACCAAATATTTGTGAGAATGTAACTGATCTCTCCATACATTGTTGAGGAAATGTAAAGTCAAGATATAACCTCTTAAGAGAGCCATTTGGCAGTTTCTTATGAGGTTAAATATATCTCTAGCCTATGACTGAGCAATTCCATTCCTAGGTATTTACTCAAAAACAAACAAAACAAACAAACAAACAAAAGACATACAAAAACATCTATGGGGTATCCTTATTTATAATAACCCCAAACTGGAAACAACTCAAATGTCCATCATCAATAAAATGGACAAATTATAGTATTATGGTATGGCCCATACAATGGAATACTACTCAGCAATAAAAAAGATTGAACTAATGTCCAGAATAGATAAATCTATAAAGACAGTAATTGTCTATGGCTGGAGGATACAAAGAGAGGGAGACAGAATAAGGAAGGCCAGCTAGGGGTATGGGTTCTCATCTGTAAAACGAATGATATCCACTGGGGTGATGAAAATGTTCTAAAATCTGTGCTAATGGTTGCACTACTCTGTGAATATAGTAAAAACCACTGAATTGTACACTATAAATGGGTTGTTTGCTGAATGAATTGTATCTCAATAAATCTACTTTAAAAAGGAATGAACTATTAATGTAACAACGCACATAAATATTAGATTTAAGCAAAAGAGCCAGACACAAAAGAGTACATGCTGTATGATTCCTTTTATATGAAATCCAGATGCAGGCAAAACTAATGCATGGTGATAGAAATCAGTTATTGTGGTGGTGGGCAACTAACTGGCTGGAAAAGGACATGAATTAAAAGGAAAGAAAGAAAGAAAAGGACATGAATGAACTTTCTAAGGAGGCTGGAAATGTTCTATAACCTGTTTTGGGTGGAGGTCACAGGAGTGCACACAGTTATCAAAACTTAAGAACTGTACATTTTAATGATATCTCAACAAAAAAGGTGGTAAAAAAAAATCAGTCCTATTTGAACTACGACTGCCTGCCAAAGAATGCCTTCATACTTCCCCAATGGGAGTGATTCACAGTTGTGCATTTACAGAACTATCTGGTGCCTGAGTACTGTCTTTTCTTCCCATAATATCTTAATAATACACTCAATTCAGTGTTCCCCTTGCCCCAAACTTCACATATATTAGTTTCCCTAATTAGAAAAAAAAGGTCCAAGAATATTCCACAGCCAAAATAGGGCCTAGTTAAAGCATGTTTAAGTGCCATCCAGTGGTGAAAAGGAAATACAAATATTTACATAAACCAGAATCCTAAGAGAGAAACCAAGGTCTAATTTTTGTTTTTCCGTCTTCTGAAAACACATTCTGATACCGTCTGAAAGAATCTTCTCTGCTCTAACACTCTTATCCTCTTCCTCCCCCTGGTAATTAACTCCCATTCATCTTTCACCTCTCAAATGAAATTTTTTTCCTTATTTCTATTACTCCAATCTGCCCCTCACCACAAACACAATTGTACACACAGAGAACGATGTCTCCTTTCAGAGGTCTTATTTCATTGTATAGTTATAGGTTCCTCATGTGATTAATGTCCCTATTTCTCCAAATAGACTCTTAAGTGTCACGCAAGCAGGAGTAGTCTGCTATGTACATCACTGTATCCCTGCATCTAGCATAGTGCTCAGTAGCTACCGTGTTTACCCGAAAATATGACCGAGCCGGACCATCAGCTCTAATGTGCCTGTTGGAGCAAGAATTAATGTAAGACCCGGTCTTACATTATAGTAAAATAAGACCGGGTCCTTTTTTTTTTTTTTAAGATTTTTTATTGGGGAAGGGAAACAGGACTTTATTGGGGAACAGTGTGTACTTCTAGGACTTTTTTCCAAGTCAAGTTGTTGTCCTTTCAATCTTAGTTGTGGAGGGTGCCGCTCAGCTTCAAGTTGTTGTCCTTTCAGTCTTAGTTGTGGAGGGCGCAGCTCAGCTCCAGGCCCAGTTGCCATTGCTAGTTGTAGGGGGTGCAGCCCACCATCCCTTGTGGGAGTCGAGGAATTGAACTGGCAACCTTGTGGTTGAGAGCCCACTGGCCCATGTGGGAATCGAACCGGCAGCCTTCGGAGTTAGGAGCATGGAGCTCTAACCGCCTGAGCCACAGGGCCGGCCCCCAACACCAGGTCTTATATTAATTTTTGCTCCAACAGACGCATTAGAGCTGATGGTCTGGCTAGGTCTTATTTTCGGGGAAACACAGTAGCATAAATGCTCACAGAACATTTTGCTCAGTGAACAAAATAAAAATGCAGTTCAACCAAACCATCTAAACAAAGTGGTTGTCCCAAAGCAAAAAGGTTGTCCTTGCTCGATAAGTCCATTACAAGTCAATACACCTCTGACAGAACATTTTGGATCAGTATCTATGTATGAGTCATTGAGTATCTAACTCCTTGTCACTTTGGCTCTCAGATCATAGGACTGTCCTCTGACCCATTAGTTTCTACCTTATTCTGCCTGTTGTTCCTTTCTTAACTGAGCACATTTCTTTAATCTCTGTTGTGTATTTTGCTACATGCTTCTGTAGTTTGTAAGATAACAGATTTTAAGAAATTGAACAATGTTTGCAAACTATTGCCAAGACAGTGTTTAATGGCATTAATAGGTGTAGAAACATAACTGCTTAGGAAAGGGAGGTTTCAGTGCAGAATGCAAACAAAGTGACACTACTACCAAAAGCTCAAAACCGTTACTTCAACATTCAGTACAGAATGCTTACTGACACAAAAAGAAATGCCAAAAAGAACAGATACAACAGGCAAGTTCGGAGACCAAATACAGCATCATGAAAGCAGACATCTAACATTTTGTAGAACATACTAAATGAAAGCAAAAATATTTACAGAAATCAACTTATACCAACTAGATAAAGACTCTATCCAATGCCTACAGTAAATACAAGACTAGGTCTTTGGGCAAAATTTGAACAATTTTCTACAATCCTTTGAAGCAGTTTAAAGAGATTATAACACCAATCTATGCTTTTTGAAAAGGGTGGAAAAGGCATGCTCAGAAAAACCTGGACGTCCATGCTGTGCCAATCACACACCGGAGCCTTCCTGAAACAGTAACAAAGCAACTGAACTTTCAGAATCGATTCTGTCCCTTGCTTTCTCCCACCTTCATGTCATCTTCCTTAAATTCCCTCCTTAATTTCAAATGCATAAAAGAAACTGCAAAACTGTTATTCTCTGGAGCATTTGAGATCTTGCTACACTGCACTGCACATGTCTGTCAGTTTGGCTCACATAAACTGATAGAAATTCTCTAAAGGTTTGGATGTTTCTTGCATCAACACTTGGGTTCATGGCTGACATGATCAATGGCAGCCATTGCTATTATTCACAATAATATTGGAAGGAGCAATGAATAATAAATGTGGAGGTGGGGAGAAGGAATCGATTCTGAATGTGAAAATTCCTGGGTTGGAGGAAAAGAATGCAGAAGTCTTTTTTCTAGTAACAATCAACTCCTCCCTTATTAAAACATTACTACTTTCACCATTGGCCTGTATCATAATCATCACTGAAGGAAGTCAACTCAAGATCAAATGTAAACGGAAATATCCTTAAAAATAAGAGGCTCAACCTCACTCATAAAGTAAGTGCTAAAAAAACTATACTGAGAATATTTTTTTACCTATCAAATTTGCAAAAACCTTGAAGTCAGACACAATACTATATTGCTAAAGCTATGGGGATACAGACATTCTCCTAAAGGAAGCTCTTCTACAATAATGGAAAGACTACAGAATTCTATCACCCATGTAGAGAGCAATTTAGCAGTATCTAACAAAATTACACATACCTTTTACCCCTTAATTCAGCAATAACATTTCTGGGAATGTGTCCTACAGATAGCAGCACACATACAAAATAATGTATGTACAATATTAGTCACTGCAGCACAGTGGTGATAAGTGAAAACAACTCAGATGTTTAATAACCGCCTAGTTAAATATATTACAGCCCACCCGCACAACAGAATACAATGCAGCTGTGAAAAAGAATGAGAATGCTCTCTACATACTGATATGGAAAGATAGCTAAGACATATTAAGTGAAAAAAGGCACAGAACAAAGTATTTTATATGTCTTGTTGTATGTAAGAAAAGGGGTAAAGTAAAAAGAAAATATATTAACATTTGCTTGAACTTTTATAAAGAAATACTAAAAGAACATATAATAAAAATAGTTATAGGAGGAAAGTAAAATCAGGGTAGATGTGGCAAGCGTGGAAGCAAGGCTCCTCATTGCATACTTTGAAAATATAATTGAGTTTTGAATAGAAAAAATATTACTAAACTTAAAAAGGTATCACTTTCAAAAATATTTATAATGAAAATTAATTGTACTGCTTTTATCATTGCTAACTCAAGATATGACTCTTTATTGTTCCAATTTCATTTTAGTGACTAAGGAGGACATATATATTTAAAAGTACTTACACAGGTCCTCCAAACTATATTTTTCTTAAGTTCCTTAAAAATAAAATTTCCGCAAAGGTTTTGAGTAAGAATTACATACAGTACCTATAGAAAATATTCACTTCCTGTAAATTAGAAACTGAAAGGATATTCATAAGATCATATTTTTTTTCCAAGTTTAACCGACCTTGAAGATATTATCCAATTCTCTCAGTTTGCAGAAAATGAACAAAAACCTGGAATACTGTTCAAGACACTCTTTTAAGTTTTTGGTTAGTCTCACCAAAATACTAATTACTCCCACCTCCACAGCCAGTTGCCCTCGACATTTTCTTTTAAATTCAGGTTGTTGGAACATATTTACTGTGGGTACTTTAACCATTTCTACTACTGCTTCTCACATGGCACTGTGCTACTTGGTAGTCAAACACACTGAGAAATAAGTGTGTTCAGCTGTTCATCAACAAGGACCATGGCTTCAGCTAAACTATTAGGTTGGTGCAAAAACAATTTCGGTTTAAAAGGTTAAAAATAATTGCAAAAACCACAATGACATTTGCGCCAACCTAATATAACTACAGATTCTGTAAAATGTAGAATGGGATAAATACAATCAATCACAAAATATGTCACATTATTATGACTAGGAGAAAATTTCAAACAAATAGTATATATTTTTAAATGTCAAAACCATAAATTCCAAAGGCATCCCAAATCTTCATCAAATCCATTTAAATGTAAAAGATACTCATTGGGAAAAGTTAAGAGTCAGCATTTTAAGAGGACGGACTGAATAAAAAAATAAATTTTATATGTACCAAGTATGGTCCGTACTAGTTTCCTGGAGCTTCTGTAATTAACATACTACCACTACCTAGGTGATTTAAAACAACAGAAATGTATTTGCTCACAGTTCTGGAGACTAGAAGGCAGAAATCAAGGTAGGGGCTGGGCCATGCTCCTTCTAAAGGCTCTAAGAATCCTTCTTTGCCTTTGTAGCTTCTGGTGGTTGCTAGTAATCCTTGGCATTCTTTGGCTTGTGGCAGTGTAACTCCAGCCTCTGTCTGTCTTCACATGCTGTCTTCCCTGTCTGTATCCAAATTTCCCACTTCCTATAAGGACACCAGTTATTGGATTAGGGCCCACACTAATCTAGTATGGACCTCATCCTAACCTAATTACAACTGCAAAGACCCTATTTCCAAATAAAGTCACCACCAATACTGGGGGTTAAGACTTCAATATCTTTTGGAGGGACACACAATACAACTCATAAGATGGCCCAAAACGTCAATTTCTTCAAAAGTAGACCTAGATTCATAAATGAAACATTTCTAGATTTTTGCTTAACCAGCATTCATTTCCCTTTCTTAGATAAGAGCATCCAATTTTCTTTTGAAGAATCAATCTGCTCCTCCTTAAAACCATAATAAGGGAGGGGTGATCTCAATCCTCTCTCCAAAAACCAAGCACCTGCCCCAGGTTGGTTCAGAGAAACACATGGCCTTAGCAACTGGTTCAGGGGTAGGCCACATGACGCAAGCCTGGCCAGTGAGTCCTTCCATCCACCCATTTTGGCTGGTACTACTATACAGAAAGAGATACACATGTAGACTTTAAAAATTATGTAAGTCTAGAGCTACCATCGATCATCTTTCCCATCATACCTGCCAAAGGAGAAAACCCAAAGAGGAAAGGAATGCTCAGAGATGGAAACAAGGAGACAATCCCAATGACACCAGTCAAACTTTTAAATCTAGTGATATCAGAACCTAGTTTTAGCTTTATTCTGTGAACTTCCCATCTTATAAACCTACAAAATTACCTTAATTTGAATTGGGTTTCTGAATTTGCAACAGGAAGATTCCTGATAAAGGTAGAATATTGTGATGTGTCACATAATTGAAAACAGGGCCTCGTTTTTTTTTCCCCAGCTATTTTCTTAAACTTGGCAAAGACACACGAAAGAGCCAGTAGAAAGTTTGTACCCATGTCTATTCCCTATCTACCAGGCAATTGGTCATGAAGGGTTTTAGAATCTAAAAGTTACAAAATCAGGGGCCGGCCCCGTGGCTCAGGCTGTTGGAGCTCCATGCTCCTAACTCTGAAGGCTGCCGGTTCGATTCCCACATGGGCCAGTGGGCTCTCAACCACAAGGCTGCCGGTTCAACTCCTCAAGTCCCGCAAGGGATGGTGGGCTCCGCCCCCTGCAACTAAGATTGAACATGTCACCTTGAGCTGAACTGCCACTGAGGTCCTGGGTGGCTCAGTTGGTTGGAGCGCATCCTCTCAACCACAAGGTTGCTAGTTTGACTCCCGCAAGGGATGGTGGGCTGCACCCCCTGCAACTAACAACGGCAACTGGACCAGGAGCTGAGCTGCACCCTCCACAACTAAGACTGAAAGGACAAAAACTTGACTTGGAAAAAAATTCCGGAAGTACACACTGTTCCCCAATAAAGTCCTGTTCCCCTCCCCCCCAAAAAAAATCTAAAATAAATAAATAAAAGTTACAAAATCATTTGTGCTTGTTAAAGTATGGCTCTGTGAGCTTCTGATAGCAAAGTACGAATACAAGGAGCTTTCAGAGTTATAAAAACCTAAGTACCAATAACTAAAAACAAAACATTCATGAAATCTTTTCCTCTCCAGTAGTATGCCACATCACCACCACCACCCCTAAAGCAATTACAGTCCTAGGTCAACACCGTGACATGGTGGTTAGAGTAGTGACAAAATCATAATGAAATATCTCCATATTGAAAACATTCACGACAGTCTTGCCCTTTAATACGGCTATCATTGTTCATGGTTCATTTGTTTCTACTTGACACAAAGTGTGTCATGCACAAAGTATGTCAATAAACATCCCTGAACTTCTGGAAAGAACACCCAACATTTCATATTCACATACCGTGTTTGCCCGAAAATAAGACCTAGCCGGATCATCAGCTCTAATGTGCCTTTTGCAGCAAAAAATTTTAATATAAAACCCATTCTTATGTTACTCTAAGACCCGGTCTTATATATTATATTATATTATATTATATTATATTATATTATATTATATTATTATATTATATTATATTATATAATAGACTTTAAAAATTATGTAAGTCTAGAGCTACCATCGATCATCTTTTCCATCATACCTGCCAAAGGAGAAAACCCAAAGAGGAAAGGAATGCTCAGAGATGGAGACAAGGAGACAATCCCAATGACACCAGTCAAACTTTTAAATCTAGTGATATATTATATTATATAAGACCAGGTCTTATATTAAAATTTTTTGCTCCAAAACACACATTAGAGCTGATGGTCCAACTAGGTCTTATTTTCGGGAAAATACAGTATAATCTAAACACTCTTCCTCCTCCACCTTTAACTTTTGCCGATTTGTCTATGGAAAATTCCCAGCCCTTTCCTATTGCTTTTGCAGGTATTTAAAAAAACCCTCAAATACACACATTCTGAACATAAGGGAAAAGATTATATGTTGAAACTAAACAAGACAAAATAAATAATGTTTTACCTGTTAAAGGTCGGGTTTTACTTTTGTCTCCACACAATTCACATACATAGAACACTAATCCTTAGTATCTCTAACACAGTGGTTCTCAAAGGGGCAAATCCTCCCACCAACCTCCCTGAAAAATCACTGTTAAAGTCATTAAGGGTACCACAAATTGTGCCCAAAATACCTACATTCCCACTTTCTCATGCTTTGTTTTTGCTTAAATAACTTAAGTCACTATAAATAGAACACTATCTCTTAATCATTTCAGTCACTTGTTTAGCCAGTAGTATTTCAAAGTACTATTTTCTACTTTTCCACAAATACTTACCGAGCATCCATTGTGTGTCAGTCACTTTGCCAAATACTTAAAATACAAAAAAAGCATAACATGGTCACTGTCCAAGGGTCTTGCAAACTAGAAGAGGTAGAATTAGAGAATCAAAGGGAAAGAGGTAAATAAAGTAGTATAAGGCTTTCACACTAGAAAAAGAGTGACCCGTATTTTGTGGTTAGAGGATTTGAGGAATTAGAGTGGGAACTGGGCAGGATACGCAGAGCTGAGATTGAAGAAGTAGGCTGGGATCAGATATCTTGGAGGGTCCTGCACACTAGTTAAAGTAACTTTATTCTATATACCTGTGGTTTTAAAGCTTCAGTTTGTACAAGAATCACTTGAGAGAACTGTGTAAAAGATTCCCACGCCCGACCTAAGAAGATTCGGATTTAGCAGATCTGGGGTAAGACCTCAAAATTTCAATTTTTACAAATATCTCAGTGGTTTTGTTCAGATGGTCAATATTTGAAACAATGCTTTAAAGGTGTTTTTCTCAAGTTTTCCAAGTAGTCCTAGGGATGAGAACAAAAATGTTGGGAAAATATTCAGTTTCAAGAGCCTCAATTTGCATTGTTCTGTAGGTGACAAGATCATCAGCTAAGAGAGAAGTAGGAGTGCACAGTGGCAAAAAGTGAGCCATTATGGTAAACTGGAGGAACTGACCAAAAATACACTAAAGAATTCTCAGTGCTGACAGTCCAGTTGAGGCTGGATACCACAACTGAGGTGTGGATTGTAGTAGCATCAATCCACACAGCCATTTTTCTATCTACAAAATAAAAATAATACCCACCTGATAAGATTATTATGAAGATTAAATTACATGTTTAATACAATAACTGAACTGAAAAATACACTAAAGGGGTTCAACAACAGACTAGATGAAGCAAAAGAAAGGATAAGCCAGTTCAAAGACAAGGGACTAGAACTAACCCAGAGCAGCAGAAACAAAAAAAGAATGAAAGCAAGATAGCTTAAGGGACTTATGGCACAGCATCAAACTGACTAACATTCACATCTTGGGGCTCCCAGAAAAATTTAGAAATCTTATTTGAAGAAATAATGGCTGAAAAGTTCCCTAACCTGGAGAAGGAAACAGAGCCAGATCCAGGAAGCCCAGAGAATTCTAAATAAGAGGAACCTAAAGAGACCAACACCAAGACATGTTATAATTACAGTATCAAAAGTTAAAAGGAGAGATTATGAGCAGCAAGAGAAAAACAACTTGTTACTTACAAGTGAACCATCCTAAGATTATCAGCCGATTTTTCAGCAGAAACTTTGCAGGACAGGAGTGGCACAATATAGTCAAAATACTGGGGGGGGGGGGGGGGGGGACAAAAAACCTCCAACCATGTATACCCAGCAAAGTTATCATTCAGAAACGAAGGAAAGACAAAGAGTTCTCTAGGCGAGCAAAAGCTAAAGGAGTTCATCACCACTAACCCAGCAATACAAAGAAAATATTAAAAGGATTTCTTTAAGCTGAAAAGGGTGCAAAACACGTATGAAAGAAATGTCACTGAAAAGACAAATATTATATTTTGCCATGTATAATGTGCTCCTGTGTATAATGCACACCCACATTTTTGGCCCAAACTTTCAGGGGAAAAAAATCTTTCATTTTAATTTTTTAATTCACATTATTTGTTTACATTTAGGTACTTGTTTTTTGTATTATAAAAGGAATTCTAGCATTTATTTTTAAACATATTATGGTACAAGAAATTTTATGTAACAAGTAATTACAAAACACAAGAACAGATAGATTCAAAGTACAAGAAATTTTATGTACCGCTAACAAATTTATGATATTTACCCATCATAGAAGGCCAAGAACTCTTCGCTGTTGCAAGTTTGTAGTAAGTTCAACAAAACCTATTATCGTATTCCAGGGTATTATTTTGCATACGGGTATCATTATTTTATTTTTTTAAAGATTTTATTGGGGAAAGGGAACAGGACTTTATTGGGGAACAGTGTGTACTTCCAGGATTTTTCCAAGTCAAGTTGTTGTCCTTTCAATCTTAGTTGTGGAGGGCACAGCTCAGTTCCAGGTCCACTTGCCATTGTTAGTGGCAGGGGGCGCAGCCCACCATCCCTTGCGGGAGTGGAACCGGCAACCTTGTGGTTGAGAGCCACGCCCTCCAACCAACTGAGCCATTCGGGAGCTCAGCAGCAGCTCAGCTCAAGGTGCTGTGTTCAATCGCAGTCACAGGGGGCGCAGCCCACCACCCCTTGCGGGAGTCGAGGAGTCGAACCCGTAACCTGGTGGTTGAGAGCAGGTGCTCCAACCAACTGAGCCATCTGTCCACCCAGGTGCTCAGCAGCAGCTCATTGACTTCATTCTAGTTGCAGAGGGTGCAGCTCACTGGCCCATGTGGGAATCAAACCAGCATCCCTGTTGCCCAGAGCTTGTGCTCGAACCAACTGAGCCACCCGTCCGCCCTGGATATCATTATTGATTTCTAGAGTTCACTTTTAACTCATAAGCATAAATAAAAGAATTAAAAACATTTACAGATATAGAATTAGTACCATCCATGTATAATGCACATCCTTATTTTTCCTTCACAAATTTGGGCCAAAAAGTGCACATTATACTCTGCAAAATACCCTATATAGTAAAGGTAGTGGATTAATCACTTATAAAGCTAGTATAAATGTTAAAAGATAAAAGTAGTAAAAATAACTATGACTACAATAATCAAAGAATACATAATAATTAAAGATATAAAATGTGACATCAAAAACACAAACTGAGGAGTAATAATGTTAGCCTTTATAAGGGGATCAAACTTCAGCTGTTATCAACTTAAGTAGAATGCTATAGATATGTTATTTGTAAGCCTCGTGGCAACCACAAAGCAAACACCTGACAGTTAATACACAAAATACAAAGAAACATAAGCATACTACTAAAGAAAGTCATCAAACCACAAAGGAAGAAAAATGAAAGGAACAGAGAACTACAAAAACAGCCAGAAAACAATTAAGATACTGGTAACAAGCACATATTATCAATAATTACTTTAAATGCAAATGGACTAAATTTTCCTATCAAAACACAAAGTGGCTGAAATGAACAATAAAAAAATACCCACCTATACACTACCTACAAGAAACTTTTTAGATGTAAGGATACTAACTGAAACTACGGAAAAAGATACTCCATGAGAATGGAAACCAAAATAAAGCTGGAGTAACCATACTTGTATCAGAAAAAATAGACTTTAAACAGACTATAGTAAAAGTCAAAGAAGGGGGGCTGGCCCGGTGGCTCAGGCGGTTGGAGCTCCGTGCTCCTAACTCCGAAGACTGCCAGTTCAATTCCCACATGGGCCAGTGGGCTCTCAACCACAAGGTTGCCAGTTCAACTCCTCGAGTCCCGCAAGGGATGGTGGGCAGCGCCCCCTGCAACTAAAATTGAACACAGCACCTTGAGCTGAGAGCTGCTGCTGAGCTCCCGGATGGCTCAGTTGGTTGGAACGCGTCCTCTAAACCACAAGGTTGCCGGTTCGACTCCCGCAAGGGATGGTGGGCTGTGCCCCCTGCAACTAACAATGGCAACTGGACCTGGAGCTGAGCTGTGCCCTCCACAACTAAGACTGAAAGGACAACAACTTGAAGCTGAACGGCACCCTCCACAACTAAGATTGAAAGGACAACAACTTGATTTGGAAAAAAATCCTGGAAGTACATACACACTGTTCCCCAATAAAGTCCTGTTCCCCTTCCCCAATAAAAATCTTAAAGAAAAAAAAAGACAAAGAAGGGCATTACATAATGATAAAGAGATCAACCCAACAAGAAAGTATAACACTTGTAAGTATTTATACACCAAACACAGGAGCACCTAAACATATAAAGCAAATATTCAGACCTAACGGGAGAAACGGAGAGCACTATAACAATAAAAGGGGACTTTAATATCCCACATACATTAATGGATAGATCATCCAAACAGAAAACCAATAAGAAAACATCGGCTTTAAACGACCCATTAGACTTAGAAAACACTGCATCCAAAAGCAGCAGAATACACATTCTTCTCAAGTTCACATGGAACATTTTCCAAGGTACATCATATGTTAGGTCAAGAAACAACTCTTAATAAATTTAAGAGGAATAAAATCGTATCAAGCATTTTTTCTGACCACAATGATACGAAACTAGAAATTAATTACACAAAGAAAACTGGAAAATTCACAAGTATGTGGAGATTAAACAATATGCTACTAAACCAATGGCTCAATGAATAAAAACAGAAAAAAATACTTTGAGACAAATGAGAATGGAAATGTTAACATACCAAAATTGATGGGCTGCAGCAATAGCAGTTCTAAGAGGGAAATGCACAGTGATAAATGCCTACCTCAAGAAACATGAAAAGTCTCAAACAATCTAACTTTACACCTCAAGAAACTAGAAAAAGAACAAACAGAGCCCTAAATTATAAGGAAGAATATAACAGAGAGCAGAAATAAATAAAATAGAGATGAAAAAAAATAACAATAGAAAAGATCAGTAAAATAAAGAGTTGGTTCTTTCAAAAGATAAAGAAAACTGACAAACCTTTAGCTAGATGCACATAGAAAAAGAGAGGACCCAAATATACTCAGAAATAAGAGATGTTATTATTGACATGACAAAAATACAAAAAGATTATGAACAATCACTATATGCCAACAAATTGGACAACCTCAAAGAAATGGATAAATTACTAGAAACATAAAAACAACCAGGACTGGATCATGAAAAAATAAAAAATCTGAATATATCCATCACTAGTAAGGAGACTGAATCAGTAATCAAAAACCTTCCAACAAACAACAGCTCAGAACCAGGTGGCTTCACTGATAAATTCTACCAAAATATTTAGAGAAGAATTAATACCAGTTCTTCTCACACTCTTCCAAAAAGTAGAAAAATAGAACTCTTTCCAAATTCATTTCACAGGGCCATCATTACCCTGCTACCAAAACCAGAGGAGAATGTCACAAGAAAATTACGGGCCAATATTCCTGATGAACATAGATGCAAAAACCCTCAAAACAATACAGTTGACACTAACAATACAGTGGTACCTCGGTTTTCGAACATAATCCATCCCAGAAGATTGTTTGAGTTCTGAAACATTCGAAAACAGAGGCAGGTTCCCCATAAAGTAATGCAAAATGGATTAATCCATTCCAGACCTTTAAAATCAACCCCTAAAACTGCAAATTTACCGTGAATTTTACTATCCAATGATACCATAGATCCATAAAATTTATGGCGTTCATAAACCAAAATTTATAGCGTTCGTCAACAGAGACGTTCGAAAACCGAGGTACCACTCTTACCATGTGTAACTTTCAACTCCCTCAAAACTTAACTGATAGCCTATTGTTGACCAGCAGCCTTACTAATCACACAGTCAATTAACACACACTTTATATGTTATGTGTTATATACTGTATTCTTACATTAAAGCTAGGTAACAATATAATTAAGGAAAACATAAGGAAGAGAAAATATACTGAAAAATATCTGCATAAGTGGACCCATGCAGTTTAAACCCGTGTTGTTCAAGGGTCAACTGTATTAGCAAACAATTCAACAATACATAAAAGGATAATATATCATGACCACAAGTGAGATTTATTCCAGGGATGCAAAGATGGTTCAAAATCTGCAAATCATTCAATGTGATACACATTAACAAACTGAAGGATAAGTCATATGATCATCTCAATAGATGCAGAAAAAGCACTTGAAAAAATTCAACTCCCTCTATGATAAAAACTCTCAACAAAGTGGGTATAGAGGAAATGTACCTCAACATACTAAATAAAGGCCCTATATGACAAGACCACAGCTAACATCATACTCAATCATGAAATGCTAAAAGCATTTTCTTTAAGATCAGGAATAAGACAAGGACGCCCACTCTCACCAGTTTTACTTAACATAGTAGAGTCATGCACCACTTAATGGCAGGAATATATTCTGAGAAATGCATCATTAGGCATAAAGTATACTTAAACCTATACAGTACTTACTAGATATGCAGCCTATATGGTATAGCCTATTGTTCCTAGGCTAAAAGCCTGCACAGCATGTTACCATACAAAAGAAAAAGAGATTAAATCAAAACAGGAGAAACGATACAATAAAAAATGAGGTAAGCACATGATGTATGAGGATGCTGCTGGTGTGACACAGCATGCTGTTTTATACCAAACTTTTATAAGTAGAAAGAATACACTCTAAAATAACGATAGAAAGTATAGTATCGTAAATATACAAACCAATAATATAGTCATTTATCAAGTATTACGTACTGTACATAGCTGTATGCGCTTTACTTTTATACAACTAGCAACGAAGTAGTTTTGTTTAAACCAGCATCACCATGAACACGTAAGTAATGCATTTCACTACATTAAGACAGCTGGGATGTCACTAGGCAATAGAAAATTTTCAGCTCCATTTTAATCTTACAGGACAACCGTCACACATGCAGTCCTTCGATGACTGAAATATCCTTATGCAGTACGTAACTATATTGTTAGTCCTACCCAGAAGGGGGAAAAAAGCATCCAAATTGGGAAGGAAAAAGTAAAACTGTCATTATTTGTAGATAGCATATTATATAGAGAAAACCCCAAAGAATCCACCAAAAATTGTTAGAATAAACCAATTCAGTAAAGTTGCAGGATACAAAAATCAATACACAAAAATCTGTTGCAGTTCTATACACACTAATAATGAACTAGGAGAAAGAGAAATTAGGAAAACAATGCCATTTACAATTGCATCAAAAAGAAAAAAATACCTAGGAGTAAATTTAACCAAAAACGTGATAAAGACCTGTATATTGAAAACTGTTAAGACATTAATGAAAGAATTGATGAAGATACAAGTAAATGGAAAGATAGTCTGTGCTCATGGACTAGAAGAATAATGTTAAAATGTCCATACTTACCCAAAGCAATATACAGATTCAACACAATCCAACCTCCAATGTCATTTTTCACAAAAATAGAGCAAACAATCGACAAATTTGTATGGAACCATAAAAAAAAACCCAAATAGCCAAAGTTATCTTGTGAAAAAACAACTAAATGGGGGCAACACGCTTCCTGCTTTCAAACCATATTACAAGCTATAATAATTAAGAAAGAATGGTATTGGCATAAAAACAGACACATAGATCAATGGAACAGAATAGAGGGCCCAGAAATAAACCTATGTATATATGGCCAATTTACAACAAAGGAGCCAAGAATATACAATGGGGAAAGGAAAGCCTCTTTAATAAATGGTGTTAGGAAAATTGCACAGCAATGAAACTGGACCTCTGTCTTAGAGCATACATAAAAATTAACTCAAAATGGATTCAAGACTTGAACATAAGACCTGAAACTATAAAACTCCTAGGAGAAAGCCCCTTGACATTGATCTTGGAGATGAATTTTTGGATTTGACACCAAAAGCAAAAGTAACAAAAGCAAAAATAAGTGATTCTACATCAAATATAAAAGGCTTATGCACAGCAAAGGAAGCAACAAAATGAAAATACAACCTACTACAATGGGAGAAAATATTTCCAAATATTTGGGTTAATACCCAGAATATATGAAGAACTCATACAACTCAACAGCGAAAAGCAAACAATCTGATTTAAAAATGGGCCGAAGATCTGATTAGACATTTTTCAAAAAAGACATACAAATGGCCAAGCAGGTACATGAAAAGATGCTCCACATCATTAATCAGGAAAATGCAAATCAAAACTACAGTGAGGTTATCACCTTACACCTGTCAGAATGGCTAGTATCAAAAAAACAAAAAATGTGAAGAAAAGGGAAGCCTTGTGCATTGACGGTGGGAATGTAAATTAGTGCAGCTACTATGGAAAAGCGTATGGAGGTTCCTCAAAAAAGTAAAAATAGAACTAATTCCATAGTGAATCAACATAATTTTCTCAAAATATTGTAATTAGAAGGCTCTAAGACCTTCTTATTTTACAGGTAAGGAAAGCAAACTGCAGAGATTAAGTGATGTACTTATTCAAAACCATACAGCCATAGTCATACTAGAACCTAGTGCTCCTGCTTCGGGGGTTTTCCCACTTCATGACTAAGATGGAACTGTATTTTTAACTAAGAAAAACCTCATAATTTTTTTTTAACTTTTTAAAATTTATTTTAAGTGTGTTTTTTCAGGACCCATCAGCTCCCAGTAGTTGTTTCAATCTAGTTGTGGAGGGCGCAGCTCAGTGGCCCATGTGGGGATGGAACCAGCAACCTTATTGTTAAGAGCAGCACATTCTAACCAAGTGAGCTAACCAGCCACCCAACCTCATAATTTTCACCTAAGAAAAAACATGTAGTATTTGTTAGTTGGCAAAAAACAAAAACTTGAGCATTTTTTGCCATTCTATCCTGTAGAATGTCATGATAAATGTAACATTAATGACATATAAGTTGTCATCACCCAAACCATTACACAGAGAAGTTGTAAATATATGAAAGATTTGACTAGATCAAACACAGTACAATTTAAGTTCCAGAGAGAACAATCATTCTATATTACAAAAATATTTTTTTTTAAATTGTGTTACTATTTCAGGAGTATATATACAAAGAACAAATTTTATGAACCAGCTTCAACAGATATTTTTCAAGTGGCCTATTATTTTTTAAGCAAAGATGAAGGTCTTTGCCTCTTAGTCAATTCTTGCAACCCTCCTACACAGTGTTTACTATTAATACTATCTCATATAAGAAACTAAAATTAGTCCTCTCTGTATTTATTCCATAGTTGGTAAAATGTGAAGATAAAATTTGTACCCAGGTCTGCCTAAATCAAAGCCCCATTTTATTAGTGGTGGTGGTGTTATTGTATGCTCAAGTATTTCCAAAATGGGCCTCAGAATGTGGTAAACAGTTGTGAGGAATTAAACTTCTGAATACAGAGTACATTTAACAACCTCTTCCATACTATCAAAATACAATCTTTAAGGGATTCACTCTTCACATTAATATCTGAAAAGCATGCAAATTCATTCTAAAATTTTTGTGCATTATGTATTTTCTCTAGAAGTTCATCAAATGTTCTTCATGTAACCTGGCGTTTAAAAAAAAAAAAAGAAAGCAAATGGAAGAACCAATGCTTAACTTCAAGAACAGCTGCATCTCAAGTTTTTAAAAAATTCATAAACAGATAAACGCCAGAAGAGACAAAACTGCTGGCATTATACCAAAATAAAATTGGTTTATGGACTTAATATAAACAATGATGCAAGTAGAGCCAAAAATGCTCACTAAAAACAAATTTCATTGACTATATTTCATTGCTGAACTGTCTCATTAATTTCATTCTCTTAACTATGACCACCATTGTTTCTACTTCTACAGTCATTCTTATCTCCATGGATTCTGAAGGCATCTGTTTCCCCAGACTAATACATACATACATTTATTTCAAAAATTAATTCAGTTTACTTCTTAATTTGATATATTTCCAAACATATCAACTTATTTTACATGCACAAAGAGAGAGAAAAAGAAACATAAAGGAAAGATGGAGATACATAGCACAGGGAAGGAGATGAATGAAAATCTGTATCATGCAAAAGGAAGTTACTCATTCCTGAAAGAACATTCCTGGCAGAATCCTAGGCTGCATCATTAGACCAAACATCTGAAGATCCTGTGTATTCTGCCATCTGAGTGAGCATCCTCTCAGCATCAAGGTTTAAAAGGTGCTGCATATTTCATAATCCATTCAAATATAACAGCAACAATATCATTACTATCATTGCTTACACTTCTGTTCTTGTGTCACAGAAACCAGACGTTGGCAGCAGCATGATTTGACAACAGACCCTTCCTGTTTCTTAATAGTCTTTATTCTTTACCTTCTTTCTACTTGTAACTGGCGGTATATTCATACTCCTCAAAATAGTTGATTTCATCTGGATTACTTGTTAAAGAACATCTGACAAAATATGGATTAGCTGACTTAGGAACAGTAACCTAAACATCTTCATATAGTTTTAAGAAATAATTTCTATCAAATAATGTCTGAGAGTTAATACATAAACATTTATTAATCAGTTAATAAGAACAAACGTTCCACTTTTTCCAAAATAAAATTTAAGTCCTCAGGAAAGGAAAAAAAGGCAAAAACTGTCTGGGTGATCAACACCTCTGGGCCCTTATCCTTGCTACAATGTCAATTTATTATCAATGTAACTACATTAGAATAGTCTCCACTAATTTACATTCTCTTGCTTTTAAAACATCAAAATCTGTGACTAATTCAATCTTCCTAATAGTTTAACAGTCTTGACCAAAACTATTGAGGTTGGACTGTCACCTATGTGGCCTACTTAAAAAAAAAAAGTCCCACACAGATTGAAAGCTCCTGATAAGTCCTACCTAAAGTCTTCACTAATGTGGAAAATTCTAGTTTCTCTTCTCTGTCTTCCCCCCATTTATGAATTTACCCTTGCCTTTCACCAATAAAATGTACTAATCTGATTTGGATATGTTACATAAAATTAAACGGAAGTTCTTTGCCTAAGGAGAGAGGGGCCAAAGGAAATGTCATCTGCTAGATAAGTTTGTACATTGGTAACCATGTGTCTTGAAACTGTTTTGAGTGGGCTTATGTGGATTTCTGACTCTGGATATGCCTACTTATTTTAACATGCCAAAATCTATTTTAATAAAAATTCCACAGTGAAAGGCTATATAGTAAATGTACAAATCTCACATGGAAAATAGTTTTACCACTTTAATCATACTAGTTTTTCTTTTAAGAAGTCAAAATAGCAAAACTCAAGTACCTCTCATAATTGTTGGAAATTAATCCATATTAATTTAACTATTAAATTATTTTTATCTTGATGTATTCTCTTTCCAGAACAGAAATGAGATCTAAAGTATCTAACATAGTGTCATAAAAATATTACTCCTAAAGACCCTTGTGAGGTTTTCAATAGGTAAACAGTAAGTAAAATTTAGTGCGCTGACCATGGGACATAGGTGATATATTAACTAAACCATTTTAAAAAAAAGATGTATTAGTTATATTAAACTCATAGAGAAATGACCAGTTTAAAGATTTTTATCAGTAACTGTTCCCAAAGACTTATGGACTTCTTAATGCCCATTCATAATTAAAGTACCATTTTATTGTGATCAGTTATGCCAATCAATGCCCACCTACATAAGTTAAAAAGTCTGTCAGCTTCCTTACTAGCTGAATAAAAATTCACATAACCTAACACATATATTTTTTAAGTATTTATAGCATTAATCATGCAATAAAACACTGAATTTCAACACGGACATTTACAAACATTTATAGTCCGTCTGAGGTAAGGAGTTTCCCATTTTATTTTGGTGGGAATTTCTCCCTATTACCTTTGTCACAACATCTTCTGTATCTACTAATGAAGCATTTTGTCTAAGATCAGTGATGTTTGAAATTACCAAAACAGTGCATCATTTAAAAATTTGCCAAATCTTTCCTCCTTCTCAGAATGTACACACTACTCAGCAACTTCCCTTTCTACCACACATTTTAAAATATTTATTGCCAACTGCACTAAATCTAAATCACAGTTCGAAGGTTGGGATTGAGAAGATATTTGGCTAAAATCCAGGAATTTGGAATTTTGACCTCAATCTGCTTTATGTTGGTCCTCCCTTCAATCCCACTTGAGGTCTCTGGGAAGGAGATGAACAGAAAAGGCCATGCACCTACACACTTTTACTTAAGCTTTTGTTACCAACTTCAAAGTGCTCTGTGAACTAGGTTGGTCCACATGGAAGGCTCACCACGCTTAAGGCCTGGAATCACTTGGCTATCCTTTGCTGTCTTTCCTCTTCCACGGCTATGCTCAAATCTCAGCCAATGGTGAAGAAAGGCCAGTATGGCAACATATGAAATTAAACTAAGCCAATGGAAACATTCCGCTCAGAAACCTACTTAGCCCTGAATACTACTGACAAAACTAAAAAATCAAGAAGAAAAAGTTAAGACACAACAGGATCATAATGCTGAAGAGAAAGAGGCAAGTCATTCTAGGCCAGGGAATTTAAAGAATAATTATGTTACCATTTACGGTGAGATTATGGGTAGAGAAACCAGAATTCTTTAATATGATATAAGCATGCAATCAGTAGTTGGAAACAAAGAAAGAGGGGGCAACATGGTGGAACCAAATAGGGAAGTCTAAGACAAGGGTGTTGCTCTATAATGCTTAAGATGAACAAACACAGGCTTTTGAATTTCAATCCTGGGTATACCACTCTTTAGCTGGGTAACCATGAATGAAATCCTTAATCTTTCTAAATCTGTTTCTTCACCTGTAAAACAGATATTAACATCAACGGGCTCTCCTGTCTGGCACATAGTAAATGCGGAATATATGGTAGCTTTTACCAAACATTAATAAAACAAAACAAAAACTTGTCTTCTCCATATTTCGATAGTATCGTATTTTTTTAAATTTATGAACCACTTGCTGTGGATGGGAGATGGGAAGAGGGAGATAGCACTATACAAAAGATTGTAAAAAAGATTCACTACTAAATATGTCTGGGATTTGCTTCAAAATAATCCAGTGGGAATGAAACAATGGCCATTAGCTGATGTATCTGAGTTTTCACTGTACAGTTCTACTTTTGTGTATGTTTGAAGTTTTCCCAAATGAAAGATTGTTTTAAAATTCCTTTCCCTTTAATATGGTTGAACAAGAAAAGTTCTAGCATCACTTCTACCTTTGATAAATCATGAATCTAAAAGATGGAAAGCAAGGTAAGAGAACAGCAGAATATGGTGGGTAATAGAGGTAAATACCTACAAATGACCTGGAAAATATGCCTACAGAGAAGGGCAGTCTTCAGTAAAAAGCTGACAAATACCCATGCACTGGGGACAATAAAAAAAATAGAGCAGCAAACTGAAAGAGAGCAACAAACTGAACATGAGCATGTCTTAATACAACAAATTCAACAATTCCTTCCTGTACACACATTGTACACTTATTTTTAAAATTTGTATAAACCAAGAATTCTAAATGCACTAGTGTAGCATGTACTTATATTATTAAATCAGGTATGAATTCTGCTGTAAAATGAAATATATTGCTTTGTGGTATATTCACGTTTTCACCTGTGGGATTTTCTATTACTAAGATATACCCTGTAGATACTTGTAAAATAAAGTTTTCTTCCCCTTCATTTTGTGAATTTAGGAGAGGGAGAACATGCCTTCACCCTCTGGCAACCTTTAAAAAAGTCAATACGAGAAACATACGCAATTGTCATTTATTGATAATGATCATGACAAAATAAAATGATTCAGATTTTATTAAAAATAAGCTAATCATGGGGGGCGAACGGGTGGCTCAGTTGGTTAGAGCATGAGCTCTGGGCAGCGGGGCTGCCAGTTCGATTCCCACATGGGCCAGTGAGCTGCGCCCTCCGCAACAAGAATGAAGTCAATGAGCTGCCGTTCAGCTCCCAGGTGGCCAGATGGCTCAGTTGGTTGGAGCACCTGCTCTCAACCACAAGGTTGCCGGTTCGACTCCTCGAGTCCTGCCAGGTATGGTGCAACTAAGATTGAACACAGCACCTTGAGCTGAGCTGCCGCTGAGCTAGCTGCCAAATGGCTCAGAGCTGCTGCTGAGCTCCCGGATGGCTCTGTTGGTTGGAGCGTGTCCTCTCAACCACAAGGTTGCCAGTTCAATTCCTCGACTCCCGCAAGGGATGGTGGGCTGCGCCCTCTGCAACTAAAATTGAACACAGCACCTTGAGCTGAGCTGCTGCTGAGCTCCTGGATGGCTCAGTTGGTTGGAGCACGTCCTCTCAACCTCAAGGTTGCTGGTTCGACTCCTGCAAGGGATGGCGGGCTGCGTCCCCTGCAACTAGCAACGGCAACTGGACCTGAAGCTGAGCTGCGCCCTCCACATCTAAGACTGAAAGGACAACAACTTGACTTGGAAAAGTCCTGGAAGTACACATTGTTCCCCAATCAAGTCCTGTTCCCCTTCCCCGATAAAATCTTAAAAAAAAAAAAAAAAAAGCTAATCATGACACTGAATAAGTAACAGTCAGACTATGAAGCATTACCAATCAGAGTGAAAATTCTCATCATACAAGTTTTTCCATTAATAATTACCATGGGAAATAATATTGGTATCAATTCTTCTAACCCAAAAAGTCTCGATGTGTATCATCTTTAACAGAGATAGAAAACTATTATGTAATTTCATACAGCAATTAGACCAAGATAATTTAAAAGTTTGCTTCTGGAACAGTTTAGTTCCATTTTACTTTTACCTGAGAAGTTAGGTAAATGTTTCAAACATTAAAATATCATACAATTATTTCTGTGGATAAGAGGGAAGCATTTATGCTAAGGGAAATCCCAATTGATTTAATAATAGTTATTACTCAATGTTTCCCAACTGACCAATTTTTTTTAAATACCCATCTTTATCTTCCTACATTTCTAAATAAAGACAAAATAATGTATGTGAAACTTTTCTAAAAAATATAAAATGTGCTATGCAGATATAAAATGATGGCACAATTAATAGATTTTTCTGACACTTCCTGTGTTCTATGTCAAGTCTTTTTGTTTACTTATTCCCCAGGTTACACTTATCAAAAATCTCCCGAGACAATTTTGTGTCTAAATGATCCCCTTCAAATTCAGTAAAACAACTGTGATGGATAAACTATTAATGATTAAGTTATAAGAAATACTCTTTTACTTCAAACGATACTTTTGTAATAGTATTTAATACAACTGTAAGATACAACTGACTTGAATTATTTTGTTCTCTTTAGTACGAAATGTCTCAAAGATATTCATTTTTAGTTTCTCAACATCAAAATTTGAAATTAAGTCTAAATTACTGGTTACATTCATATTTTTTTATTTTTAGCCATTCCCTTTGAAACATTCTTGCTCTTAAAATTCAAAAATACACATTACCCAAAACTTGGTAAAAACTCATTAAAATAAAGGCACTCAATAAAAACTGGCTTTATACATATAACTTCCTTGGACTGCATAATAGTTAATTCAGAAAACTGATTATTATACCCAAAGAATACGTAATTCTCTTTAATAAAGATAAATATAAACATGTAAAGCAAAAGGAATAAAAACAAGACAAAAATCATTAGATGGTGTCAATCATCACTATACTGCTTTCCTAACTTGCTCCTCACAGACAATCCATTAAGTAAAAGATTCTCAGACTAATTCTGCCACCTACTTCATAAGATTCTCAATTTAAACCTTAGGCCATCACTACACCTGACACTTTGTGACAGACCAAATCTAACCAACTCACAGAAACTAAGACTAATGACAAAATTCAAAATAGTCTTTTGAAAAGCTGATTTCAGTTTAGGACCAGAAAATAAATTCCCATAGGGGATATATAGATGATATGCTTGCAAAGGTACGTTGTAGCATCATATAATAATTTGCCATAAACATAACCTGTTAGATAGATATCTGGGTTTTTCACACAAAAACGTAATCTTAAATTTCAAAAGTACTGCTATTCTAGGCCAGCCCAGTGGCTCAGGCGGTTGGAGTTCCATGTTCCTAACTCCGAAGGCTGCCGGTTCGATTCCCACATGGGCCAGTGGGCTCCAAACCACAAGTTTGCCGGTTCAACTACTCGAGTCCTGCAAGGGATGGTGGGCTGCGCCCCCTGCAACTAGCAATGGCAACTGCAATGACAACTGGACCTGGAGCTGAGCTGCGCCCTCCACAACTAAGACTGAAAGGACAACAACTTGAAGCTGAACGGCACCCTCCACAACTAAGATTGAAAGGACAACAACTTGACTTGGAAAAAAAGTCCTGGAAGTACACACTGTTCCCCAATAAAGTCCTGTTCCCCTTCCCCAATAAAATCTTAAAAAAAAAAAAAAAAATACTGCTATTGTATAGATTCTCGCTATTCAAACTTAAAAACAGAACAGATTCAGAACAAATTGTCTATGTAGAGGTATCCCTCTCTACCCAAACCTTTATTTCCTATGCAAAACTCTGGGGTAGAACAGATTGGAATAATGGAATGTACATTATTATCTGAGCCCTCACTATAGAAAAGCAGGAATTTAGAAGATTTGGATACCGAAGTACATCTGTGTTGTTACACAACTCCATCAAATAACTAATAATTTTAGTAATTCATAGAAAAGGATGTTTAAGGAAGCCTTTCCAGAGTAATTCCAGTTTCCTCTCATCACTCCACGACTATATCCATTATTCCCTTCACAAGATACAGCAGGTCCTTGAATAATGTTGTTTGGTTCATTGTCACTTCATTACAATGTTGATGAGATGTCACAGTAACTTAACTCATTTATATCAATTAGCCTTTGGCAAAATTGGTTTCGTTATACATCGGTTCACTTCAAGTCATAGAACCTATCACGACCTTAAGTGAGGACTTCACTACACATTGCAGTTTATCTTCTGGTCTGTAATTATTCTCAAATTGAGGGTATGATGAGAAAAAAATGCTTGCAAATCACATACTGATGTGGGTCTAGTATCTAGAATATATTCAAACTCAACAATAAAAAGACAAATAACTCAATTTAAAAATGGACTAGGGATCTGAACACACATTTCTCCAAAGATATACAGATGGTCAACAAACATGAAAAGATGCTTAATATTACTGGTCATTAGGGAAATGCTAATCAAAACCATAATGAGATATCACTTCATACCTATCCACTAGGATAGTTATAATAAAAAAAGACAGACAATAACAAGAGTTAGCAAGAGTGTGGGGAAACTGAATCCTCACACTTTGCTGGTGGGAATGTAAAATGATGCAGCCAAGTTAGAAAAGTTGCACAGTTCCTCAAAAAGTTAAAACATAGTTACCATATGACCCAGCAATTCCACTCCTATGTACATACAAGAGAAGTGAAAACAAATGTCCACACAAATAATGCTGCTAATGTTCATAGCAGCATTATTTATAATATGTAAAAAGTAAAAACCAAAATATCTGTCAAAAGATGAATGGATAAACAAAACATGTCCATATAAGTATGCCCATGAAATATTTAGCCATCAAAAGCAATCAAGTGCTGATACATACTACAACATGGATGAATCTTGAAAACACGCTAAGAAACCAGATACAAAAGGCCAAATATTGCATAATTACATTTATATGAAATGTCCAGAATAGGTAAATCTACAGAAAGTAGATTAGGGGTTGCCAAGGGCTGGGTCACAGGAGGAATGGGAAATGACTGGTAATGGGTATGGAGTTTCTTTTGGGGTGTAATGAAAGAGTTCTGCAATAAGATACTGATGTTTGCACAACCTTGTTAATAAATTAAAAACCACTGAATTATATACTTTAAAGGAGTGAACTTTATGGCATGTGAATTATATCTCAATTTAAAAAAAAGAAAAAAAATTCAGGGTATGGACCACTGTATTTGGGATACTTCCTACATACAAGAGACAGTAAATAAAAGGAGCTAATAGTTCACACTGGAATTATCCCAAAAGCAATGGGCAAGTGTAAGGAATAGTTAAAAAAAATTTTTTTTAATATTTGCAAGTAGAAGATAATTTGGAGCAGGGGTGTCCAAATTGCGGCCCGCGCGGGCCAACTGCGGCCCGCGATCCATTTTTTATTGGCCCGCAGCAAATTCCAAAAATATATTTAACTTAAATAAACCAGGTGAGGCAATACGTACTTCACCTCGAGTTAGTGGCCCGGCTGTTTGTGTATTTTACCGCATATGGCCCTTGGTGAAAAACGTTTACAAAAGTTTGCACACCCCTGATTTGGAGGATAGTGATGGTATGTTTTCACCTTCAAACTACAAAAAAAATAAAAGCTTTGTTTATTCATATCCACCCAATATCTAGATTACATACAGATGGGTAGATATAAAGAAAATAAGACTCAACCAAGAAATGCAGAGGCACATCAGAACAAATCAAGCCCCATGTGCTGAGCTTTCAGGCCCCGTTTGCAAACCAAGAAAGAAAATGAATCTCATTATTTTATATATACCTTTATCTGCCACAGAAAATACTTTTTAATTGTTTCCAAATACCAAACCCAACCTCTAAGTATGAAAATTTTCCAATACTAAGGGTAGTAAAAAATATGCTATTGATTTTAGGCAACTCCAAAAACAGGTTTTGTGCAATGGAATAACACAGCCTCCAAATGAGCTTACTTAGAGGAAACACTGTTGTGGATTACAATATTGTCCCTGTAAAGGTGATTTAAAAAATAATCAGTGTCATTATTGTAGAATTCCACAATGGAATCCTTAAATAAAGGAAACATTTCTTCCCTGAGCTACTGAGCAAAATGTGCTGCAAACTGCAAGCTGCCTAATAAAGAGACTCCACTTTATAACCTGCATTAGAAAATCCTACAACCTACCTTTGCAAACATATCACCTACATATATGTCCCCTACAGGAATCATGTATTGCAATTTAAATAGACAACTCATTCTTGTCCTTTTCCACTTGTGCTCATTTGTTTTTCATGAGAGGAATGCCTTTTCCATATTCATCAAAATGAAGCAAAAATCTGCCAATTTCTTCATGAAGCCTTCCTTCATCATCTCAAGAGATTTCTTTCATTTCAAAACACCCCTAGCACTGGCTTGCACCATCATAAGGCACATTTTGCCTTGAACTGTAACTGAATATACTGTATTTTCACTAAGGACTAAAAGCTCCTGAAGATTAGGGCAGCCTCCCCAGTATCTTCATTTGCCCACAGTATGAAGTACAAGGCAAATGCTTAATAAATATTTAAATGAAGTACTTACCTAACTGCCTTTCGTTCCTAAAACAGCACTACTAAACAAACAAGTAACTAAGTGATCAGGCAAGTACTCAGAAGTGGCAAGTCCTCATAGACAATGAACTAATTTTCACTCTGGAAGAAATTTCAGGTCATCCTGTGTAGTCTCCTAAGGCTAAAAACTATAGCATTATTCAGATGCTTCCTATAATTGCTCCAGCTATAAGCACATCCAAAGAAATTAGGCCAATCTGAAATAATTCTAAGTCAAAGAAACTCATCTTGCTATCCTCCTTCCGCCAAGTTAGAGCTCAGGTGAAATCACCACAACTGTCCCTACATCAGGAAGAGCTTGAGAATACAGCGCGGATGAGGAGCAGCCAAGCAATAGGTTACATCACACTAGGCAGCAGAGAGAATCTCAGTCTTTCTGGAATATGGACTGACCATCCTTGTCCCAGAGAACGCTTCAATAATCACTTGGTGACCAAGTATTCATCTTGATCATAATCACTGTCTGAACCTGCTACTAACTCCCAATTCAACTAAAGCCTAGTATAGAAACTCCAACACCTCCACCTCTACCTCCATTACCACCATCCAGATATGCTCTTCCCTTCTCCCCCACCCACAAAAAAGTAGAAGAACTCGATTTTGGAAATGAGAATCACTTTTAATCCAGACTGCTATAAATTAAATATCCACTTAGAAACCAAATGACCCCAAAGTATTAAGATAATCAGTAAACAGAATTAATTATAAGGTTACTGTTAAGAACCAATCCCATTAAAATAAATTATTACATCTGCTAGTGACAAACAACATACATGGTTGTCATTTGGACTGCACGTAAGAATCATTGCCAGCCCTTTAAAATACAGAAAGTTAACACTACAGTTGATTTCCTTACAACTGTCCTCTCAAAGCACAAAATTACACATAATAAAAGAGAAAATATGAGACCAAATTGATTCTAGTTGGGAAACTATCAACTATATATATTACTGCTTAGATTAAAATACTGCTCTGTACTCTGGACTCTAAATATCTCCTGAACTTTACTACCTTCAAAGTGGAAATTTGGACTTAAAGGTAGGTTTTAAGAAAACTTATCACCAGATTAATATCCTCCTTCAAAAAATGAATCTTAAGTTTGATATTCAATTCAGATTATGTACAGGATTTATTAGTCATTTAAATAAAAAAGCCTTGTCAAGCAGCAAGCAGTAACTAACCACTAACACTAGCAATGACTAATAAAAAGGGGGCCTGAGGCAAAAGGCAAGGATTCAAAGCAAACAGAATTAAAATAAGACAAACAACCCATTAAAACCATCTAAAGCAACAGTGACTTAAGAAATCTACAGGATCATAGTCATCAATTCCAAAATCTTTTAAAAATAAAAAAGTCCTACTAAAAAACCCAATCACCAAAAAAGTAAAGCAAATACAAAAACTAAAAATTCTTCAAAATAATTTCAGGATTTTATATTAACTCACAATTCTGAAAACTCATTAATTTCATGCTTCTCAAAACTTAAAATGCCTTTTATAAACTCTCTTATATGATGGTTACAAATAATAACTCAAAAAATGCTTAAGCAGACACAACATTTCAGTAAACGTATGATAGACTTGAAAGAATAAAATGAGCAGAGATAGAGCAGAGTAAATAACTGATCCCAAAGGCGGATTCCTGTAGGGCAGCGCTGGGATTGGATTGGCAGGAGGGAAATTTTAAAATATATCAAGACAAATTACACCAAAAAACTGATTCATGCCTTTATTATTTACACAAGCATACGTTCTTAAATATACTTTTAACCTTTGGACAACCAAAGTGATATGATCAAATACCTTAAACCATTGTTGCTTATATTAATTTTGATGTTAGTCTAAATCTTTAAAATCCACATACATTTTTCTAATGAAACACTGCAGAAATGGAAGGGCTTATATCCTCTAAGTAAAGATTACCTTATTTTTGACTTGTTTAAAGTTTCAGTTTTGCTTTATAATCTATTATAGAAAACATCCCTTGTGGGACATTGTAAAGGGCATACCCCTCCTGTCAAGCCAGAAAGCTCAAACACAAAGACACTGAGCGAACCAAGTGCTGTAATTCTTCCAAACTGAGCCTCTCCAACACCCCCTCCACCCTTCCCCCCAACAGATATGTCTATTAAATCAGTGTCTGTTCTCCCCCTCGCACAACAAAGAGAACTTCTCACCGCATGAAATTGCCGCTGAATGGACACCAGAAAGCAGGATTTGCATAATTCCTCCAACGAATCCCTGTCGGGAAGGAGGGGATGAGGGGGCCGAGAGAACGGACAGAATCTCCTACATTCTGTTGGGGAAGACCTGGTTCCCAAGAAATATTCCCCACGGGTGGGGAGGGGGCTGGAATTCTGGGCCTCCCCGAGGACTGGGCGTGGGGGACCGAGGACGACAAGAGAGCATTTCCCCACACAGCAGCACCGAAGCAAAGATGGGGAAATAACAATACTGGAGGACAGGAGAGTAAGACACAAGGATGGACTGGGGCTAGGGGGCGGCGGGCGGAGCGGAGACACCACACGGGCCACTTACTTTTTGGAGGGGGGTTAAATATATGAGTTAAGCCCTTATAGTCCCGCCGGCCGCCGCACAGAGGGAAACGGGACCTTGGGAGAGAAAAACAGACAAAACACATAGTGTAAGAGGCGCAGCTCGGCCCCCCAGCCCCTCCCGGAGCGACCCCGTCCACACTCCCTTCAGCCCGCGGGGAAAAAAGCCACCCGGGGCGGCCCAAGGTCCGGGAGGCGGCGGGCGGACTAGGCTCTCGGCTAGGCGGCGGCTCCGGCAAATCCCCCGGGAGGGGACAAGAGCGACTTCTCTTCTCTATCGGACCCGGTCCCACCCTCACCCTCCTCCTCGCCGCGCACACACGGAACACAAATACACACACACCGACCCGAGCGTCGAGGATTAACTCCCCGGCCGCCGCCGCCGCCGCCGCCCGCAGAGGAAGTGCAGCCGCTGCCCCCCGCGGCCATGACACCCCACTTGGCTTGGTCAGGCGGACCCGGGGCCTGTGACAGCTCCGGCTCCCTCCGCCCCCATCTCCACCTCACGCCTCGCACACGCCCGAACGCCCGGCGCCCGCCTGCCCGCCGCGCGTGCACGCGGGGTCGGTGGCGCGCGCCGTTGCTGCGCGTGGGGGAGGGGCGGCGCGGGAGGGTGAAGTCGCCGGCCAGAGCCGAGGACAGAGCTGAGCGGAGACTCAGCACACCACCCCCGGACCCACACTGGGCTCTGCGGGACCCGCGGCGGCGCCCCCGGTCGAGGCAGCACCGTGGGGCCAATCTCCACAATAACCTCGCGGCGGCGCCGGGCCTCCGGACGGGGAGGGGCGGGGGGTAAGGAGGGACTCGCGCTCCCGCCTTAGAGCCCGCCCCGGGGAGGGTGCGTGGGGAGGGGCAGGCGCGCGCACTTCGGCCCGAGCCCTGGAGAGCCCGCCCGGAGATCGCGCGCGCCCGCACTCCGGGGGGTGGGGGAGGGGGACGCTCAAGCAAAAGAGGGCGGGCGGGCCGGAGCAGCAATTGCCTCTCCCCCGGCTTCCTCCCACGTCCGGGGTGGCCGGCGGCGGGACGGCCCGAGAGCCGGAGGCGGCCGGGCGAGAGTCTCACCTACACAGTGAATGAGCTTGTGGCGCCACGAGTCCAGTTCTTGCCGAAAGCCGCGTCTCTCAACGGAGCATTGCTGCCGCCTACACACCCTCGCCATCTTCTGCCGCCCGCCCGGCCCTGCCTCCACCGCGGCCCCGCGCACGCCCAGCCGCGTCGCCCGGGGCCGCGCACGCACCCGCGGCCTGGGCGTCGCGCCTCCCGCCGGGGGCGGCGCGGGGGCAGGGCCAGCCTCACCTCACCGTGGCCCTGGCGGCGACCTGGGAGCGCACCTGGCGGGCACACTCTGTGGCGGGGCCGGCCGTCCCCGCGGTCTTTGGCGGTGGCCGCCGCCTCCTCTGGCCGCCCGGGAAGGCGCCTTCCCACGGCTGGAGCTCAGTCCCTGCGACCCTGCACCGCCGCCGCACTGTCCCCAAAGCCACGGCTGCCCTTTCCTTTCCCTTCCCGGGGCTTTTTGTTTCTTAAATCAGCCCCATTTATTACTTCCAACCTGCCTATCTCCGGGCACCAACTGTTGCAAGTTCCGTGATAACTGTTTCTCTGAATTTCTCGGTCGAAACTGCTCCTCCCAGGGATCTGTTTAAGAAGCAGAATTAAGAATAAATGTCCGGATGCCGATGGAGGCACTAAGCCCTAAAGTTTTAAAAAGTCAAAGGATGCATGTTTTAAAGTCGTTGGAAGGCTGAGACAGCATTCGTAAACCCAGTATAAACTGAAATCAAACGTTTTAATTTAAATTAAAAACTAGAGAGTTTCTACTAGCAAAACTGATCATAGGTGAAATTCTCGAGTTGGCGGATTGAGAACCGCTTCCGTGTGTGTTGTGTGGCAGGGGTCTTAAAATTTTGCTAAAATGAGTGGCATTGCAAACGAAGGCTTAAATTAACAGTACTTAAAGCATAGTGTTGGAAATCTCTTCATTGCGTATTTCATGAAATATTTTCGAAGGGGTTTTCACGTGAAATCTGGAATAATTAAATCACCTTGTGTAGGGCACTCCCTGTTCCATTTAAACATAATGCTGATTTTAATTACTTGACAGTTATTAGAAAAAGAAAGGAGAAGAAAGAACGAAAGGGGAAAGGAGCATGGGGGGGAGGGACGGAATACAAAACCACAAGAAAAACACGGAAAATATATCCCTCTTTACCAATAGGCCCAGTACCCTAGGATTCTGGCTCCCCCCCCCCGCCCCCCCCGCCCCCCGCACACCTTTGGGGTTTAAGATTAAGGACGCTGCACTCCTGCTTTTAGATATTTAAATTTGAAGACTTAATTTTAATTACTGTAGGTAAAACAAATTCGTTAAATACTTGGCATCAAGGATCCCATAGCTGTATTGATTTTCAAAGGTAGTGGTCTTTGTTCTTTGAACCGGGTACTTGCGGAATGGCATGTCTATCCATAAGAAATGGACTGAATGGGCCTCTTGGGTAGGAGTGGTTTGAGATGTATGAATAGAACACCTTCTGCTCCCCAAATCTTAACCAATGATTTTTCCGCAATACTCAAAAGTCCACAGTATTTCATTGGCTTAAGAGTATTGTAAAATGACAAGCTATTAAGTCAGGAAGTATTGAATTTCTGTGTACATAAAACTTCTGAGTGGTGAGGGGAGAGGACAAATATGAGATTAAAAAATTACTGTAGATCGCCATCCTACACCTATGACGGCAGAACATCTTGTATGGTCGACCTGAAACTTCCTTTCTTCATCACTAGGTGGTAGGTTTGAGTCTTGTAGCTTTTAACCACGTTTCTATAGTTTTTGGAGGAAGTACGTTTCGTAAAGTTTCAAATAAGTGAACACCATGTAACTCTGAAATGAGTTAATGAGTGTATTTTCCAATGTCCCTATATATTTTGTTTAAAGATAATCAAACCAAGGGTACTACTTCCTCAACATAATCTCTTAAAGAGTCAAATGAAGAGATTAAGAGGATCCTAGAAGCTTCAGAGATAAACTCTAATGTGAGGTATGGATTCTCATGAGGTATGGAAAGCCCAGACAAGTAAAGTGACTTGACCAAGGTTACCCAGATGCTAGTAGAGGGAGGGCAACAAAAGCTAGAAGACAGTTTTCCCAATTCCCAATTCAATGCCATTTCCACTACTCCACTTTGAATTGCAATTATTACTTCATTTATTTTAGTTGGGAACCAAACTAGTTGACCTCTTACAAATGCCTATTTGTAAGAAAGGATAAAGGGACAATAGTAATAACACTCATTTATTGAGTATCTACTATATGAGGTATGATCAAACAATACGGTGAATGTTTAAGTAAAAAAAATTTATTACAATAAAAGACACATTGCCATGAATCTCCCTCACTTCAAATATGCTTATCCCATCATTCTTGCCACTTTCTGAAGCAGTTCTGGAAGTCCACTTTCACTTGTTTAGTTGCACTGTTGCGGCTGCTTCGATGTCCTGAATTGATTCAAAACGTTTACCTTTCATGGTCATTTTGCCTTTGGGGAAGAGCCAGAAGTCACACGGTGCCAAATCCAGTGAATAAGGTGGATGAGGAAACACTGTAATGTTTTTATTTGACAGAAATTGCCGTGTACCAGAAGCGATGTGTGACATGGATCCTTTCCATTATGATCAACAAATACGGTGAATGCTGCTGCTGAGTGCCATCCAACAGAAAGGCAGGGATCTTCAATACGGGAAATGGCGCATCGAACCTTAGTAACAGTGTGTGACAAGTTTCAACTTGTTCAGTGCAGTCAGTTGGGTGGAGCAACGGTTTAGAGAAGGTGTGTTTTAAAGTGACTTGTAAAGTGACTTGACTTTACATAAATCATCGATCATGAGCAATGCATTAACATGAAATGAGCAAACAGTTTCATCCTCCATCATGACAATGCTCTGTGTCACACATCACTTCTGGTATGGCAATTTCTGTCAAATAAATACATTACGGTGTGTCCTCACCCCCCTTATTCACTGAATCGGGCACCGTGCGACTTCTGGTTCTTCCCCAAAGTCAAAATGACCATGAACATTTTGAATTGATTCAGGACATCGAGGCAGCCATGACAGTGCAACTAAAGACACTCACGAAACAGAACTTCCAGAACGGCTTCAGAAAATGATAAGAACAAAGGGGTGTGCTCGAAGCAAGGGGTCGTATTTTGAGGGGGATTCATGGCAATGTGTCTTTTACTGTAATACATTTTTCTTATTTAAGCATTCACTGTATTTTTTGATCATAACTTTTATGTTCAGCATTGCAACTTTATATCATTCTATCTGAATAATGATGCCATAGAGTAGATACTATTTTTAGGAGCCTTCCTAAGCTCCTAACTGCTTGACCAGTCTGCAAGAAAGCAAAGATGCGTGTGTAGTTTGGAATCAATCTGTGACAATATCAAGGAATGACAACAATGACTGCGGCCTGTGAAAACAACATTCTGTAATTCGTGTGCTATAGTTCTCATAGTGGCAGATGATAGAAAAGGAGCACAGAAATGTGAACCATAGGACTGGTTGGTCAATATTACGTCAATCTTGTGTCTGATTAGTTGGAGATGCATGTAATAGGTAAATGACCACAGATAAATGGGAGGCTGAAATGGATTGGGACTTTCTAAGGAAGAAAAAGCATTCTAATGGAAGACATTTTTAAAAAAACATAATCAACTTTTAATGAATTCCAATAAGTGACACACTTATTAAAGCACTTTTCATGGATTTTGTCATTTACTTATTCCTCACAGCAACCCAATCAAGTATCCCCATTCTGTAACAGAGCACAGAAAGGTTAAGTAATTTGCCCAAAGTCACACAGGTTATGTAGTAAATTTGGATTCAAACCCAGGCAATCTGGGGGCCAAGCCAGCTCTTTAACCTTCGCACTATTTTGCCTGCTATACTACCAAGGGAAATGGGACCTTGAGTGAGAGACAGACCTGGACAGACAGCAGGGAAGCCCTGTCACTTAGAACTACTCATGTAGTGGCTCTTGCTCAGTAAGACTTTCAGAGTCTCAGTCTGTCTGCCTGTGTGCCACTGGTCTAGAAAACTTTATTTTTTTTTTTTAAAGGTTTTATTGGGGAAGGGGAACAGGACTTTATTGGGGAACAGTGTATACTTCCAGGACTTTTTTCCAATCAAGTTGCTGTCCTTTCAATTTTCGTTGTGGAGGGTGCCATTCACCTTCAAGTTGTTGTCCTTTCAATCTTAGTTGTGGAGGGTGCCATTCAACTTCAAGTTGTTGTCCTTTCAATCTTAGTTGTGGAGGGTGCCATTCACCTTCAAGTTGTCCTTTCAATCTTAGTTGTGGAGGGTGCCATTCAACTTCAACTTGTTGTCCTTTCGATCTTAGCTGTAGAGGGAGCAGCTCAGCTCCAGGTTCAGTTGCCGTTGCTAGTTGCAGGGGGCTCAACCCACCATCCCTTGCGGGAGTCGAACTGGCAACCTTGTAGTTGAGAGCCACACGCTCCAACCAACTGAGCCATCTGGGAGCTCAGTGGCAGCTCAGCTCAAGGTGCCATGTTCAATCTTAGTTGCAGGGGCGCTGCCCACCATCCCTTGCGGGACTCGAGGAGTTGAACTGGCAACCTTGTGGTTGAGAGCCCACTGGCCCATGTGGGAATCGAACCGGCAGCCTTTGGAGTTAGGAGCATGGAGCTCTAACAGCCTGAGCCACCGGGCCGGCCATAGAAAACTTTGTGGCTTTGTGTTGCATGTGTGTGAAAGTTATTTTTCTTTTAAAGTTTTATTGAGATATATTTCACATACTATAAAATTCACTTCAGTGGTTTTTATTATGTTCACAAAGTTGTTCAACCATCATCACAATCACTTTTAGGACATTTTCATCAGCCAAAAAGAAACTCCATATCCATTAGCAGTCTCTCCTTCATTTCTCCTATCTACTCAACCCCTGGCAACAAACTAATCTACTTTCTATTTCTATGAATTTCCTTATTCTGGACATTTCACATAGTGGAATCATAAAATTTGTGGTCTTTTGTGACTGGTTACTTTCACTGAGCAAAGTGTTTTCAAGGTTCATCCATGCTGTAGCATGTATCAATACTTACTTCCTTTTTCTTGCCAAATAATATTTCATCATACAGATATGCAACATTTTCCTTATTTCAGTTGATGGATAGTTTGATTGTTTTCCCTCTTTGGCTATTATAAATAATGCTGCTATTAACATTTGTGTACAAGATTTTGTGTGAACATACATTTTCATGTTTCATATGAAAATGTATCATATCATATCTACTTTGAAATAATTTCAAATGACAGAAAAGTTACAAGAATTCCCATATCCCCTTCACTCAGATTCCCTGGTTGTTAATATTTTACATTTGCTTTCACACTATCTATCTATCTGGTTTTGTTCCTGTTGAGTCTTTATGAGCAATCTGATAGAAAGCTACAGACTCGATTCCCTATTACCCCTAAATAACCAGTGTATATGTCCACAAAACAAACACATTCTCTGGCATAGCCATGATATAGCCCTCCAAGTCAGGAAATCTACATTGTTTACTCTTTGTCCCAACAATGTCTCTTTTCCTTTTCTGGTCCAAAATCCTACCCAGGAACTTACAATGAATTTAATTGTCATGTATCAGTCTCCTTGAATCTGGAACAATTCCTAAGTCTTTCCTTGTTTTTTATGACCTTGACAGTTTTAAAAAGAACAGGCCTTTTATTTATAGGCTGATCTTCAGCTGGATCCATCCAGTATCCCTCATGACTACAGTCAGGTCATACATTTCGACAGGAAACCACAAAAATGAGGCTTGGCTCTTCTCAGTGCATCTCATTGGGGGCTCACGGTGTCAACTCTTCACACTACTGTGATGACAACTTTGCTCATCTAGTCAAGCGGATTTTTTCCACTATAAAATACCATTGTTTCCTTTGTACTTGATAAATATTTTGTAGGGAGATATTCTGAGATTATACCAATACCCTGTCCTTCATTTCACCCACCAGCCTTAACATTCATTTATGGCTCCTGCTCAAGTCACTCATCGCAACAATGATGGTAAAATAGTGGTTTTTCTTATGACATCATTTCTTCTGTATTTACTAGTTAACATTCTAACGTAAGGAAGAGTTTTTCCTTCTCCCCTTGTGTTTATTTGTTCACTTATGTATCTTAGTATGAACTCATGGACTTCTACTTCATTCTATGGGTTGTAATGTATTGTTGTGGTTATTTATTCTCAAATTGTCCTAGATTTGGCAAGCTGACTTCTTTGTCCTGTTGGCACGTCCCCATGATTCTATAAGTATTTCCTTACTTTCTGGTACAACTAGACATTCAAGGCTCATTTTGTATTTTTAACAGATGCTTGACAGACTGGGAAAAGATATTTGCAACATATAAAACCAACAAGAAATATCTAAACTATACAGGGAAATATTTCAAATCAAGAAAAATATCAGTAACCCAATTTAAAAAATGGAAAAAAAGCATAATCAGGAAATTCAAAAGTGGGAAAACCATATGGCCCACAAGCGTGTGAAGAAATGCTCAATTTCACTAGTAATCAGAAAAATGCAAAATAAAACAGATGAATCCCCAAGTTGGCAATGTTGTTAGAAGTAAGAACCCAGTGTGAAAGTGTGAACGAATGGATGCAGCTACCCTGAGTGTAAATTGGCCATACAGGTCTGCATACACCCCAAGATCCAGGGTCTTAAAATCCGAAACAAGAATTTTAAGTTTGAGTAGTCTCGTAGCTCCGGAGATGATTCCCAGAAAGGTCAGCAGGGAGTGGGGAAGTGAGACCAGAAGAGCAGGAAGACAATTAAGAGTCCATTGTTAAGCAAATTATAACTGTGCAAGATGGGAGTTAATCTCTGGAGAAGCCGAAAACAGAGAGCCTCAGATTAATCCACCAATAGGAGGGAGTGGGGGTGTTTATACATAACCCCCCTCAGTCATTGGTTGAAAGCTACTCTGAGTCCATGGAAAGGATTAATTTCCGGGACTTGTGCCTGCTCTGTTCATAGGCAGAGCAGGCTCCAGGAGCCAGAGAAGACCGTCAGGTCCAGAGATTTAGGTGCTGGCAGATACAAGTCTTGGTCAGCTCTATACCAAGGTCATGTGAGTGGGGCATTAAAACAGAATCTGCTGTACCTGGTAATCCTGCTCCATTCTCGTCATCAGATTGTGGGCATGAGTGACGTATGCCACTGATGTTAAGTGAAATTTTAAGTTTATGAGATATTTTCCCAAATGACAATAGAATTAATTGACTAAAAATATTAGTAGTTTCAAGAAGATGTAGGGCTAAAATGTAAAGATCTTCAGCTTGATTTTTTATTTTTTAAAAGGACTGAGTGAACCTTTTTTCCATAAACCTGCAGTACCATATTCTGTGCTGGTCTATGTTTACCTGAACACGCGGTATTTTGTTCTGGTTTTCAGGAAAAAACAAACAAACAGTTCACTATTGTCCTTGTTAGTTGACTGTAAGAAAAGAAAAGAAAAAGAAAAAAGAATTACCAGAAAGGAGTTATTTATAACTTGGTAGCAAATGAAGGCTGTTTCCATGGAAAATGTGTTTCCATTTTGAAGCCTTAAAAGGTATAAAATACATCTGAGTTAGGTAAAATGAAAGTGTTTAAAACTAAAAGATGTCCTTAAGGAACATTTAGGTCCTTAAGGAAAGTTTAAATAAGAGAAAAAGTTTGGTAAAATCACAGAAAGTACTTAAATATCCTTGCTGAACTTTAGCAAAATGTGCATTTTAAAGTTTATATTTGATAACTTCCCCATCTAACAAAAACAACTTCTCATTACTGAGTAACCACTCTAACTTGTTTTCATTTAATCTTTCAAAAGATTGGTTATTTAAAGCCGACTATGTGCCAGCTACCCAAAGGAATGGGTGACTTGTTCTGGTCAATGAACTAATTGTGAGCAGAAATGATATGTAAGATTCCCAGGCCAGGTCATTTTTATGGGTCTGAAGATGCAGGTGCAGAGTTATTAGGGATTTAGATCAATTTCAAGGATGGAAGCAGAACAGATAGAGCTGGGCATAGAATTCACTTCTGCTTACTCCTCAGACAATGGTCTTCCAATGCTGGCCTTTAGGAGAACTACCGCGTTTCCCCCAAAAGAAGACCTAGCCGGATCATCACCTCTAATGCATCTTTTGGAACAAAAATATTAATATAAGACTCAGTCTTATTTTACTATAAGACTGGGTCAATATAATATAATATAATATAATATAATATAATATAATATAATATAATATAATATAATATAATATAATACTGGGTATAATATAATACCAGGTATTATATTAATTTTTGCTCCAAAAGATGCATTAGAGCTGATTGTCCGGCTAGGTCTTATTTTTGGGGAAACAGAGCTAGATACAGTGTGATATGATATTAAGTTATCATAAAGAATAGTTTCAATTTTAAATGCTGATAAATACAGAAATCTTGAAGTGCAAAAAAAAAAAAGAATAGTTTCATCATTGTGGGTGAATCTTAATTATGTTCCTTGCATATAATACAGTAATTATTATTGTAAAAAAAATACAGATATCTTAAGTACCTATCAGTTTAGGAAAAAAATCAGAGTAACATATGAATTTCTGGAATAATGATAGGAGCTACTATTTATGGAGTGAGGACTCCAAGATAAGTCCTAAGCTAATAAGCACTTTACCATCCTTATTTTATTTAATAGTTAAAACAACTCTATAAGATAGGTACTATTTTTTTTAAATCTCATTTTAGAGATCAGGAAAATAAAGCACATCGGTTTTAAATACCTTACTCAAATTCATGGAACACATTATATAAAAGAATTTGAACTCAAGAGAGTAATTTGGTTTTTCTCTTTTTTTCACTGTAGTGCCTCACAGATCAAGGTAAATGCCTTTTCAAAAGTTCAAGCACTATTATTTGTCACTAAAGCTGTGTTATGCTGAATGTCTTCAACAATTATATATGCTAATGACTCTTATTATTTTGCCAGCAGCACAGGTCTATAATTTCTTCCCAAGTATTGTCATATCGATCCCATAACAGTTCTTCCCAAATCAGTTGAAATGCAGAAGTAACAAATTCCAAGGCACACATAGTGGAGGAGTTAAAATACTATAGATACAGAACAACATAAAACGAAGAACAGGTCATCTATTCATAGAATAGATGGCATTTCATATTCAGAAAAGAGAGAATAAGTATACTAAAGTGATGAATGACATCTCAATGTTTTCCTCCCATTCACTTAAAAAAGAAAACAATCTCCACAAGTTGCTTGCAGTTGATGTCACCTTAGCATAAAAAATCCCCTGTAGAACTCTTATTGATAATTGCTCTGTACATCTCTCTGAAAGCTTTTATTCTTTAGTCAGATTCTTCTTGCCAGATGCTCTCCTAGATGCCAATAAACTCTGGATGTTCCAAACAGATAATGATGCTGCTGCACAAATGCTCTTTCATATTGTCTGACGCTATTAATTCTGGAAAACTCTATTGGTCAGTTCTTTGATCTATTACTCTTTGAGAAAGTTGAGGATCAGTCATCATTAAACCTTTGAAATCTATTGGACATTTTCTTTGGTAATCAATTTGCTTTATGACCTTCAACAAGTCACTTACTTCTCTAGCCCTCATTTTCTGCTTCTGTAAAAGGAGAAGGTTGGATTAAGTATTCTGAAGTTTCTTTAGAGTTTGTTGTCTTAATTATCAGAATTCATCAATGTCAAGTGCCTGAAAGTTTCAAACAAATAATTTCACATGAACATGATCTATCCTATTTATTTAGGGCTTTAAAAATTGATCTCTTAATACTCTGTAGTTTTCAATGTCGAGTTTCACATGTCTTTCATTAGATTTATTACTAAGTATTTGATTTTTGATGATAAATGAGATAATTTAAATAATTAAATTAAAATTTAAATAATTTTATTTTGTATTTGTTTAATGCTGGTACATAAATATAATTTTTTTAAAAAATCTTTTTGTTTTGGAGTAATTTTAGATTTACAGAAAAGTTGCAATGTTAATGTGACCATGGTACATTTGTCAAAACTAAGAAATTAACATTAAAACAATACTATTAACTAAACTACAGACTTCATTTTGATTTCACAGTTTTTTCCACTAATGCCCTTTTTCTGTTTCAGGGTCAAGAATGCTGTTGCATTATCCATTGTCTCCTCCAGTCTGTGACAGTCTTTCCTTGCTCTTCATGACCTTGAAACTTTGGAAAAGTGTTTGTCAGGTATTTTTCAGAATGTTCCTCAGTTTAGGTTTGTCCTCAGTAAGTTTAGGTTTGTCCTCAGTAAGTTTTCATGATTAGACTGGTGTTATGGGACTTGGGGAGGAAGACCACAGAAGAGGTGCGGTGCTTTTCTCACTGCATCATGTCAGGGAGTACCTGATGTCAGTATGAGCTATCACGAGGTAATGCTAACTTTGATCACTTCATTAAGATGACACCTGCCAAATTTGCTCATTAATTTATCTGTTGCTGGACATTTAGGTTATTTCCAGTTGTGGGGATTGTGTTAGTTTGTGAGGGCTGCCATAACAAATATCACATACTGGGTGGCTTAAACCACAGAAATTTATTTTCTCACAGTTCTGGAGGCTTCTCACAAATTTGGATATGTTGTGTTTTTAGTTTAAGTTCAATATGTTTTCTAATTTCCCTTTTGAGTTTTTCTTTGACCCATTATTATTTAGAAACATGTTATTTTGTTTCCCCCCAAAATTAATTTTTCTATAGATCTTCCTGTTATTGATTTTCAATCTTATTCCATAGTAGCCAGAGAATATATAGTATGTTTTTAATTTTTTAAATTTATTGAGACTTGTTTTGTGGCCCAGAATATTGTCAGTCTTGGTAAATATTAAATGTGCTCCTGAGAAGAATGTATATTCTGCTATTGTTGGGTGGAGTCAAATAGTGTTGCTCAAGTCTGCTATATTTTTGCTTATTTTCTGTCTACTTAATTATTGAATCTACTTAATTATTGAATTAAGAGTGAGGTACCCTAGAAGAGTATTGAAATCTCTGATTATAATTGTGGGTTTGTCCATTTGTCTTATGGTCTTGGTCTTCACATGTCCAAATTGTTGCCAGATATTGTATATAAAGGACCGTATATACTCCAGCTGATGTTATCTTACTCATCCTTTCATTTTCAGACTGATAGAGGAAGCTGATCATCTCATTTCAATATAGGACTGAATGTTGACGATAGAGTGGATTCAGAGGAAGTGGGTTACAGTTTTGTTTAGATTTAGCCTATCTCTGATTTGTTCTCTTTCCTAGGGAAAGACCTTCCAGGGCTTTAATTGAGAAACTGGAGTTTATTTGTTTTCTGGAATTAAGTTCTGCCCTTAAGAGGTCTTCAGTTGAGTTCTCAGTCTCTCACCCCAAGCAGCTTCAAAATTTGTCTCACATCTTAAGGGGATATGGAACGTAGATGCTTCCATTTGAACCCTGAAATACTCAATTTGTCTCCCTACAGCCCCACCTACATACCAAAATCTCTGCTGATTTCCTGTTCCCTGTACTGGGAACTTCTACCTCAGGGCCAACCCTGGATTCACAGCCTCCAGCTATAGTCAGTAAGTGTCTCCATGGCAAAAATATCTATAGAGCCAGTGTCATTCCCTCTAAGGCCATCAACTCTTACCTATTTTAGTTTCAGCCCCTGCTATTGGTAGATACTGTGCTATGCTTTCTTTTCAAATTTATATTGGAATCTTTACTCAGATGTATTCTTTACCTTGTTTACTGTGGTTTCACTGTTTTTAGAATATGTATCTGAATCAGTTTGCAAATGCATATTTTACCTTGTTTACTGTTACCATCCTGAACACATGAATCAATTTTCAAAGAAAAGAAAAAAGGAACAGTTTTCAGGCCTTTGACTTCTGTCACTATGGGAGGCTAGATACTATAAAGCACCCCTTACACACCCAAAACAAGGAGATTCTGGAAGAGGGTAAATTTTTAATGTATCATGGTACTTGCAATAAATAAAGGAAAATCTTCAAGAGTCCCCAGTAAAAAGTACTGAAACCAGAATGGGAGTGCGAGTAGCAGGAAGCCTGGAGGTTGTCATTGCCCTAAGGCTAAATGTAGGTATATCAGTGTGTCAATTGATCAAAGTTCTAAGTAGGCCTTTTGAACCTGAGATTCCTAAATAAGGAAGGATATTTTTAAAAAGCTGAAGTAGTCCCAGGATGGTAGTTCCTCTAGGCTCCTAGTAGAATAATACAAAAATCCCCAATTTAGTCCTGTCGGATCCCCAAAGATAAATACATATGATCTTACAATCAGATCAGCAAAATAAATAAATAAATAAGCCACAATGACTAAGAGCTGGAACAACAAACAACAGATTTAGACCTTCATGGTCTTCAAATATTGGAATTATAAAATCAAAATATAAAATAAGTTTGTGTGAAATACTGGAAAAAATTTTAAATGGAATTACAAAACTGATCAAGCAACAAGAGACTATCACAAATGTCTGGGAATTTTTGAAATAAAAATAAATAGTGTACTTTAAAATTAAAAATATAATTGTTGACATTTTAAAACTTAATAAAGCCGTGAATTAAACAGCAGATCAGATATGGATGTTAAGAATGTAATGGAAGTTGGATCTAAATAAATTACCCAGAATATAATACAGGGAAACAAGGAGATGAAAATTATAAAAGTGGGATTGAGAGATACGGAAAATAGAATAATAAATCTAATTTATGGATTTCTGGGGGACAAATGATGAGACTAAAGGAGAAGAAATATTTGCGTTAATGGATGATAATTTTTCAATTCTGATAAAGGATGTAAATCCATAAATACCCCAAACATGATTTATAGCAAACTTGATAAATAAAAAGAACTCTAGACCTAGATACTTTATAGTAAAACTCCAGGACACAAAGATAAAAATATTTTAAAAGCAACTTAAGAGAAAAAAGTTTTCTATAAATGAATGACAATTTGACTGATTGTAGACTTCACAACAAAGGTTAAAAAATATACATATATTAATAATATCTTCAAAGTGCTGAAAGAACATAACTGTCAACCTGAAATTTAAAAATAATTGTCCACCTCAAATTATGTACTTAGCCAATTGTCTTTCAAGAATGAGGGCAGAATAAAGCTATTTTGAAATCAGTATTTGAGAGAATCTGCCACAGCAGACCTTCACCAAAAGAAATTCTACAGATGACTTATTTTAGAAGAAAAATGATCTCAGAACAAAGACCTGAGATCCAACAAGTAATAGTGAGCAGAGAAATTGGTAAACCTGTAGACAACATTAAATAAACATTATTTATAGGAAGTAAAAAGGGTTATAATGTCCAATTTGTGTGTTTATTAAAGGACTAAATGAAAATACTGGATAGCAATTTATGAGCAGTAGATTATTTAGAGGTATTCTAAAGACTTTGTATTATTCAGCAGAGGAGCAGATGTGAATTACAGAATTGTTGATATAAGTAGGCATGTTAAACTTTTCAAGAATAACTTGTAAAAGAATGGAAATAGAATGTAGACCTTAAAAATTTGTAGAGAGGTAAAATGAAATGAAACAAAGAACAAACGAAAACAACTTTAATGTTTTTAAAGGAAAAATCAGGAAATTATGTAAAAGCAAAACATACATACAGTGAAATACTAGACAATAGAAACAAATTCAGATGTACCAATAATCATAATAAATGTAATTAGACTAAAATTCCAGTGAAATTCAGAGATTGTCAGATTATTATTAAAAAAAAAAAAAAAGAATGTCCAGGCTTTCCAGGTCTGTCCACAACGGAGCAATTTGTATTAATTAGACTTACTCTCTCACCATAAACAGCTATAAAATTGGCAAAATATATGCAGCAACTGTTTTTAGGCATTGAATGACAGTGCTTATCTGTGTTCTTTGACAAAATAGAAATACAGGAAGTGAGTTCCATATTCAACACAACTTTCTGCCTGGGCCCCCTTTCCAAACCATGGTGCTGGGAGGTGGAATCTAAGCAGAGCTTAGCTTGCTGAGCTGAGGAGGCAGAGATCAGAGTTCCAGACTACTGTAGTGGCTGTACTTTGTGAGACAGGGTAGAAGAGAGGAGAGATATGCCCAAAAAACTAGCTCAGAAAATATACAAAAGAGTCCCTTAATGGAAATTGAGTCTTTAGCAAAATGCTAGCTTGCATGTGCACAGGAAAACATCCACAGGGCCTTGAAGAAGACAGCTACTTGTGGGATGTAAGAACAGAGATCCCTGGAGTCACAAAGTACTGGGAGGTATTAAAGTTCTGACTGGAAAAAGTTGAGAGACCTTGATGTTTACTCTGAGGCTTGAGTTTGGATCCCAAAACTTGCATGCCTTAGGAAGAGGGCTATTTTAATTGTCGAATAAGGGAACTCTAGACCAGCTCTGAAAAAATAAAAAACAAAGCTCTGACAAAATCAAGCTAATCCAAATTAAATTAATTGACTTCCAGGGAAATAAAATAATAAATCTAACATTTTTTAAAGGAAGACAACAAAATCCAGATGCTCTACAATGTAGTATCCACAATGTACAACATTCAATAAAAATTACTAGATGTGAGAAGAAGGAGAATGTGATAAATCACTAGCAGGGCAAGACAAAAATGAGAAACATATCCAGAGATAGCAGAGATTTTTAAAGAACCTCACAGTAGGTTTATAAATATGCGAACTCCTTGAAGGTTAAAAACCATGCCTTTTCCCAAGGAAGCAGTATAAGGTAATGACTATGAGTACAGGCTCTGGTGTGAAGTATATACCTGGGTTCAAATCTCAGATCTGACATTTGTTAATTACATAAAATTTGGAAATGTATTTAATTTGTTTGAACCCTGGTTTACTTAACCTTAAAATAGAAAAAAGAATATCTTCCCCAAAGAATTGTCCTAGGATTAAGTGAGATAACGTACAAGGAATAAGCATGTTAACACATGAGTAAGAGCTCTGTGTTATTACTTGTAACACAGCACAGACTGGCTTATTCTAAGTGTCCAATATTTTGAGTGAGGAAAGGAATGAATGACTCCAGGGGCCATTATCAAGCCTGGTGGTACTCATGTCTGGTCTGAATGTTGGCAACCAGCTGGGGTAGGATTAGTGAGCACTATATTGTCAATCCTCTCAAGGCATCCAGCAACTGGCCAAATGGAGAAGGGGAGAGCAACACCTGTGGTCTAGCTTCTTGGGATGAGAAGACAGCCAAGAGCACAAGCTGACTCGAGTACTGATAATTCAGGTGCCACTTTAGGAAGGACTGTGCCCAGCCCAGCTGGAAGCACCTTGTTTATCTGTTGCCCTCCATTACTGATTAACAGTAGGCACCCATCTTGCCACACCCTCTTGCTCAAACAAAATTAAATTTAAAAATAACATGACTTCAGGAAGAACTGTACAAAGTGCAGGTAACCTGGTCTGTGGGTAGGAGTCGATGGGGTGTAGGCAGCAATGATAGTTGGGAATCAGAAAACACTTTGTACCTGTTTATTTTGACAAAGAATCAGATCCAAGTTCTCCCCCTGGAGTGGAAGAAGACAGGGAGCCTTTAGAGCTGAGTGTGGAAATCAGATGTGGGATCAAAACCTGATCACATGGAATCTGAACTTTTTACAAACTCTGAACTTTTTACAAACTCTGACCCTCATGGAACCTCCTTCAGCCATGCCCAGGAAATGTCTAAAACTCAGAGGCTTAGTAAGTTTGTGGGAAGAGCACCACGGGGAGGTAGGGGCCTTCAGTTTTAGTTTGGGCTTTACCATTAGCTCCTTGTGTACGTTCCTGATCTTCTGGGCCTCAGAGGTAGACCAGCTAGATCAGCATTTCCCAGTGTCTGCCCAGGATGTTGACAGGTGTTATGGAAAAAAGAGTTCTGTTAACCAGTATTTCCCAGACTGTCATATATGTTAGAGGAGATGACTTTAGGAAGTTATTGGGTGAACTTAACATTTTTTTCATTCTAATTAATTTTGGCAAATGATCCTAATTTTCCATTATAGTAGTGATATCAAATGCCATTTAGAATGTTTCTTTTAAAAGGTGAGTGGATTTAAAGGAAAAGATTAAGTCAACAATAGTACAGATTGTCTGCAAATATGGCAAAAGGCATGAAGGTGGTACAAAAATGACTGAAATTTGAGAGAAGTTCTGTTAAACCAAATTATACTGGCTTATTTGTTCCAGAACTTCTCAGAGATATTGTCATGTTGATGGACATTTTGCCTCTTCAAGAAGGGATTTGGCTTCTAGCTTTTCTTTAACTAGTTTGACTATAGGACCCCTCTTTAAAATAACGGGGTGTCTTGTTAGATTCTTACTCTGGAGATTTCACTTCAGGAAATACTGATGAGAAATGGGGAGGTGGCTTTTAGAGCTGATCTTCTTAGGATCTTGGTTTCTTCTTTTCCCCTATGTTTGATGTAAAGTCTTAGAAAAAAGTACAGGGATTGAGCTGGAAATGGCCATTTAAGGAGGTTTATATAATGGTTAAAAGCACATTAGCCCCTAAATGCAATGTGGTATACTGGATTGGATCCTGGAACAGAAAAAGGACATTAGTTGGAAAAAAAACTAATAAAATCTAATATGGAGTTTAGTTAATACTGGTTAAAACTAATGACATATGTCTGGAGTTTAATTACTAATAATGTACCAAGGTTGCTTTCTTAGTTTTGGCAATGTCCCATGGTAATGTCAGATGTTAACAACAGGGGAAACTAGCCGCTGGGGTCGGGAGTTGTATCAGCAGGCAGAGGATGAAGCTGTGAGGTCCTGCAGGCAAGTCCACCAAGCCCGGTGACATTCTCTACTCACTCCATGCCTGGTCTTGCAGTTCTCAGCATGAGAGGCCAAGGGCTAAGCTGAACTCAGGAATCGAGTCCCCTCACCAAATCCTTGCTTACTCCCTTCCATGTGCCTTTGTTGGTACCGAATTTGGCCCAGGAAGGAGGCCCTGAAAACAGTCTGGAGGGGGGGGTGTTTTTTACCCTCCTCTCCCACATTCTGTTCTGGTTACTCAGCTCTCCCAATCACAGCTTAGCCCCTACAACATTCCACACCTTCAAATTAAATTTAGGGCCAAAGTCCCCTTGGGGCCAGAGAGTAAAATTCTCCAGACCAAGGACCTGACCGTGCTCACCCACCTGAATGCAGAGCTGCAGGCAGTCAGATGGTGGCCATAAAATCCTCAGCAGGTGTTGGTGGACAAGGCAGATAGATTGCGGGTGGGGGGTTCTGGCTGGGAGAGGCTATGGTTCTGTAACTCTGCTAACCTTTCCTAGAGCCTGTGTCTGGGTAATAAATGGGTGGAGAAGAGAGAGAAGTAACTACTTACTCCTTCCATGTGCAGACTGGCATTTATTGCAGGCTTATCACAAAAGTCTACAAGTTATTATATTTCACAACAGTTATTGGAGAGACGGAAGATAAGCGAGACCTAAGAGAAACTGAAAGGGAGATAAGCATCAACAAAAACAACACAAAAATCATTTTATGAAGGGCTTCTCTTAAATGCACTTCTCAGAGAATTCTGGTCCACCCAAAATGTTAACACAGAATCTTCGAGATAAAATTTGCTCTCCTCAATACTAATTACCATGAATATGTAATGCATGAGAGTGTCCTCAGGATAGTATCAATTGGGATGAAGGAGACAGTGGTGGAAAGGAAGGACAGTGGGGAGACCTGGTTTGGACAATGAACTTGACTGGGAGGTAAAGCCTAAATGTATTTAGAATCACATATAGGCAAAGTTTCACTATCTTTTCCAACTAGGTAGAGAAATGCTATTGCTTCTTTATATATTAATGTGTGTCTAGCAACTTTACCAAATCCACGCATTAATTTCAGTACTTTTAACCAGTTCTTTTTGTTTTCTAGCATTAAAACTACATTATCTACAGATAGTGATTTTTTTTAATGTTCATTCATTTCTATTTAATATCTTACTGCATTAGGAAGAATTTTCAAAACAGTAGATGATAATATTAATAGTGCACATCATTATTTTGAAAGGAATGCCTCTCATGTTTCTCCTTTAATTGTATTCAGTTTAGATTAATTGCTTTTTATCATATCATACCATTTTCCCGCATACTGACTCATAGCTTCTCTGCCAATTTAACTCCTACCCATTTTACAAAGATCATCTGAAGTCCCTTTACTCTCATTGTGTCTATACAAAAGCCTGTGTAAATAAACACCCAGCTAACCTTAATGTAGGTTTTTACAGTTTACAAAGGACTTTCATATACAGATTCTCATTTGATGCTCTTGACCCACTATGGAGTAGGTATTGTTAGGATTTTCATTTTAGATATAAAAAAATTCAGTCTTCGTGTGGCTGAGCAACTAGCCATAGGACATATAGTTAAATTGACTACAGTTTTGTATTTTAGGGAAAACATTTTTATATTCCAACGAATTGCAAGAGTTAAGACAGTCTAAAATGTCATATCCAACTTGTAAAATAAGATATTGAAAAGCATTTCAGGCTCAGTAAAAGTCATTAGCTCAACCCAAAATTCTGCCAAGTCACCAAATCAGGAACTTTTATGTAAAGTTAGCAGCAGAAAATATGCTTCTAGGTTATTGCTGCTCATAGTGCCATCCATTCATTCTTGTTCAGAAATGTAAAGATCTGAAAAAAGATCTCACTAGTAATTTGCAAGGTTGAACATTGGTGGCTAGTTATTAGTTATTGATCTTGGGCTAGACTCTTCATCTATCAGATGGGTGAATGATGGCGTGACAGAGGGGTGGTAATATTTCCACTCTTGTCAACCCCATAGGACTATAATTGAGCAGGAATAAAAATGTATCAGAGACCTTCCTTCCAAACTATAGAGGGTTGAAAAGGATTATTTTAACATTCTAATATATGGATTATCTTCCAGTTAGAGCAGTTAGATTATGAGCTTTTTGAACTTGTGTATCTGTCTTGTTTCCCTACCTACCTGCTTAGCCAAGCACCTATCACATTGTTGAGAACACTGCTTTAGTAAAGATTTGTACACTATTTTTATTGTGGTAAAACCTACATAAAATTTACCATTTGAACCGTTTTTAGTGTACTGTTTAGGCATTAAGTATATTCACACTGTTGTGTATCTACCACTATTCATCTTCACAAATTTTTCACCATTCCAAACTGAAACTTTGCACACATTGAACAATAACTCCCTATCCCCTGTCCTCCCATTTCCCTAACAACACCATTCTACTTTCTGCCTCTATGAATTGGGCTACTCTAGGTACCACATAGAAGGGAATCAATTTTGTGTCTGGCTTATTTCACTTAGCATAATGTCTTCATGATTTATCTGTGTCGTATATTTTTCAAATAAATAAACTCTTTGTATTCCATACCGTCCAATTTTTACCAGAAATGCAGACTAGAATGAAAGTTCCAAGGAGGAAAACAAAGCTTCAGAGGTTTCAGGGAAGGAGAATAGAGAGATACATGAGATCTGGTGCTTTCCAGACCAGGAAAGAGTGGATCAAGGTTGTGGACAGGTGTTGGCAGTGAGTGGGTGATGGAGAGGAAGGGAAAAATCCAGAGGAAGAAAGCTGTGTCCCCCGGCTTTTCACCAGGAAAGCCCCCTGGATCTACTTCCAAAGCTTCAATTAGATCAGGGGTTCTTGCTCTGGGGTCTGTGAGCCCCTAGGATGTCCATAGGAGGACTTTCTAGGTATACATTCCAGGGTCATATGTATTAGTTTGAGCATGGGGGTATTTGGGTGGCAAGGTCCATAGCTTTAATCAAATACTTTCTTGGAGAACCATAATCCATTACAGATAGATAGATAGATAGATAGATAGATAGATAGATAGATAGATAGATAGATAGATAAAGTCCACTGTATAGTGTATGTGATTTACTTTGGAGAAATGGAAATGATTTGGAACTAGATAGGGATGGTGGCTGTATAACATTGTGATTGTATTAAATGCCAATTTTAGGTTATGTGAATTACACCTCCATAAATGATTTACAAGAAGAGCATGGGTTGACACTGATGACACCCATCTAAAGCTCTATTCTGAGCTTCAGTCTCTCACATGGAATTACTTGTGGATGGCTGCACTGAGATGGCCCTGACTGGCACCCCAAACTCCAGAATTCAGTTTTTCACTCTCCCCTTTTACACCTGTTCTTCCTCCTCCTGTCTCTGTCTCAGTAACCAGCACCACTGCCACCAGTGACCCAAGCTGGAAACCTGCGAGTAACCCTTGACATCACCTGTTCCCTCCTCCCTCCTCTCCTTCCACATCCAATCGTTGTACCTGTTGATACTACCCCCTAAATATGTCTCATGTCTTTGCACTTCTCTCTATTCTCATTACCACTGCCCTAGTTTGCTCTACCATCAGCCCTCACCTCGGGGTGCAATAGCCTCTTAATCAGTCTGTTCAATTAGGAATTCTTGCAGTAGCAAGTAACAGAATCCCAACTTAAAATTGGGTTGATTTTCCCCCCCATTACAAGAAATCGAGAGATAATCATGGCTTTGCTTCCACCATCTCTGTGAGCGCTATCATCTCTGCATTAATCTTGGCTTTTTGCTCAGGCTTATCTCATGGGATAAGGCATCACATCTGTGTTCAAGGCAGGAAGAAGGTGGAGAAGGGGGTTATCACTTTGTGAGGGATGAAACATCTAACTATTGCATTGTTTTGAACACCTGAAACTAAGAAAAAAAAAAGTAGGAAGAAGGCACGAAGGTAGTGCCTGATCTTTTCATTAGGAAAGCAAACGTTTTCCCAGCAGTTCTTTGGGAGACTTTCCCTTATTTTTCATTAGCCAGATCTGGCTTCCCATCATCACACCCAGCTGCAAGGGGTAGCTGAGAAATTGGGAAACAAGATAGCTACAGTTAGCTCAGAGCAGTGGCAAGCTTTGGCCCTTGAGCTAAGAATGGGTTTTACATTTTTAGAGGGTTGTTAAAAAACAAAAATGACTATTCAACAGAGACTATGTGACCCACGAAGCATAAAGGATTTATTATCTAATTCTTTACAGGAAAACTTTGCTTACCCCTGGATTAGATCAAATATAATTTCCTAAAATGCAGGCCTCATCTTACCAGTTTAAAATCCTTTAGGGCATCTCAAGGATAAAGCGGATTTCAGCCACACCCGGAACAAGCCCTAGGGAAGTTTTGCCTGGTTTTGCTGACCTTTCCAATCTCTTTTCTACCTTACACTGTGTGGTTCAGTCATACTGGACTACTTTCTTGTAGGCTCCTGTATTAATTTCCTATTGTTTTGGTAACAAATGGCCACAAGCTTAGTGGTTTAAAACAACACAACTGTGTTATCTTACAGTCCTGGAGATCAGAAGTTCGAAATGAGTTTTTTGGACTAAAATCAAGGTGTAAGCAAGGCTAAGTTTCTTGTGGGGATTCTAGGGAAGAATCCCGAGAAAGTTCCCTTGCCCTTTTCAGCTTCTAGAGGCTGCCTGCGTTCCTTGGTCCATCCCCTCTTCCTCCATTGCAAAGCCAGCATTGAAGTATTTGCAAATCTCTCTCTGGGTCTAGTCCACCACCACCTCACTCTTTCATGTAAAAGCACCCTGAGATTACATTGGATTGCACGGATAACCCAGGATAACCTTTTTATCTCAAGATCCTTAATTTAATCACATCTGCAAAGCTTCTTTTGCTATGTAAGGTGACATATTCACAGATTCTGGGGATTAGGATGTGAATATCTTTGATGGGGGGGGGGGTCGTTATTCTGCCTACCACAGTGCTTCACTCTGTCCAGTTGGGTCTTTACTGTTACTGTTCTTTGTTCCTGAGAGATTTTTCCTTGACCTGGCTAAACCCAGTTTATCCTTTAGCTCTAGCCTAGGTGACATTTCCTTTAGGAAGTTCTCCTGGATCTCATCAATGTGTTTCTTTAGCACTCAATATTCTCTGTCTTAGCAATGATCACACTGTATGAAATGACTTGATTGTGTGTCAGTCGCCAACAACAACACATGAGGGCAAAACCATGTTTGTCTTCCCAGCTTGGTGTGTGGTACACAATAGGCACTCAGCATATATTTGTTGAGTGAATGAATGCATGAATGAATGAATGAACTAATGAACTGGAAGACAAGGGATTCTGGAACACAAAGGCTGTAGCTTTGCTTTCAGAGCCAGTAAGACAGCATATAACCAAAGGAACGACCTGGTCCTCCAAATTTCTTCTTGGCCACTAGTAACAAGGTCAGGTAGCAAGATTAGCATCAAAGCTGTAGAATTCTCCAACTGGTGTATATAATCAAACCTCAGCCACCAAATGACCTCAGAAGTTTGGGTCATCACTAGTTTATAACCCAGCCTCATTTACCTACACAGCCTTTCCACACTCTCCTTTCCACCAACACCACTATTCAATTGTCACAGAGCTTGTTACCTTCCCCTAGATCACTAGATTAACCCTGGAAGCTACAATTGTCACCTGAAGGGCCATTCAAGTGTCTCTGCTATTTCCCTATTTGTTCTTTCCTGAAGGAGTCAGAGAGGCAGCCTTTAAATTTAGAACTTTGGCTCTATACATTACTTGCCAAGCCTCTGTTCTTCATATTTCAGAGTCTTTATCAAATGACTGCTTGTGTATTGACCGGATTAAGAGACAGGCTTGGATGGCTACATATGACAGACTGACCAATGAGTCTCAACCCTGTGTGTTCATAAGAATCAACTGGGATACTTTAAACAATGCCAATACTTAGGTTCCACACGAAACATCTAAATCAGAATCTCTGGAGGAGGTCCTACGCCCACTTGTTGTTGTTGTTGTTTTTAAGCCTCCCAGGTAAGGCTGTTCCAGTTTTCCCAGCGCTAAAGAGTTTCCCTGGAAAAGAGACATCAAGAGCTAAAACCAGGATGGCCCCAGGCAGTTCAAGTTGGTCACACTTTCAGGGGATTCTAATGTGCATTTGGGCTGAGAACCACTCATACTGTTTTTGTTGGTCAAGAAGGTGGATTTCCCCACATGGAAGGTATTATAGTTGCTCTATGGTTTTCCCCATCCCATATTGTGAGGGTAAGGCTAATGAACAAAGAAGATTTGAGTCCTGGCTTTGTCTCTTATTAAGAAAACTCGAACAGTAAATCTCTCTGAAATTGATTTCTTCAACTGCAAAATGGTAATGATAAGACCTAGTACCTCACCCAAACTAGTTGAGGGTCTGAATTGTAAACAGATACTACTTCTAGTTAACTTAACCAGAAAAGGAATGTATTGGGAGGAATTGGATAGTTCTGTGGGCAAAAAAGGGGTTCTATGTACAGTAATCTCACAAGATGATCTGATCATAGATTCCTAACTGGGCAGGTCATGGTGGGTACTCACGCCCAGGCCTATAACTTCTTTAGTGAAAAGGTTTTAAGCAAGCCCTGTCCATTGTTCTTGTGCATCTAGGTTAACATACCTTTGAGATGCCAGAAGAAATTCCTCTCGAAGGCAGAACCATCCTTAAGAAAGCACATAGTCTTCTAATCCAATTCCAGCCTTGCTTTTTCCCTCCTTCATGTCATCTTCCTTACATTCCCTTCTAAATATCAAATGCAGAAAAAAAACTGCAAAACTGCTTTTCTCCAGAGCATTTGAGACCTTGCTCCCTGGCATTTGTTGTCATGTGGCTCAAATGAGCTCTTAGGAAAATTCTCTCCAGGTTTGGATGTTCTTATGTAGATATTTCACAGACTCAGTGGGAAAGCTGGAAAAGCTGGCTCTGGCTGGTTAGGATCTAAGAGAGAAAAGATACAGCCAAGATACTTCTCTCTCCCCTAACACACACACACACACACACACACACACACACACACACACAACACACACACACATACAACACACACAACACACATAACACACACAACACTCACACACACAACACACACAACACACATAACACACACACAACACTCACACACAACACACAGACACACACGGAAGGTCTGTTTAGGACTCCACGAGGTGCTGAAGCCCTTAACTCTCGACTTTGCTGCAATTTCATGAATAATTTCTAATTGGCTCTGAGATGTTGCAGTCATTCTCTCAAGAGTCTGTTCCAGGATGAACATATAATTGGTTGCATGAAGTTATACTGCAAACTCTTCGCTGCTTGAGGTTAGGAAGAAGGGCCATTCAACACACTTTTGAGAAAGCTCTTTTAAAAGGGTAAAACCTATTCTGGCTGCACCACAGGATTGCCTGGGGAGCTTTTAAAAGATCAGAATCTCAGGGGTTGGGAAAGGGAAAACTTCTTTTTGAATATACTAAATGATCCTTAAACTCATTGAAATCTGAGAACTGTTGGGCCAGAGGTCCTTCTTTACACTGAAAAAGGTTGGGGGAGGTCAGAAAACCCTTTTCGTTTTACCGTTCCTGAGACAAGGTGAGAGTGGTTTTTTGAAAAGCATTTTTATTAAAAATATAGCAAACATACAATATTATATTACTTTCAGGTGTACACCATACGTATTCAACATTTATATACCTAAAGAAGTGATCACCGTAAGTCCAGCAACCATCTGACACCACACCACGCTATCACAGTATTACTGACTACGTTCCCTGTGCTGTATGTTACATCCCCAAGACTTATTTACTACCAGAAAATTTGGAACTTGTATTCCCCTTCACCTTCCCCCCCTTTTTAAATTCTTCAGTTACAGTTGACATTCAATATTATTTTACATTAATTTCCGGGGTACAGCATAATGGTGAGACATCTATATAATTTAAGAAGTGATCCCCCGACTAGCTTAGTATCCACCTGGCACTATACATAGTTATTGACTGCATTCTCTATGCTTTACTTTACATCCACATGATGTAACTATTTTGTAACTACCCATATGTACTTCTTAATCCCTTTATCTTTTCCACCCTGCCTCCAACCCCCTCCCATCTATCATCCCAAAAAATCAAGTACCCTTTTGACACCATACAGTGTTACTACAATATTATTGACTGTATTCCTTATGCTATAACCTATATCCACACGACTACTGTGTAACAAGCAATCTGTACTTCTTAATCCCTTCCTCTTTTTTCATCCACACCCTTAACCCCCCTCTTATCTGGCAACCATCATAATGTTGTCTGTATCTATTTGTTTCTATTTTGTTCCTTTTGTTCTTTAGATTCCATATATAAGCAAAAATCACATTGCATCTGTCTTTCTCTGTCTGACACTCCACTCAGCACAATATCCTCCAGGTCCATCCCTGTCGTCACATGTGGCAAGAACCCATTCCCATCCATGGCTGAACAATATTACATTGCATATATGTACCACCTCCTCTTTATCCATTCATCCATCAACAGATACCCAGGCTGCCTCCACATCTTGGCCGTTGCAAACAATGCTGCAATGAACAAATGGATGCATGCATCCCCTGGAAATGGCATTTTGGGTTTCTTCAGATAAATACCCAGAAGTGGAATTACTGTGCCCTTCTTTGTTTCTTGTTACAGAGCCTTTGTTTTCAAGTTATATTGTCTGGTATATCGCTACCCCAGCTTTTGTTTGTATGTTTCCATTTTCTTAAAATATCTTTTTCCATGTCTTTACTTTCAGTCTATGTGTGTCTTTCAATCTGAAGTGAGTCTCCTGTAGGCAGCACATGTCGGGGTTTTTGCTTTCTTATCCATTCAGCCACTCTATGTCTTTTAATCGAGGCATTTAATTCATTTATATGGAAAGTAATTGTTGATAGATATGTAGCTATTGCCATTCGATTATTAATATTTTGACCTTTTTATTTTAATCTTAAAGAAGTCCCTCTAACCTTCCTTTGAATACTGATTTGGTGGTGATGAACTCCTTTAGCTTTTTCCTGTCTGGGAAACTCTATCTGTCCTTCAATTTTAAATGATGACCTTGTTGGGTAGAGTACTCTTGTTTGTAGGCCCTTGTTTTTCATCACTTTGAATGTTTTCTGCCAATCTCTTTTGGCCTGCAAAGTTTCTGTTGAGAAATCGCTGACAATCTTATGGGAGCTCCCTTATAAGTTACTAGTTGCCTTTCTTTTGCTGCTTTTAGGATTCCCTCTTTGTCTTTCACCTTTGCTATTTTAACTGTTATGTGTCTTAGTGTGGGCCATTTAGGCTCATCTTGTTTGGGACTCTCTGTGCTTCCTGGACTTGTATGTCTATTTCCTTCTCCAGGTTACGAAAGTTTTCAGTTATTTTTTCTTAGGTTCTCAATCCCTTGCTTTTGCTCTTCGATTTCTGATTCCCTCGAGGTGAATATTGTTATGCTTGATGTTGTCCCAGAGGTCTCTTAAACTATCCTCATTTTTTAAAATACTTTTTTTCTTTTTGCTGTTCCAGTTGGGTGTTCTCTACTATCCTGTTTCCCCGAAAATCAGACAGTCAGCAATAATGCGTCTTTTGGAGCAAAAATTAATATAACACCCAGTATTATATTATATTACATTACATTATATTATATTATACTATACTAGGTCTTATGTTATACTAAAATAAGATTAGACCCGGTCTTATACTAAAATAAGACTGGGTCTTACATTAATTTTTGCTCTAAAAAACACATTAGAGTTGATTGTCTGACTAGGTCTTATTTTTGGGGAAACAGGATATATACAAGAAAATATAAAAGCAGAATATGACAATGCTTTTAATTATGACCCCCGGGGCTTACTGAAGCTAGACAAATAGCCACTAGGATGGTTCCTGGGACAGAGGGGAGGCTGTCTTGAATTATGTATTGTGTAAAGCAATGTTTCAAAACTTTCACATCAGAATCACCTGAAAGGCTTATGAAAACACAGTTTGTGGGGTCCCCCCACCCCTCACCCCAAAATATCGCATTCAGGAGATCATAGGTAGGGCCTGATAATTTGCATTTCTAATAAGTTGCTGTGGGATGCTAATGCTGAAGGCCTAAGGGCCACAACAGGAAAACCATTGCTTCAAGGTGTCAGGTTTATAGAACTTGATGCAGTTCTCACACAGACCCCTCATCACCCTCTTCATCAGTGGCAGCCCATAGCTCCTGCATCTCCCCTGAAAGCTTGAGGCTAGCTCAGGTAACTTCTGCTGGAGCCAGGTACCTGTGCTCAAGCTCTCTGGTCAGATGTCTCTGGGTGCTGAACTGGCACGGAGGACGCTAGTCTCAGGAGAGTGATGTAGTCACGTATGCTGCTTTTTCGTGTTGTCAACCACATAGTCATCATCAAAATTGTTCAGGATGGACATTCAGTCCAGATCAATATCTATAATAGCTTCTAGAAACCCTTGGTGACCACACCTGGCTGGAGGTCCAGGATGCCCTGACGTAAGGCTGGGCCTCTGTTAGGGGTAGAAGGCAGCAGAACCTTCCAGTGGTTTCACATTCTGGAATTTCTCAGGTCGGACAACAGGCTGCTGAAAGATGTGCCAGAGAATTCAGTGACTTCAGGGATGCCAGTCTGTGGGATATGATGCTCTCTGCGGCATCACAGTCCAGCTCGCCCTTCTCCACTAGGTCCCCAAGCTACCTTTCCTGCTCCTGCCAAAAGTACCTCATTTCCAAGAGCTAATTCTCCTGGCGAAAAGAGGGTTTCCTCGGGGTAGTTTCCGTGTCTTGGGACCCAGGGGTGCCTGGGGTTCTCTGCTTCTTATTCTGGTCTTCACTTCCCAGCTGGGAAGACTAGTTTGCAGGAAGCTACCGTTGTCAATGACACCACTGTCGATGCCTCTCCCAGGGAAGCTGGATGGGAGGTGATGGTGCTGACCTACTGGACATGATGGGATTCCCAGCTGAGGGCTCCTCGCAGCCTGGGCTGTTGAGGATGAAGGGGTCAAAACCCACCTTCTGACGACTTAGTTGATGTTTCTTACAGTCTCAGAGATGTACCTCTGGTGCGTTATGTCTGGAGATTTTACTTCTTCCAACTGCAGTTCCTTGCTCTCTTGCCAAACGGCTCATGAGCAGCAGGGTCAGCAAGGGCTGAGATGGTTGAGATGGTCTTTAGGGAGATATTTTTTCTTGGGTCACATGAAGCATTTCCATGCACTCAACACGATACATACTTATCCTCTAGCTGCATAGTTCATAGCTTGCCTGCCACTGGACACCTTGAGAAGCCCATAGAGGTGGATGAGCTTTATGGTAACAAATTAGGAAAGGACTAATTCCAGAAAATATTCAAGGTGGAAGGCCCTTTCAATCCACAAACCAAATTTTTTTCTGATAAAAATGAGATGGCTTTGGGCAGCCGGTTGGCTCAGTGCTTAGAGCACAGAGCTCATAACACCAAGGTCGGGATTGGATTCCCACATGGGCTAGTGAGCTGCGCCCTCCGCAACTAGATTGAAAAAAACAATGACGACATGGAGCTGATGGGTCCTGGAAAAAACACACTGTTCCCCAATATTCCCCAATAAAAAACAAAGAGAGATGGCTTTGAACATTGTTGAATTTCTGGAGTTTGGAGGAGAATTATGATTTAGCATGCCTGCAAAAGATCTGTCCGTAGAAACTGAAGCCCTTTTGCTGGGCGGGGGCTATTATACCAGGAGAACTCACCCAGCGGTGCACAGTGCCACCTAGTGGTCAGCCTGCACCAGAAGATCTCCTTTCTGAAAAGCTGTGTGGACAGAGGCAGGTCTGGATTGCAAGCAGATAAAACCCCCTGCAGAATGATCTATAACAAAGGCCAGAGACAACTGCTACACATTTACACCCTCCCTGTTTTTTGAGATCTTACCTCTCTTAGCTTACAGTTTCCTCTGCTGAACAATAAGGGCAACCAGGTGAACTGGAGGTTCCCTTTCTGGACTGCGTTTCTTTATACGGATCAAAATCCCCTCCTGAAGCTTCCTCTGATACTTCCTCTTTCTCCACCTGCAAGTAAAGAAGAAAATAAAACAAAAGGCTTTATTTTGAAATGAGAATTTTGTTCTTAGTTAATTCATGCTGTTGGAGAGTGGTTAGGCATCAGATTCCTTTGGCAGAAGAGTCGGTTGCATATGGACTGCATAATGAGGTACACTTAGGAAACAATATGAGAACGTTAATTTTTTTCCTGCTAATATTATCCCCCTCAGTTGTAAAAAGCATGTTTCAGAATATTGGGAAAGGGGGGCAGGAGCATAACTCCTGCCACCCCGCACCGGTGAGCGGACTTTCACAAGCTACAGCGTCTGATTTGTGTTGTTTCACACCTCATTCAGGTGTTATCTTCTGCAGCTGGTGATAAAATATCATTTGCTTGGAAATGCAATAAATCTTGCAAAAGAAGTAAGGTATGAAAGTAAAATTGACTAATTGATTACTTAAAATGGTTCCTTTGTTAGAGTGAACAAGGGTTAGATATCAACAGCATTAGATATTAGCAATATTTTCCATTTTGCCCATCTCATGGGCGATACTGATAACTAGTTGTTTAAGTGTGCATTTCTTGTACTTCCTCTGAAGATGACCATTTCATAAGTTAATTGGCTGTTTCTACTTCTCTTTCTATGAATTTTTGTTCCTATCCTTTGCCCATTTTTATATTAGCTTATTTATATATTTCTTTCTTTTTAATTTGAAGGAGTTTTTACATATTAGTAATATTACACTGTCATATCTTGCAAATTTCTTTCCGAGTACTCATATATTCGTTTATCTTTTGGCTTTATGGTATTTTAAATGTGTATATGGTTGAATCCATCAATTTTCCTTTTATGGCTTCTAAGTTTCCAGTCTTTCTAAAAGGGCCAACCCCATCCTGAGGTTCAACATGTTATCTTTTATTTTCTCCTATTTTAATAGTTCCTTTTTTGTATTTGTGTTATTAATCTCTGTGAAATGTATTGTTGTTTGTAGTGTGAGGCAAGAGGTCTATAACTAGTATGAAGATTGAATCAGTAATTAAAATCCTTCCAAAAAGAAAAGCCCATTACCAGATGGCTTCATTGGTGAATTTTACCAAGCATTTAAAGACAAATTAATGCCAATACTTCTCAAACTCCTATAAAAAATAGAAGAGGAGGGAACACTTCTAAACTCATTTTACCCTGCTACCAAAGCCAGACAAAGGCACCACAAGAAAAGAAAACTGTAGGCCAATACTCCTGAGGAATATAGACGTAAAAATCCTCAACAAAATACTGGCAAACTGAATCCAACAACACATTAAAAAGACCATACACTATGACCAAGTGGGATTTATCCCTGAGATGCAAGGATAGTTTAATACACGAAAATCAATTAATAGAACACAAGATAAAAATTACATGTTCATCTCACTAGATGCAGAAAAAGCATTTGACAAAATTCAATATCCTTTCATAATAAAAACTCTCAACAAACTAGGAATGGAAGTAAAGTACTTCAATAATAAAGGCCATATATTAAAAGGCCCGTTCAATTATAGCGGCATTAATGTGCCATGTAAATTTTGAAATATTTGTAGTACGGTTTGAAATCAAGTAGTATGTGTCCTCCCAGTTTGTTCGTTTTTATTTCAAGATTGGGGAAAAAAAGGGGGGGAGTGGTCTCTTGAAATTTTGTTTGGATTTTGCATGAGCTTATCAAGTTCTGTGAAGAAACCCACTGTGTCATCATGGATAGGTATTGGGTTGGATCGCCAGGTCAATTTGGAGGTTGTTGCCCCCTTCACAATACTGATTGTTCTCATCCATGAACATGAGATGCCTTTTCATTTACTTAGGTCTTTAATTTCTTTTAGCAATTTTTTATGTTCCTAAGTTTTTATTCTTTTTCTATAGTTTATTTTCCATTTAAGCTTTTACTTTAAATAGTCATCACCATTTTTATGGTTTTTCGGTTTCCTGCCATACTTAGGAAAAGGCCCTCCTTTACTCCAAGGTTATACATATAGTCTCCTGAATTTTGTTCTAATGGCTTTTTCCCTCCAACTTTTCTATTATTGGTACATTTGGAATTCATTTGTTTTACAGAGCAAGAAGGAGTCTAGCTTTGTTTTCTTCCAGATGAAGAGCCAATTATGCCAGCCATGTAAGTCACACTTTCTCTACTGAATTAAAATACCAACTTTGAAGTCCTGTTCCCCTTCCCCAATTAAAAAAAAAAAAAAAAGCTTTAAAAAAGAATACCAACTTTGTCACTGTTTCAAATATACACTTAGATTTATTTCTCATGGCGCTGTATCATTTATTCATTGATTGGGGGGGATGTATTTAGGGGAACTAGATGAAATCATTCAGAAGTTTGTATGGAAGAAACAAAGTCTGAGAAATCAGAGAATGGCCAAGAAATTCATGAAAAAAAGAACTGTGAGTAGAGATATACTAGATGCTAAAAATTTCTATAAAGATGTTCTGATCAAAATAGTATTGTCCCAGGAATAGATGAATAACTCAATACAAATTGAATTTGAAAACTTTCTTCAGTCATTTTTCACTCATGTAACATAACAGTTATTTTCAGTTTTTTTATTTCATCTTCCAGTCTTTACCTATATAGCACAAAAGTCAGTCTCCTGGAAATCCCAAATTTACTCATTTTCTGGGCCCACTTTTTTTTTCTTTCCTGTCTCTCCCTAGCTCCCTCCTGCACTTCTGCCTCATGGTTTTTCCTAGAATATTTTCGTGGGTCATTTCTTTTCCTAAAGTCTCCAGCCTCCTATCCTTTTGTCCACCTTTCTTTCTCTGCTCTCACTGTTCATCTGCACTACCTTCTCCTCATTCCTCACCCACCCCCCTTCACTTGACCCAGGAAATTAAAAATTCGTCTTTCTTTATTTTGAAGAGCAAAGCTGTATTACTTGTCTCACTAATCCAGGCTAGCCTTAAGCTCTAGATTGCTACAACCACGAGGACCTTAAAGTACAATAGTCCCCCCTTATTTGTGGTTTTTCTTTCTGTGATTTCAGTTACTGCAGTCAACCTTGGTCTGAAAATATTAAATGAAAAATTCCAGAAATAAACAATTAATAAATTTTAAATTGCATGCTGTTCTGAGTAGTGGGATGAAATCTCCTGCCTAGGACACGAAAAATCGCTTTGTCCAGTGCAACCAGCTGTAGACGCTACCTGCTTGTTAGTCACTTAGTAGCCCCCTGGGTTATCAGATTGGTATGAGAGAGACAGACAGACAGCCAGAGAGACAGAGAGAGAGAGAGAGAGAGACCACATTCACATAACTCTTGTTACAGTATATTGTCATAATTGTTCTAGTTTATTATTGTTAATCTCTTACTATGCCTAATTCATAAATCAAACTTTATCAGAGACATGTATGTATAGGAAAAAAACATAGTATATACAGGGTTTGATACTATGGGCAATTCCAGGCATCCACTGGGGACCTTGGAATTTATCCCCCTCGTATAAGGGGGGACTACTGTATTTGGCAAAGCAAAGGTACCTAACTTTCTGAGGATTTCTGCCTCAAGCTTTTCAAAGAAATGACATTTTCTCCCTGCTCCATATGCATAGTTTTCACAGAGTTGCAATCACAGTTTATGTACATACAGGTTTGTGTTCTACTTGCATTTGATGTTATTTCATCAAATGTACATACATATAAATTTGTGTTCCACTCTTTTTCATTTGATGTTGTTTTGTTGGTAGTTTTCTTATCATGAGTCGTATCTTTTAAAAGTGTATATAATTCCATCATGTAGAAATGATATAATTGACAATCATTTCTCTAGTGCTGAACATTTAAGGCATTTCCACTTTTCTGTTGTGTGAAATTTGCTATAAAATATTTTTAAACAAATAGAGCTCTCTTTCTATCAAATATTTTCTGGAAGTAAACTTCTGGGAATATGTGGCATGAGGGAAGAAGAGTTTAAATTTCTATTACCCTTGATATTAACCTTTTTTATTTGTTTGTTTTTTGCCTGGGAGAAAATTATTACATATTTTAAAATAAAGCTCTCTTCCTCTCAAATTATTTTTTGAAAATATATTTCCCAAGAGAGTATAATAGAGGAAGAGGAGTTTACATTTTGTTGCCCTGACATATATTGTTAAATTTTACACAATGTGATTCTGGTAATATTAATCTGATTTGAAGACTTATTATAAAGTTACAGTAAATAAGACAATGTGGCGTTGGCTTAAAGATAGACATACAAATGAATTAACAGGATAGAGAGTCTAGAAATAGACTTCCACATACACGGACCATTGATTTTTCACAAAGGTACAAAAACAATTCACTGGAGAAAGAATATATAGTCTTTTCAACAAAAATGTTAGAACAACTTGGATATCTACATGAAAAAAATGAACTTCAAACATTTCGCACTATATAAAAAATTAACTCAAAGTGTGTCATAGATCAAATTGTAAAACCTATAGCTATTGGACTTTTAGAAAAAAAAAAAAGAGAAATATTTGTGACCTTGGAGTTAGGCAAAGATTTCTTAGACTTGACACCAAAAGCACAAACCATAAAAGAACAAATTGATAAATTGAACTTCAGCAAAAGGTAAAATCTCTGTTCTTAGTAAGAGTTGGTTAAGAGAATGAAAACATAAGCCACAGATTAGGAGGAAATACTTTTAAATCAAATATCTGATGAAGGACTTGTGCCTGAACATATCAAGAACTCTCAAGACTTAAGAAAACGAACAACTCATTTTCAAAAAAGAGTAAAAGATACTTCACCAAAGAAGATGTACAGATGACAAATAAAACATGAAAAGATGAGCATCATTTCTCATTAGGGAAACGCAAATTATAATTACAATAAGAGGCTGCTATACCCCCATTAGAGTGGCCAAAATTAAAAAGACTGACCATACCAAGTGCTGTTGAGGCTATTGAGCAACTAGAACCCTATTATACCTGTTAGGAGTCACCAGATTTACCCAAGCAGATGAGAGCATATGTTTGTACAAAGGCTTGTGCCTCAGTGTTGATACAGCTTTATATGAAAGAGCCAAGATTTGGGAACAACTTAAATGTCTATCAATAGGTAAACAGATAAGGAGCCTGCAGCACATCCATTTAGTGTAATACTAGTCAGCAACAAAAAAGAATGAACAATTAATATATACTAAAACATGGCTGCATCTTAAAATAATTATGCTAAGTGAAAGAATCCAGACAAAAAGGAGTACATACTGTATGATTCCATTTACATAAAACTGTAGGACATGCAAACTAACGCTTAGTGACAGAAAGCAGATCAGAGGTTGCCTGGGGGTTGGGGTAGGATCATGCTTGGAGGGAAGCGAGGGAGGGCGTACAAAGAAACTCTTAGGGGTGATGAATACGTTCATTATCTTGATTATGGTGATGATTTCACAGGTGTATCTATATGTCAAACTTATCAAATTGCAGGGCGGCCGGTTGGCTCAGTTGGTTAGAGCGCAGTGCTCATAACACCTAGGTCACCAGTTCGATTCCCACATGGGCCAGTGAGCTGCGCCCTCCACAACTAGATTGAAAAACAACGACTTGACTTGGAGCTGATGGGTTCTGGTAAAACATGCTGTTCCCCAATAAAATTTGTTAAAAAAACCCAAAAACCTATTAAATTGTATCCTTTAAATAAAGTTATTTTTAAACACTATCTTTCTACTTTTATACTACCTCTTTGTAAAAACAAGCATTACATGTATTTAAACATTACTAATTATTTCTAATGTGTTTGAGAAACAGCATTAACAAGGACAACAAACTTGCCTCTTGGCTTCAATGTCTCTGGAATTTACATCTCTGGACAGCTTAAACTTTCAGTACTTGCTCTTCAAAGCCTGGATTTGAGCACTGGTCTACTTGTATTGTTGATCCAGTTATGTACTTTTGTGTGACTCAATTTCCTCATCTGTATAATGAGGGTAACGGAGTCTACCTCTTAGGATTAGTTTGAACACAAAGACAATAATGCGAGGTCTGACAATTAAATTCGCAAACTCATCCTAGAAAAAGTGCTACATACCTCATTGCTGAATATCACTACGGTCACCTTCGAAGTACTCCCCTTGGGAAGCTATGCACGGATGCCAGTGCCTAGTCCACCATTCAAAGCAATTTTAGAATTCTTTTTCTGGAATGGCCATCAGAGCTGTCGTCGTATTACCCTTATGTCCCGAATGTCATCAAAATGTCTTTCTTTCAGTATATCCTTTATCTTCAGGTAAAGAAAGAAGTCACTGGGGGCCAGATCAGGTGAGGAGGGAGGGTGTTCCAATACAGTTATTTGTTTACTGGCTAAAAACTCCCTCACAGACAGTGCCGTGTGAGCTTGTGCATTGCTGTGATGTAAGAGCCATGAATTATTGGTGAAAAGTTCAGGTCGTCTAACTTTTTCATGCAGCCTTTTCAGTACTTGCAAATAGTAAACGTGGTTAAATGTTTGTCCAGATGGTACAAATTCATAATGAATAATCCCTTTGATATCAAAAAAGTTTAGCAACATTGTTGCAACAAGTTCGTGAACTTAATTGTCAGACATTTTATACTCAAAAGTGTTTTACATCCTGTTGATGGGAAATAACATGTAAAGTTTTTATAAGCATCATCACCAGGTGACCTAGTTCACACCTTGGGCCTTCAGAGATTAGATCAGAGTGAAGATAATTCCTTTTTCACTTTTTAAGTTTGCAGGGAAGCCAGGGTGCTAGAATGAGGCGAGATTTCAATGCCTGTGATGCCCACCACACTCATAAACTGCTGGTTCCAGCAACCTAGTTTCACGTATTTAAATATGACCTCAACATCCTCTTAACTTCTGTTGGAATCTACCTCCTCCCCTATCACCCTTGACGACCACTAGCCCCAAAGAAAAACCCTATAGATAACCTTGATTTCTTTTCCAGGCCAGAGCTAAATTTTGAGCCCCTTTTGTTCCTGGATAAAGCCGAATTTTTGTCCATTTTGTAGTTAGCTGAATAGCCAGTATTTCCACATCTCTGTAATACAGTCAGTGTGTGGTTTCCCAGCAGTCTCAGCATCAACTGAGAACTTGTTAGACATGCAAATTCTCACATCCCATCCTAGACTTATGAGAATCCAAAAATGAGGATAAGGCCCATCAGCTAATGGTTTAACAATGTTTCAAAGTGATTCTGATAGAACCACTGCTATAATATATACTGTTAAATTGTATCCATCAGCTGTCAATTAACTAGTTAGAGGTAAATTAAATAGCCTTTATTTTAAAATTTATTTATTTATTTATTTTTTATATTGGGGTGACAATTGTTAGTGAAATTACATAGATTTCAGGTGTACAATTCTGTATTACATTATCTATAAATCCCATTGTGTGTTCACCACCCAGAGTCAGTTCTCCTTCCATCACCATATATTTGATTCCCTTTACCCTCATCTCCCACCCCCTACCCCCTTACCCTCTGGTAACCACTAAACTATTGTCTGTGTCTATGAGTTTTTGTTTCTCATTTGTTTGTCTTGTTCTTTTGTTGTTTTTGGTTTATATACCACATATCAGTGAAACCATATGGTTCTCTGCTTTTTCTGTCTGATTTATTTCGCTTAGCATCATACTCTCAAGATCCATCCATGTTGTCACAAATGTTCCTATATCATCTTTTCTTACCGCCGAATAGTATTCCATTGTGTATATATACCACAACTTCTTGATCCATTCACCTATCAAAGGACATTTTGGTTGTTTGCATGTCTTGGCCACTGTAAACAAAGCTGCAGTGAACATTGGAACACACGTGTCTTTATGTATAAATGTTTTCAGATTTTTTGGGTAGATACCCAGAAGAGGGATTGCTGGGTCATATGGTAATTCTATTCGTAATTTTTTGAGGATTTTGTTATTTTTTTTTAATTTATTTTTCAGTTGCAGTTAACATACAGTATTTATTAGTTTCAGGTCTACAACATAGTGATTAGACAGTTATATAGCTTATGAAGTGATCATCCCAATAAGTCATGTACCCATCTGATACCTTACATAGTTATTACAATATTATTGACTATATTTCCTATGTTGTACTGTACATCCGTCTGACTATTTTTATAAATAGCTTTTAACCGATGGCCTTTTCTGGAAACATTTCCAGAAGTATTTTCTAGTTTGCAGGAAGATTGAATTACTTTTAAATTCTATGTATGGGGTAGGTTATGAGTTATTGGACACACCTGGCATAGAATTTTGTCATCAAATTACGTAGGCATTTGGGGAGTTACTTTGACTTTAGTATAGTGGGGGGCATTTTGGGCAATCAAAGTGGTAATTTACAAAATAGTATCCTATTCTTTGGAACTTGAACAGTTCCAAAAACTTTCAAAGTCCTTATACTTAGGAAACTGTGGTTTGCTTTTTGTAAATTTGCACCACAATCTTGTAGTACTTAATGGCCATTGTGTTAAGACAATTAAGATAGCCTCTATGTGAATTAAAGCTAAGCAGAAATTATCAAGTTCAATGTGCCCTTTTCACCTGTTTTCTATTTCCTAGGGCATCATTTGTTCATTTACCAAACACAGTAAACCAGACTGAAGAACAGAATTCCATCTGGAATCTGCTTGGATATAGAAGGAACCAAGTTTTGAGCATCTGTCCCAGTGGCTCCTCTGTACCAAGGGCTGGTCCGAACCGACAAACAGGGATGGACTCCCACAGCTTTAACTCTCAATTGTACACCAGGATTCTGTAAAACTATGTCTATGGAGTAAACACTGGGTTTATGAATCTCTACTTTTCCCTCATCACATTCCAGGTGAGCTCAGAAATGTGGAAATGAGGCCGTTACTGAGACCTGTACTTCCCACTGGGGCACTCTCTTCTTAGAGTCTGATATTTGTCTCTCTGTGTGTGTGTGTGTGTATATACACACACGTGGGCCTGATTTTGTTTTCATGTTCTCTGCATTCTTTGTATCCCAAAATCTAGGTCACTGAGTCTCAGACTTTGGGATCTCACAGACCAGTATATTAAAAAACCACATTTTTAAAAATTGGAAAACTCTCATAAATGTAGTCATTTCAAGTTTGCTAAGGGTTAATAAAAAACTAACCTTTAATACCATGATCACTTTACTTTTAAAAAGGACCTTTAACAACAATCAAAAAAAGTACAAAGGACATGTTAGAATAAAGGACTGTCCTTTTAAAGAAAGACCAATGGAGAGACAACCAAGATGGCGCAATAGGTAAATGCTGTGTTTTCCTTCTCTCACAACCGCATCAAAATTACAACTAATCTACAAAACAACTATTATTGAGACTCGCCTAAAATCAAGTTGAACTTAAGCCTTTCAACTAAGGATGTGCAGAAGAAGCCACCTCCAGACTGGTAGGAGGGGCAGAGACACAGACCAGGCTGCTCCCACACCTGTGTATGACCATTAAAGATTGGGAAGGCTACTTCAGCTGTGGGAGTTCCCCCCATCCCCTAAAGGGGTGAGACATACCAGCTCTACCTCAGCCCACGGTTCCAGTGCCAGGGAGAGAAGTCCCCATAATTTTTGGTTGGGAAAACCAGCAGAGATTGTGACTGAGTGAGACAGTGGGGCTGTACTCACAGACTCACAGGTTCTCCTTTTAAAGGGACTGTGTGCAGACTTACCCACCAATGGAATCACTTGTTCTGAGCTCCAGCGCTGGGGCAGCAGCTGGAAAGGCGTCAGGGACAAATGGTGGAGAATTGAGTTGTCTGGCTTGGGACGGGGTCTGGAGAGGCGGTTTTCTCCTGGATGGAGGAACTGGCTGGAGGAAGCCATTGTTTCTTTGTTGAGCCCTCCCACTTCCCGGTGCACGAAAACACAGGTGGCCACCATTTCTGAGTCTCTGCTGTTCGTTTGCCCCTCCCTGGTCATTTGGGACAAGGCCCTGCCCAACTTTAGGCACACCCAGGCTGCTTTCAATGGCTTTCTCATGCAGACCACTGCCTTGGCTCAAGTTGCACTTTCCTAAGGTCTCTCAAAGTTTCGCAGAACCCAGACAAACAGCATCTGGCTTGAGTGTGTTCTGTACCTCTGGCTGAGCAGCCCTAAGCCAGCACTAGTGGCAGCCAGCCTTGGTTGGCAGCTTGGCCTCTCAAAGGTGCTTCCAAGCACAGCGTTGGTGGCAGACATCTGCAGAATTCTGTCTCCTGCTAGGTGGCCCTGGGTGGGGCACAGGCTGTGGCTGAAGTAGACCTACAGAGGATCCCCTCCAAGGTGGTCCTGGGGTTGGAGCCCCCAGTGGTCATCATCAAAATGATCTGGAGCATCACCTGGCCATCTCTAAGTACGACACACCCAAGGGGCAGATTGGGCAGGCACCAGAATCCTGCTGAGGCAGATCCTGCTCTGTAGGATCAGCTCCTGCACAACAACCCTTCCACTGTAGTCAAGGCCATTCCTTACAATCAGTGAGCCCAAGGGTCAGTCCCTCACACTGATGTGCAATTATCAACCAAGGCTGAACTACAAGAGGAGGGCACACACAACCCACACAAAGGATGCACCTGGAGCACATGGCTCAGGTGACCAGAAAGACTGTGCCACTGAGCTTCACAGCACACCTACTACATAAGGCCACTCTACTAAGACCAGAAGACACAGCAGCCCTACCTAATACATAGAAACAAACACAGGGAGGCAGCCAAAATGGGGAGACAAAGAAACATGTCCCAAATGACAGAACAGAACAAAGCTCCAGAAAAAGAAATAAGCAAAATAGAGATAAGCAATCAATCAGATGCAGAGTTCCAAACACTGGTAATAAGTATGCTCAATGATCTCCTAAAAATGGAGATGGAAACCGTGAAAAAAGAACCAGTCAGAAATAAAGGATGCAATAATGGAAACAAAGAATATATTGCAGGAAATCAATAGTAATTAGATGAAGCAGAGGATCCAACCAGCAATGTAGAATATAAGGTAGCAGAAAACACCCAACTAGAATAGCATAAAGAAAAAAGAATCCAAAAAAATTAAGGAGAGTTTAAGGGGCCTCTGGGACAATAGCAAGTGTACCAACATTCACATTATAGGGGTACCAGAAGGAGAAGAGAGAGAGAGCAAGGAATTGAAAACCTATTTAAAGAAAAAATGACAGAAAATTTCCCTAACCTGGTGAAGGAAGTAGACATACAAGCCCAGGAAGCACAGAGAGTCCCAAACAAGATAAACTCCAAGACACATCGTAATTAAAATGCCAAAGGTTAAATACAAAGAGAGAATCTTAAAAGCAGCAAGAGAAAAGCAGTTGTAGTTACCTACAAGGGAGCCCCCATAAGACTGTCAGCTGATTTCTCAACAGAAACTTTGCAAGCAAGAAGGGAGTGGCAGGAAACATTCCAAGTAATGAAAGCAACATCATACAATCAAGGTTGCTCTACCCAGCAAGTCTGTCATTTAGAATTGAAGGACAGATAAGGAGCTTCCCAGACAAGAAAAAGCTGAACAAATGCATCACCACCAAACCTGTATTACAGGGACTCTTAGAGGGACTTCTTTAAGATAGGAGGGGGTTTAAGGGTGGGTGGAAGGGGAAGGATTAAGAAGAACAAATTGGGTGTTATACAGTAGTCATGGGGATGTAGGTTATAGCATAAGGAATATAGTCAACAATCTTGTAATAACTAGGTATGGTGTCAGATAGGTAGTAGATCTATCAGGGTGATAGATGGGAATGGGGTTGGGGGCAGGGTGAAAAATGTGAAGGCATTAAGAACTATAAATTGATAGTTAATTCAGTATGGGGAATATAAGCAACAATGTTGTAAAGATGATGTAAGGTGCCGGATGGGCACTGGATTTATTAGGGGGATCATGTGTATATGCCTGACCAATGTGCAATATACATGAAGAGCTGAAGTAGAATAATATTGAATGTCAACTATAACTAAATATACATGTATGTGTAGTCATGGGATATAGAGTACAACATAGGGAAGGTAGTCGATGGTACTGTAACAGCTAATCAGATGTCAGAGAGGTAGTAGTTTGGGGGGGTTATCACTTTATGAGGGGTTTATAACTTCTAACTAGTATGTTGCTTTGTACACCTGAAACTAATAAAAAATAAAAATAAAGAAAGACCAATGGTAGCCTAACACCAACAATATCTTTTTAAGAGGCAGCTGAAGCACAGCAGATAAACAAGTAAGCAGGTTCTGGGCTCTGTGCTACCTGGGTTGGAATCCTTGTCCTACTACCTGCCAGCCACCTGTGTGATCTTGGGCAAATTACTTGCTTTCTCTGAACCTTAGTTTCCTCAACTGTAAAATGGACTTAACAGTAGCGCTCAGTTTAGTTTTTTTTCCACTTAGTTTTTTTGGTTAATCCATTTATTGTTATTCTCAGTGTGACATTGGTCTTGTTAAAAAAAGAAACAACAGGCCAAAATGCAGTCACTTTTCCTAAGTCACATCACCGAACCAAAACTTAATAACTAACCTAAGAACAATTTCAGCCTCTCCCAGGAGTGGAATTTTAAAACCAATCAGTCTGGAATTTCCCGATCTTTACCAGTGAGGTAATCTGTATGAGAAAACCCCCGCTATTCCCTCCCCCCTAAAAGTAGAGGACCTGGCCTAAAAATAATCCTTCCTTTTCTTTTGCTAATAACTCCCTTGCCACACCCTTCGGTCTATGGAAATGTCCATTTTGCACAATCCTCTCGGAACACCCTTCTAGTTGCTAGATGGGGTGCTGTAGCTTCAATATTCAATGGATCACCACACTGCAAAAGATCAGTAAATAGTTTAATCTCACCTTTCTTGGTGATGTTGGGGTGCCAGATCAGCCTGGTCAAGCATTCACTTTGAGGGATACCATATTGTACACAGTGGGAAATGCAGGTTTAAACTGAAAATTTCTAACCCTGGTAGTAACCCTCATCTGAGGTTACAGTTAGCTGAAAGCAATGAAGCTTGTTTTGATCAGGAAAACATACTTTACATGTACAAGCTTCAAGTTCTGCAACTTCTTTCACAAGCAGGTTGTCTTTCACAGAAACTCTCTGAGGGGAGTCAGACTGAAGTCTGGGACCTGTGGAGACTGGGATCCCACTTCATGTTGCTTGCCAGCATTAGCATTACTGCTAATTCTGGGCACCCAGACACAGGCAAGGTGGGCCTGTTGACCAACACCATACTGGGCCTAGCAAGAGATGTGGCCCCTCACAGTGGCATTGAAGTCCTGTAGCCTCTTTTTATTAGCCTTCCTCTCGTTTGGGCCAAGGAGACTTTCCATTCTCCTATTCTGGGCTGGTTTCAAGATTGATGAGAGAGGGAGAGAGAGAGAGAGAGAGAGAGAGAGAGAGAGAGAGAGAGAGAGAGAAACTGGATCATCCCAGAGGAAGGAGGAGGTAAAGCCCCTATTTAAGGGGATTCCCAGACCCTGGTGTGTTAGGGCGGTGATTCTGAATCTTGGGAGGGGCCTGTGGTAGAATGTTAAAAATGGTCCCCAATGCATCACACTCGGTATGGTCACAACCTTTGGCAGTTGACTTTGCCACTCCTCCCTTCAAGAAACAGAGTCTATTTCCCTGACTTATGAATCTAGGCTGGGCTTATGACTTGCTTTGACCAATAGAATGCAGCAGAAGGAACTTCTGAGCATAGGTCTTAAGAGGTCTTAGAGTTTTGGCCTTTGCGTAGAGATCCCAGCCACCCTGTAAAGAGGTCTAGGCCATCCTGCTAGAGAGAGAGTCCGTGTGGAGGGAATCAAGGAAAATTTGTCTCTCCGCTGACATGGGTAGGAGGCCTTCTTGGATCTCCAAGTTCAGCCCAGCCGCAAGCTGACTGCAGCCACAGGGCTGAGCCCAGCGTCTACCATGAGGAACAGAGATGACTTCATCTCACTAAATTGTGTTCAAATTCGTGGCCCAGAGCATCACGTTCTAAGCCATGACCTGTCGAGGTGGTTTGTTCTGTAGCAATAGATAACTGACATGGTAGCCATGTGGTTGCCTGGGCACCCCAGTTTAGGGAACCACAGTAAGTTTAGCTGGAAGAGAATGGCCATCACCAGTGAAGTTGTCTGGACTAGGAGCCATGATACAGGTAGGGAAATGTCTTTGGTGGTGCCTGTAAGCCCCCTGGGCTCTTGAGGGTAGAGAGGATTCCCGAAATGGTGGAGGGTGAATTTCCATCAACCGTGGGAGAGATTGAGGGGTTGAGCTAGTTTAATTTGATTTAAAAAAAAAATAAAGAAATGTGGTATTTCTTACACCCAAGTGTTATGGAGCAAATTCAAACACTCTTATGCAAACCTGTCTATATATACAATGTTTATATTAAACATTCTCTTTAATTCTTTTTGCCACAAAACTTGAGAAAATATACTTTTAAGCAGGACTAGCTCACAAACAAAATAAACCTCCACTGTGGCCGAAATGTCACAGTTGGGTGTCTTCATCTCTCTTTGTTACATGAAGGTTTGGTTTTGGTTTTGGTTTTGGTTCTCTCTGTGTACAGTGAGATGTATATTGAAATTGAAACTTCTTAACAGCAAACCAGGTCAGGGGAGAAGAAGAGGCACTGAACGGAATTGCATTGTTTTCCTTTCCCCTATTCATCGTGCTTCTGAATTTTGAATATTGAAGCATGGAGAGTGGGCTGGTCATTAAGTAGGATCTCATGATAAATTCACCAGTCTTCTAGATTCACTCAATATTCTAACAATGTATCTGGTGCTTGTAATGACTACTTCCTTTAAAAATCTTCAAAGTAAATAAAATCACATGTAGTACTTCTCTGTAGAACCCTTCAACAACTTCCTACTTAGAGTAAAACCCGAAGTTCTTTCCATGACGTGGTAAGACGAACAATTGGTTCCCAAAGATGTCCATATCCTAATCCCCAGCAACTGTGAATATGTTACTTACATGGCCAAAGAGACTTTGCAGATGTGATTAAGGATCTTGAGATAAAATAATCCTAGATTGTCCAGAGGCCCAATGTAATCACAAGTGTCTTTAAGAGACAGAATGAGGTGGGAGAATCAGAGAAAAAAATGTCACAATAGAAGCAATGATACACACACACACACACACTCCTAGGTGACATTTTGGAGTCCCAATCCCAAAACAAAGGGAGAAGGTGCTCCAATCTCTTGCATGCCTTCCACTCCAATTTTCCATCACGCAACATCCAGAGACTGTCCAAAAGTACGGCTCCATTTCTCAACATCTTAAGGCATCTCTCTCTTAAATTGACAGTGTCACCCAGGGGAAAAATGGCCCAGACTGTAGGCTTTCTTCTCTGGATTTTCATCTTCTCTCAGATCTTGGCCTCATAATTCTTTATTTCCTTGCTAGGTCTCTTATCACTTTTAATATTTTACCCAACCTTTTTTGGTCATTCTTAGTGGATGTGGTCTCCAATTACCTAGTCCTCTGCCCTTGCCTTTATAAACAGTACCCAGTTCATTGGGAGTGTGCCACACAAGCCACAGTTAAAAGGGACACAGGGACTTGATTAGCACTCACTGCCAGGGTGATAGCTAAAATATTTAACACTGGTTTGGCTTATGTACTGATCACCGAGATCAGATGCTGTTGTAGTGCTGGCGTGGAGAGCTGGCAGCTCCCTCTTCTGCCAGACTTGACTCCTTTAGGTGGAGAATCACAGAGAAATCCAGGGGGTGCTGAGAAAGAGATGAAAAAGGCCCTTGGAAAGATTGGGCAGCAATTATTGACCACCAGTAAGTAAAGATGTTTAGATTTTAAAGCAGCATGTGCTGTCAGTTCCCCTAGAAAGAAAAGCCTGAAACAAGGTGTTGGTAGTTTACTGTGGAGGATGATCTAAGAAAGTAAGAGTGAGGCAGTAGGGAAGCTTAGCCAGGGAAGGAAGGAGAACCAAACCAGTCACATGGTCACTGCTGTGGGCAATGGGGCTTTGATGCCCACAGGAACTTCTGAGTAGCTGCACAGAATGTCCCTCAAACTGACCAGCCGAGGGATGAAAGGGAGAAGTGTTTATAAATCTTCACTCATCCACTCCCATCTAGCGTTGGCAGAGGGTTGCCCCAAAGGGTTGTAACATCCTTGCACCTTGGGGTTGCCCACAAGCGAGTGCCAAGTGTGCTTGTACAGGCAGCCCACACCACCACATCAGAGGAGCCCTGTGTGGCTCAGGGGGGAGGCATGGCCATTGAAGGCTGCTGGAGCCGGTGTGGAATTACGTCCCTGAATAATGGCCAGATTCATAGCTATGACCAAGGGGACATGAGGCCGTGCACACTGGGGCTCAACACTTACACATTCTTGAAAAACTTTGTATTCTGCAAAATCAAGCAGTACAAATACTAGGGCTTATGGGGAAAAGCGGGTTAGAGGAAGATCACTCCAAATCTATGCAAATCTGTAACCAAAATGCTAATAAAAATAGTAGTTTGTACATAGGAGATCACTTGTACTGCTCAAAGAGGCATCTCAGTGTGGCTGGAGGCTGTCACAATGGATAGTTAAAATGTACAATATAATAGTGTGAGAAATGCTAGCAATGCTTTAATTAGAGCTGTCCTGGCAGGTGCTGACACAGTGCTAATTGCAGTGAGCTGAGTGTTGTTCAGGTGGGTCCAGGAGGCAGTGCAACCTGGCCTGGAGCTGAAAAAAAGGGCTGGGTGTGCTTATTCGTTTTTAATATGTCTAAAATATAGCTGAAAGGGCTCAGGCAATCAGGGTAGCTGTTGCGCTGAAGGCTTCTTGCTTTCCTGATGTTGGTTATAATTTTCCTCCTGTAATGAGCCGATTCCCTTGCAGAAACGCACTTTCTAGCAGAATGATTGTGCTTTAGTATCTCACTGTATGGCCACTGTGGTCCATACTGGCTAAATATTGGCCCATTTCACTGTGCCTGTGGATTTTAGCTTGCTCAATGTCGATGCTACACTTCCTCATTCTGTCCGTTAGACTCTGAGCTATTGTCCATTTAGGTTTACAAATGTATTGCCTCTGTGGCTCCTCACCTGCCATTTTGATTCCTGTTTATTGGCAGGTATTAATTTGGACAAGTTATTAACTAACCTCTATGGCTTAATGTATAAGTCCTTCTTCTCTCATGAGAATGCCCCCTGTTCCCCTCATGACTGCCTCCGTGAGAATCCCTGTTAGATGTGGCCTGGGGCTTGGACTCTATCTCCCTTTTTTACTTCACAATCACCCATTATACATACATCAAAATAAGCTATGTATGGGTCATGGAGATTAAAAATAAAACTGACTAATGAGTTAGTCATTTATCACAGTTATGGTGAAATAATCATTTTTCTAATTATTGAAGGAATAAAAGAATGACAATAACATCAATGAACTACCTTTATCAATTGCTATGCACCAGTTACATTTTATGCATTATCTCATTTAATTCTCCTAAGACCCTGTGACCTCAGTGCCATTGCCAGTGATGCCAGGCCCTTATAGGTGGGAAGAGGGTTTAGAGAACTACGAGTATGTAATCTGCTCAGTCACCGAGAGTGACAGAGCAAGAATAGGAATGGTGGAATTTGAATTCACACACTCTTAACTATCTTCTACTACCTTCTCACATAAATCAATAAATAAGGAAAAAGCTGTTGAACTTCTAGGACATAGTAAAAATAATGAATACCTATACACAAAATCTATACAGGATGAAAAGAAGAGCTTGGAGGACATAGTTATAGCAGATATGATAAAGCATTAATATCTGCCCTCTATGACGTGTGTAAGAGCATCAAGAAGTCAATTACACATAGACAAGGACACAATGTACAGAAAAGAAAATACACATTTTAAATAAATATCCCCCAGGGTTTACTTTCAGAAAATATTTGATAGAAAGAGAGCTTTAATTGTTTAAAAATATTTTATAACAAATTTCACCCAGCAAAAGAGTAGAAATGTCTCAAATGTTCAACCCTAGAAAAAAGATTGTCAATTTTGTTATTTCTACATGATGGAATCACACCGTTCTTAAAGACAAGACTAATGATGCAAAAAACACGTACGAAACAACATCAAATGAGAATGTAGAACACAAATTTATATGTATGTACGTTTGATGAAATAACATCAAATGCAAGTAGAACACAAATCTGTATGCACATACACAAATCTATGATTGCAACTCTGTGAAAACTATGCATATGGAGCATGGAGAAAAACTCGTTTCTTTAATAAACTCGAGGCAGGAATCCTCAGAAAGTGAGCTACCGTTGCTTTGCCAAGGTAGACCTCCACTGTTGTAGCAACTTAGATCTTAGGGCTGGCCTGGGTTAAAGCAAGACAAATATTTAATTTCCTGGAGCAAGCAAAGGTGGGCAGTCATGGGAGAAGCTTGTGAAGATGAAGAGTGAGATCAGAGAAAGAAAGGGAGGCAAAATGATGGGAGGCTGGAAACTTCAGGAGAAGAAATGACCCATGAAAACGTTGTAGGAAAAACCATGAGACAGAAGTGTAAGAGGGAGCTAGGGAAAGGTAACAAAACAAAACAAAAATGTCTCTAGAAAGTTGATGAATTTGGGATCATTAGAAGGCTGACCTTTGGGTTATACCGATAAAGGGGAAGATAAGATAAAGAACGAAAAATAGCTATCATGTAGACTAGAAGAATATAACTGAAAGTTTTCCAATTTAATTTGTATATATTTATTCATCTTTTCCTGGGACAAAATCATACTCTTGATTAGAGCAGAGTTATAGAAAATTTTTAGCATCTAGTATGTCTAGTCTCTACTCAAAAATTCTTTCAAGAATTTCTTAGCTATTCTCTCTTTCACTTCTCAGACTTTGATTCATCTTTACATATTTTTAAATGCTTTCATTTCATATTACCCAACACATCATCCACTCAAGCCAGTGCACGGGTGGGTGGTACAACAAGCTGAGAAATATAAGTATATATTCCAAACGTATATGACAAAATTATTTTATTTCAGTGGACAAAGCATGGTTTATATGGTTGGCATAATTGACTCTCCATCTGGAAGAAAACAAAGCAAGACTCTTTACTGAATACTCTATACAAAAATAAAATAGAAAGGGATCAAAAGATGCAAAAATTTAAAAAGAACACTTTTGAAGATAGTATAGGAAAGTATTTGTCAGACCTTGAAGGTGAAGGTAAAGATTGTCTTCAGCAATGCAGAATAATCCAAAGCCATAAAAATGGTTTATATGGAAAAATAAACTTTACGCAAGAGTCAATAGGCAGTGATGGACTGAGGAAGTCATTTACCCACATATTAGAGACAAAGGATTATTATCCTCAGTGTTTGACGAGTTCTCACCAATTGATAGGGAAAAAACACACACCCAATAGAAAAAGAGGTAAAGGATACTGGGCTCGTTTTCCTGTTTGTTCCCTAGATCTATTCTCTACATCCTGCCTGCATCTGGACCCTGGGAGGTGGCCCTGTGGATTGCATCACCTGGGATTCTTGCTAATAGGCTTGCCCATTGGGTTTGGCCAATGGGAAGAACCCACAGGAGATTGGAGGGCTGAAGGAGAGAAAGGTTGGGATGTTTCCATCTCAACAGCTCCTACTGGACAGCTTTTCCTCTGTGGTTCACTACTCACTGGGTAACACTAGTTCCCTATCTTGTCCCGTTAGCCCTAGGAGGCAGCAACAGGTTCTTGCTTTTTCATTACTGGGTATCCTCACCAGCATCTCTTATCTATTCCCTTAGTCCTGCCCCCAGCTCTGTGAGTAGTGCCTTTATTACCATCCCTTCATTTGAACCATCTGGGATGAATTTTGTTTCCTGCTGGGATCCTAATGGGATACAGATACAGATCAGCAACAAACAAAGAGGAAAAGCAAATCATCAATAAAGACGACAATACACTCAACCTTAGTTGTATCCAGAGAAATGAAAATTTGAGTAACAATGAGATAGTATTTCTTACCCATTCACACTGGCAAAAAATAAGAGCATTAATGATAATATGAGGAAATGGGGTCTCTCATTCACTGCTAGTGAAAATATAACATCATTATAGCCTTTAGGAAAATAATTTGGCAATATATATATATATATATATATATATATATATATATATATAAACTAAAAATGTACATTTTTTAAACTCATTTTGGGCAATTTATTCTACAGAAACAAGAGCTCTAGGAAGCAAGAATCTATGAACAAGTATGTTTATTGAAGAAACTTTATGGGTATACAAAGGACTCAACCTGAATATCCACCAATATAGGACTAGTTGAATACATTATAACTATACAAGGAGATATTAGGCAGCTGTTAAGCCACATTGGCTCTATAGTTATTGGTTTGGAAGGATATTATGAAATAAGCAAATTACAGAGCCCTTTGTATCGTCTGTGTGGCAGAGATTGCTACATGTCCCCCAAGATCCATTCTTCCACTTCTCCTTTCTTTTTTTCCCCAAGTACCTCCAAATTTTAACCAGGCACATGACTGGCTAGCTAAAGACTATTTCTAAGCAATGAGTTGTGTGCATGGTTCTAAATTATGGCCAAGGGGAAATGATTAGATGTGTTCTGCTCTTAAAAGGAAAGAATGCCCTCCCTGTCCCCACCCTTTCCCCTTCTGTTGATTGGAGTATATGGACTTGGTATGAACCACTTTGGAAAATGTGGTTGAGGAAACCCAAGGATGGTGGGGTTGCAAGATAGAAGGAGCTTGGGTTCCAAGATGACCTCAGAGAACAGAACCACCTTGCCAGCTTTGAAACACCCACCTTAGGACTGTTTATGCAAGTGAGAAGTAAACTTCCAACTTATTTAAGCCTATTACAGGAACAGAATCTGAACCCTAACTCAGAACAATTTATTTTTGGAAAAGAAATAGTAGAAACCCTTGCATATGTATGTATGTGGAGCTTGGAGGAAGATAATGGGAAGATACAGACCAATCTGTTAATCTTGGTGCCGTGCGGGGTGGCCTGCGGGGTCTCAGCTCCCGCTCCCCGCATAAGAACACCGGACATGGTGAGGCCAAACAGGAACACCCATGGCGCCATAGATAGGGGAGTCATACCATTATATTCTCGTTGGCGGCATCAGCCTCTCTGTAATCGGCTCTTGCTAGCTCAGCCACCATCTTCTTGCTAGCCTCCTTTTGCTTCTAGCGTAGCCACGGCAGTTATATTAGTGCCCAATGGCTCACTGGTTACAACTGACAGCCAACTAGCCACAGCTGATGGCCATCCAATCACAGTTGATGGCCATTTACTACCTAAGCCAGCACCTTTCCACGTGAGGTCGAGAGCCTGGAAACTGCCCTCCTGGCTGTCCCCACACTTGGTTACCCAGAGGGTGGATTGGAATGGAGTTGGGGCTAACGAAGTTTATCTCCATTAGAGGACATCATATTCTTTCAATTTTATTTTAGGAAGTCTTACACTGCAAGGAGACTAACTCAAGTTAAGTCAAATGAGGGACAATTTACTATAAGGATACAGGAAGATCACATGGATTCTAAAACCAGGAACCCGAATACAGCTGGGCTCAGGGGAACTGGAAAGTAGTCAGGAACCACGGCTGGTTTCTGCTTCCTTCTGTGGTCTTCTCCTTCCTTCTCCCTTCTGCATATCTGCTGTTTGCTCATGGTCTAGAAATAGTACCTTGGCAATGTCTTGATCAGTGGTTCTCAAAATGTGGGCCCTGGGCCAGTAGTATCAGGATTATCAGGGAGTTTGTTAGAAATGCAAATTATTGGGCCACACCCAAGACCTACCAAATCAGAAACTCTGGTGGGGCCCAGCAATCTGTATTTTAAGAAGCCCTTGGGGGATTTTCATGCACATTAGAGAACCACTGGTGTAGATGGTATTCCAGCTCTCATACCTACACTCAATTGACAATGGGTATTGTTTGTTTAAGAGAGAGCGACTCTAATAGGCTCAGTTTGTCTTTTTTTTGCCTGGCCACAAAAATGATAGGTCACTGGCCAGCTAATGGATTGGGTGAAGAGTTCATCCTTATTCCAAAAGGGCAGGCTCACAATTTAACTTTTTCCCTGTTGCTGTGCATTTAGAAAGCCATTTATTTTTTGCCATTATAAACATTAGTATAATGAATATCACACTCTCATTTATATAATCAAAAAGAATGCACAATTTTGTAGTCTTGTATCATTTTCCACTTCTATTAGTGTGTCATGCAGGGTCTCAGCTCTCGCTCCCCACACAAGAACACAGGATATGGTGAGGCCAAAAAGGAACACCCACGGAGCCATAGATAGGGGAGTCATACCACTATATTCTTGCTGGCAGCTGGGTTGGAGACACAGGAAGCAGGAGCCACACGATCCGCAACCTGCCGTCTGCTTCTCTGCCAACCAACCAACTCCTTACTAAATGCAATCTGCGCTTGCTAGCTCAGCCACAGCAGTTATATCAGTGGCTAATGGCTAACTGGTTACAGCTGACGGCCACCTACTACCCAAGCCAGCACCTTTCCACGTGAGGCCGAGAGCCTGGAAACTACTCTCTGGGACTCTGTCCCCACAGTGTCATAAGACTGTATCTGTGCATAAGCATCAAATATTATAATGAAACCATTTTTGCTTTTTGGCTAATTTAACAGCCTCACTTTAAAAACACTACAATGATACAATGAATACTTTTTTTTTTTTTTTTTTTAAGTAAGAGGAATGGGAAATACGTGGCAAGAGTCAAATGAGAGGCTTGAAGGGTCAGTTTTTGAGCGAGGCACTGCCCATGTTAGGAAAGGCAAATTTGTGGGCAGCAAAAAACTGAAGGAAGGAGAAGGGGAACTGAAGGGAGCAATGTGGAGCAGGGACAGTACAGGGGTCTTGGGAAGAATGCCTGGCAGGGGCTGGGAGTCAGAGAAAGCTGTGTATTGGGAGACATCTCTCCCATCAGAACCACTTAACAGGCCTGCTAAATGATGCCTGAAAGAATCGTGAGACACCTGGCAGCTGATAGATTGCAAAGCCCATTTATGTACGCTTTAGAGGTTTATAACTTGCTTATGTAAAAAGAGAAGAAGAACTGGAGGCAGTGTGTTTTTACCCATGTTAGCTAACTTTATTTTTCCCCACAAGAGATCTGGAGCATGAAGGTGGGAAAAAGGGGGAATAAAATGGGAGATGATTTTAACCTTGTGTAGCTCACGGGGTTATTGTATTTGAGTACTAATGCAGCTCTGTGCAAGTGAGAGAAGGGGAAGCTAGGCCTATTTGCAGGACCAACTAAGTAAGGGGCCAGAATCCAAGGCAACCATGTAGGTTAACCAGTAGTGCCTGCATTCAGAATGCAGTTGCTGTAATTTGCATTTCTTTGATTATTATCAATTATGAGCCTTTTTAATATATGTCTGTTTCCTATTAGCTCCCCAGTGAAAATTGTCTGGTAATTTCTTTATCTTTTTATCAATGGGGTTCTATTTTCTTTTCATATAGCTAAAATGAGACCTTTCTATTAATCCTTTGTCTTTTGTTAATAAATATATTTTAAGCTGATGGTATTTTATTTTAATTTTGTTTAATTGTCAAGGTGTAGAAATGAAAAATTTAATGGTTTTGAAGTTTGGCTTTAGTGATACATTTCTGTTGCATTTAGAATTAAGAAAGCTAGCAATCTTCTGTAGCTCTAGTAAATATTTCATTCTCATTTCTTTTTTATTATATTTAATATGATTTTTATATTTAACACTTCAATCAATCTGGAGTATCTTTTTGCAATGTGTTGTAAGATATGAATTGAATTTAATTTTCTCCCCAAATTACTGTCTAATTATTCCAACACCATTCATCAAAGAAAGTGTTCTCACCACAGAGCTTTAAAAAGCTTACAATATCATATATAATGAGTTTATACTTAGCCGAGTCTATTTCCAGATTCTCCATTTTGTTCACTGCTGTGTGTTGCTTTTATTTTTGCCAATACTACGCTGTATTCCCTTCTGCTTTTGTTATATTGCCTACCCATTTATAAGAGTAATTATCCCAGGAGACTCAAGGCAGAATCCTATTATAATAGTTTGGGTATTTGGGGGACAAATCTTTAATATATAGCAAATATATATATGGTAATATGTACATGTAACAGATAAGATCACTAATTTTTTTGTTAATATAAAAGTAATACATGCACTTTGTAAAATTTTTATTAACAGTTTATTGAGATGTAATTCACATAGGCTACAGTTGACCCATTTAAAATGTATAGTTTAATGGCTTTTAGTGTATTCACAAATATGTGCATCCATCACCACAATCAATTCTAAAACATTTTTATTACTCCAAGAAGAAACTTTGTATCCCTTAGCTGTCACCCCCCACTTGCCCCATTCCCCCAACCTGGGGCGAACACTAATCTACTTTCTATTATAAATTTGCCTATTCTGGACTTTTCATATAAATGGAATCCTATAATATGTGACTGGCTTCTTTCACCTAATATAATATTTTTAAAGACCATCTATTGTAGCACATATCGTATTTCACTTCTTTTATTGTCAAATAATACTCCACCATATGGCTATACCATGTTTTATTTCTTCATTCATTAGTTGATGGACATTTGGATTATTTCCACTTTTTGAAGAATGCTGCTATGAATATTTGTGTACAGTTTTTCTACGGACATATGTTTTCATTTATCTTGGGTATATACCTAAGAGTAGAATTGCTGGGTCATATTGTAAAGTTTTTAAAATAAAAAATCATGTAAAGGAAAGGTTACCTATGATGCCTCCCTTTCCTCCCCCATATCCCAAGTGAGCCAAGCACCTTAATATTTGGTAGCATGTCTTTTTTTTTCTTTTCTGAGCATGCCCATACTTAGCCTTCTTATTTTCTTGTTTTCTTATTTTTTCCTTTCCTTACTTCTTTCTCTTAACATTTTTCTTTCTCCTTTTCTCTCTTCCCCCTCCTTCTTTGACAAAAATGGGAACAATCTCAACAGAGGAATGATATGGCCCAGGGATAAAGCCTTCCCTGCTGACCATCCATAATTGTGGTCTAGTCCCTTCTGCTGAGAGCTTTGGCCCAGGGAACAGAGGAGAATGGGTGAGAGGGAGAATCTAAACCATGTCCTCCTCTACTTACCAGACCCTCTCTGCCCCTCTGTAGGAAATCGCCATGCAGAGTGCAATCATTATGTGTAGCAGAAGAAGCATTCATTGGCAAAGCTTAGTCTGCACCGCCTCTCGCTCTCTACTCCATCCCTGCTAGTGGGGTTAGGGTGGCGAGTTGGGTTTGCAAAGCAAAGTTGATATTTATCAAGAACAATAATACCATTGCATGTTTATATCACTATCAAACAGAACTTTTATAGTTAGCTTATAAATTCTATCATAGTAATCTGTTACCAATTCTTATGGATTTTAGTTGACTCTCTTGAGTTTTTTAAGAACACAATTACGATGTTCACTCCTGGTTTCTGATGGATAATCTCCATCAGGTCAAGGGAGTTTTCTATTACTAGTTTCTGTCTATTTTGTTTCTGAAATGTGAGTCTTAACTTTTATTAAATACCTTCTTTGGACATATGATCTTGGAGTTATATTCCTTTATTAATAGAATGCTTTATATTAGCAGCTTTTCTAATATTTATCAAATGGTTTTAACATAAATTACTATAAGCTAAAAGAGTTGGAAAATCAAAACTCCTGGTTTCATTTATTTTCACATTTTTCTTTAGTACCATTGCCTATATATTTTATTTTTTATTCACCTTTTATTTTTGAGGAATAATGTGCCTATAATGAAACCCACTCATTTAAAGTATACATTTCAATAAATTTTGACAATTTTATATAGCCATGTAATCATCACCATAGTTTAGACATGGAATATTTCCATCAGTCCCCTAATGACCTTTTATAGTCAATTCCCCTCTACCTTTAGCCCCAGGGAACTATGGATCTGCTTTTTGTCACTATAGTTTAAATTGATTTTCTTAGAATTTCATATAAGTGGGATCATACAGTATATATTCTTGTGTCTGACTTCTTTCATTCAGCATATTTTTGTGTATATCAATAGTTTATTCCTTTTTACAATTGATTAGTATTCCATTGTAAGAATATATCACAAGATTTTTTTGCCTAATGGACATTTGGGTTGTCTCCAGCTTGACCAATTATGAATAAAGCTGCTATAAGCATTCATGTACAATTAATTGTGTGAATATGGGTTTTAATTTACTAGAAGTGGAATGACTGGCTTATGTGGTATTTGTTTCACTTTGTAAGAAACCTCCAAACTGTTTTTCAGAATGGTTTGAAATGGTACATACCCACTGGTAATATTAATTAATGCCTAATTTCTGCTTTCCAGTGGGTCTCCACCACAGCATGGAGCCTGGTCTACCCCCGCCCAACATTTGCCTTTCTATTGATGAGTGGATACCTAAGTTTGAGGGAGGAGGGAGGAGAGGGGAGAAAAAGGCAGGGAATGTGCGGGGCCACTCCTGGAGTATGCTGAATTACACGGCAGCCCCCTTTGGGCGCGTGGCCTGGACAGGGCAGTGGCATCTGTCTTTTCAGACCATGGGGTGATGCCCCCAAACTCTCACCTTGGGATTTGATTCAGCAAGTGCTGCACAAAGAAAAAAATACTAAAAGACCACGGAAAGGGGAAGTGATAGGAAAGGCCCATTGTTAGGTTGTGAATGACCTTTTGTGCTTGACTTTTATAGGATGGGGATCCTCATCCACTTTCTGTTTTCGTTCTTTGTCAGAGAAACGTACCTTGAGACTTAATCACATCCAGCCAAAGAGGAACCTGAAGTTCTGTTATCAAAAGGGGAAGATAGGGTGATGGTGACTGTCCCCAGATAATAAAAACCCACATAAAACTAACCTAAAGTTAACACAGGCCCATACAGCCAGGCAGACTCACTGGGTCTACCGGGTTTGGGTCTCCGAGCTGTTAGACAAGTAGGCCATGGCATTTGGTTACCATTATTTCATCACAGTGCTCATGCACCGTTTGTGGGCGGCTCTGCGCTCTGTCTTACCGTCTGCCAATGTTACTGAGTGGACACCAGTCCTTCTGGAACCTGTGCAGAAGGACTTGTTCAGCAGCGGGGAGTGGTGTCTGGGAGTGCAGACAGACCTCAGCTGTCATCTCCTTCAGAGATGGCCTCCTCTGCAGAGAGCTGCCTTGTCCAAGGCTATGCCCTTCCCCGGCTGGCCCACTAAGAGCAGTGGGGATGCAAAGACCCAGGCCTTTGGCACTCACATGGCCCAGGGCAATTCTGATGGTTCATTTAACTCTGGAGCTCTGAGGGGTTGGCTAAGGCTGTCCAAGCATCTTGACTTTTCCCCTGCTCACTCCTGCTCCTACCCTCCCTTCCACAGATGTTACTCCCAAGAGCCTCCATAGCAAGCATTCTGCTCACTGAAGTCCATCTCAGAGTCTGCTTCTGGGGGAACACAACTGGGACAATGATTTAGTGAAAAAAGCAAGCTGGGAGCGTGTATGAGCCTATTTGTGTGACGAATGGATGGATACTTCCCAATGCATAGAAAATCTGTGGAACTATATAGAAGATACAGTTAATAATAGCTACCCCCGGGGACTAATTCTGGGATCTTTGGGGAGACAGGAGGTGTTACTTTATACTTTTTACCATAAGTATGATTATCTTTTCTTTTATAATTAAAAAAAAAATCTCTGGTATTAAAGTGAGATTGGGTCATAATATAAATAGTTGTCATAGCTGCTATTTGTGGAACATTTTCTACATACCATATACTTTAGCATGCATACTTTTATTCTCACAGCAATACAGAGATGGGTGTCATAATCATCCCATTTTACAGATGAGAAAACTGAGCTTCAGAGGTGCCAAATGATGGTCCAGGAGCATCTGTTACCAATTAGGGGAGCTGGAAGAGACTCAGGACAGCTCCAAAGTTCAGGCTTTTTCTGAGCTCAGCCAGGGTGTGTGTCTTTCTGTCAGCTCAAATGACACCCTGTGTCCTGAGTATAAAGTGTGGAAGTTCATTGAACTGGCAGTTGAGACCGAGCTTCTTGTCCTGTTTCTATCATTAACGACCTGAGTCTTTTATTATCTCTGTGCTGCACTTGTCTCATCTACAGAAATCTGCAAGGCAGTTTGGTGTAGAGGCAAGATCGAAATGTTGTGAGGTTTGACAGAGCTGGATCTGCTTGTTACTGTGTGACTTTTAACAAGTTGCTTAACCTCTCGAATCCTCCATTTTCTCTGAAGTAGAGAAAATGGACTGTAAGACTCAGGGTTGTTATAAGAATTAAATGAGACAATATAACACCACTTAATATATTCTAGGCACTTCAGAAATAATTTCTTCTTCCTTGGGGTGTAACCTTTGGTCCTTGGGGTAAAGAAAATCTGTTCATATTTTCAGCATAAAAACAATACTTAATTTGTTGAAGAAAATGTATTTAATGTATGTGAAAGGATTGGTTTGGGATTCTTTTATGGATCAGCAGAAGAAAGAAACCATTTTTCTCATGACCGTTGTTTAACCTCCATGCACACAATGGGACTGAAAGATTTCTGAGGGGGTTGAACTATCCTGCATGTAAGTGGGACAGCAAGCAATTCTACCTGGAAAGTGTGAAAGGAAAAAAAAAAGTCAATCCCTAGATTTTGGAGGAATGGTGTAGTGGATTCAGTGGTGGCCCCCCAAAGGGTATGTCCATGTCTTAATTCCTGGAACCTATGAATGTGACCTAATTAAGAAAAAGCTGTCTGCAGTTATAATGTCAGGATGGGATTATCCTGGATTACCTGAGTGCACCCTAAATCTAATGACAAGTGTCTTCATAAGAGACATGGAGGAGAGACATGGAGAGAGGAGGAGAAGGCCATGTGAAGACAGAGACAGAGATTTGCTTATGCAGCCAACAAGGAAGCCCTGGAACCACCAGAAGCTGGAAGAGCCCGAGAGGATCTCCCCGAGGCCTTCAGGGAGCGTGGCTCTGCCAACACCTCCATTCAGACCCTACCCACATCTTGATATTAGAGTTTTGGCCTCCTGAACTGTGACAGAATAAATTTCTGTTGTTTTAAGTCACCAAGTGTATGGTAATTTGTCACAATAACCACAGGAAACTAATACAAGTGCCATGAGACTACTTCAGTGGCCACTCTGGGAAAAGAATCAAGATTAAAATACATTAATAAAGGATCCATTTGACGAAATATTTAGCGTCAGGCAATAGGAATACAGTCCTCACGTAGATGACATGCTAACCTTCTGAAGCAAAGTCCCACAAAGAGGGCAGTAGGTCAGTAAAACCAACAGGAGTTAAGGGCAGGAAACAAAAGAGGCCGTGTTGCGTGAAGAGAGAGATACCTGCCATTTCAGATCCTGCCCACAAAATGGCAAAATGGATTTCTTGAAAGCTGGGAAATTGGACATATAAAAGATGGGCACATTTCTGTTAGAGTAACAAAAAAATAAAAATATATAAAAGGAGATGGTCAAGAGGCAGAAAGGGCTTCCTTTCAAGGAGCCAATGAATATTGGGATGTGCTGTCTTCTTAGAGTCAAAGGGTTGAGAGGGACAACTGACAGGCCTCTCCTGAAGAATTTTGTGAGAAACGCATCAAAAGGAAAGGGTGTGAAAATTGAAGTGTCCAACACCAGAGAACTGGCTTACGTGATAACACAGTCACAAAATAGGACATAATGCAGTCACTAAAGATAGGACTGTAGATTACTACTCACTGAAATGAAAGCTGTTCAAGACATACCATTAAGTGCAGAACACAGGCAATAAAACAGTAGGTATAATATAATCCCCTTCCTCATGTGTAAAATGGAAATGAAGATAATAGTACCTACCTTGTGGGGGTGTTACGAGGATTTAATTCATTAACATATGCAAAGTGCGTAGCAATACCTGGAGTGTGCAAATGCTATTACAACATTGTCATTTTTATTATCATCACTTTTTTTTAAGTATTCAGGTCCACAGATCTGACCCCTTGGTGTCAGATGTACTTTGACATTCAGAATTTTTCAGATCTTACAAAGGTGCAGAACTACGGAAAACCCTTAGTGTGTCTGAGACAGCAACTCACAATCAAACCCATTAAAATTCCTGTAGCGAAACATGAATATTTACACTGAGAAACTAAAAACTATATAAATGACGTCACAGGTTGTGCTGCCAAATAAATTTTCTGCAAACTTAGAAAAGAAAAGCAAAAAACACAACAACCTTGTGTTTCTCAAGGTTTTTACTTTCTGGAATTGCAGACAAAGGCCTGTGGCCTGGGTTCCGTGTCGCCATCAGGAAAGCCTGAAATCATTGCATTGTTGCAGTGCTAGTCTGTTCTGATGAGATTGCAACTCATTTTCATTTTTGCCTTTTGACTTTGTTATATTTTAATTTTTCTGCAATGAGTACTCATTAATATTTTTTGGCCTATAATTCCCTGAATTTCAGTCTATTCGGATAAATTTAACATGGGGAATATTGCCTTGTTCTATGGACCTCAAAAGGATCTTAGTCGGCACCAGGGTCACATGTCTCATTTTTGTCCTTAAGAAAATATTTTTCGTGGGAAGAGGGGAACAATTAAGGAGATGGAGTGTGTGTTTCGAGTCCTTTTCTCGTGTCTTATAGCCAAACCATGCCAACAGTCAATATCCAGGAAGGTCAAGCCCCCAGAACTTCAACAGAGGCTTACCCTACCTACTCTTTCCTGATAATATGTATTAGTTTTATATTTAAAAAGTAAAACAACAATAACAACAACTGGAAAAGAAACAGAAGGTGGGGAAAAGTGAGGGAAGCCTGTGTGGACAAGTCAATGGAACGAAAGAGGAAGAAACAGGTGAGGCAGAGTTTGCATCTGACCCCCAGGCCCTGTCAGGTGAGGAAGGGAAGTGAGGGACAGCAAGTGAGAAGCAGAAAAGATGACTTTTTCGAGAGTCAGGAAGGAGCTGTCCTTGAGCAAAGCTGTGGTCAAGTGAACCCACAAGAGGCGTCTGCTGGGGCCTGACTTTGCAGTTCAACGAGGCACAGGGCCCCAGAGGGGAAGTGTCCATGTCGAAACAGCTGCAGACACTCCTCTGAGTTTTATAGGCAGTGAAACTAGGGGCCCTTTTCTGCTCAGCTCCTTGGGTGCTTGAACAATTTGAGGAGGGAAATTATGAATTGAGGAGGAAATTTCAATATATGTCTGTATAGTTTTCCAATGGTTGAAGATTTCTGAGAATGAACAACTAGTCATGTTTAAAAGGATATATGTACCGTGTTTCCCCGAAAATAAGACCTAACTGGAAAATAAGCCCTAGCATGATTTTTCAGGATGAACATAAGCCCTAATGCATCTTTTGGAGCAAACCTTAATATAAGACCTGGTCTTATTTTCAAGGAAACACAGTATATATGATTTTAAGTAATATATATCATTTATATATTTTATATCATATTATGTTATAATGTTGGATTGGCTGATTGTTGAGGGACTTCTGCCAGAAGGTTGGCTAAACTTGGAAAGGGAGGTGGTTCTGAGCCAATTGACATCACAGAAGAAGAGTGGGGGGAAGGCCTTAAGAAAACCTAAATAGAAAGGGAGCTTTTCATTAGGTGAGTCACGGTGTGGACTTCAAGGACATTGAAAGGTAGCAAGTGCCAGGTGTGGAGGACATCATATACCTACAAAACTAACAACCCCAACCTAATTGCCCTGAGCCTTGCTCTCAGGATCCAAATCCAACCGCTAGTAGAGGGAGGCTAAGGAGCAAGAGTCCCAGAGGAAGAAAACTCTCTCCCAGAGAAAACTCCAGCAGGCAACAGCTCCCTCATAGCTCACAGAGGACCCCCAACTCCAATTTTCCCAGCGAAGTCTGCAGACTGCCCAGGAGAGGAAGCTCCGATTTCTTACCCAGTTACCAAGGTTAGCGTGGCTCACATGGGAATCTGGGCCTGCCCAGATGGCACGCCACTTGAGGCCTAGGACAGCCTGAGGGGCAAGCCTGAGTAAAGAAGGTCGGAACAGCCTAAAAGGGCTGCTGAGCATGTCTGTGAGGTGCAAGACAGGGCAGTGGTTTTCAAATTAGGCCGTGAGGAACCCTGGGCCTTGATGGTCCACAGCTAAAACAAGTCTTTTCTGCATCTGTAGATAGAATGAGCTCTCTTTTTAAAAACGATATTTATTTCTCATGATAAAATTCATATATTTTTCATTAGAAAAATTAAAAGTCATCCATAACCTCATCTCCATATATTTATGTATATTTCCTTCCAGACTCCTTTTCAGTGGATAGATTGAGCAATAATATATTAAAAAATATAATTAGATAAATTTATGAATAATAGTTAAGTATTAATAATTTAATAATATACTAATAACAATAGTTAACTATTATTATTGTTCAATTAATATTTCTTGACTACTTACCGGGGCCAAACCACTGTTCTAAACCCTTTACAGATACTAAAGCATGCGATTTTTCATAATAATCCTATGAGGCAGAAACATTATTATCCTTATTCAAAAATAAAAGAAACTAAGGAACAGAGGAGGAAGGAAATTTATCCAATGCCACACAGTAGTAAGTAGGGAGCTGGAATTCAAACCTAGATCTGACTGTAGAGCCTACATTTTTAGACAATTTATACACTGTGTCATATGTGGCTTTGTGTTAAGGTTTTTCATTAAATATTATGTTGCATGTATTTCCCAAATCATAAAATGAATTTACTTAACGTTAAGTTTTTGTCTCATAACTTTTCATAATTTTTTGGTCCCTGTCACCATTTGTTTATACAAAATTAAGTAGAAAAAAATATTTAGTTTAAACTTATATGTTTATTTAATGCATCTGTATATAAACTATATGTTTATTTAATACATCAATATTTGAGAATGTTAAAAAAGAAACCGTGCTGCCCTGGTTGATGATTCTTTCCATGACTAAAAGCAAACACTGTCATTTCCTCAAATTCTGCCTCTTTCCTCCCTCTGTTCATGACCTTCAAGCACCTATTCACTTATTTGGCCAACATTTTCTGAGCAACTATGGTGTGCCAGGTAATGGGGGTGCAATGGTGCACGAGACACAGTCTGGACCCCCAGGGAGGTCTGTTTCACAGGGGAGACAGACAGTAGAAGCCACCATAAAGTGCTACAAGCTGGAGTAGCAAGGAGTGGGGCAGGGGAAATTGAGGGCGAGAAGCTGGGAAAGTGACCCAGAGAGAAGCTCTCTGAGCTGAGTCCTGAGGAAGGGAGGGAGGGAGGTCAGTCCTAGCACAGGGAGCACATTGTTCAGAGTGTGGACGTGTGAAAGTGAAACAGCAAGGCCCATTCAAGGGAACTGTAAATATGTTTCAAGCAGAGGGTGGGTGTTCGTTGGGAGCGGGAAGTAGAGAGAAAAGATGGCGAGGAAAGGAAGGAAAATAACACAGATAGGGATTAAAACCTACTATAAAGATTCATTGGGGGGCTTTAAACAGGCAAAGGACATGCTGACTAGTGCTGTGGAAAAATCATTCTGGTGGAGAATAAATAAATTGGAGGGATAAAAACTTCGGGCAGGAAGACCAATTAGGAGGCTGATCCAGGCATCCAGAGAAGAGATGATGGGGCTTGAATTAGGTCATGGGTCGGTGGGGATGGGGAGAAGAGAATGCAATCAAAGAAGCAAGAAAGTCATATGTACTAAACATGGGAACTTGATCTGGGTGGTGAAGGGGAGAGAGGAAGAGAGGATGACCCAGGCTATTGGCTTAAGCCACTGGGTGGATGATGGGTGCTTGGTGGTGGTGCCGTGCACCAAGATGGAGACTATCAGAACTGTTTTATGGATTTCAGTTTTGGAAACACTGAGTTTTAATTATCTAGCCAGCAGTTGGAGCTATGTCTCAGGAACTTAGGAAAGAAAAGTTGAACTCTATAGCATATGTAATTATGTACAGTGTGTAATACTTGATAATGATGATACACGACTGTATTACTAGTTTATTATGTATTTACTATACTATACATTTTATTGTTATTTTAGAGTGTATTCTTTCTATTTATAAAAGAAAAGTTTGCTGGAAAACAGTATGCCATGTTATACCGGCAGCAGCCTCATACATCTTGTGTTTACCATATCTCTTGCTTGATTGTATCATTTTCTCGTGTGCTTGATTTAATCTCATGTTGTTTTGTACAGTAATGTGTTGTACAGGCTTCTAGTCTAGTAACAATAGGCTACACCACACAGCCTCCGTGTGTAATAAGCTATACTATCTAGGTTTGTGTAAGCGTACTCTATGATGTTTGCACAATGGCAAAAAAAAAAAAAAAAAAAAAAGGAAAAAAATAGTGGCTAATATAGACTGGGCATTTCTGTGAAAAAAAAAAAAAAGGAAATACATTCAAGGACATTTATGGCAGCATGGCTTTGTAGGAGCAAAAAGATTCACTTAATTTGTAGAAAAATAAGAACTTAACATGAAATTCCAACAGTAAAGTTGATATATTATGGTATTATGGAGTATTAAGCAACTTTTAGAAAGAACGAATTAGATATGTGTGAATTGACCTAGAGGCATATCTGGCTCAATGGACATTTTTAGTTCTTAAGTATCCACTGGAGGGGTGGCTGGTTAGCTCAGTTGGTTAGAGCATAGTGCTAATAACACCAAGGTAACTGGTTCAATCCACATATTGGCCACTGTGAGCTGTGCCCTCCTTAAAAAAAAAAAAATCCACTTGAGGGCTGCGTTTACTTAAGCAAATGAAGAAACAATTTGCATTTCATCTATTACAAAGGAGTAACCTGTGGAAACTTGAGTTAATTGGCACCATGTTTCTGATTTATTTGTGTTTATGTTTTAGCCTTCTTTATGGAGTGGCACCTGAAGCTACTGTCCAGCTGATCTAGCTCATATTTGGGCTTGAGATGCTGGTGGTTTTAGATTCAGACCATAGAAGAGTAGCTCCTATTGGACCAACCCTCCCACAGGTAGCACCATAAATTCTGGACAAAACAAACAAAAACAGCAAGTACCTAAAAGCACTAGAGAGCAACAAAAAGCAGGCAGACACTGAAAGGGAGTCAAGATTTAGTTAAAGGGAACAGCACTGGGTTTCTCAGTTTTATAGCTTTTTGCCAGATAGCAGGCCCCAGTTTGTACCTTGTGAGGCAGCCAATTTACAGTCCAATGGTCTTGAAGGATCAGGGCATATAGCAGCTGGAAAGTGAGGAGGGTTATCTCAGAAAAGAGAGAGCAAGAGAGGAGAGCTCCAAACTCTGCCCAAACCTCTGCTGACTTTTTTTTTTTTTTTAATTTAGCCAATGCTCTTAATTACAATCAGAGGACACCTCTGATACCATGAAATACTTACTAAAATGATATTAGTTAGTTCAAGACATGATTTTAGACAGTAGATGGACATGACACATGAAATAACAATTACATAATGAGACAATTATTCCCTTCAATTCCTTCAATTCTTCCTGTTCTTGTGTTTAAACTAAACAGAAAGTTTCATTCTGGTGTTAGTGTGATTTGAACCCCCAACACCTACTAAACTCTCTTTTCCACAGAGTTAGCGGCCTTCCAGTATTTGTGTTATCTTGATTTTATGGCAAGGGATACTGGTTTTCCTTTTATGGTATTCATATAAGGATTTCATTTAAAAATAAATTTATTTAAGTAAACAAATGGCTCAAGTTAAATAAAGCGCTGTAATAAATAATAACACATGTGAAACGTAGCTATGACAACATTAGTCAAGATGTTTTCATATGATTGAAATTTGAAAAACAGTGTCCTGTTTCTTCTATTTTGAAATTCATTTTACAGCAAAGGTTTTGGCAAACATTGAGATTCCTTGAGCTTTCATCACAAAGATTCCCAAATTCCTTCCCTGGGTTGGGGACACAATCTGGGATGGAGTTTTCACCAGGTCATACAAAAGGGAGGAAAAAAATACTATAATGTGATAGATTTTTAATAACACCACATATATTCAATTTAAAATATTTCTTTTTTTCTAAAAACATAAATGACTGTTTTCTCTTTTAATTACTTTAAAACAACATGTATAAAAAAAGTTTGATGCAAAAATTATGACATTGTCTTGTGGATGTTCATATTACAAACATATAGATTTTATATATACAACTTTGACATAAAATAAGGGTGTGGGGGAAGAATAAATGGTTCTAAATGGTGGCAAATTTCTTATATTTCATGAGAAGCAGTAAAATGTTAATTCTAGGTAGACTAAAAAATTAAGAATGTGTATTTTAATCCCTAGAACAACCACTAAAAGTTAAAAGGTGTGGCTAAATAGTCAATATATAAATTAAAATGGAGTTCTTAAGTATATGCAATTAATGCAAGTAGTCAAGAAAGGAGCAATAGAAGAGCAAAATACAGATGGGACAAAAAGCAAATAAATAGTAAAATGATAGACATAAATCTGTCCGTATTAATAATCACATTAAATGTAAAGAGACTAAATACCCCAATTGAAAGGCAGAGATTGTTAGAACTGATTTAAAAAGAACATCTATGTTCTGTCTACTTTGGAGATATAAGTGAAGTATTATATTAAGATGCAGATAGGGGGTGGCCGGTTAGCTCAGTTGGTTAGAGCATGGCGCTGATAACACCGAGGTTGCCAGTGCAATCCCCACATGGGTCACTGTGAGCTGCACCCTCCTTAAAAAAAAATAAAAATAAAAATATGCAGGTAAGTTGAAGGTAAATGGGTGCAAAACTATGTCACGTAAACAGTAAAGATAAGAATGATACAATAGCTATATTAGCTTCAGATAAAGTAGATATGAAGACAAAGAGAACCACCATAAATAAAGAGAGAAAAGTATTGTGAAATATTTACCAAAGATAAAAGGCTCATTTCATCAGAAAGACATAACAATCTAAATATGTATATACCTAATAATGTCTAATAACAGAGATTCAAAAACATGAAAGAAAAATTAACAGAATTAATGGGAGAATTAGAAAATTCCACAATCACAGTTGGAGATTTGTACATACATATCTCAGCAATTGCTAGAACTAGACAAAAATGAGTAAAGACATAGATTATCAGAATAACACTATCAGTCATCTTGAGCTAATTGACAGTAGACCCAACAACTGTAGAACATATATTCTTTTCAAATGTATATTGCGCACACACCACGATAGGTTAGAAATTGGACCATAAGCAAACCTCAATAAATTACAAAAGTTGAAATCATACAGAGTCTGCTTTCTGACTGTATTGGAACTAAATTAGAAATAAATAACAAACCGATGTCTTAAAAAAACAGAATATTTGAAAATTAACTCACTTTTAAATAACCTATAGCTCAAAGAAAAAAATCACAGAGTACATTAGAAAATATTTTGAACTAAATTATGATGAAAATGCAACATATCAAAACTTGGGACATGCAGCTAAAGTATTGAATTGGGGGAAATTTATACCTTTAAGTGTTTGTATTAGAAAAAAAGAAAGGAATAAAATCAGTCACCAAAGTTTCAACCTTAGGGTGCTAGACAAGAGCAAAGTGAACCCAATGAAAACCCTGAACCAATAATAGAAAAATTAACAAAACCTAAAGCAGTTTCTTTGGAGAGATCAATAAAATTGATAAACTTCTACCTAGACTGAGAGAAAGAGGAGACAGAGAGAGTGAGAGAGACAAATTGCCAGTAACAAAAATAAAAGGGGCTTTCATTACAAATTCTATAGACATTAAAAGTATAATAAGGAAAGATTATAAATGACTTCATATCAATACATTTTTAAAACAAATGAACAAGTTCTGTGAAAAATACAATTTACCAATACTGGCACAAGATGAAATATAAAATTGGAATGGTCCTATATCTATTGAGGAAATTGAAATTTCTAGCAAAACCTTCTCAAAGAAAAATTTAGGTCTGGGTAGTGTTAATGGTTAACTCTAACAAATATTTAAGAAAGAAATAACACTGATAGTTCTCTATTGGAAAACAGAGGGGAAAGGAATACTTCTAAACTTGTTCCATGAGGCTAGATTAACCCTGATACCAAAAACTAACAAAAGACATTAAAGAAAGAAAATTATAGACCAATATACCCCATGAACACAGATCCTTAACAAAATATGAGTAAATTGGCAACATATAAAAAGGATGATACATCACAATCAGGTGGGGCTTATCCTAGGCATTCAAGTTTGATTTAACCCTCTAGGAACTGAGGTAGATTTATGGGAAAGAACTGCAAAGTTAAAGCATCAGATTGAGGAAAGAATTTTCTACAGTTGCTCTTTTTCACTGGTAGGGGAAAAAAAAATAGGTGGTCAGGTGTAGCTAAAAAACACACCAGACTAGGAATCAGGACCAAGTTTCTAATCCTGGTTCTGCCTTCGACTCAATGTATGATGTCAGAAAGGTCAGTTTGCCTCTCTTGGCCTTAGTTTCCATATGTGTCCACTAATGACCTCTTAGGGTCTGTTCTGACCCTGACATTCTAATTGTCTGTAAGGCCAAGTCCTAAAATTTTTATCACAGCTGCCTAGACTTTCTGCTTCAGCACCTCAGAAGGCAGAAGTAGAAAATCTGCAAGATATGCTTTCATGCACACATGAAGGCACCATCTGCACACAACTTGAGGTACTGAGGACTCAATGGTGATCTCCCACTTGAGAGCACCCACGTGTCTTCAGAAACTACTTTTAATTAACTCTCTGAAGTCACCCACTATGTCACTGTGCTATGGAAAGGCTATGAACTCTGGGCTCAGACTGAGCTGGGTTTGAATCCCAGTTCTGTTACCGGCTGAATGACCCTGGAAAAATTATCTAACATTTGTGAATCTCAGTTTCTTCACCTGTGAAGTGGAGATAATACCTAGTATTATTGTGAGGATTAACTGAGATAGCATAAGAAAGTTCATGGATTACAGTTGGTGCGCAATAAATGTTAGCTTTCACGCTCATATAAGTAAAGAATTAGGTTTGGTTACATATAGCAGAGTACACAAATAATCATGGCTCAGAGATGTATTTATTTCTCTTTCATGTAAAAGAATTAAGAGGTGGGAAACCTGGAGCTTGACCTGGTCTCCATGGTCAGAAGGGAAACAGACTGCCCACCTTCCTGGTCTACTATTATATTTTAGTGTGTGGCTTCCATTCATCAGTCACCTTGTAATGTAGGAGGGCTGTTGGATCTCCAGCCATTTCATCCACATTCCAGGCAGGAACAGGGAGCGAGGGTAAGAGGGAGGGAGAGAGGGAAGGAGGGAGGGAGGGAGGGAGGGAGGGAGGGAGGGAGGGAGGGAGGGAGGGAGGGAGAGAGAGAGAGAGAGAGAGAGAGAGAGAGAGAGAGAGAGAGAGAGAAAGGCAAAAAGGGTATCTGCCAGCAGTTAAGAATCCTATAAAGAACTTTTCTGGATGCTGAAGCAATGACTTCAATTTACATTTTATCAACCTCCTCGAAGTTGCAAGACAGGCTGGGAAATGGAGTCTTTTAGCTGGGCATATTGCTGCCCCCAAATAAAACTGAGATTTTGTTCTTCAGAAACATGGGGACAGTAGATATTGGGTGTGTAACCACTAATCTCTGTGACACTTCTCTTTCTTGTTACAAAAGTTACTTGTGGGTTGGGGATCATGGATCTAGCACAGAATAGCTGGTGTGGCTTCTGAATCATAACATGTGACAAGAAGACAGCTCTCGTGTAACAAATAGATTTGACTTCAAAATCTAGCTTTGACTTCAAATCCAGGTGGCCATGGGTCAGATGGATTACCTTACTGGAGTCTCAGTTTACCTGTAAAATTGGATGATAATAATATGCCTACCTTACAGGTTTGAGGTAAAGATTCATGAAACCTGAATAAGTGACAGCGCTCTGAGCAGTTGGCCACATAGTGGACGCCCAACAACATTTGTTTCTCTGAACTTGATCCAGAGAGCTATTGCTCTGCCCCCCTGCAATGGGAGGTGATGCCAATACATGCCAGTGGTGACTTGTGTGACCCTTCTGATTACAGCAGGCCCTGCTTCAAGTGTTTTCCACTTGCTCTAGTGGGCAGAAGCATGAATTCTGGAGCCAGACCATCTGGGTTGAAAACTCAGCTTTGTAATTTACTAGCTATGTGCCCTTGGGCAAGTTATTTAACTTTCTTATCTGTAAAATGGGTATACTATTAGTACCTCCCTCATAGGATAATTAAGAGAATTGAGATGAATTAAGAGCATCTACTGTGGCATGCTCCCCTACTTCTACCTTTTGCCCTAGCAAGTGTGATCTTGATAACCAGGGCAAAGGCCTGGTCCCCAGGCTTGAGAAATTACACCTTGAATATGTAAAAACCAGGGATTTCTTCCCCCTTCCTCAACCCTCTGTTCCTTCGATGACACATGGTCACCTCTCTGGCCCTTCCTGTTTGCCAAGCCAACAAGTCCGGGTTCTCCATTCTGCTTAGTACCCATCCTGGGCTGTTTGGGGCTGCAGAGCCTGCCCCAAGAGTCAGTGCTCAGGCACAGAGCCCGGACCTTTGAAGGGGCAGCTGCCCTCCCCTCCACGTTCTGCAAAAACCATCGAGTGGAGATGCAGAAACTAACAGATACCACTTCCCCAATCCAAACCCACCTGCTCTACAAAGAAACGGGTGGAATTGCCAGGGTCAGGGACTAGTCATCTCCCCAAGGGAATATGGCCTCTGAGTCCCCTTCTGGGCCAAATTCCCCAGGTCAGGGCTGTGCAGCAGCGGGAATGTTCAGATTTTGAACAGCTGACCTTACCCGAGACCTTACCCAAGACTGGCAAATACCTTCTAACAGTTGTAACAAGTATGTTGCATAGAATGCATAGAAGTATCCTTTTGGTTCAAAGCTGTCCAGATTCTCTTGGTTAGGAAGCAGAAAGCAGCCTTCTCTCCCTAACATCAGGAACTGGAAGGAGGAGCATGCATTTGGATGGTGGGATGAAGGGAGTGGTCAGGGCACATGACCTCAAATGGATGAATACACCCTCAGAAGAAATGAGTCTGACAAGGAATACAGACCACCCAGGTCCACATGCTTGTGAAGAGTGAGGGAGGATGCAGGAGAGGGTAGAGTCCAGAAGACCAGCGTTCAAGCAGTGTTCTTCAAATGGGGTATTACACAGAACACAGAACCTTAGTGTTTTCTAAGCTGGAATGCCCTCCTTGTACACATGAGGAAACAGAGGACTTTTGGAGTTTATAGCTTGCCCAAGGCCCACAGTGGGCTTGGAGAGAATTTAGAGGGCTGAAATAAGAATTTGGGGACCCTGTCTGTAGTCCAGATCTCTGTCCCTTGTTGCAGCTGCCTTCCTCACCATCCACTCCCTCACCTCATCGTCCAGCAGTCCAGGTTCTGCTGTGCAGGGTTGCACTTCTAGATGTGCCTGTTATTTTTACAGCAGACTTCATTCGCCCAGAACTCTCATAGTGATTCACACTGTTGACAACCTTCTCCTCAAAACCCTCCTTCCTTGTCTTCCTGGTTTTTCTGGCCTGCCTCTTCTCCCACATTTCTGGTTAATCTGCTCTCCTTTGCAGACCCTCTTTCTCTGGTCCCTGAGCATGGCCCTTCCCCATGACTCTTCCCGTGAGGCCTAGTTCTCATTCTCTATTTCCTCTTCCCTATCCACTCATGCAGCTGCAGTTCCAAGGGTGACATCTGGCCATGTCGTAAGCCCCATCTTTCTCTTCTGAAAGGAATACACCCTCAGAAGAAATAAGTCTGACAAGGTGCCCAGGACAACCCATGGGCACCTCAAACTAAACATTTCCAAACTTTTGCTCACCATTTTCCTTACGCTGATGGCTTTTATTATATACAACCTATTTTTCACATCTTATATTGCCCTCCTCCAAGCTTAGGGCTCCAAGATTTTCACTGCAAGATTTTCTATCCTTGTTTCCCAAATTTAAGGATTTCCTGATCACAGTCATTCATTCACTCATTCAAATGCTTTCTGAGCATATTCTCTGTGCCACAGTTGGCTCCAAGTGCTGGAGGTTCTATGGAGAATAAGGTAGACTTGGATCCTGCCTCTAAGGGGCTTAGGTTGAATGGAGGAGACACAAGTTAAAATAAGTAATTGCATAAAAATATCTATGTAATTTTTACTAAATTACAGGGCTGCGACAGGGTATGATGGGTGGTGTGTGTGTGTGTGTGTGTGTGTGTGTGTGCGTGTGTGTGTCTAACCTGGTCTGGAGGGCAGAGAAGTCCTGGACATGGGGAATAGGTATACGGTATAGCAGGTAGCAACTTCGTCTCCTTTTTGGAATTACAGGCTTGTGGTAGGCAGAGTAATGACATCCTACGGCTCCCCCACCCCCCAAAGATGTCCACATCCTAATCCCTAGAGCCTGTGAATATATTATGTTATATGGCAAAAGAAAATTAAGGTTGTAGATGGTAATTTGCTAGTCAGCTGACCTTAAAATAGGGTGATTTTCCTGGATTGTCTGGGTGGGACCAATGCAATCTCTAGAGTTCTTAAAAGTGGAAGAGGGAGGCAGATGGAAGTGTCAGAGAGAGATGCGATGTCCCAGAACCAGGGTCAGAGAGATATTATGTTGTTGGCTTTGAAGATGAAGGGGATGGGCCACAAGCCAAGGAATGCTTGTATTCTATAGACATTGAAAAAGCAAAGAAATGGATTCTCCTCTAGAGACCCCAGAAGGGAAACCAACACTGCCAACCCTTGATTTTAGCCCATGCCACACATGTTGGATTTCTGAAATACAGAACAGTAAGATAATAAATTTGTGTTATTTTAAGCCACTAAATTTGTGATAATTTGTTACAGCAGCAGTAGAAAATGAATTCTCGGCCTCAACCCTGGCCTTTCCATTCTTAAATCCATTTCATTGATATCCACCTATGCCTAACCCTATCTTTTCCTCATCTCTGCTCCCCGGATCCATCCTCTGGATGCTGCATTGTTGAGGATCCAAGGGGCTAGTGCTACTGAGACCAGCTACAGAAGGAGGCACAGGGAGGAGGACAAGAGGCGGGGTGAGCGCAAGGGTTAAGCAAGAGGTCTAGCTCTGGACTCAGCCCATGTGGAACCCTGGGGAGCATTTACTTCCTATGGGAGTCTGAGCAAGATACAATATTTGGCTCGCTTCTTCAGCTCTAACATGGAGACAGTAATGGATGCTACTTCAAATGCGTAAAAGACGAAGATAACTATAGCACACATTTATCATATTGAGATGATCATTAATTTTCATGTGCCATCAGGAGACCTGGTCCAAGGAGTCACAGAAAGGTCACTGGAGAGTAATCAAGGGCAACGCCAAGCACCGAGGGCCAGGTGCCAAGGAAGGTGCCTCTTCCCCTTCCTGCCCCCTCCCTTTTCCTGCCGGGGCAGCGGCTCAGGGAGAAAGCCCCATGGGATGGGAAGATGGTTTGGCCAGCTGTACTCATAAACCCCTACCCCACCCCACTCCAGGTCACTGGGCTGGAGCAGACAGCTCAACCTTCCTCCCTTCCCTCTCAACACCTCTTCCACCTCGGGCTGTCCTTTGGTAGCAATAAGAACCGGCTGGTTTCACCCGGAGTGGAGCGCCCGTGGCGTGAAGCCCCAGCCTCCTCACTACCCTGAACGATGAGGGGAGCGGAGGCCGTGCGGGAGGCTGGCCGGCAGCCGGGACGGGGGTTCTCACTTCCCCTCCCCAACGGCCCCCGGTGCAGGTGCCGCCGGCTAAGCCCCGCAGGCGCAGGCGGGGCGGGCACTGTGGACACGCCCTCGCGGCGAGTCTTCCTTGACCGACGGGAGGAAGCGCCAGAGCGGCGGCTGGTGCTGCACGGAGCTGGCGTCCCCTCCGGCCCCGCACCCAGGGACGCGGCCGGTTCCCGGCTCCCGGCACCAGGCCCCGCGCACGCAGTGAGCCGGGCATGTGAGCTGCGTCCCGCGGCATGGCAGCCTCAGGTGCGTAGGCAGGGCGCCGGGTCCCTCTCGTGGCCTCCTCGCAGGCGCGCCCCTCTCTCTCTCCGCGCGCTCTCTCGGCCCCCCGCAGCCCTCCGAGCGCTGTCCGGCTCCCAACTCTGTCGGCTTCTTTGGCGCGGGATCTGTGTTCTTTCTGTTCTTTCTCCCAGTTCCCCTATTGGAAACTTACCACCTGACTTTCTCACATTCCCCTTCCAAGCGTGTTGCGCGATTCTCTGCAGCCCCTGCCTGACCCTCCTCTGTCCCTCTCTTCTAAGTGTCCTATTCTCCCTCCATCACTAGCCCACAGAGTTCCTGAGGGTCGTTTCCCCTGTTCTTCCAACTCTGTGAACCTAGAGTCCGAGTTGAAAGAAGGCGGTGAGCCGACTTGTTTGCGCCGGCGAAACAATCCTGGGACCGATAGGGGGCGCTCAGACAATCAGGTGGGGCTGGGAGTTCCGAGGCGTCCCTTGGGCCCATCTTCCTGATCCCGCTTCCTCTACCCATTCTGGGTTTTGTTTTTGGTCTAGAATTTCCATATTCCTATGGAAATTCTATTTAGGAACACCATTCCTTTAGCTCTACTTTTCCTATGTCCTTTACAGAACTTTGGGGAATGGGGGAGTCGTGGAGGCCACTGGGTCTCTACCCACCAAAAGGTGCCAGGCGGCTTTTCTGATTAGTCTTTGAGTTCCCTTCTTGGTTCATGGGTGTGTACACTTCGCGGATTACTCACTCATTGAGCTCCAGGGTGAACCATGCAATAATGATAACAGAGACGACTAATGAGCACTTACTATGCATGTTAACGAATAATATGCACCTAAATATGTTCTCAGTGGTAATGAGGACCCGCCTAGTCTCTCCTCTTGAGGAGTTTATAGTCTTGTGAAGGAAAGCGGTAACCAAACGGAATTACTAGATGAGCAGATTAGAGTTACCATGTTAGCAAATGGGTTTACTTGTGTTTTCCAGGCCCATCTTATGATGCTTTAGTAGAGATAACATGTGAAAACAGGATGTAAAAGCATCTTGAAAATAAAAAATAGTTGGCCAGAAGGTGCTGTTCTTGGATGATATGGGTAGATACTAGAATGAAGAGCCAGCTTTCCCTAGACCCCCTGAGGTCTAGCCTTATAGTTGTGCTTTGGAAGTAGGGGTGGAAAAGGCCAGTGGTGACAGTTCTATTAGATTTGGTGATACAGGCTCACTATTTAAGGGGAGTGGGAAGGTAGCCTTGTGGCCCTAGCTGGGCTCTCTGAAGGTTAGGAGAAGCTGCATTGTGAATAAGGAACCGCTGGTAATAATAAGTTCATTGTCCACACATTATGTTTGAAAGCCGAAGAAGAGTTATCTAGACAGAATTCATTCATTCTACAAATAATTATTGTATGCTTCCTGTTTGTAGGCACTGTCCTAGGTGTCAGGTGTATATTCTGTAAATGAAACAGACATAAGCCATGTCCCCATAGAGCGTATGGAGTAGTGGGGAAGGCAGGCAATACACTTAAGTAAGATACGTGGTATGAGAAATATGTGGAAAAACAATAGAAATGGGTAAAGAGGTTTGGGGTTATACTTTTTTTTTTTTGAAATTAGTTTCAGGTGTACAAAACAATGTCATTGTTAGACATTTCACCCCTCACAAAGTGATAACCCCCCTCCCCTGATCTATTGCCCCTCTGACATCGTATATCTCTATTTACAATTCCATCAACTCTCTTCCCTATGCTGTTCTCCATATCCCGTGACTATATATATATTACATTATAGTTGTCATATAATATTATTCAACTTCAGGTGTACAGTGCAGTGGTCAGGCAGGGGTTATACTTTTAAATGAGGCTGCTAGGTTAGGTTTCATGGAGAAAGGGACATTTGAGTAAAGACTGGGGAAGAGTTCTCCAGGTAGAGAAACAGTAAATAGGTGTGGTGGTGTGTTTAAGGAGCAGGTGAGTGGGGAGAAGAAGACGGTAAGGTGAGTGAAGCTCCCACCTCTTCTATGCCTGGTAACAGGCCCTGAGCTGTTAGGTCTGGGAAGCAGAAAAATGGGGGGATGGGGCGGGCATTGGGCAGAGGAGGCAGAGAAAACCCTCCTTTAGCGTCCTGTGTGCATGTCTTCAGTGGATGTGGCCAAGGAGGCTAGAGGGTGTGCTCCCACTCGCAGGGGGCCTCAAGCCCAGTGGCCAAACCTGGGGCTATTTATGGGCTCTGCTGTGGCTTCTGCAGGTCTGTAATGGTTAGAGCTGGGGTTTCTGGTGTCACTAGGTCTCCCTGAGGCCTGGAAGTACAGTGACCCATACTGGCAGGTCACAGTGGTGAGAGTATCTCTTGCCAAGATGCTATAGGTTCTGGAGTCATCAAGGCCACTCTTCCATGTGTTCTTCTCTTCTTCCTCCCTCTCCTCCTCCTCCTCGTCTTCTTCCTCTTTCTCTTCTTCCTTCTTCTTCTTTTAAACAGCTTTATTAGATATAATTCAGCCTATGGCCATACCACCCTGAACGCGCCCGATCTCATCTGATTGTGGAAGCTAAGCAGGGTCGGGCCTGGTTAGTATTTGGATGGGAGATATAATTCATATACCATCCAATTCACCCATTTAAAATGTACAATTCAGTGGTTTTTAGTATTTTCACACATATGCACAACCATCACCACAGTCAATTTTAGAACATTTTCATCACCTCAAAAAGAAACTTTGTATGCTTTAGCTCTCACCCTCTTAATCCCTCCTCCTCCTCAGCCCTAAGTTCTACTTTCTGTCTCTATAGATGTCCCTGCTCTGGACTTTTCATATGAATGGGGTCATGTCGTATGTGGTCTTTTATGACTGGCTTCTTTCATGTAACATAATACTTTCAAGGTTCACCAAGGTTGTAACATGTATCAGTCAGTACTTCATTCCTTTTTATGATTGAATCATGTGGTCTCCTTAAATTTCCTCCCACTGAAGGGTAATCATTAGTCTTTTATTTTTTGAAAGGCATATTTGCTTGTTGAAACCAAATCTTGACTCCCTGTCCTTGAAAAACCTTGAGAAGCAAGATAAAATGAAATGGAATCAGCCTATTCTGGAATATTCTCTAAGGCCCCTGATGGCATCTCTTGTATTTACACATGAGAGAGAGGAGAGGAAGGCCGTAAGTGACTTTCCCAAGTGGCCAAATCTGATTGGGTGAAGACTGGAATATTTTCCTCCATGTGTCAGCCTCCAGGTATTTGAAGAAAGCTCTCACACCTTTTCCTGCTCACTCTTTCTAAGGCTTCTCTTATCACCAGATCCTTCTGCGATCCCTGTACTTACAGGAAATTGGGGCTTGAAGGGACCTTTACTTTTTCGTGATATTAACTTCCATATGATCCTTGAGGTCCCTCAAGACTCCTTTCAAGTCTCTAAACTTGAAATCTTCAGAGTCTGGAAACTCCTCACACGAATTGTTTCCAGATCTCACCCTATCCTGGTCACCTCTATATCACATCCCTCTTCAGTATGCTGTTGGATTCAAACACGGGGCTCCAGGACAGACGAATGGTGTAGCAGCATCACCTACAGACTGAAGAAATGGTCTGGGTTAGGTACTTTGACCATCTCCCTGACACTTCCTCTTTGTTCTCTCCTTGGGTGGATTCCGAATCTCAGTCACTGTGTTTCTTACTACCACTGTCACCCCCTGGTGCCACCAGCCAGCCCATGCTCTGCTGTTATCCATTCCGTTCTCCTTCTATAGCCAGACCTGTTCTTTAAGCTCTCCAAGGACAAAGACCCTTCCTCATCTCTGTCTAGGATTTATGGACTCCTTGTTTGTTCACATATTTCATTTCTCTTCATAAGCAACCAAAAATGAGAGCATTGACTTGGTACATGTGAATAAATGACTTATGGTTAAAGGAAGGGAGTTATTCTGGAAGAAAGGTGTGTCCTCCACACGAGAGAGTTGCTGACAAAGCATTTAGTCCTGTGTTGTTACCCAGCACCTTATGGAGGGGCTTTAACTTCCACTGTGGACTTGTTTACAAGTTCCCCAGCTTTCAGTTTCAGCAACAGAGTGAAATTCGGGAAGGTGAGAGATTTTTGTTGATCTCATTTACATTGAGGCAAAATTTGCTTAGATTTTGTAGATTGGTCTGGAGCCACTCTGCAAGTTGGTGAACAAGTAGGTTGTGATATTAACTAATTTGAGGCACTAACCACTTCCTTCTCAAGTACTTTTGCTTAAAGGGAGGCCAAACTTAACACTAAAACCCCAGGAATGAGATGTTTTAAGTATGTTTTCCATATAGAAGAAACTAATCCCATAGGTGCTTTTTATTTAAGTTGTATATTTAAACTTTTAGTTTAGAAGTTTTAGATTTATAGAAAAACTAAGAAGTTAACAGAGCGTTCTCATGTACTCCACACCCAGTTTCCCTGTTATTAACATTTAAACTTTCCTTGACTAGAGGTCTTTAATGACAGATATTGCGATGTGTTGTTAACAGAGAAGCAGGAAAAGGTGAGGCAGGATCCAGGGTGAGATGAATACTTAATCCAGTGGCCCAGAATTTGTCAATCTTAAAACTGTTTTGCCTTTGGTTCACTGTCTCCTCATAAAAGTCAGGGCAGTGTCAAGTCACTGCTTTCCTGCTAAGGCCGTCCGTGCTCTAAGACCCAAGCTGCTTTAAGGGCACTTCTGCTCTAGGAAATCCTCTTCCCTTTTCTTCATTTCTTTGAAATCACTTGTCAGTCCTATTGAAAACACAACTGACAGCTTCTTTATCAGCAATGTATGGGACCTTTTGAGATGTTATTCTCCTAACCCATTTGTTCAATAGTTTCAGTCCTGGCTCTGTGACTAATTACTGAATTTGAAATTAAGTAATTCCCTTCATCTTCATAGCTGAAGTGTTTCTTTTATCTGTCAATGAGGCATTTGGGCCAAGTGATTCCCCAAAAGCCCCTTTTAACTCAATACTTTTCTGAGGGTTTTGACTCTGTTTCTGGCATTTGTACTTTATTAGAGGAAGAAGAAAGCCTGTGTTGCGGACCAGGTGTGGTAAGGGACACCTTACGAATGGTATTGTATAGGTTAAAGCATTCATTCAACCACGCTTACCATTCACATTAATGCGTTGTTTGTAATAATGTGAGGATAATGGCGTCAGCTACCAGTTATTGAGGGTACTACATGCCATGTGCTATACTTAGCACTTTACATGGAATATCGAACTTAATGCTTACAGAACACCGATAAATATCGCTGTTATATTTCCATCTGCAGATAAGTAAACTGAGGTTTAGAATATTTAACTTGCCCAATGTTACACAGCTAATACTTTGCAGAGCCAAGATGCTAACTCTGGCTGCTGATTCCGTACGTGTGCTTGTCACCACTGGATTTGGGAAAGAACCAGGTTCTGGGGCCAAACTGTCTGAGTTCAAATTCTGATTCTGCCACACCTCAGTTTTCTCATCTTTAAAATGGGGCTAATAGTAGTACCTACCTTAGAAGGTCACCGTGATGATTAAATGAGTTTATTAGGCAATGTGCTTGGAAGAGTGTCGGGAACATAGTAAGCTCTATATAAGTGCTTGCCGTCGTCGTCCTCATCATCGTCATCCTGTACTGCACTAGCTGTGGGGGGAAGAGTATGCCAGCAGAAGCAATAACTGATGCAAACATCTGAAACGGCATTGTATGTCTGGGCAAAGACAGAGAGTCTGGTATGGTTGTAACACCAACTGTAAATGGGGAAAGAGGTCAGACAGGTATGCTGGAGGCAGACCCTGAATGATTGTGGGTGCCCAGCTCCTCATTTGGATCGCATATCTTGCAGGTGATGGGGCACCCTCGAAGGAGCAGCATGTTAACATGCTTCCGTGCCTTGTTTCTTGCTCAGGGGTGCCCCGACGATGTGACATCCTCCTCTTCTACAGCCCGGATGCTGAGGAATGGTGCCAGTACCTCCAGGACCTTTTCCTGTCCAGTCGGCAGGTCCGCAGCCAGAAGACGCTGACTTATAGGCTGGGCCCCCGGACCTCCTTCTCAGCTGAGGACCTGAGCTTCTTTCTCAGCACGCGCTGCATTGTGGTGCTGTTATCTGCAGAGCTGGTGCAGCACTTCTGCCAGCCGGCCCTGCTCCCCCTGCTGCAGAGAGCCTTCCACCCTCCACACCGCATGGTGCGGCTGCTTTGCGGGGTACAGGACAGTGAGGAGTTCCTGGACTTCTTTCCAGATTGGGCGCACTGGCAGGAGCTCACCTGTGATGACGAGCCTGAGACTTACGTGGCAGCTGTGAAGAAGGCCATTTCTGAAGGTAAGGGCCTTTTCTGAAGTAAAGATAAGCAGGTCCTAGAAAAATGACTAACCCAGGCCCCAGGCGTTTCAGGTGAGACACTGTCGCATCAGCAATCGGCATTTATATTACAAAAGGAACCTGGATTTCACTATGTTAAGAGCCCCAGTCATATTTATTGGTTTAGAGCTGCCTATTACTCGGATGGGATAGGGATAGGATAGGTCTCCTGGGCTACAGGAGAGGAAAACGACACTTTCTCTTAGTTCTGTGCTAGGATAAAAGCCTTTCTAGAATTTTCCACACTTTGGAAGACACAGGACACAGGTTCTAGCCTGGAGGGCTGTGGGGCTGGGAGGCTGAAACTTAGTTTGGTAGGGGTATGAGGAACACAACTGCCAGTCTTCCTGCTTTCTAACCACCCCCATTTATCATCACATGACCTCAAGATTTTTGTTGGAAAGTTGTCACTTTTGGATAACATGGTTCTAGAGAAACCCCTCTATTTCCCGCCAGCCTACTTTGTCTTTTGCTCTACTTCTCCTTTTAAAGTGGGAAAATTCCAATCCTCTCTGCCAGGGCTAATGACTTCCAGTGGCCCCAGGAAGTGTGACATAAACTCTGATTAACAGCAACGGAAAATGTGCTCTTGGATGGATGCGTGTCACAGCTTTTCTTCATCTTTTTGTTTTCTATTTTTGTTTCACTGTGGACTATAGCAGACTATGTTTTTATTCTTCTGTTCTCTTGCCATTTAAGATCTTATATACCTGACGCCAACAAAGAAGCCTGGAAAATTATGGGGCGATACTCTGTTATCCCTGGTGTGATTTGGGCATTAATTTGGTTCATCTCCCCTGTCTCATTTAATGAATTGAATCAAGAATTCACAAGTTTTTAGTGACCTTGAAAAGCTAACATAGCTTCTTAGATGCTTTATCTCAGGAACAGGCTTCTTTAAACCAGCAAATATGACCATGTCTTATAACATAGTGGGATCCCAGCTCATTTTGTAATATAAATGACTAGTGTTAGCATAAAGGCTCTCACCTGAAATGCTTGGGACCTGGGTTACTAATTTTTCTGCGGTTTGTTTATTTTTATTTCCAAAGGACACAACGGTAGAAAAAGCACATAATTCATACTTGCATGATCGCACTCCATTGCTTTGAGGGGGTTGTGATCTGCCCAAATTTACAAAGAACTGAGACATAACTGATTGTTTCTGTGGATTAGCTTATGTCACTGCAACAGTCCATTATGACCTTGTGGGAAGGCCACTTTGACCCACCAACCAATTATTCAGAGCTCCATGGATGAATTGTCACTGTATTGGCATCTCATGCTGTATGCTCTAACAGATGATTGTTTGGAATATTACAGTGGTGTTATTTTAAAAAATAGATGGTAAAAAGCAGTTTTAAAATATTGTTTTTGTTTGGATACTTCCAATGTTTAGACGCCTGGATAAATTGATCGCCTATAATATTTTACTTTTTACTAACAACTGTGGCTCAGTATGTTATGAGCCTTTAGTTTCAAGTGTTTCAGAAAGAATGAAGTGTTTCACAGTGGTATTTCTGTTCTGAGAGCAAATAACTGCTCATCAGAAAGAGATTATTTTAATGGGAGATTAAAATAAGCCGCTTAGTGGAAAAAATCTCTGGAGTTCAGAATCAGTGGATATGTAGGAACAAAATGGAATTCTAGGAAAGTGGGGAGGAGGAAAGGACGGTTTATGGCTCCAGTAAAACTTTCTTATCTGGTATTAGACTTGTGTGTTTTGGGATTTGAGGTCTCTGTGTGCAGCAGGATGGCTTGGGTTTGCTTTTGGAGTGTCTGTAGCCATTGCCTTTGGGCCCAGTAATGTGGTGCTATAGCTCTGATTTTTATGCTGGACAAGCTTTCTTAACAAATTTAAGATTCAGAGTCTGGCAGTGTAGCAACAAGAACATTCAACAGCGGTAGGGACACTCTATGGCCTGGCTTTGCTGCTGACTACGTGCCCGATATTGGGCAAGTCACTTAGCTTCTTTGGGTTTCAGTTTTCTTCTCTGTAAGGGGAAGAATTAGACTTAATCCAAGACGCTTTTCTGGGGCTAATAATCTCTGACTCCCCTAGGCCAGAGGGTCTCACACATTTTTGAGGCACTCCCTTCTTGCCCATTTTCATACCACCTTTGACTCCCAGGAAGCTTCCGGCTAAGTGTTGAAGGACAGTACTATCCCTATACTAGGTATGTTTTTGGTTACATTCTCTGTAACCGGTGATAGTGTATTAATACTCCTCTTGTGCACATGAGGTTTTCCTAAAGTACCTCAAAATAAAAGCAAATAAAAATGCCATACACCCCACTACTACAAGCTGCCCCAGGCCCATGAGAAACAAATACATGAAATACATGAAACGTGTTTTTGACTTTCTGTGTTTTAAAGAAAAAAAATCCCAGCGGGAAATGTCCTGGAATATTGATAGTGGGGATGAACTAATGGAAGCGATGATTGTAGGGCTATTGAAAGTTCCAGGGAGACAAATTTCAGGAAGTGGCCTTTGGAGGAGGTGACTTCCACATCCCTGGAAGTGTGTGAGCCAGAGACTGGTGTTCAGCTTTGGAACTAGGATGGGATCACGTGACCTTCACAGCCTTTTGGTTGTAAAATTCCCTTACGTGAAGTTCCTCCTTTTCACCAGGAACACATTTCTATTTGGAATTCAGTCTTCTTTCTTCACCAGGTCTCCCTGAGGTTTCTAATTCAAAACTGAAGACACGTTGGTCGTGTCTCTGTTATGACCCCCGCGGAAATTAGCAGGGAAAATGCCTCAATTCATAATCTATGTAACCCCTGAAAATGTGAGAGCTCCCAGCATATTTAGTTATGTAGTTTTTCTTTGAAATATTTTGTGAAAATTCACGACTACTTAATGAGATATTTACTGAGACCATGTAAAATTCAGGCTAACTTTTAGACCATTTAAAATTTACAATAAGGCTTACAGATCCAAAGCTTTAGTGACTAGAGCTGGTAATGGCGGTAATTATTCCGGACACTTAACTGTGGTTACAGGTCGGCAGTTACACTTTCTCTTGCTCCCCGTTATCTAAATAAGTACTTCTCAAGCTTGACTGTGTTCTTGAAGCCCTGGGGATCTTGTCAATATGCATATCCTGATTCTGTAGGTCTGAGTGGGGCCCAGGGTTTTGCATTTCTAACAAACAACCCAGGTGATGCTGCTGCTGGGACCCACTGAGTAGTGAGCAGGGGTCTAAGCCCCCCTTCCTTTGTCAGGTCAGCGGCCACGTACCTCTGTTGTGCATGGACCATTTTCTGAAATCTTCACTTTTCTGGAAATGGAGGCACCATCACATCAGGGTGACTCCTGGACACCCAGGAGTTTATGTATAAAATTCGACCAGTGTTTGGTGCTTAGGCCAACAGACTCAGGGTAGAGCTCCCCACTTCTCTTCCTACGTCCCTGCTCACAGATTCCATGTGCTAGCTCTGGCAACTTTTAATCTCTTAGTTTTCCAGATGTGGTCCTGATATTAGAGAGGGGGTATACTTTCATCACAATCCCTAAGGCTTCTTTGTTTATTAGGTACGTTGATCATAATTGCTATTCCACTAAAAATGTTTTGGAGGTTTTATTTCCCATCCACCCCTGTCCAAATTTGTCAGCTACCTTAAAATTGAGCAGATATTTTAATTAGAGTCTTCAGTGTGTTGGAGCAGCTAGTTTGTTTTCCAAGAGTTTCATCTGTGAAATGATGGGGTTGGACCAGATGATTTGGAAGGCTGCTTCCAGCCCCCAGCACTGTAATATATCATTATAAGTTTTCTGAGAAGGCAAATTACCCAGAACCTTTTAACTGATTCAGCTGAGTTCCAAAATGTCTGCAGTTGATCTATACCCAGTACATAGAAAACTGTACTATTGTTCAAAAATTTTTGGACTTGTTGGGTGATTGCTTTAAAAGAAGGAAGTGAGAAAAACCCAGTTACAGTACAGAAATTATTTCCTCTTTACTGGAGTTCTATTCTTTGCTGCAAATCTCGCAGCAATACAGAAATAGATTCTGTTAGTCTATGTGGGAAAGGACTTAGTGGGTAATACTGAGTTTTATTTCAGAAGTTCTCATAACTGTGTGTGTGTGTGTGTGTGTGTGTGTGTGTGTGTGCGCGCCCGCGTTTGTGTATGTTGAGGGGGTAGGTAAGCACTAAACCTAATTCTCCTAATATTATTTAGCATTACACTAGAGATCTTGTCTGCATCTTTATATGAATTATTTTCTCTTTGCCTCCCCATCGTTCCTCATGTCCTTTGTGTTTCAGAAGTTCTGATGGTATCCCATAATGTATTTTGCCTTATGTTCCTATGGGGAAAATTTAAACGGATATGCCCTTATCTGGCCTTCCTTTGTTGCTATTCATGTTCTAATCTGAATGTTAAACTGGAGTTTAAGAAAAACAATTGAGATATTTAAAAATGCTTTCAGCCAATCAAATAGATTCCAAAATTTCCTAAATCTAAAAAGGAACATTTTTCCCCCCTGAAATAAAGTAATATATGTACATTATAATGTTAAAGAAAATGAAAAAATACCTTTAGGTAATTTCAAATTTTTCCTATATAAACAATGTTGCAATAAATCTCCATGACACATTGTGCCTAAATCTTTGTAACTATCTGTTGATTCCCTCCCAACCACATCTCTCTGTAGCCTTCCAGAGACAGGGTTGTAAGCTTGCTCTGTGCATCTCTCCACTCTCCCCATGTAATCTGAACTCACGGCCCCCCCTTACTGCAGTTTTCTGTTGTTGCAGTTTATTTTTTTCTTCCCCTTTATGCCTAATTAAGTCAATTATTTACATTTGTGGTGTCTCTTGCAAAGATCTTCATCACACGGAGAACTACCTTCACCCGTCCTTCTCCTCATGGAGAGAGCTAATCGATGAATGCTTTTATCACAGTTGCTGTGTGTAATGCATTTGGGTCCTTTCTGTGTATTTATCGTCCCCCCCAACCCTGAGTAGGTAGGTGGTTTTACCGCCATTCCACAGATGAGAAAACTGAGGTTCAGAGGGATTAAATGACTTGCTTAAGGATTGGGAGCAGCTCACTTCGGAACCTAGGGTCTTTAGACTCTAGAATGCTCTCCACTTCGCTTTGCTTTCCTCTAAGTCTCCTTTCCCCACTCTCCTCTTCCTCACCGAGACGAGAAGGATGAAGAGACTTTACGGAAGAGAAAGGTTCAGGGACAATAAAGCGTCCCTGAGTCGTCTAGACCACAGGTTCCCAAGTCAAGCTGGGCACTGGCATTGTCTCTGCACTTTGTCAAAACACAGGTGCCTGGGTCTCACTCCAGACCTACTGAACCAGAATTTCAGGGGGTTGGTTCCGGGAATATGAACTTCAAACCCGCCCCCTGCAGTTGGTTCTGCTCCGTGCCTGCTGCCCTGTCCCTTGGTGTTCTGGTTGGATGAGCCGGCTGCAGCCCAGGCCCTGGGAGCTGTTTCGATACAGGTCACGGGGCCCTGGTTGCAAGGGCTCAGAGCCTGGCCATGGCACAACAGGCGTCTACGTCACAGGCAGCAGCTCTTAGAGTGGGGGAGAGTCGGATCCTCACAGCAAAAGGGAAGTCACTGCATCCTCCTTGCTGTTCTTGATGTGGTGGCCTCGCTGATGGTAAGTCATTGACCTCTGGGGCTTCTGTGGTGCCTTGCAGAGAATGAGGGGAGAATCTGACCTTGGGCCTCTTGAAATGGACTATTTTTGTTTTGCTGTCCTCCAGTTTGTGGCTATGGGTTGTTGGGTCTGCTCTTTCTCTGCTGTGGGTTAGTCTGCAGTCAGCAACTCAAGGCTCCTCCTTAAAGGCCCCGGCGGAAGGATACTTTCTTCATATTCTCTTCCCTTTTGAAATGATCTTTGATTTGGGGGAAGAAGATGCCCAGCTGAGAGTGCAGTCCATCCCGGTGTCACTAAAAAGCTACAGCCTGTCCAAGGATCCTTTGGATTTCCCTTGCCAGGTACCCTGACCGCCTGGTGAAATAAGCTACATTCACTCTCCTAGCTGTGCCTGAAACAGTTAACAAGGACTGATGCCCATGATAGATTTTTGTGCCCATGGAACTTTCCCCCTGAGGCCTCAGAGTCCCCCAGGATTAAGAATTTTCCACAAAGCTGTGAGCCCCAGGTGGCTAAGTGAAATTGGCCACCCTGCTGCTTCATCAGGCACCCAGAGACAGCATTCTCCTCCCAGTTGGTTAGAGTTTCTGTGGAAAGTATCTGTGATTCCCTTTGTCAGCTGTGGTTGGTGAGACACGGTGAAAAGGGAGTGATGAATGCTGGAAGTTTCCATTAGTGTGAAAATCTCAAGTTTGCACCTGTCTTGATTTAAATTTTCTAACGCGTGCTGGAAATATCAGATATAGGAATTTTTATCAGTTAGTTTCTTACCTGTTTTTTCAGTATTTTTTGCATCTGTCTTCTCCTGGGGCTATTGCTAGAGAGATTACTTTACTAGAACTTAGGAGGAAACTGACATCGGTTATACCATTTCAGAGCCCTTTTATCAACATTCTTTCATTTGGTCCATGCAATTTTCCTATAAGGCAGATATTATCTCCATCTTAAAGAGGAGGAAAACAAGGCCTACGCAAGTTCACTGACTTGCCCAAGGTCACACAGCTGCTTTTTCAGGAGAGCTAGGATCAGGGCCAGGGCCTCCTACCTTGTAGTCCGAGGCTTAGTTATTGCCTTATCTGGATACCACAGCTGGCCTTTCATCTGATACATATTTATTGGCCATTTGCTGTTCTCCAGGCCCTGTGCTAGTTGCTGTGTTAGAGCAGGGAACGATGGTTATGGTCACTGCTGTAACGGTATCTGCATTCCAGACCAGTGCTATCCAAAAGATGTGTAACGGGAGCCACCTGTGACATTTAAAGTTTTCTAGTGGCCGCAGTAAAAAAGAAAATAGAAACAGATGAATTAATTTTTAATAAGATGGTATGTGTAACCCAATATTTCTAAAATAGTCTCATTTCAATATATAATCAAAATAAAAATTATTAACGAGATAGTTTACATCCTTTTAAAAAATACGAAGTCTTTAAAATCTGGTTTCTGTTTTACACATACAGAAGACATTTCAAATGTTTAGTAGCCACGGGTGGCCAGTGTCTACGCTATTGTACAGTGTAGACCAAGAGGGATGCTTACTTTTCAGAGAATCGGGGCCCTATCAACTAATATTGTAATATATTAAATGTCATAATGTGTTAAAATAAAACATTCATTCATTTGGTCAATTAGTCATTCAGAAAGGCCTGAATGAGCACCGACACGCTGCCGATCTGTGTGTAACACCTCTTTATCTTTTTCTTTCCTTTCCTCACTAATCTCTTTCCTGCTTTCATCCCTATTCTTCCGCTTTCTTTGTCCCTTTCTATATTTTGTCAGCTGTTTAGCTATGCTCCTGGGGTCTAGAAATCCAGTATCATGTAAGACAAAATTAGCTTTGATTAACAACAGGGTTTCTGTCCTTGAAATGACCAGTTTATCATCTGAGCGAGTGAGACTGACCTCCTGGCAGCCTGTGTGAAGGCAGACGCAAACCAGGGTGCCCATAGCACAGATACACATTTAAAGTTAGGAATATGCTGGTATGTATATGTGTATGTACATGTATATATGTGTGTGTGCGTGTGTGTGTATAACTTTTTTTTGGAAGGATATATAAGAAAGTGTTGCTAGTAGTTGCTTTTGGGTGAATGGAGGACATTTTGAACTTTTTTGTTTTAGACATTTCCCCACTGTTTTAATTTTTCTACTGCATCCATGTTTTACTTTCAGTTAAGAATTTTAGAAGAGAAAAATGATTGCGTGGTGGGGATTTTATGGATTGAGAGGAAGTAGGTGGGCTTGTACCCAGCTCATCTAAATAAGTTGAGCTTCAGGTTAAGTTCTTTTGTACACACTTCTTAACCTTTTTCTCAGCTTCATTAGCTTGCTCTTCTGGATAAGGGGAAGCGACCCGGGATCGGTGTGTGTTTGCTGTAACGTCCATACCGTCACTCACTGGGTGTGGGCTAAAGAGGGAACAGCTACTTATCTTTGAGTCATATTTTTACTCTGGTTAAATCAAATTTGGATTGTTGCCTTTTTAGGTTACTACAATCTTTATGACGAGAAGTAGGAGAATATGAATGTATAGTTACGAACTCTGACACTAATTGGTTTTCCCACCTTGCGCAAGTTACTTGGCCACCCTGGGTCCCTTCTTGCCCTTTTTTAAATGCTAGGAAGAGCACAAGTTGACATCGCAAACCTTTACAGTCATGAAATTCCATGATTTTAACTCTGTGTGATTTTATATATCTTACATTGCATTACTAGGTCTCAATCTGATATTTTTCAAAATCTCATCAAGGTGTAGTATATTATTTCCGCTAACAAGTTATCTTTCACAACAGAATTTTAAATAGAACCACAGTAATAGCTTTCTGTTTATGGGCATTAGCCCAAGTTCAGTCTTAGGAGAATATAACGTGATGCTGTTATCTGTGTGAGAATGAAAGAATGCATGTATTTAACATTTTACATATACTGTTTGTTGTGGTCTACACATAGATTTATGAATGTGGGTTCACAGGAAGGTAATGGGGTCTGGGGAAATGGGGGCAAATATGCATGACAGAATAGGTCTGTTAATTTCCCTGTTATTACAGGATGTTTTGACAGCTTTTCAGTTTAGTTTCCAGCACTATTCACATGACTGAGAGTGTGTCTGAGATGGAAAAGGAAATAGGATGATTTATGCTGTAAATGACTCTTTGTCTGCCCGTTGGAGAAATTATTGAAACCACAATAGGCTTGTCATATGGACTTCTGACCATAAAACTTCCTAATTTAGCCAGTTTGGTAAAATTTAGACACAAACAGTGGTCAGTTGGTTTTCCAAGACACAGAAAAATGAACAAAATCAGTAATTGATAAAATTGTCTTTTCTGTGAGAAAAAAAAACACATTTGAAAATGATTTCATTTTCACTGTGTTGATATTTTTAAAGAAAATACTGGTCTCTAGTGACAATGTTTTATGTGTGGTAGGTGTCCAGTAAATGGTGGATGGATGGAAAACTGGATGGGTGGGTGCATCCATGGATTGCTGTCCATTTCATTTATACCTGAGCCCATTTTGAGTGTCCCATTTGGAGAAAAAGATGTTCTTCCCATGAGCATCCTTCTTTGGGCCATTTGGATTGTCAGTTGTTTCCATGGAGCAGGTTTGTCTTGTGGTCACATAGTCAGGATGTGACGAAACAGAAACTCCTCTGGTTGATTCAGAGCAAGACAGGGTCCATGGAGTGCATCTTTTTTTTCTTCACTATGTCAATACTTAAAGATGTACCAGATACGACAACCTAGCCCACAAAGGAATCAGTTATGCCACTACAGAAGCTAGTTAACAACTGGACTCGTTAACTCCATGGGTATGTGTGAGTCTGTTAGGAACAGAGGTTATACTGGGCATGTCCTTTTTGAAGGAGAGCATTGAAGTGAAAAAATCTGTAGAGTTTAGAGGAGACCTCTTGAATTGGCTTAGTCTGTTCAGGAATTCCTTGGTACTTTTGTTTTTTCTTCTGGGTTTATGCCTTCTCCATATGTGTATCTTCCCTGTTCCTCTTACAAGGTTAGACCCATACTAGGTTCTTATTTAAAAGAATGCTGGTTGAACGTGTGTATTTTGTCTGTCAAATTGCCAGTTTCACAGAGTGCTGGCTTTCTCTCCATCATCTGATAACACAGGAAATAGAGGGGAGGCTGATGATGAAATGAAAATGCTCTACTTTTAAACTGGACTAAAATAAGTTTCCTTTTGCATATACAGCTCATGTTTGAGGCTGCAGCTATGGTTAAAAGTTTGCAGTAAGACTGACAGCCATCAAAACTAGCAGATAGAAGAATGTTAACATTAGCTGTTGACTAAATGTTTTTTTGAACATGTAAAATGTGGGAAAACATTTCTGTGGCAGAATATGACATTAAGCATTCCAAACAGTGCCCACCTGTTACTTGTTCTGAAACAGAGTCCCCCTTTCATTTTCTAAAACTTTTTTAACATCTTTTCTCAATGACTTGGTTTGTTGCCAGAGAAGGTCTCTGACTGTGATGCATTTTTGTGTTAAAAATTTTTCAGGAAATATGTAATGTCAAAATACTCGTACAGTAATTCAGCAGCCTAAATGTTTATTTTTATCTTGTCACTGAATTCAAAGTCCCATAGGTTATAGAAACCCTTTAACATCCCTGCCACGGTCCAGGCTGTTCATGTGATAGAAGTTGCCCACACTCTGGAAACAATCTAGCTTTAGAGTTTCTCGTGGGGAAACAGATACAGGGAGCCACTGAGTCCACAAGATGGAAATATAGAATATTAACATTAGGAAAGGAGTCTTCAGAATCATCTGGCCCAACCCCTTTAGATTAAAATGAACAAGGTAGGACCCAGATGGGTTAGAGAATTTGTCCTGTGTTACACAGTTAGTGGCAGAGATGAGACCATTAATTCATGTTTACATTAAACAAACATTTACTGCGTTTATGGAGTGTTTGCCAGGCTGGCACTCTGCAAGGTCCTGGGAATACTTAACGAAAACGCCTCACTCAATTGCTCTTGGAGCTTACCATTCTAGAAGGAGAGGGCCATGACACAGCCAGTTATCCCGTTAATTACTTAAGGGGCAGGTGTGTCCAATGTTACGAAGCAGAAGTCCAGGAGTTCTGTTTCAATAATAAAGGGGACTTGAGATATCCTGAGGGCCCCTTGGATAGTTCCTTACTACATCCATGAAGGAAAGAGTTTCCTGAGCATACATCTGGAAGAAGAGAAGAAAAGGCATGGCTTGCAGTTACGGCACATACTATGCACAGGATTATCTAATGGTAACATAGAGCGCAGGTTAACCATGGCTTTCAGGCAGGGCACTCATTTTCTCAAAGCAGTGATTTGGACTGTCTGAAAATTTACAGTAGCTTTATTCAAGCACTCAGTTTTACAATGAGCGTTTTGCTTCTTAAGTTTGTAGACAGTAGTGATGTGGAGATGTATACATTAATATGTTCTCACACTTTGGAAGTTTGACATTCTATTTAATCTAAATGTGTGATGGCTGGAAGGATGGGCTACAGATAAGTTGAAAATTAATAAGGATCAATAAAAATCCTGCTCAGGATCCAAAAAAAAAAAAAAAAAAAAAAAAAATCAAACAGCTGTACAAGAACAGGATGAAAGGATATATATTTTAAGAGTAGCATTTGTAAGAAGATTTGGTGGTTTTAGTTGAAGGCAAGTTAAACATGGTCAACAGAGCAATGTCACCTCGAAAACAATTGAATGCCACATGGTTTATGAACAAAAGTATTAGAGTCAGAGAAGGGGCTCCTCCTCTATCCTGCACTGGTCAGCTTAGGGGGAGAAGTGTTCACTACTTCAATGGGAGACACATACAGATATCCGTCTATCCAGCCATCCGTCCATCCATCCACTCATCATCCATCTCGTCATTTGTCCATCCACTCATCCATTCCCGCACTCAGTTTTGTTTATTGTCCCTTCAATAGAATGTAAGCCTCAGGAGAGTGGGGATTTTTTTCACTGCTGTATTTCCAGTGCCTAGAACACAGCTTCATACATAGTTGGCTCTTTAATAAATTGTTGAATGACTGAATGGAGTGACTGGGAATTTGAAATCTGTCAGATGATGAATATTTAAAGGAGATAAGCTTATTGTGGAGAAAAGACATTTCACTGGAACCATGGAAACTGTCGTCAGAGTGTCGGAGTGTTGAAGACGTGTCACGTGGAGAAGCAGAGGAGCGGGGCTTTTCTCTTTCTGTGTAGACAGGGCAAGGAGCAGTGGGTGAAAGTGGCAACAATGGCAACAGTGGCAATAACTCAAATTTAGGACACCCTCACAATCCAAAGACAACTAATCCTGGGAAAAATTTTATTGTGTTTTGATTTTGAGAAGTAAAACTAAAAGTTAAGTAAATTTATTTGATCATATTAACACAGTTTTGATTATAATTTCAGCTGTATGCTAAATCTTAAACCACACAAAGACTGAATCAGCTGCTGCTAGGTTTTATGCAAGAAGGGTTGAGTACATTTACTAACACAGTTTTATGCTAGTACAAGATAACATTCCTTAGTTCACATTTGACTTTTTAAAAATGGCTGTATTGAAATACAATTCACACCACATTTGACTTTTACAGTTTTCAAGACCTCCTCCCAATCATCACGCATTCCTATCATTTGCTTTTGATTATCAGGTAATGTCCTTGTGAACTTTCTCCTGTTCACTTGATAGCTTCTCCAATAGACTGTGGCTTTACTTGTGATTCAGCTTTCCAACATCACTGTCATCAGCTTCATAAAATGCTGCATCTTTTGCAAAATCTAGAATTACCCCATATAACCAAATCGTATTGCATTTGTAGTTTATTGTGGAGAAATCCTAAATTTGGAGAGCACAAACAATAAAAATGTGACTTTATGGATGAGAATGGAGACTAAGATTAAGCAAGCAGAGGTGTTTAAGTGAGGACCAGTCAACGAGCATTTTGTCAGTAAACACTTTTATGTTATCAAATATTTAGCTTCCCTATGTTACCACAATTATAGACATGTGAAATAGGTGTACTCAGAAAACGATAAGGCTGTCAGAATCAGAAGCTACTAATGTGGGTTCAGAGACCCAACTTTCATTCCACCAAGCAGAGAACTGAGGAATATCTTGGCACATCTGTAACCCATTGCATTTGACAGACCCATTGCAAAGCTTTGCCACAGATGATGGAATCTTGATCAAAACAATCTCGACAGGCTGGAACACTGACCCCAATCCAACATATAACATTTAACAAGGTTAAGTGTTTATTTGCAATTAGGTCCCAAACCTCTCCCCTCCCCCAACAAAACAAAACAAAACAAAACAAGTAGAACTATATAATTATGGCACAGCAAAGGAAAAGTCTTGGCTTCCACGGTTTACACGAAAAAGAGCTGAGATTTTGAGGTGACTGTATGAATCACTAAGGTGGCATGACTGCTCTAACATACAGTCTTGAGCTGCCCTTCTGAGCAGTGGCCATACTGGAAGAAATGACAGCCCTTCTTGTATTATACACAGGCTCTAGTTACCCATCTGGGGTAGCAGTTGGCGGGTTAGGGGAGTGGAGTTAGGTTGGGATGGATGAGGGGGAACAGATAACCCAGAGCTATTTCCATTTGAGGCCCGCTTAGAAAGGTGAGTGTATTACTCTAGACTTGTTTGTTTGTGAGGAGAGAACGCCAACTTGGGCAAAAGAGGAATTAAACTATGGGAAGGGCAGGAGTGTAGTTGGTCCTCAGAGATAACCTGGAACTAAGGACTTGAACTCCACAGTTTACTTCTCTATGTCTCCTTTCTGTCTCTCTGCATGTGGGTGCCAGGCTCTGGTGAGTCATCTCCAGGAAGGGGAATTACAGCCCTCAGGAGCTGTCATACCTCACTCCTTCCAATGCCAACTCCAAAAGAGGAATTGATTGATACTATTCTCTCCAATCCAAAATTTAAAATTCCCAGGGTAGGGTCTGTTTAATTGAACTTGGGTCAAGTACCCAATCTAGGCCAATTCATTGTGGTCATGGAGTTGGAGGACTATGAATGGCCACTATTGATAGCCTGGGGTGTGAAGTGAGATTTCTAAAAACTTGGCAGCTTCCATTCAAACTACTTGGTGAGAGTAGAGGGATGAAGAATTCTCCCGAAGGGGGACTGCTGTTTTGTTCCTGTCAAGCAATGCCAAGATAACTGCCATAATGAGGGGTCTGGAAACATGCCTTTGCCGGATGAATAGAGGAAATCACCAGAGGGTGTTTAGTCTAGAATTGCAGAATTTGGGGGTAAAGTGGAACTGAGGCTCAGCATTGGTGTGACTCCCAAGGATACTCAGCTGGTTGGAGACGAAAGCCCAGGTCTCGAACTGTGAACTCAGAGTGTCAGCCACTATGCTTGATTGTCTTTCTAAAGAACTACTAAGGAAAGACTTAATAATTGCCTTCAAACATTTGAAGGATTCTTATGGAAACAAGAATGGTGTTGTTTGATGTTGCTCCTAAGGGCAGATTAGGGTTCATGGAGAGTGGTAACTGACAAGCAGAAATCTCCCAGTTTAAGGAAGATGATAACACCTGGAATGGCTTAACAAGGGTAACAGGCTACATTAGGAGGTGCTGGCCAGAGGCCTGGTCATTGGCAGCCTCGGTTCAAGTTGGATAAACATCTGCCAACAACACTGTAAGGAATCCTTACAGTCTCTTCCAACCCAGAGACACTGTAAATTCAAGTCCTGGACTATGTTGCTTTTTACTGTTTTCCTGCAACGTGTACCAATTATAGAATGTTTACAGTGCTAAATACTATGCTAACCATTTTATAATGATTATCTCATTTATTCTTAACCTTTAACATAAAGACTATTATTATCTCCATTTTGCAGATAAGGCAAAGAAACATTACGTTAATTTCCCAGTGGCACACTTCAGGTTTGCTCCCAAGGCTCTAGTCTTTTTTTTTTCCCCCAATGTTTTCTTGTTTTTAATCTTGTTGGGAGTTGTTTTTTTTTTTTTTAATTGGGGAATATTGGGGAACAGTGTGTTTTTCCAGGGTCCACCAGCTCCAAGTTGTTGTCCTTCAATCTAGTTGTGGAGGGTGCAGCTCAGCTCTAAGTCCAGTTGCTATTTTCAATCTTTAGTTGCAAGGGGCGCAGCCCGCCATCCCATGTGGGAATTGAACCGGCAACCTTGTTGTTGAGAGCTCACGCTCTAGCCAACTGAGCCATCTGCCCCCCCACCCCAGTCTTAACCACTGCATTCAGTGACTTCTCAAAAATTGTTTCCAGTCCCATTTTCACAATATCTCTAAGTGTGTTCTCAGTGTGTGATCCTCACAATACCTGCATCAGAACCATATATTTGGTTTTGATGAAGAACTAAATATTTTGAACCTCATATTTTTGTAAATATGTTCTCTGTGAATATTTATTTGATCCCTACTTTTGTTTCCCCTCCAATATTCGTGTTCCTGGGTTCTCCCAGTTACCTGATGAACCAGACTCTCTGTGTGGAATGGACTGGGTATATGTATTTTTTAACAAATATCCTAGGTGATTCTGATGGGCACTAAAGTTTTAGAATCGCTGGTCTGGTGCTTTCATGGGAAGGCTAGAAGGGAGATCAGGTCCTAAAAAAACCTCATGTTTATCTAAGTCGCTTAGACTGCTCGGAAGGCCATAGGGAGACATTGAAGAGCTGAAAGTTAGGGTCTGACATGCTCAGAATTGATTTTCAGTGACTTCAGTCTGGCCGCTCTGTGGCCAGGACTGGAGGCTGGAGATTGGGCAAGAGGCTATTGCATTTTTCAGGGGAGAGGTGCTGTGGGCCTGAGCTGAACAGAAGCAGTGGGAATAGAGAGGAAGGGACACTTTGAGGAGGTGAAAAGCAGGCAGAATCAGCAGGACTTGGTGCTTGATTGTGGGGTGCAGAAAGAGGAAGCAGCCTAGTGGGTGACTATAGTACGTGAGAATAATCGATGGATGCCTCCTATGGGACCGGCATGCATATAGAATTCAGAAAATAAGAAAGCACTCAACAGGGTGGTGAGCAGAAAACTTCATGGAGGAGACAGCACTGAAGTACCATAGAGGGTTGGATTTTAGGAGACACTGGTGAGACCTGGAGGCAATGACATCCAGGATGAGGGAACTACACGGGCAAGGCAGAGGGGTAGGAAAGCACAGAACGTGTTTGAATTTGGGCTAAGAAGTGATTGTGGGAGGGAGAGTGAGGGGAAAAAGGATTATAAAGATCTGCCTGAGTCAGCAGGATAGGGGTTCTAAAACATCAGAATAAAGAGCTTTGCCCCAATGGGTACTAGACTTGTTGGGGTGATCACTTCCTAAGGTATATAAATGGCTAATCATTATGTTGTACACCTAAAACTAATATAATATTGTATGCCAACTGTAATCGAAAAAAAAATAAAAAATTGCTTTGCCCCTCTTATCTCAGAGGGTTTTTTGTTGGTTGGGACAGCAATACGAGTATGACCAAAACGACTTTTGGAGAGATTGTTTCAGCTCAGCGACAGGGCTGACCCTAGTTTTTGAGGCAGCATTTTCCCCAATGTCAGTTGGACGTAGAAATAAATGCATGTAGATCCTACTTAAATAAGGAATGGAACTTATATTACACATATTTTCTGATGAAATAGTATAGTAAATTTCCATAGGCTAGTGTGAGTATTTTATTGAGATAGCATCAAGTGCTAAGTTCCTCTGACATTTTATCCTTGCCCTTTGATTCTTATCACCAACTCTCCTTTACTATCAGTGGTTATTTATGTGCTAGAGAGCTCAGGCAGTGTGTTTGCAGAAGGCCCCATCTCCGGTGGTGTGGGTGGGGAATGATGGTTGGCTGGAATGAGAAAAACCCTGACGTGCAGTGTTGCCTATTGACTAAACAGTAGAAATCCCAAGGGGTTTGAGGTGGGGTAGGGTTGTTTGTTCCGAAATCTGAAATAGCCTCTTGGCACATAAACATACAGAGGAGTTGTCAGGGCATTAAATCGTTCTGGCCCAGCAGCCATGCCTTGCTTGGGAGCGAGGAGCCTAAAAGCTATGGACGCTTTTCTGGATACTGTGAAATGCCATTATGGTCCTAAGAAGCTGGGGAGAAGTTTGTCTTTTTTGTCTCTATCCTTGACCCCACTGTCCAAGTACCTTTTCTTTAGATTCTACTATCTATGGTTTCTCCTTTCTCTGGAGTCCTATGGAACTCATTTGCTGGACATCCACAGGTAACAGGCATTTATCTAATCATTTCCTGAATTTCAGGTTGGTTCTCAGCTGGAGTGTAAATTCCTTAGGAGGAAGTCTCATGTGTTGTTTCGTGGGGTTTTCCATTGTGCCTAGCACAGTGGGCACACAGAGGTCTTAGTTTACTTGCTATTTGCTTGGTTGACCGTTTGGTTGAAGTCTTGGAGCACAGATAGTATCGTTACTTTTCTACCGAAGCAGCTTTGTAACAGAGTGATTAAATCACTCTCTCTCAGTCACAGTTGTGCATTGACTGCGTATATCCTGCATTGTTGCGGAAAAAGAAATGCTTTCAGAACATTCATGATCTAAATAAGGAATCAAATGCAGCTTCATACTTCCTTCAGCTGATCCTGCTGCCCTTCCGATAATATATATATATTAAACACCCACTCAGCGAATTTAGTGAGGATTTGGTGCTATATTGGATACTGCAGAGGCATTACAGATTCTGGAGAAAGCATAGTCCCTTCCTGCTCTCAAGAATCCTCATGAGCTAAGACGGCATGTGGGCATTCGTCTGCTAATGCCTAGTTTCGGCTTCTGGGACTTGCCACCCAACAGGGACATGGGAGCATGTTTCAGCCTTGCTCATTTCCCCAGTGCCCACCTTGTGTCATCAGAACTAGCTTCCTAGTACCCTACTGCTGCTGTATCTTTCAACACCTGAGCGTGAAAAAGACAGTTAAGACGGCCCTGTTTGAAGGAAATCAGTGGGCCAAGGCAGTAAGTCTAAGATTTGGAGTCAGGTAGGCTAAGGTTCTAGTTCTGGTTTTGGTAACCAGCTCTGGGTTTGGGGGCAAAGCTCCCCGAGACTCCATTCATTATCTGTAGAATGAGGTGAACATGCCCAGCTCGTGGGGGCTATCAGGAAATGTAACTGAGAAGATGAATGGAAATCCATCCCAACCCCATTTCCCTCTCCCCAACCTCCTTCACCCACGCTCACCTCTACTTTTTTGTCACATCTGTCTGCTGGGTTCGTTCTCCATTTCTATTTTTATGGCTACTGGTTTGGTTTTAAGCCCTGATCATTTCATGTCACAGAAACCATATATTTATGGTAATCTTTTATTTTTTAAGTTTTAGAAATCTCTTAAATAGTATAAAAATAATACATGCTTGTTATAAAATTTCTTTCTAACCATCAGAAATCTATAGAGGAAAGAGTAAAAATATTCATCCACGTCCCCAATTCCTCATTCTCATTCGTAGAGGTTAACTACCATAAACAGTTTGGTGTGTATCTCTCCAGACCATTTTTATGAATTCATAAAATGCACACACGGTCATTTTCCCACTATAAATAGAGTCATTATGTACATATTATTCTGCAACTTGATTTTTTAAAATTAATTGATCATTTTATGTGAATTTATAACATATACACTTGTGGAAATTATTTTTAGATTATCATGTACCTTTTATTATGTAGCTTGCTTTTTATCTTAGCTTATAGACAACTGGCATCTAATTGGCATTCTCGTTTCCATTTCATACTGCCCCAGCCCTCCCTACACCAACTGCCAGAATGATTTTCCCAAAACCCAAGTGAGAAACCATTGACCATAGGATAAAGTGCAGATTCCTTAGTATGGCAGTTCAAAGCTCTCCACCATATCTGCCCCCTGCTGACTTTTGCAATTTTATTGGAGTATTTCATATATATATATATATATATATATATTTAGCAGTAGAAACTTTTGGTCCTCTGAACAAAACCTATGTGCATCTCCAGTGTATTAAACAGGTAAATATGGAGTTTCTGGGGTTAGAGGTTACATATGTGGAGGCCTCTACAACTCTAGGCACCTTTCCCTGACCCCCAAACTTCATTCTCTATCCTGTTCCATTTTCTGTCTTAGAGCATATTGGTCCTTCTTGAGATCAGCCTCAAAAAGTCAGAGATGTTACAAGCCTTCTCACTTTCTCTTTATGCATTATGGGCCTGCAGCACAATACTTAAAAACAAACAAACAAGCAAAAAAACCAACATTGGAAGCTTTCTGTTAACCTTCTTTCCTGGAGAAAAATGAATTTCATACATTTATTAACTTGTTGGCACATCTGGACTGATTCTTCTCAGACTCTACGATATCCTCTCTTAGATGCGGAGATTTGGAGAGCCAGTTTTGGAGAGCTTACTCTTGGCGCTTTTCTATCCTTTTTCGTGGGGAACATAGTAGACAATCTCCTATTGCTGACTTTTTGTCTTTGCTCTGGAGTTATTATGTTTAGATCTCCATGACCCAAGACTGTGAAAACTGAAGCAAAAAGACCAATTGGAGGACAGCTGTCCATGAGCTAAGATAGGAAGCAAGCTGCAAAATAGTATCTAGCTCACTGCCTAGCACATAGTAAATGCTCAATAAACTTTTCATCGTTGGAATGCATGTCAGGTATGACAATTCCCTCTGCAACGGGAACAAGGAGATACGTACAGTGATTCCCATTGTGGGAGATATGAGGCCCATCATTTGCTGTTTATGTAGCTTTGGAAGTGGTACCAGGGACCAGAGGCAGGTGAGGACGGTCAACATCCTTTCCTGCTGAACCACGACCTGGCTACCTCTACTCCCGCTAGCTGCATGGACCTGCACAGACCAGGGGAGTCTGGGGGAGCTCTCTTTTTGCTTAGTTCACACCAGTGATAGGTTTGTGTATCTTTGAGCTCGACGACCACAGAAATGACCACCTGAAAACCATGCTGCGATCATTTTAGATTCTACATTGGCCGTGTGAGAAACTGTGAAAAAAAAATCAAGACATAAGTAACTCACAAGCTGAATTTTGTGGCTTTTGTGGATATATTTACTTATATTTTCAAAAGCAGTAAGTCCACAGCCCTAAGATACTAAAAATGACATTCTCTGCTCCCTTTGACCACAAAAGCCACACATCTATCATTACCAGGAGGCTGTATTGGGGAGATTGCAATCTTTCTATTGATCTTTAAAAAAAGCAAAAGCAAATGAAAAGCCAAGAACTCTGGTGTTGGTTGCAATGAGTATATTGGTGAGACTCTTCATCTCTTACAAAAGAATTTGAACGTTATCCTCAGCTTGTCTTGTTAATTGGCAACATAGAATACCTCTCTGATTTCTGTGACCATATTTAGGTTTTCTGGAATTTTTTTTTTTTTTTAATGCTTCTTGGTACATTTTTTTCTAATATGGAATGTGTTTGGTTGTCTCTTTTCTTTTCCAGACATTTGGAAGGTACCCATCCTGCTTTAACTTCTGCCGGTTGTGCCTCAAAAGTTTTTCTTAAGATTGCTAACACAGGTTTCTTGGTGTTGGAATGCATTAGGGTTTTCTTTTTGATTATTGCTCCACATTCCCAGGTACCTCATTGGCATGTATTTCCCCACTCCCCCTCCAGCATGGCCCAGGCTCCCCTTCCCATGGTCTGGACTAGTGAAACATATTTTACAGTGCAGCCGGCCCACTGCCAGATCAGATTTCACTGAGGGATCAAGGTATCTGTTCTCACTGAGCCGGGATTTGGCCTCAGCCGTTGTCTCCCTCAGGGTTCTAGGCATCCACCCCTTTCCATCGGAGCTGGCACTTGAGATAAAACTGGTATCCCCTTCCTGGTCTAGCATTTCCCCTACATATGTTGTCTCACTTAATATGTCGAATTTCTCATTTCTAGGCATATAAGATATTTTGGCAACTATTTGGAAAAACCCCTCCGCCTACTAGCTATGTCAATGGTCTTGAGTGAAAAAAAAAAAGAGATTGAGAACCTTCAAGAGCTGTCTGTCCTTGCTTGTCATAACACCTGGCTGTTAGGAGCGTTTGGGGGGCCTTCTTTATCATTTGGGGTGAAATTCAGCCATATCCTAAGTGGCTGCGTTGCACTGGGAGCGAGTCAGGACGTTTTCAGAAATCTCAAAATGAATGTCCTCTGGTGAGGTCTACTAGGTTTGAGTAACAAAAGTGAACTATTAACCATTAGTTTAGTTTTTGGTGTTCAACTGGGGTCATGGGCACGGCCGTGGGATAGGAGTCATCTATACATAGACACAACCTTGAGTGTTCATTCAGAGAAAATGCATTAAGATGTTCCTGACGTTTTGGTAGAAAACATCTGCCACACTATGGAATTAGAAAAGTAAAGATCTTGAGGTCTGGACGAAGTCTCACTCACCTTTAGGAGATGCAGCTCTAAGCACACGGTAGCATCTAGTGCTCAATAAATATTTGACGGATGAATAAATGAATGATTAGAGTATTGCTACAGTATAGTTTGGCTTTACATAAACAAGATCAAATTATGTGGCTTATGGAAAATGACTTAATTTCGTTGTCTAAAATTTCAGTTCAACTGAATTGCCCGCCCAATTTCTGGGACTATAAGTAACAGGGGAATGAGATGCATAGGGATAATGCAATGGGTGCAAATATCCCTTTTGAAATTAGAATTTTCTGCCATAGCTCAGGGTCATTATCTTGGAGCATCTTTCAAGGGATAGTTGTCAAACTTAGCAGCGAAGGCTTGTTTTGATTTTAACAATTCCCAGCGCAGGGCCAAATCCTTGAGACTTCAGCAATGCATGGCTACCAGTGGGGGGAGAAAGTGTATGGCACTAAATATCTAGCAAACACTTCAAATGTCTGTTTTTAGAACCTTGTTACAATCTATTTAAATTTAGTTTTTCAAAATAGATTTTTTAATGATTATCTTTTGAATAGCTTGGATTTGCAACTGAAGAGAAAAGCAGCTCTTTAAAAAAAAGTACATTATATCAGAGCGGAAGAAGTTGTATCTAATTCTGTATGATGGTTGCTATGGTGATGATTGAATATAAATTTCAGTTTATGTAAAAACCTGCTAAGGTTTTGATTAGAGACCAGAGGCGAAGCTCGGTGTCAGTTGAAGTGGCTAAACAGCATCTATTAATGGGACAAAAAAGAAAGAAAAAAAGGAAGGGAGGAAGCGAAGGAAGGAAGGAAGGAAAGAAAGAAGGAAAGAAAGAAGGAAGGAAGGAAGAAAAGAAAGAAAGGGAAAAAAAAGGATGGGGTCACACAGCTCTCTCTCTCTCCAGCTAGGCATCATGTCGTCACAGACTAATCTTATAATGATTACCAAGGCAATACAAATTAGAACTGGAAGCAAAAAGTGGGGCTTCTCTTCTCCCTTGACAATTTTTTCTTTGAGGAAATGGAAGATGAGAGAGCTTCCTTGAGAGGAGGCGGGTTTTGCAAAGGTGAACTTCCATGTGCCGGTATCATTGGCTTTAAGTAGGCATTTGGTGTGGGAAAGGAGATTTCAAGCATCTGATGTGAGAGCCGGGCTGAGTGACCTTTACAGACCCTCCAACCATGATATCCCATCTTTTGAGGACTTACTCAAAACAGTGAGAAGGAAAAACAAACAAACCCTGGCAGAGAGGTTAATAACATCATGTTACCCTCAAGCTTCAGGCATTAGAACTGTACATCCGTCTGGAGAGCAGGCTTTTGCGTCTTAAATTAAGTGATTTAATCTAAGAAGGAACAGTTAAGGATCAGTGAGTAACTGAGCTAATTACTAACAGGTTTGTTTATCTAAATCCGACTCTTTAGTGCTGCCTACTTAATTCTTTAGTATTTATGTGTAGTTGTTCTCCTAGTACCCTCGTATGTTTATTTATTATTTATATTTGTGAGTGTAGATTTTTAAAAGAGGATCAGATGGAGAAAGCATACCAATTGCTTGCCATTCATCGTGTCTATAGAAACATGGGTCTTCAAGTCCAGGCAAAATGCCAAGTCCCCAGTGCCCACCTGGCTAATTGCAGACCAAAGTAATGAAGACAGGAATAGTCAATCTATGCTATGAGCATTCGGGACGATTTTCAGTGTCTCAATTTCAGTTGCTGCTACCTATGTGCTAAGTAAAATTGGAAAGTCACTGAATTTGCCTTGTGATAACCTTTTAATTCTTTTTCCTTCAATCTTCTCCATTATGACTCATTGCTCAGTAGCCCCCTGTTTCAGCACCTTCATGTCCAAAGTTGCCCACTCTGACTGTGGAAACACCCTAATAGAGCCCTCCTTTTGCTCAACTAGAAATGCTCTAGTTTCTAGAATGATCTTTCTCTTCAACACGCTCCCAAACTTAGTCAAAATCCCCTCTCCAAAGTGGCTCATCTCAGCATAACACAAGAAGATAATTGGATTAATGGTTATTCTTTAATGGTCCTTAAGGGATTGTCTAGCGGAGTACCAGAGACTTGGGTTTTAGATCTCCTGTCCAGTTTTTCTCTGACTTTGAAGCATATGCAAAACTCAAATATCAAATTTATTTGGGCTGAATTATGTCCCCCTCCCATCAATTCATATGTTGAGACCCTAACCCCTAGTACCTCAGAATATAACTGTATTTGGATATAGGGTCTTTTAAGAGGTAATTAAGGTTAAAGTGAGGTTATTAGGGTGAGCCCTAATCCAATATGACTGGTATCCTTATAAGGAGAGATTAGAACCTAGACGTGTGTGTGCACAGAGGACAGACCATTTGAAGACACAGCAAGAAGGCAGCCAGCCTTCTGCAAGCCAAGGAGAGAGGCCTCAGAAGAAGCCAAACCTGCCAGCATCTTGATCTTGGACTTCTAGCCTCCAGAACTGTGAGAAGATAGATTTCTGTCATTTAAGCCACCCAACCTGTACTATCTTGTTACGGCAGCCCTAGCAAACTATTTATAGACTATTTATAGATGCATAGATGGATAACATTTGTAGGTGGCTGGGTAGTTATTACACTGACTGGCAGAAGCATTATTCGGAATTATCTTGATCTTGTTTAATTGGGACGATCCTAAGTTCTGTTCTTAGGTCTGTAAGAGCAATTCAGCTCCTACAGCACGGCAGGAAGGCAGTGCGGCACTAACTTGTGAAGGTTGCAGTTGACTACTTGACTGATAAGGAACCAGCAGTTATGATGTTGCCACTGAAAGCTATTACAATATTAGGCTACATTAATTAAACTACAGCTCCCCGGTCTTGGAATATTGTAATTTCATTGCATTCTACCAAGAATGGTGTTTCATTCTGGGTGCCACCTTTTTAGGAGGAAACTGACCAACTAGAATATGTCCATAGAAGGACGAGGGAGTTTAGGAACATGTTGTATGAGCTGTTGTGTGGAAAGTGTGGCTGTGTTCTGAGTGGCGGGGTAGGGGAGAACGCTTTTTCAGGTGGAGGTTTCTGGGAGGCAGGAGTGCTGGACACTAGGGTGGAAGTTCCAACCTTCTCTCCACCCTAGATGTTTAATGGAGTCAATGGGTGCGTGACATCCCGCTGGTGATGGTTACTGTGCTTGTGACAGGTTGGAACAGTCAGAGCGAAGGGAAGAGTTTATATTCTGTGTTTGGGGGGATATTTTGCTCTTTTTCCTCTGGATCTCATTGTGTGAACCTTCAGACTGAAAATGAAACTCATGCTGGAGATGATAGAGTAGAGAAATGGAAAGAACCTGGGGCCTTGATGATGTCACCTGAACCCTTACGTCAGCCAACCCCCAAATCTGCCCAGCTGTTGGACTTTCTGTTCCAAGAGATAAGTGTCCTTATTGTTTAAGGCATTTTAAGTTGAGATTTCCTTTACTTGTAGAAGAACCATTTTAACAGACTCTACAGTGTTGGGCTGGAGATAAAGATGAGCTTTCCCAGAAAATTCCAAATGCCCATCAGTAGAATAGACCCTTGCAAGAAGGGAACTTTTGTCACTGTAAGTATTCAAACAGAGGTTGACTGTGATTTTTAAAAAAATCCTTCTTTCAGTGGAATTTTGCTCTAAATGATTCTTAAGTGTCTTTCAAACTCTGATGATCTAACATTCAAAAATAATTCTTACTAAGGTGTGAGTGACCACGAAGCTGAACCTTTCCCCAGGGCATTTGCATTATCCCCAGTGTGATAACACAGCTGAAGCTTTTATTAGTAGAATGTGGAGGTGGGGGAGGTTTCTGTGCATGAGAGCTTTCCAGGTGCTCGTTGCCCATTCACACGAGTGAGCCACTCTCCTCTTCCCCCACAGGGGTCTGTGTCTGTCGCCCCCACTGTTGGAAGGTTGCTGAACCGTGATCAAAGGGGAAATAAACCATATTGGGACTGCTGGATTTGCAAAGCTCAGTGTACAAAGGGACTGCAGGATCATGGAGAGGCAAAGTGAAAAACAGCCGAGTCCTGTGGCTTGTGGGCTATTGGTGGGAGGGCCACAGAGGCTAAGGGGAGTGGCAGAGAGGTAAATAAAAGGTTGCAAGGGTGACAAAGAAGCAGTTTCCAACCTGTTTTAACCTATGCTCCCTTCTGACAAACATCCCTCTTCCATGGTTCATATGATAAACAAATAATAAGTTCAAATTATTAATATAAAATTATAATAGAATGTTGACTAAGCTTTAAAGCTATACAAGTTCTCCACTCTAATTCATCAGTCTGGCAAGATATTTGCAAACACTCCCACCTCCTTCTGAGAAGATGCAAATCACTGAAATAGATTTTTCTTGATCCTCATCTCAATGTTGATTAGGTTGCTAGTGGTTCCTATAATTAATATAAAATCAGAGTGAAAATGCTATTTTGCCCTCATGCTTGTGACTCTGAACCAGAAAGTGTGCTCTCACGCTGTATATTGCACACTACACATAATCAAACTGGGCTTGGGGAGAAATGTTCACAGAAGATCCAAGGACTGCATTTTTGTGCGTAGTGAGAACACAGTTGGCAAGGCCAGTGGGGTTTCATTCACAGTGTGGCGGGGCTGGACAGAGCTTCAGAAATCCAATTGTATTGTCCACTCTGTGTTTACACAGAGGGGGACACCTGGGAACACAGAAGTGATTCACCTGGGTCCAAGTGGTTAGTAGATTATTGACTTGAGGGTAGGAATGTGAGAAACCTCAGGTCCTATTTTGGGGTACCATTTTTTTTTTTTAATTATTGTGTGCCTACTATGTGCCATGCTCCAGGGTGGGGTGTTAGGATCTGTGGTTAGCAAAGACATCCCCATTTCTTTTAAAAAAATTTTTTATTGGGGAGTATTGGGGGACAGTGTGTTTTTCCAGGGCCCATCAGCTCCAAGTCGTTGTCCTTCAATCTAGTTGTGGAGGGCGCAGCTCACTGGCCCATGTGGAACTCGAACCGGCAACCCTATTGTTCAGAGCTCGCACTCTAACCAACTGAGCCATCCAACCATCCCTGGGGTATCATTTTTTAAGAATTAGGATTTGTAAGGAAACCAAATCTGATTGATTTTTTTTAATTAGTGAGAAGAATAAGTGCAAATAAGAGGCAAAGGTGGTGTGAAGAGGCTGACTAATAAGCTTGTACCTATTTTTTTGTGTAATGGGGGCAGAAGGTAGCCCAACCAGTGTTTGTCCCCGGTGATGGGAATTCTCTTTCCTGGACTCTGGGTGCATCTGGTGTCAAGTTGGCCTGCACTTCCCTCGCTCTGGCTGGGAGGACAGGCCACACATTCAGAAATGGGCTCAGTATACATGTTGGAGGCCGCCAAGCAAGTGGCCGGCCTGTTTCTGCTTTGGGCTTTCTTCCACTTCAGTGAATGCATTCCTCTTCCCTCGGAAGGCAATGCCCAGTTCAGCTTGGTTGGGAGGGTTCCACCAGTTCCTGTATTTTCTGCCCTCTGCTTTCCAACCTTAGGCTGAAACAAGGTAACTAGAAGGTTGGATTCCAGCTCTAACACGGAAACTTAAAATTCCCTGGAAAAGTCCCTATAAAATAGAGAATATCATTTTAGAAAGCACAGTTTGATCAGCTTTCTTAAGCTGTTAATTATTAAACAAAATCAATATTTTTTAGTTTAATTTTCACTCTTCAGTTAGAAAAACTAAAGGTCATTTCTTCAAAGACAAAAAATAAAAATAGAAAAAAATTCCCAGTGTATGTTTTTGGTGACCCACTGGGAAGTGGGGGTTGGAGAAAAGGCCTCTCAGATGGTGGAGGAAGAGGTAATAGTGTGGCTTCCAGTTTGGGGGCTCCTGTTCTTTCCTTGTGGGTTCTTAGTTGTTCCTGCCACCAAGGCACGAGGGTCAGGGAGGCTGGGAGAGGCCTTGAAAGCTGTAATTGCCTCGGGTCACAGCCAGCACAACAAGAGGACAGTGTGTGACTCCATCAAATATGTGGTCCAGAAGCCAGGCAATGACCACTGACCACTGCCAGAAAGTTAGCCAAGGTTTAAAAAAAAAAAAAAAATTAAGGTCACAGAGACAAAAGCAAGCAGAATTCCAAAACAGGTGCATAGGGCATGTTCAGCCTAGCAGAGGGCCCAGAAATGACCCTGTTCTTGGGGGGAACATTTTCTGACCACCCTTTCCCTTAAAGACGGACAGCTGGCAGGGGACAGGCTGAGGACACTGCAGACAAACCACAGCAAATGGAAGAAAGGAGAGAGGTTTGTGGCTGTAGATGGATTCCGGAACAATACAACCCACCTTGGCCTCCCCTCCAGGAAATAGCCAACCTAGAAAAGCCCCTGTGACCTTTTATAGGTAGACAAACTGGTTTGGTTGTTTGAATTGTGGTATTGCCAAACCATGGTTCTAGGCTTATGTCCCCTGTCCCTGGGATAGAATCATAACACTCAAATATAGGTGTACAACAGCGGGGGCTGCTCTCATGACCTAATTGCTAATAGAAGTACTTCATTATTAATAACAATAATAGTCAGGGATATGACAGCTGCCTTTTATGGAGCACTTACTATGTGCTAGAGTGTTTGATAATGAGAATTCTGAGAGGCTGCAATTGAAATTTCCATTTGACAAATAAAGAAAATGAGACTTTGAGAGGTTGAGTGACTCGCCTAAGGTAACCATCTGGTAAGAGCCAAGATCCAGCCTGCGTTGCCTGCACCCCATATCCCGTACTCTTAAGGACTACCAGTGGTGGCGATGACAGTGCAGCTGGCAGACCTCTGGTTGCCTGAGTGGAACTGATCAAATGCCCCAGGGCTGTGCTCTGACTCCTTCATGGCGTTGGACCAAGGCCCTGCTTCCCACGGGCTGCTTTCAGCTGATGACAGAGCATGGCAAGGGATACTATAGCAGGACAGCTCCTGGAAGATACAGGGCTCCCAAGGGCCAGCCTTAGCTTGAGGATTCCCTGACAGACTTGCAGGAGTTTCCTGAGCTCAGTGGTCTAGGACCCTTCTACTCATCCTTCCTTCCCCATCTTCTTGATTTGGGCTCAGACCATCTGATTGGTCTCCCAGCCTTCCTCCCCATTTTCTGTCTCAGGCATTTTCCTTAATAAAATCCTTGCATGTTTAACCCCATTTTAGCCTTTGCTTCTCAGAAGACCTGCACTAACACAGTGTATATACCTATACCGTGCCAAATTTTCAGGGCAGCTGGGTTCAGCTGACTAGCGTGAATTGGGAGTTAGACAGGTTTCTGTTTCTCTCCAGATTCCACACTCTAGGCCTCAAGGCATGAAGCTTTGTGGTGGTCCTCCCTGTGTTGTAATTCTCCCACCCCCACTCACTTAAGTAGTTGGTCTTATCTCATCCATCATTCATGCAAGAAGCATTTATTGACTTCTCACTATGTTCTATGCTCTGGGGATCCAAAGATGAATGTCAGGGAATCTGCCCTCAGGGAAATCACAGTCTAGTGGAAGAATAATTTGGTCAACAGATAAACAACACTAATTGCTGATGACTCTCCAATGCTTCTTCTCTGTCTGGTACTCTTTGAAGTGTTTTATATGCATCAGCTCATTTTATACCTACAACTATTGTGTGAGGCAGGTGGTATCTTTATTTGCACATGGGGAAACTGAGGCACAGAGCAGTAAGTGGAAGAGTTGGGGTTTGAACGAAGGTAGAGCCCTCAAGCTTACTGCTCGGCTACACTGCCCCTTGCCATGCTGCCTGTTCGAAGAGAGTATGACGCTGCCCGGGATTGCAGGCTTCCTTTCCCTGCAGCAGACACTCTGAACCCAAAGCAGCTGAGCTACCACTTTAAAAATCCCCACCGGCTGCCACAGTGAGAACAGGCTCACTGGGCAGTGTGGTGGGTACAGAATGCCATCGTTCCTCACTGCTCCTGCTTGGAGGTTGCTGGATCTCTGCTGTTTCCTGTCTCCTGGGCCACCTGACACTCACTTCCTGGGTCACATTTGATTGTCCAGCTCTGGACTCCCGGAAGCAGAGGTACACTCTTGCCCATTCCTACAGAGAATCATTTCTTACGTAAGAACTCTCCATTTGGTAAATGAATGCTAACAGAAATTACAAATACTTCTTCTAGTACTTTTCAGTTTTCAAAGAGCATATGTGTTCACTTAATCCCAACAAGCCTTTGCAGTGAGCCAGGCAGGTAGAAATATTCTCATTTTAAAGGAGAGAAAATTGAAGCTTAGCAAAGTCACAGTTACCCAGGAAATGGTAGAGGTGGGACTGGGGTCCAGGCTTTCCGTGGCTTAGTTGACTGCACTATTCCAGAACCCTTCAGTAGCTGCATTTATGTTGCTAGGAAATATTAGACAGTATCTTTAGAGCCTTGCCTTTAGTAGCACAGGTTTTAATTACTGGGGCCCCTGGGTTAAAGAAGTTTTTGTTTTGGCCCATAGTTATTTAAGGAAAATTTGGAGTGTTAAGCCAATCACCCATGAAAATTATACCCCCACTCCAGCTTGACCGTACGGTGAAGCCAGATACAGAGTTTCAGGAAGAGGGGTGAGAAAGTTACCCTTCGTAGAAATGGAAAGTGAAACTGGCCAGTCCAATTTTGTAGCTTCAGCTGGCTAGAATGCTAATGGTCAGCAAAAGTGGGGACAAGAAAATACCCTCTCAGCCTTTCCTGGAAGTTTGATGATTGCGTGGGAGAGACAAATGGAAGTGAGTTTTCTTCACACTTTCCTAAGCTTGGTTCCATTATCAAGAGTTGCCGTTGGCCTCTCAGTTCTTGGTTGGGTGAGAATAAACCACATTTTTGTGGCCTGTCCCAAACAAAGCCCATTTGTCTGTCCTTATGGCAGTAAATCTAGGCATCAGAGTCTGTTTAGATTAGAATTGATTCCTAAACCAGGAAACCAAGAAGAGGCTGTCTAAAGACTAGTTATTAATGGCCTCATTACAAGCCTGTGTCGTGCCATTTGAACGACATTTACATAGAGAGAGGAAGCACATTTATAAGTGTCAGAAAGAGATGAAGAAAGAGGAAGCCTTCACGGGGGCTGCGGTCTCTACAGCTTTATTAGCAACCCTGGGATTTCCTGAACAATGAAACGGGGGCCTGCGGGCCCCCAGCCCTGAGAGGCCGGGTGGGGTGCTTCCTGCTCAGTGGTGTGGCCTTTGGAATCCAGGTATGGATAGCACTTCTTAAGGATCTTGATAAACTTGGCCAAAGAAGTTACGCTTGGCTGCTGGGTCCAGAAGAGAGGTGGGTTTCTGTGGAACCCATGTCCCACAGTGGGGCAGCAGATTTTTCCGCATCCCTTACCAGATTTATCCCAGAGACTTGTTGAGGGAACTTCTGTCTGTGGCCCGGAAGCAACTCACCCCGGGGAGTTATTTCTCCTCTGGAGTCATGTTTCCTGAGATCAGCTCTTCCTGCAGTCTGGGAACTGGATAGAAGATGGGAACCTTGAGTTCTAAATGCGGTTCTACCATTAAACCGGCAGCTAATGCCCTCAGGCGAGTCAGTTCACATCCCTGTGCCTCCAGCTCTCCCTCTGCAAAATGGAGATGCGTAGTTCCGTCTGTCACGTGTGCCTGGGGACTCTGGAAGGAACAAATGAGAACAAATTTACAAGTTCTGAGACACGGGGTGGTGTGAGAGCTCCCGGGAATCCTTGGCTTCTTGAATGAGGATGGAGCAACTTAGCTCTACTACCTTGGGAAGTTTACTGAAGGTTGAACTTGGGAGAGGGTTGAAAGGCCCCAGCCCTAGCTGGGAGGGTGGGAGGGCTGTAGGCAGATTTTATCATCCGTGGTGGACAAGCGTGAGCCCACACTTTGGTTGTCACAGCAGCCTCAGCTGTGGGGCTATTTTTATTCAAGCTGAAGGGCAGGTAGGGTGAGTTGGGGAGGGGAAGGGAAGAGCATTAAAACAAAACTAACACTTTGAATAGTCATTTATAGCAACTAGGTGGGCGCTGCATGAAGGTCTTAGAGGCCTGAGATCTGCTGTCCTCCCTCTCTGCTCCCTTATCCAGAACTGTCAGTGCCTTGAGGAAGGCGATGAGAATTACCTGGTGAATTAAGGAAAAACAATTCCTTGTGCCTGTGGGCTGGAAAAGACTGAGGTTGATGTACAGGACGTAGATTCCTGATCTAGCACCCTCCACCCAGGCCTGCAAATTCACCGGATATGTAGTGCAACCAGACAGCCCTACGAATCTGCAGCTGACACAGGACGTCTGGATGGCAAAGCAGGTTGGATGTGACACGTGAGCCAGCCGGTGCTGGGAAAGCCAGCAGCACCGACTGCCCCAGGAAGTCGGCACAGCCTTGTGAGAAGAGTGGATTCATTTTTTTTCCTCCTCCTTTCTATTCCTTTCTTGTTTCCAGGGCAGCAGAGTGGCCCCCACGAGTTTATCTAAAGTCTGAGTTGGGGATGTGTCTACAGGACTCTGCCTTCCCTTTTTGGTGTCATGAGGATGATGATGATGATGAAGGTGACAAGGGCATGCTTGATGTCACTTTAATGACCTCGTGTTAATGCCACTAAGTAATCCTCACCTCCTCCTTCCCCTGACTTAAGTTCTAGGAAGACATATGGTGGGTAAGAGTCTGGCATTCTACTGAACCTCTTACCATCGTTCTGATTGATGACTATGTGACTTCGGGGGTAGCTGGCACTTGCGGGGTGGGTATACTTGTAACTGTGTTGGGAGCTCTTGAAATGAAAGGTATCAGTTGGACGGGAAATTCAATACCCACTAACCAAGGTGGGTGAACAACGGGGAAGAAAGACCCATGGGTGATGACTAAAATGAAAAAGCAGTCTTGATGTTTGCCAGGAAACTGGGGAGGTGGGGGTGATTAAAACTCAAGTTCTGCGTCCCACCATTGCAAGCCTCTCACCTCCCACCTCGAAACCCATATGCTTTTGTGGTGGAGCAAAAGCTCCTTTATTTAGATCCATGCATTTAGAATTTGGTGCCAAGGCCAAGCCTAAGGTCTCCCTTTGTGCCTTCTAAGGACAGAACAATCGCCATGACACTGATTTTCTAAGCAAATAGCTAGTGTAAACAAGATACACAATAGGAAAAATGCTTAATCTACTTAAGAATCATTTTTCTAAGCATTTTGTGAACCATATTTGTGGTATACTTTCAGATGTCAGGTTAATTATAGCATCTTATTTGCTCATGACAGAGAATAGAGCAGGATGTTGGCTTGGTAACTCTTTGTTAGCCAGTGGCTTGTTATTTTATATATTTGAAGGCGCTGCCTGCTCAGGGTGTGATGAGTGGTCAGCTCCTCCCCTTCTCAATTCCGACCCAGATTTTACAAAAGAGCTGACACATTCTGCTTGTGTGTCTGGAATTACTTTCAACACAAGCAAAGAACATTCTTCAGCCTTTAGAAAAATAAAACTACATTTCGATTTATATTTTATAGCATTTCCTTTTCTCATGAATACTGTTGGCTGACAGATCTTCAATATACCGTCCAAACTCTTTGAATGGTATTCACGGTCTCTGACACCGAGAATCCCTCCCTCCCCACGCCGCCATAGAAAAGGTGTCCCTGCATTACTTCCTATAGCCCAAATACATCATTTGCTCTCATGCCTTTGCGCCTTTAATCATGCCTTTGCCTCCGCCAGCAAAGACCTTCCGACCCGCATGTCAGAATTATCTGTGCCTTTCAAGGCCATGCTTGTCACTTCTTTGGGGATGTCTTAACTGTTTTGATTTTCTGGTGGCCATACACTATGTTTTATAAATCCCTGTTTATCTCTCGTAATGTTTTGTTTTGAAGTTATTCCTGTTCTCGTTTGTCTCTTGAAGTTGGAGAGAAGCTGTTTCTCTCTTCTGTGTCCCCCTGGTATCAGCAAGGACAGACATTTTTCTTACCCTTACATTTCTTGGGGAGGCCTAGGATGGCTTGAATATTTGTTATTCATTGATAGGCAATAAGTATTTATTAAAGGGATAAAGGAATGAATTATGAATTATTAATTTAAATAGAAACTATACCTTTTTCACAGAAGCATCCAAGTGCTACTTGACTTAGTTAAAGTAAGTTAACTTCTTTATCCTTCAGGAAGTCCTTCTCAATGTCTTGAAACTTCTGTTATATTTTTCATGTGACAGCACTTTTCCAAACACTCAGAAACGTAACTCACTTCATAAATAGTGGTATTTATGGGCTCATCACACAGGTTAGTGCTTGCTGGGAAGCTGTCACATAGTTCTCAGTTTTTTCACGTGGAACCTCCTCTTCCCAGTTCAGCTGTAACCTCCTTAAGGCCAAGACTATGGAGGACACACTCATGGGATCTCCCATGGAATCTGTGTCATACATGGTCAGTAGATACTTCTAGGTGATGAAAAGCTCAGGTTTCAGCACATTTTATGTTGGGCTTTGAGACGTAGTTGTTTTATGAGTTCATCCTTGTGGCTTAGGTAGGATGGATGAAAATCATAATAGCTGCACAATTGCATCCTGAGTGGAAAAGCCTCCTGAAGTTTCTCCAGACCTCAGGCAATTCTCTGTATTCCTGCCCCATCTGTGTGATGGTTAAATTTGGGTCTTGGACCTGGGATGCAAATACAGAGGGAACATGGCCTGTTTCTTTTGTGAACCCCACTACCTAGATTGCTTGTCTATTCATTTCTGCATTCTTCCAAGAAATCTTCGAATCTTCTTCACTCTTTCTTTTATCAGCCACGCTGAAAATTGTGGATACGAATTGATGTTCTCTTCCTACTTCATTCTAGCCCAGAGACACACATGTTCCCCGTCACTGGCCCCAATGACCATTTCGGTTTCATTCCCTTTGGGGCTAGATTGGTGGAAAGCTCTTAATTCTCTGTTGAAATTTATCTCCTTAATTTCCTTCTCTGTTCACTTTGTTTTTCCTTGTCCTCCAAAGCTTAGAGAAAATAATTCAATATATTTATGCTACAGACGTTTTTCTTCTCTTCCAACTTTCACTTTACCTTATTTTCAAAATCACTAATAAATTTAGCGTACCAAAATGGAAGCAGTATATCATAATTCAGTTTTTCCCAAACTTCAGTCATATGAGAATCATTAACATGCTTTATGTTTTATTTTTTTAAACAGCTTTATTGAAATATAATTCATTTAAAGTGTACAATTCAAGGGATTTGGGGAGTATATTACAGTTTCCAATTTTAAAAATTGTGGCAAAGTATATGTAATATGATATTTGCCATTTCAACCAATTTTAAGCATACAACTTAGTGGCATTAATTACATTCACAGTGGTATACAATCATCACCACTATCTATTTCCAGAACTTTTTCAATGTACTATTAACAATATTTTCTTTAAATCAATTCATGTTTTTTTTAAATTAAGAAATATTATTTTTAAAGGAAACTATGCCTCTGTAGATGAAAAGCCAGTATTTCCTGATATAAAAAGTAGGTAACTATAAAAGTAAAACAATAAAAACCAAACAGTGTATTAAATTCTTCTAAACACTTATGCCTCCAGAAGCCTGTGGGCTCACAGCCTTGTTCTCTCTGTGATGCAAAGGGAGATACGCATGTTAAAGAGGTATTAAAGGCATCCTCTTACCCCGCTGAGCCTTTCTTTTTGATATAAGTGGGATTGAAAAAAATTGAAAGGGGACTGCTTTTTCACGATGTGGCTCCGTGTCACTGAATCTTGGCTGTTCACTTTAGAATCATTTCCTGTACCACCAGGGTGCATGGCTCACAGTGCGGGAAATGCTGTCAGAGTGCATGAGAGCATGAATTTGGGGGTTAAATTTCCATATGGCATGCACTGTATGACTTGGATAGCTTACTTAAATTTCTGTGCCATACTTTTCTCATCTGTGAAATGGGCAGAATTATGCCAGTCTCTTAGTTGTGATAAAATGGAATCATATCTGTTAAGGTTTTTGCATGATTCCTGGGATATAATAAATGCTCAACAAATGGTAATTGTCATTTTTAAGAACGATCCTTGTTTATACTTTCCCCAAAGCTTAGCATTGCCTGAGAAGAGAAGTTAGCTTGTGTACTTCAGAAAAACTCTCCAAGATCAGTAGACACCATTCTCTTTCCCACCTTACCCTATCCCTCCTGTAAGCTATCAAAAAACTGTAATCCTGACTGAGTGCCAGACGATGTGCAGAAAAGAGACAGTAAGTAAACAATGTAATCTGAAAAGTTAATTGGAAAGTAAGAGATGCCACCTTGGGTCAGAGGCCCCTCAACCCGTGGAACCTTGGCTAGACCAGTTGGCATTCAATGTCTCTTGACTTAGACCCCATCATTGGAATGTGCCTGTTAGCTCTGGTGGCAGGTCCCAGGCTCCCTAACTGAAGTGGTATTGCTCAGAGCAAGGTAGCACCACCAGGCATTGGTGAGTGAAAGCCCACATCGTGTCTCATGAGCTGCAGTCACAGCCCCAGGCCAGGGGATAGCAGGGGATGCTGCTTCCTGCCCTGGACACCTCCACGACGGAGGCAGGGCACAGACAACTGGGGTGGATGCCGCTCTGCCCTTTACTTATTGCTGCGTGACCTTGGCCAACTTACTTCAATTCTTCAGTCACACTGTTCCATTTATAAACTAGGAATAAGATATCGATTTCTATCTCCCAGGGTTGTTGTGAGGATTAAATGAGACTCAGACTATCAAACAGTCACACGATATTCAATAAATGGTAACTTTTATTGTTATTATTAGTAATAACAAGGAGCCTGTCAGCCAGTCCTTTTACCTATGATGAGCTGCTTGTGACTTGGTGTGAATTTAAGGGCGTACATATACTCATTTCATTTAAAATGACAGTCATTTTTAGATTCAAATAACGTGTAGACTCCCTTGTAAAGCAAAAAAGAATGAAACGTTAATGTTGACAGGTTATTCTGATGTGTTTAAATTTGTGTGATCATATTCACCTTCTTCTGCTTATTGTTCTTTCTTAATTCTGAAAGCAAAACAAATGAATATATAAATATAGGTATAAAATAAATAAAAGGGAAACGGACTGCATTCATTTTGGCTTGTGGAAGCAGCATCATGAACATGGCACGAGGCTGGTGCTCCCCGATTCTTGCTGCAGTTCCCTGTGTTGTTTTTGTTCTTGGATTCCCCCACCATATTTCTCTGTCTGAAGTAACCTTCTTGTGTTCACTTGGCACAAATGCCTCATCTGCATATCATCCTGCCCCCTGTTCTTTCCTCCTGGATCCCTGACATTCAGAGTAACATGACCTAGCTGCAAAATGATTGTAAACATGCGCGCACGCGCGCGCACACACACACACACACACACACACCACAATCTTACGGTGGGATCCAATTATTGCATGGTCATCCAGATAATCTGGGATGTCTGCATTTGGATCCCATTTTAAATGCATTATTATCTAAATGAAAAGCCCAAGCACAGATCTCATAAGGACTATAGCTGAGGACTCTTGGCAGGCACCAATTTGAGAAACATTAATTCACATTCTGCCTAAACCCCCAAAATATTTGAAGCAACCTCCAAAATTAAGCATAATATCAAAAAGAGAAACAGGCAAGACCAAGGACCTGGATGAGAGTATAACAGCAATTAAGAACCAGAATTGTCATTGAGGTACCTAGCAGCAAGGGCAAAAGGTGAAACACACCATGTTAGCTTGTTTTTATTGTCGAGTAAGAGAAAATAGGCAAGTTCTCTGAAGAGACAAACTTTGCCTGCCACTGATTTCAAGGAGTATTTCCCGTGAGACTTTGGGGAGCCAGAGGTACAAAGAAAGTCTTTCTCTATCATTTCTCCAGAGTTTCTCTAGACTTCATAAAAGCCAAGAGGATATTGTTACATTTTAAAGCAGTGAGGATACTATTGGTGTCTTAATAATACTTGACCCTAGGGAGGACCCTCGCTTTTCAGAGTGCCTTTGCTCAAACATTTATTATTTGAGTCTCAGGACAACCAAGATGGAGTTATCTTCAAAGTGCGGCGGGGTCGAGAGTGATCTACATGTTTAAGTGGGAAAGTTTGGGGTCACCTCGCTCTGTCAGATGGGTTTCAGTGGTGCTTATGTCTGGGTTGGCCTTTCCTTCATGGAAACTTGGGACTGCCGAAGGAGCTAGACCTTGGCCCAGTCTATAGCGTACTGTGGAAAAGGCCACTGTTGCTGGAAGAAACTTAGACGGTACTGTTGGTTGTCAGTCAGTGCCACTAGAATCACCCTGCAGAATGAGTGGCATCCTGCCTGGCTTCCCGAAATGAATTAGCTGCTGGTGGCTATGTAAAGTGACTTAAGAAATAGAGCTACTGAAAGGGGTTGTCCATACGGCCCAGCTGAACGCCGAGTGCCGCACTGTTAGGCTCAGTCTCATTTATGCCAAGCTGGTGAACAATTAATCAAAATCCAGTTGCTACCTTTCTCCTCCAGGAAGAACCTCTGAAATGGGAAGAAAAAAAAAAAAAAAAAAGGACTTCCAGGCATCTAATAATAAAAAAAATTGAAGCTTGATGTGATAGTATGTAATTATTAAGAAGAAGAATATTAATTATTCCTGATCTTTTTTGGCTATTTCCTTTACAGGATCTATGGTGGGTGGGAGTTGCTAGTCATTTAGAAGTGAACGATAAAGGAGAGGAGCGTGTGGGGAAAAGCAGATCCAGCAAAAAAATGGCGGCTTTTAATTAATTTGGCTTGAATAGCAAGGAGGTGGGGAGACTACTGCAGTTAGCCTTTGAAGGTGGATATTAGCACTGAGGGAGAGGGGATTGGGTAGGATGGTATGCGATGGGGTGGGGTGGGGTGCAGAGGGGTGGAGAGGGGAGGGGAAGGGGAAAGGGAAGTGGAAAGGGAAGGGCAGATATAAGAGATTGATGGCTCTGAGGCCTAGTGAAAAATAATATCACCCTCCTTGGAACTCCCAGGGTCCTTTGCTCTACCTCTTAGCACTGAATTCTGCCTGGATTCCTGTTGTACAAACAAGATCAGAGACTTGGACGCACTGAGCCAGGCTTTCTGGAATACCACGTCTTGAGAGAAATCATGGAGACGGGAGGAGCCGCAAGAGCGTGTGCCTCACTGTCCATCACACGCTGGGGTCATGCATAGGCTCTACTAGCACAGGTGTCAGACTCTAGGACAGCTCCCCTGTCCAAGGCTGTGGGGCTTTTGAGCTGTGTGTCTGGAAGCCTCAGTCCTTCACTTGGCCTGAGCAGGTCCTGGAGGTCCTTGCCTAGGACCTTGTCCCCTGGCTGTGCTCCCCCATGTCAGCCTTCATGGTTGTGGGAGCACAGCCTCTCCCCTGGCATGAAGTAGGGTCTAGGGTGCAAGCCTGTGGTTACAGCTTTCTTTGGGGGACATATCAGTGGCCTGACCCACCAGCCACCCCAGCATTGTATCAGGACTGATTGTCACGAGAGCTGTGTAGGAGGCCAACTCCTTCCCCAGGAGGCTAGCCTGCAAGAATCAGCCAAGGTAACCCTTACTGTCACCCAGCCACTGTTTTAGATTGTGGGCTCTCTGAAGGCGGGATCGATGTCTGATTCATTCTCACGTCCTCTCAGTGCCTAACATACAAGTATTCAGCTGGTTCCGTAAGTGGTTTATGAATGAGAAAAGCCCAAGAAAGGGACGATGACCCTACCCTCTCCTCTTAACCATTCTTGACCATTTTTCTCTCTTTGAGGATCTGATGAAAGCTTTGTACTATCTCCAGGAAAAAATATAGGCACACACACACACACACACACACACACACACACACACACACAGAATCTTGCATACAAGTAGCCTATCAATGGACGGACCCTGGCTAAGAGCCCTTGCCTTAGAGTTCTGGTATGTTCCACTTACACCATCTCAGCGTCATCTCATTCTGTGCCATGCCCACACATTTGTGCACCCCTCCTCACCTGCTCTGAATCTTTTATGTTTTAATCTTTCCACCGTAGAGGTGTTACCATATTTCCCCGAAAATAAGACCTAGCCAGACAATCAGCTCTAATGTGTCTTTTGGAGCAAAAATTAATATAAGACCTGGTCTTATTTCTTATTTTACTATAAGACCAGGTCTTATATAAATATAATATAATATAATATAATATAATATAATATAATATAATATAATTAATATAATATAATATAATACCGGGTCTTATATTAATTTTTGCTCCAAAAGAAGCATTAGAGCCGATTGTCCAGCTAGGTCTTACTTTTGGGGAAACGGTAGCTGTGGTACTGATGTGGAACCCAGTTCTACTGATCTAAGATTCATTGAAAATGATTGATTTTCACTGTTGCTCTGGCAGGGGCACATTGGTTAGCCATGACCCTGAGTAATCATGGCTTTCTGGACACCACAGGTTTTGCTTGAAGTTCAAAAGATGACCTACAAATGGACAGCCCCCATTCTTGACCCCACTTGAGGAGACCCTTCCTTTCCCCTCAACCACCAAAGCCAGCCCTGCAAGCAGTCTGGATATAAAGCTTCTGGAAGCCTATTGATTGAGAGTAGGTTTGTCAGCCTCAGAAAGCAGCCTACCTCAGGCTTGTGGGCTTTACTTGCCACCCTGGGCTCTACCCTGTGGCCCACATGGTGGTTTACTTTTCCCCATTAGATCCTCTTTCATGATTTCCTGAGTTACTCCCTTCAGCCTGTATTTGTTTAACGTTCAGAGCCGTTTCCTATTTGGTAATGTTTGGGGCTTTCATGGGGTCGGACGTGCACATCAATTCCCCTTCCTTCTGTTCCCATTCAGTGGTGTTCTCTGTTCCATAGATTCTGGCTGCGACTCAGTCACTGACACCGAGACTGAGGACGAAAAGGTCCTTCCCTACTTGAAGAAGCAGAGCCTGCCACTGTTGCCATCCAAGACTTCACCTGAGAACCTCATGGTGGTGCAGCCGGAACGCATTCGCTGTGGGGTAGGCACTTCTGGGGCTGGTGGGTCCACGTCAGCACACAGGCTTTCAGGCTTTTCGGTGGATGGGTTTGTTGGAGTAAAGGGAACGGGTTCTCTTGTTGCACCTCAGTGTAATCCCAGACTTCCTGTGCGGTTCCCCTGAACATAAGCTGCCCTGGGAACCCCAGGACCTGGGTCTTAGACAAAGAGAGACGAGCCTAGGAATGCATGTGTCATCAATCTAAGACTTTTTAGTTCATGGATCCAAAACTTAGGACATGTGGGAGACCAGCAGATATGAGCATTACTAGACACTTATGCCACCTCTGGAGTTCGAGACCTGGCTTTGTTCCTGCCAGCCTGGTGCTGGGAGCAAGGAGATGTAGGGCATTTTGAGAGCTTGCTTCCTTCTCCATCCATTGGCCCCTGGCATGGCCCAAATGAATGCTTCGGAGCTTGATGGCTGAAACTTGCTGGCCAGTATTGCTTGCTAAAGGGGTAAGATTAATGCCTAAGCATAATGTGACTAACATTTTCAGGCTGATTTGAATGTGATGGCCAACTGATGGGCCACTGTCATTTGAATCCTACCATAGTGTTGATAGTTTTTCATGATTTCTCCTTTCCTGACAAACAGTGTGTGATACTAGTTCAGAGCAGCAAAATGCTTCCCCATAGCTACAAGCCCTTTGTTAAGTTTGCTACCATGGGCTCCTGAGACAAAAGGGCAACAGAGCTGTGGCAATGGGAAGTACTAGCTTCCTTGCCTTTGTGAGTGATTTCCCGTGCAATTTGGGTCCATGAGGCATTGGGCAAGGACTTCTTACGTGAGGGTTGCAAACTGCTGCTTTGGGCTGGATTGAACTCATAGACATGTTTGTTTTGGACTGCACAGTATTTTAAAAGTCAGGCATGAAAATCTGTGTTTCCAGCTTTCTTTAAGTCAGAATGTGGTGATACCAGGCTTTAGAAGACTGGCTGGTCTGAGCAGCCCTTTATATGGGCCTTGCATCTCCCAGTTCGCTTCATAATTCTTCCTGCCTTCCCCATGCCCCTCTCACCCTGAGATCAGGCTGGTGGGTGCCTGTGGGTGGGAACTAAAGAACAATGCCTTTAACATCCCTCCCTGATTCTCCAGCTTTTGTTCCTTCTCCCATCCTGGCTCCCACTAATTCAGGATTCTCCTTGTTGCCTACTCTAGGTCTCTGGGTCCTGAGGTAGCTGGGCTGGGGTTAGTCCTAACTGACAATAGGGGAGACACACTCGTTCTGTCTGGCTTCCCACGCTCCCTGGGACAAGGGCTGGGCTTGCAGCAGAAGTCAGGTCGACCACAAACACATTCACAGTCAGGCTCAGCAGCCCCCAGGAGCCGGGACCACGCCGCTCCCTCACCTGTTGTGAAATCACAGCCCTTGTAATGTAGGGCACTCTGAGGACTTTATAGCAGAATCTTAGAATGAACACATGGGGAGTTAGGATGAACTTAGAATGAACATTATGGCCAGAAATCTTTCTTTTCCCCATTTTGTTATTTTTTGTTTTTTGGGGTTTTTTAGGGGGAGGGGCTATCCCTACCAGTTCAATGTCTTCAGAGGACAAGATAATTCCATTTGGCAGGCTTGGCAAGAGATCTTAAACCAAGGCAAAATAGCCATTCGGGTTGCTCAGTACCTTGGGAAAATTAATCCTCCAGTAAGTTATTTTTGTCCATCCATGAACAGCACTAAGTTGTAGAACAAGAGGGCTTCTCTAGGCTGATGCCTCTTACATTGTAAGCTGCATATGAGTCACCCGGGAATCTTGGTAAAAGTGCAGATGCTGGTTCAGTGGGCCCAGGAAGGGCCTGAGCATCTGCATTTCTAACAAGCTTCCAGGGAAGCTAATGCTGCTGGTCCCTTGGCCTCATTTTGGTAGCAAGGCTAGTCTAGAACAGTGCTTCTCCAACTATCTATGGTGAAAAACTACTCTGTATTTTGTTTTTTAAATTTCCAATTCTGCCATGGACCAATGCTTTTATAAAATACAAAAAAAAAAAAAAAAAAAAAAAAAAAAAAAAAAAAAAAGAGAGAAGGAGAAGAAAAGAAATGCTATAAAAATGAAATAATAAGGCACAAAATACAAGCCCCGGATTTTAAAATTGTTACCATTAGGTTCAACATATATAAGATTACTCCATCAAATTACTATAAAGGTTTATAAATGTTCACTCTTGGTTTTTGTAACTTGTTTCATTGGGACCTATGGCCAACAGTGGCTGCCCAGCCCTGGACTGCAGACCCCACCTTGTTCTGGAACAGTCTCCCTAGATACCGTGTTTCCCCGAAAATAAGACCTAGCCAGACCATCAGTTCTAATGCGTCTTTTGGAGCAAAAATTAATATAAGACTCAGTCTTATTTTAATATAAGACTCAGTCTTATATAATATATAAGACCAGGTATAATATAATATAATACCCAGTATAATATAATACCCGGTATAATATAATACTGGGTCTTATATTAATTTTTGCTCCAAAAGACGCGTTAGAGCTGATGGTCCAGCTAGGTCTTATTTTCAGGGAAACAGGGTAGGATTGGGGCTAAGGGAGCTGGGAGACCATCTGGCTCAGCACCCTAATAGGGGGCCCAGGAGGGAGAGGGGATGATGACTAGTCTCCTGTTCCAGGCAGAAACCACTGTCTACGTCATTCTGAGATGTAAACTGGATGAGAGAGTGACGACGGAAGCAGAATTTTCTCCTGAGGATGCTCCCTCAATAAGGGTGGAAGCCAAGCTGGAGAATGAGTACACCATTTCCATGAAGGCTCCTAGTAAGTAGCGCCATTTACCTCCAGAAATTAGGCATCATGTTATGGAAGAGCCCCCCTCTTGCTTGCTTTTACTTGTCCTATTGTTATTTAACAACTGAGCAAAGTGACAGCCATAATTTGGGTTTGGTTGTCATGTTCCATTTAAAGAAAAGGAAGTGTCAGAAACATACATGTGGCATGGGGTGGGGGCGGGGAGGAATGGCTATATTAACATTTTTATCATTATAAAGTTAATGTATTAAAATCCTTTTGAAATTAGAGAAAAGTAAGGAAAAAGCCATCAGACTACCATTCAGTCTTTTTGGTTTGTTCACAATTTTTAGAAATATCGTTGTTTCAATAGTATCTATTACCTGATATTCTGGTTTTCTTTATGTAATCTTATATGTATTCTTTCCCCATCCCTTTCCCCTATGCTACCGTGTTTCCCCCAAAATAAGACCTAGTCAGACAATCAACTTTAATGTGTCTTTTGGAGCAAAAATTAATATAAGACCTGGTATTATATTATATTATATCATATTATATTATACCTGGTTTTATATTATATAAGACCCAGTCTTATATTAATTTTTGCTCCAAAAGACGCATTAGAGCTGATTGTCTGGCTAGGTTTTATTTTCGGGGAAACATGGTATTTCTTGGACTTTACAAATTTGCCATTTTATAACACATTTTTTTCTATTATAAAGGTAATGTGATGCTGTATACCTGAAATTAATATAAAATCATATCTAATAGCAAAAAAAATAATGTGTGCTCAATACAGAAAACTTGAGAATACAATAACGATAACGGAAAGTAAATAGTAAATTACCCATATGCCGACCCCATGGGAAATCACTTGTTTCTGTATTTTTCCATATCTGTACACATGACCATACTGTCTCCTAGTCCACTTTTGTTACCTAGAAAATACCTGTGAGTATTTTTCCATACTAGTAAATGGTTGTAACATAATCCATTGTATAGACAGATGTCCCATAATTTATAAAACCAGTTCCTTGTGTTGGACTTGTATCTTACAACCATAATTTTTAAAGCCGCATAATACTCAACTGAAAAATGTCATCTTTCAATTTTTCATTTCCTCATTGTTGCATATTTATGTAATTTCTGATTGCTTATTGTCTTCTTATTTTTAATTATAATATATTGAGCATCATTATGCCTAGCAGGTTATTTTTTTCCTTTTGTATTTAGGATTATTCCTTAAGATGGAAACCTTGAAACAATGGGCATTGTTAAGGATCCTGGGAAATAGTGCTTAATTGCTTTCTGAAATATTACTGCTCTCAAGTTTATTTGCTATGCCATTACCAGCATGAGGTGTCGTTTTAAATACTTTTTGCTAACTTGATGTTTTTAAAAAATAGTGTGTTTTAATTTGTGGTTTATTTTATTACTAGTGAGGGTGAATATTTTTTTCATGTTCTTTACTTGTCGCATTATCTCTTTTGTGAATCAAATCTTTGTGGTTGGAGTATTTTTAATTTTTTACTTCCCCCCTCAAAACCCCTTCCTGTGGTGCAGAAGAGAGAGAGAGAGAGAGAGCATGCAGGGAGGGTTCATAGTAATGATAGCAGAGCAGAGAATCAATTCTGCTGGCCCAGTGGGTGGAAGTACGGAGTTCCACCGGCCCAGATCCCTCCCACCTTCTGGCAACCACTGGCCTTTGTGTAAAGTGCTTTAATTTAAACTCTTCTTCTTGCTTATTGTGGTACTGGGCCTATAGTAGTGAACCAAATAGATGAAAATCATTCGAAAATTAAGTTTCCGATCCAGTGAGGATAATTCCTCTGACTCAGAGTCCTGTCATGTGTGAGTCTGCTCGTTTTTTTAGAACTTCTGCCCTTGCCCTCACTTCCTTATCCCCGCTCACCTCCAAGATCTTTCTTCCAGCCCCCAATTTCTTCGCCATTAAGATGAATCCATCAACACTTTCCCTGGACCCTTATTCTTTCTGGGCACTTTTATAGTATCTTTTCTTCTGTTCAGACCTTTCATCTGGGAATGTTTCTCTGAAGATATATTCCGGGGATTTAGTGGTGTGCGAAACCACTATCAGCTATTACACTGACATGGAAGAAATTGGGAGTTTATTGTCCAGTGCTGCCAATCCTGTGGAGTTCATGTGTCAGGTAAGGATGTTAGAAAGGAAACCTGAGTTTTCTGGAGATGGATTTTCTGCTCATGGTTCATCAGCCTTGAATCTGCTGTTTGGGAGATAGCTGGATTTAAAATCTGACTGTCTTCACTTTTGTCTTTAGGCCTTTAAAATTGTGCCCTACAACACAGAGACCCTTGATAAACTGCTAACAGAGTCCCTGAAGAACAACATCCCCGCAAGTGGGCTGCACCTCTTTGGAATCAACCAGCTGGAAGAAGAAGATATGATGACAAGTAAGTCAACAGTCAAACCTGAGGAAACCAACACTGGGTTGACTCCAGTTTGCTGGTTCCTGCTCTACAGCCCACCCTTGGGGAAGGAGTCCTTCTTCACTGGCTAACCAGAGATTCTTCTGCATTGTAAATCTGAATTCATCACCCCCTTACTGAAAACCCTTTGTGGTTCCCACTTGCCTTCCAGATAAAGTCCAAACTCCTTAACCTGTTTGCAGGTTCTTCCCATGGGCTCCTGCTGCATTTCTGATCTCGTCTCTCTCCACTCTCTCCCTTGGCTTTTGTGCTCTGCTCCACAGAAGGTATGGACTTCTTCCATCTAATGAAAATGCCGCCCTGCCTCTTGTCATCTCGACTCATGAGAATACACTTCTTCCTGCCCTTCTTGGTTGCCATTCACCTGGCTAATTTCTCTTTACCTCCCTGCAACAGCTTAGATTGTACTTCCTCAGGAACACCTTCTTGAACCTTCAGAAGGTTCCATCTACATCCTGCGGCTCCCCCAGCATGTTGGCTGTCCACTGTCCTCGTGCTGCTCAGCTGTATCTGTCTCCTTTGCTGGGCTGTCAGCTCAGTGAGGGCTGGGACTGTGCCTGGGTGGCTCAGTGTAGGCTCTTGAAACAAATACTTGTTTGATGAGGGAGGAGTAGTCTTGTGTGCACGTGTGACATGCCAGGACCTGGGAGAACCACTTGCATGGGGATGGTGCCTGGAGCACTGGACAGGATGCCTGGTATTCTGTGGACACCACTCTTCCTTCATGCTGTGGGTGCACTTCACAAGGGGACCCACGTCTTCTTACCCTCTGCCTGTGTTCCATTCTTCCATAGCCTAACAGAACCATAAGATGAGTTATGCTACCTGCACATCCTTCTCCTGGGGGCATTCTCTTGTTGCCTCTCCCCATTTCCCTACTGTGGAATGTTCTTGCATTACTTCCAGCAGGTGTTAATATTCTCTATTCTTAAACTTGGGGCTTAGGAGGGAGTGTGTGGGATTCTGGGGACATTTTCAGATCTCTCATTCCAAGGATCATATCCTGGTGAATAGAAGCTGGGTTTGTCTTATTTAAAAAAAAAAAAAAAAAAAAAAAAAAAAAAAATATATATATATATATATATATATATATATATATATACACACACACATATATATATATATATTATATATTATATATATATATGTGTGTGTGTATATATATATATGTATATATATATATATATATATATATATATATATATATATATGGTGTCACAGTTGTGTTTAGAAATCAACTTTTATGAAAACAAAAAAAGATTTGCCCTTCCCCGCCACCTCCACAACAAACACGTCTATTTTCTTGGTTGAGTTTAACTTGTTGTACCGTATTTCCCCGAAAATAAGACCTAGCCAGACAATAGGCTCTAATGTGTCTTTTGGAGCAAAAATTAAAATAAAACCTGGTCTTATTTTACTATAATTTAAGACCTGGTTTTTATAATATAATTAATATAATATTGTATAATACCGGGTCTTATATTAGTTTTTGCCGTAAAAGACGCATTAGAGCTGATTGTCCGGCTAGGTCTTATTTTCGGGGAAACATGGTATTCGGATATTAGTAGGTGGAGGGGGTCATCGGGATCCAGTGACTCTCAGGAGTACTTTGTTTCCCACGAAATCTGAGGTTAATGGACATCCTGGGGTTCACTTGCATTAATACAAACATTTAAAACCTGTTCTAAACAAGGAACTTACTGAACACCATCATATTAATCCTCCCAGGTCCCTTTGAGATAGTCTGGAAATATTTTCTATTTCAAAACTAAGGCTTGGGGGAAAGACTAAGTAACATAGTCAGAGTTACTTGACATGCTTTATGAAATTGGGAATAAGAACTAAGAAAATGGACTTCTTTCTTTCAGTCAGCACAAAACAATTCCTTGAAAGTACCCTGAAATTTGCAGAGAAGGTCAAAACATGATTCCTGTTGCACTTTGTGGCTGCTATTTAAGCCTTTAAAAAATCTGCACATGATGAATCTATTCTTTCTCAGGATTCTGTTTCTTTTAGAGAAAGAAGGTAGGATATTAATTATTAGATTTGCTAATAATTAACATACGAGTATTATTTCTTCTGTCATCTGAGGGTATAATCTTCAGTAGTTCCTTGAAGGAAGCTGTCAGATGTTAGGTCCATCAACAAGAAGTAATGATCAAGTGCCTGCTGGATGCAATGTTAGGCTTGTCAGCTTTGTCTCCCAGAATGGGGTGCCCACTCTGCCTCCCCTTTTATCTGTCCATGAAGTTTTCATTGACAATTTTTCAGATCAGAGGGATGAAGAGCTGCCCACCTTGTTACATTTTGCTGCGAAGTATGGACTGAAGAATCTCACCGCCTTGTTGCTCACCTGCCCGGGAGCCCTGCAAGCATACAGCGTAGCCAACAAGCACGGACACTACCCCAACACCATCGCCGAGAAACACGGCTTCAGGGACCTGCGGCAGTTCATCGATGAGTATGTGGTAAGGTCAAGGTGGGAGAGGCCCCGGACTGGAAAGGCACTACGTGGTCCTAGGGCTTCCTTTTCACCAAAGACGTGGTCAGGTGTCATCTCTAGCATGTCCTCCTGTGCCTCTTCCGGCAGGGGCAATACATGTGGGCTTAAGAAACCAGCTCTGGAGTCACATGGACCTGGGTCCAAGTTCCTGTAGCAACATTCGTCAGCCACGTGGCTTTGGACAAATTATGTGTCCTCTCTCTCTGTTTCCTAATATGTAGAAGGAAGATAACAGTATACTCATAGCGTTCTTTTGAGGAGAAAAGGAAATAATGTAGGTAAAAAACTGAGGTCCACCTTCAGAGAATTTACAGAAACATTTATGGAATGAATCTGCTGAAGATTTGGTGCTGATTCCTCTTCCTCAGTCACCTCCCCATCCACTTCCAAGTCATCTTGGTGGGATGCTCCCAGTGGCCTCACCCACCATCAAGCCCAGGTGAACTGTGTTAGGATTGTTTCTTTCCTTAGCAGAGACACTATAAAACTTTGCACCTGAGGTTTCAGGAAGCCCAACTGTGAGGCCTCATCTTCTGCTGACAGCTTCTTTCTGAGTCTGCCTGTCTTAGGGTAGATATTCCCAGTTTATCTGCTCACTTGGTTTTGGACCAGATTCTCCTTGATCATTGACTTCTGGGTCCTTCTTTGAGTGTAATCTCATCTTATGCCTAGACTTTGGAGTCACCCCAGTATTGCTTCCATTTTTTTGGCAGCAGCTGCCCTTCCTGACTCTACCCTTTTCGGGTTTTCCTCCATTGTCACGATTTACAGCAAGGACATGGGAATAGCTTGGCCTCTCGTATGGGGCTGTGACCTCAAAAGAAACAGTAAACAGAATTGAGTCTTGCTCTCTACCTCCAGACAGGAGTGATCCTGACACCACCCCAGAAATCTGTCTGTTCTGTATTTGACAATCTATACGGCAATGACTCACGAGGCATATAGAGGGGGCTTCCCAAAGTTTTGGGGTGATTAAGTGTATTGAATGCATAGAATAGCCCAAGTGCCAATGATTTGGGCATCATAGACATAAATGAAGTTATAAAGTGCTCACAGTCTGGGAGTATTTACTCAGCTTTACTTTGAAGTCACAAAAGTATAAAAGGCACTGTTTCATTTCCATGCCAATAGTTTTTATAAAGGACAACACAGTGTTCATGTTAATAACTGCTATCTATTGAATTTATTTAATTGGCAAATGCATGATCTTATTTCATCCTCACCACAATCCTTTGAAGTTGACAGTATTATTATCTCCCTTTAACAAATGAGGAAAGGGGCCTTGAAAGGCAGAGTAACTGTGCCTAGGGTCACACACTAGTAAGGGCAGAGATAGGATTTGAACCTGGTTTGATACAAAAGCTGGGGCTTGTTATCCTGCTTACTCTACGCAGCAGGGAGGTTTAAAGATACACTTTCAGCTTGTACTGAAGTTAATCTGATTCACATTTCTCATATCATCTTTGTTCTCCAACTGTAGTCACCTTCAACCAATGCATCGTTAGCGTTGCTACCAAAAGGTTGTTCCTACGTGTTGTTTATGACCTCTAAGAAATGTCCCATTTCCTCTTTCCGCGACATCAAAACCAAATGCCAGTCGTTGAATCTCCAGCATTTCACAGCTGCCACCTGGTTCACTCCTTGGGTCTTATCAGGAAACCAACATAGACTGTCAATGGTAGATTAGCTCTCTCAGGGTAGTGATGATGAAAATGAGTATTTTTTGTGGGTTGATGCTGAAATCAGGATTGTGAAACACCAAAATTTCTCACCAGGAAAAGTTGTGCAGAGGTTTTTGAGAAGCCAGCTCTCTGGTTTCCCAACCACCTGGAGGCAGAATGACAGAGGGCAGCTGGCCTGACTTCAGGGCATTTCATCCAAGATCATCTCTCCTTGATTACACAGGACATAAAAACGAGGGATGCACTTTGTGTACTTTGGTGAAGTGCACTGTCAGGCACTTTGGAGCCGCCTGCTGGAAGGATGAGGCCTAGTGAATCAGGTTCCTGAGGGACCTCTGACTACACATAATCAAAAACACCTTAGCTATAGCCCTGTTGATCCATTTGAATTTCCATGTGGCTAGTCAGTAAGGGTTATACTCTCGTGCATTTCCTCCCTTTTGAGGAACCATTAGGGTATGATGGAAAGGTCAGAAGCCAGGATTGCAGTCCTTTGAGTAAGGTGCTAGGTTTTCCTGAGCTTTGGTTTTCTCATCTGTGAACTAGAGAATATTATACCTTTCTTAAGCACTGGTGAAAACAATGACAATGATTGCTAGGTATAGGCAAATACCTAGCATCGTACCTGACACATAATAAGTGCTCGTGAGAAAGGTGAAAATTTGGCCGGCCCGGTGGTTCAGGTGGTTGGAGCGCCGTGCTCCTAATGCTGAGGTTGGGGGGGGGGGGGAGTGCAAGGCTCCTAATACCAGCATGGGCCAGGGAGTCCTACACAGCTAGACTGAGAAATAATGGCTTGAACCGGAGTGAGGGATGGAGGGTGACAGGGGGTGGAGAGGCGGAAGAAAGGGGGGGAAAAAAAGAAAGGTGAAAATTTGTGTCTTCTGGTAATTGGACGTTTATCTAGTGTATGACTTTGCTTAGTGTTCGGGTAAGAAACACAAAACATAAAACAAACACAAAGAGACTTGAAGCCTGGCCTCAAGGAGCTTTCAGTCTGGTGGGAAATAAATATAGATGTACACACAGAGAGAACCTTTACTTTGCCTGTCACAGGCCCATTCAGGGGCCCAGCTCTGCCCAGAAAGCCAGGGTGTCTCAGTGTGCCTATGTCTCTTTCAGGAAACTGTGGACATGCTGAAGAGTCACATTAAAGAGGAACTGATGCAAGGGGAGGAGGCTGATGCTGTGTATGAGTCCATGGCCCACCTTTCCACAGACCTGCTCATGAAATGCTCCCTCAACCCTGGTTGTGACGAGGAGCTGTACGAGTCCATGGCTGCCTTCGCCCCAGCTGCCACGGAAGACCTGTGTAAGTAGCGCAGCCCAGTTCTGTTTCATCGTTTTGCTGACAGCTTTCCTTATTCTGGTATATGGCAGGGGATGGGGAAGGAGGAGGGGAAGTCCCCACTTAACCCCACATTGCCCCTGAGAAGTGAAGATCCTGTTTTACACAAAGTTAGATCTGTCATCATGTGCTGTGACAAGCAGAATCCTTCTCCAAACTTCCTCTGCTGTGATTACTATGTGACTGGAAAGTTTCAGCAACGGCCTGGAATTCAGAGCTGATGAAGACATTGCCTTGTTATCCGAGAAACGAAATCAGTGGTTTTCAACCTTGTCAGTCCCAATAGGCCTTTTTTTTTTTTTTTTTTTTTGTAGCAAACGGTTTGCCATGCTACCCTTCCTATGCTGATCGTGAGATTTATATGTAATCTAACCTACCTACAGCTGACATTTTTAGAAATCAAATATACACCCTAACTAAAGTATAAAAGAGAACTATAAATGTAAAAGAGAACTAACATAAAAAAGAGGAGAGGAAGTTTTCAGCCAGGCCTGCACATGAGGACACAATGCAATAGTTAGATGCAGACACCTGCACACAGAATCACTGCCAATGTCGTGGCCTCAAATGCTGACTGAGACATATCTGTTGGACTGGGGACTTGGGTCCCACCAATAACGTTGGCATCAGTGCCTGGATTTTCCTAAATGGTGAACAATTCTTTACACTCTCCTCTCTATTTTCATAGTAATTGAACGCCTGGAAAATTCAGTGTATATTAAAACCATGCAAAAATATGAATTGTGTTTATATATGAATTCGTTTAGTTTCTAGGCTCAGAAAATTATAAGCAGGTGTTTTTTTTATATATAAAAAAATAGTAACCTGATTTTATTGGATTAATATAGAATAAACTTATTTCTAAAATATCATATTTCCAGGACATGATTTTTCTTGTAAATGGCATAACAAATTTTACTCATTTTTGGTTATATGTTTTTTTCCAATTGCAAAAGCAATGCATTCTTACAAAAACTTGAAACAAAATGGAAATACATAATTGAGTAATTAAAAGTCCACATGACTCTACTCATGCAACCAATATAGCAGTTGTAATAGTTTGGTGATTTGTCCATATTTTTCTTTGTACCTTCTGATATTAAATGAAAAAATATACACACATACCTATACATATACCCAGAGATGTACAAACACACATATGTGTAAATTTGTATCATAAGCGGTTTTTTATCTATATGTATGCCTAAGGAAATATTTAAAAGCCATGAGAGACATGGCTACCTTCTTCATTGTGCAGGGCAGTCGGACACATTGCAGGGTGTCGAGCATCTTTCTCCCTTGTCCTGCTCCATGCCAGTAGTGTCCGTCCATCAGGGTGACAACCCAAAACACTCTCATAGATTTTCCAACCTCCCCCTAGAGGGCAGTGCTGCTCCCCTTGAGAGCCACTGGCCAAAGTTCTGTTATATTTCAAGTGCACGTATCAAGGTTGGAGCCGGAGGACCACACAGTCGGCCCTCTAAGAGCCTTCTCGACATGTTACCAGCATTTACTATTAAATGCTAAGCTCTCTGAAACTGCCTAGGACTTAGCTCTCCTTCCCTCTGATCTAATTAATAGATTCAAGAAAGACGAGGCAGAGTACCTATCAACATTATCAGCTTTATTGATGGAGGGCTTTCTGGAATGGACTAGATTGAGTATTGCCAACTTGCAGCCCGAGAAGAAGACAGCAGGGCCCTGGGCCCCCAGGGAGGTGGGCCTGATTTTCCTACCCATGAATGGAAAAGCAGACACCGAGGGGGGAGCCTTGGAACAGGAAGTGTGGGCACGTCAGGGTGCCAGAGGTGCCCTGACACCAGCAGCACCTTTGACACTGCAACCCCAACACCTGAAAGGTGTGGTCCAGTGGTTGTTAGGTGCTTGCTAGTCAGATCGGCTGCTTCTTTGAGGGAACGCGGAAAAAGGGAATGTGGTAGAAGCTCTCATCCAGCACCTAACTGGGAGGACTGGAAGTGCTGGCGGAAGCTCTTCCTGAAAGAGCTGTGACCCCGCAGAGAGGTGAGGAGAGAAGGTGTCATCCCCACTGTCCAAAGCCTCTGTCTCACTAAATCCTTAAAGCAACTGTACAAGGATGCTTTTCTTAACCTGGAATTTACAAATGAGAAAACTGAGGCACAAAGAGGTTACACAAATTTCCTGAAGTCTCACAGCCAGTAAGTAATAGAGCTCAGATTTGAACCCAGGTCTCTCTGTCTCTAGGACTATATTCTTTATTCTGTGCCAGAACTTGCCATCTAGCACCACAAAGTTTAGTCCTGGTTTCTTTCAGAAAAACAGTTTTAGCGGCGGTGGCCCTACTTCCTTTTTCTGCAGCCCAGATATTAGCTCACATAACAGCCTCTGGCGCCCCCTACCCTTGCACATCCTCGTACCCAATAAGCATTTCTGGAGCATCTACCATGTTTCAGCTACTTGCCTCTCCTGGGTACTGGGGGAGACAAAAGGGGGCCAAGACAGTCCTTTCCAATCTGGAACAGAGATCCCTTCACAGAAGAACATTTGGAGAATAACCGGTACCCACTTGAGAAGCCAGAGACCAGTCATTATTCTGCCCTTGTGACCTTACTGTGAGACAATTGAACAATTGAAGAATCCCCCACTTTGCTGGCAGAGAGTTGACAGCGAACCTTAACACCTGCTGTCCCCCTGAGTGCTCCACCATATGAAATCCCCCACCACATCAGTAGAAAGCTTCGGGGAATGTGACAGGCAGCCATCCCTTTACTCCTCACAGCAGGAACAGTGAGCCTCTCCAGCACTTCCCAAGGAGGTGGAATGCCGTGGAGCTGGCCTGCTTTGTGGCCAGTTGGCAACTTGTAAAGTTATTTGGGGTCAGGGGGATTCTGGTTACTATGGAACTAGAAAAAGGCCAATGAAGGAGAGGCTGTAGAATTTGGCTGCTTTATTAGGGTTGGGGACCGAAAACCCAGGGCATTTTTCATTTGCCAGATCATATAAACTTTGAATTTTCCGATTCTAGGCATGACTTGGTGTGTGTTTCCATCTCTGTGGTTTAATCTTAAGAAGGACCACTCACCCACTGGCCCAGAAGCAACAACTTGTACCTGGGGAAGAACCATTCGTTTTACTGCCAACGACTCTCTAGCGGAGAAGGCAGCTTAATTCATAAATAAGGAGGACAAACTGACAAATCTAGGATCCATATTTTCAACATGACCCAACACATTAGTAACTTGGGACATCTGCCAGTTGTTTCACGTCAGCAGATACTTTTGACATCTATTATCTCCTCTGATCGTCCTTGGGCTTGGTAGATAGAATCGTCTATATTTTACAGGGGAGAGAACC